>NC_139611.1:83802823-84492823 GCF_964270895.1 Podarcis filfolensis | reverse complement strand
CATTAGCATATTGCCACTTTACATACTGCTCAAATTGGCAGTAGATGATTAGCAGCCAGACACACTAACGTTTCCTCCAGCGCAATTGCCCCCCACGTAATGTGTCCATTATTTACCGTATTTTTCACTCTATAGGACGCACTTTTTCCCCTCCAAAAATGAAGGGGAAATGTGTGTGCGTCCTATAGGGCGAATGCAGGCTTTCGCTGAAGCCTGCAGAGTGAGAGGGGAGAGCCCCAGCGCCAGCCCCACAAGGTCGGGGGACAGAGGGAGGCGGAACGCCGCCATCCCGCTGTCTCCCGAAGTGGTTTGGAGGCTGACGGCGGGGAGACCCCGCCGCCAGCCCCGCAAGCTCAGGGGACAGTGGGGAGGCGCAGCGCGTCTCCCCACTGTCCCCGGACCTGATCTGAAGGCGGGCGGCGGGGAGAAGAGCGCTTCTCCCCGGTGCCTGCCCCGCAAGCTCCGGGGACAGCGGGGAGGCGCAGCGCGTCTCCCCGCTGTCCCCGGACCTGATCTCAAGGCGGGCGACGGGGAGAAGAGCGCTTCTCCCCGCTGCCTGCACCGCAAGCTCCGGGGACAGCTGGGAGGCGCAGCGCGTCTCCCCACTGTCCCCGGACCTGATCTGAAGGCGGGCGGCGGGGAGAAGAGCGCTTCTCCCCGGTGCCTGCCCCGCAAGCTCCGGGGACAGCGGGGAGGCGCAGCGCGTCTCCCCGCTGTCCCCGGACCTGATCTCAAGGCGGGCGACGGGGAGAAGAGCGCTTCTCCCCGCTGCCGGCACCACAAGCACCTGGGGGGGGGAATAAATTTTTTTCCCTTTATTTCCCCCCAAAAAAACTTGATGCGTCCTATGGGCCGGTGCGTCCTATGGGGCGAAAAATACGGTAATTTCCAAAGTGGGAAGTTTTGGGGGCTCAGTCCTGCTGGGATTTGCATTCTCTGTTCCGGAAAACCTGTGTTTGACCCCTTCCAATGTGCAGAAACGGTGTATTGCTCGGGTGCAGCTGTGAGAGGAACGTGGCGGTGCTGGTTGTTGGGTCTCTTCAAATTAAGAGGCCTTTTAGGAACGTATACAGATTTGGGTCACTTGTATACAGCATTTCTGCCAGTGCAGAAATTGCAGCTTGACATAGCAGCTTGCAGCAACCTTCCCTGACCTGGTGCCATTTATCGTGCAAAACACTTGGAGGGCACACCAGGTTGGTGAGGAAGGGTGGGTTCAGTACCAGGGGCTGCTGCCCCTGTGCACATTGCTTGCCAATCCTGCCAAGCCCCGCCCCCGACGGCACCCTCAAGCCATATCCTCACAGCTCCTCTGTGTCCTTCCATCCCTGCTTTCTTCAACTCTATGCTGCTGTTTAAAACCACCCTTTTACAACCTGCCTTCTCTCTTTCCCTCTTCCCCTCCCATGGCTTCGTGCAAATCCAGGGTTGTGACACGGCGCTACCTATTCTCCAATGGGAGCTGCGTGATGACAGCCTTACATTTTACTTATACAGTATAAGAAGAGGGGGGGGAACCAATCGTGTAAATAAAATCTCCTTTCCTTCCTCCCCCTCTTTCCTTTGTCCTTTCTCCTTCTGTGATGGAACTCCTATTTAGGGACTTCCCTGGCTTTTTTCCTGGCCCACATAGGACCAGTCTGGATAGTTGGCCTTGGTGAAGACTTGATGTTTTTGTCCCCAAAAAAGTTTTTGATTTGAGTTCCTACTGAAATGAGGCTTCATTTTAATGTTGTATTTTAATCTTGTTTTTAAGTTGTATTCCAATCTATTGTTTTTATACCTGGTGTTAGCCGTCCTGAGCCCGGTCTTGGCTGGGGAGGGCGGGTTATAAATAAAAAATATTATTATTATTATAAATTTCTCTCTTGCACCCAGGTGCCTGTCGATGGATGGCTTTGCTCGGGTAGCTGAAGCCGGCGTCTCCAGCCCCGAGTTCACAGCTCTTTGCTCTTGGCTGGTTTCTGAGCTCCGCAGCCTTTGCCCGCTCGAAGAGGACGTGAATCCCACTCGTGGTAGGTAACCTGGCTTTGTGGGGAGAGATGAATGCAGCAAATATTTTCTTCGGCAAGAGCTGAAGGAAGCAAGGGGGTGAGGGGGGGTGAGTCAGCCTAGGGCCCCACAAGGAATTCTCCACACCACCGGGCTGATAACATCTGAGAAGCAAATGTAACATAGCCCAGGGTCTGTGGGGTTTGATTAGCTGGCTTCTGGGTGGTTAACCCATGGAACTGCTTGCTGCAAGGTCCTGTTGCTCCAGCCCATCACTTGGATGAAAAGCGCCAAGATCATCAAGGGAGCTTCTAGCATGCTGGAACTGGAGAGGGAGGTTGGGGGGGGGGGCAGAGAATGCCTGTAAGGTAAAGGTAAAGGGACCCCTGACCAGTCCAGTCGTGACCGACTCTGGGGTTGCGGCGCTCATCTTGCTTTATTGGCCGAGGGAGCCGGCGTACAGCTTCCAGGTCATGTGGCCAGCATGACTAAGCCGCTTCTGGTGAACCAGAGCAGCGCACGGAAACGCCATTTACCTTCACGCCAGAGCGGTACCTATTTATCTACTTGCAGTTTGACGTGCTTTCGAACTGCTAGGTTGGCAGGAGCAGGGACCGAGCAACGGGAGCTCACCCCGTCGCAGGGATTCGAACCGCCAACCTTCTGATCAGCAAGTCCTAGGCTCTGTGGTTTAACCCACAGTGCTACCCGTGTCCCTTGAGAATGCCTGTAGGGATGGTCATATTGGCTAGTACTGAGGACAACCCTTTCATCTGGCTGGGTCAGGATGGTATGGGGATGAGGGACCAACTCCCTTCTCTTGCGGGGGCCCAATTAGTGCCATTGCCTTCCGTTAAGAGTTTGGGTGTAATCCTTGACGCCTCCCTTTCCATGGAGGCGCAGGTTACAGCAACAGCCAAGGCAACATTTTCCCACCTTCGCCGCATCAAGCAGTTGGTCCCTTACCTTTCCCGCCCTGACCTGGCCACAGTGATCCATGCAACGGTCACCTCCATGCTTGACTACTGTAATTCGCTCTACGCTGGGCTGCCCTTTAATTTGTCCCAGAAACTCCAGCGGGTGCAGAATGCTGCAGCGAGGCTCCTCACGGGGTCTCTGCCATGGGAGCATATTCACCCAGTGCTTTTCCAGCTGTACTGGCTCCCGGTGGAGTACAGGGTCAGATTTAAGGTGCTGGTTTTGACCTTTAAAGCCCTTCACGGCCTAGGACCCTCGTACCTACGGGACCGCCTCTCCTGGTATGCCCCACGGAGGACCTTAAGGTCCATAAATAGCAACGCCCTAGAGGTCCTGGGCCAGGGCCTTTTCAACACTGGCTCCTGCAGGATCTGATTTCTTTCCGCAGGGCCTGTAAGACAGAGTTGTTCCGCCTGGCCTTTGGCTTAGAATCAGTTTGATTCCCTCTTCCTCTTTCTTTTTTCCTTTCTCCTCCTGTGAAGAGGCTGCATCTTAATGTTTTAATGTTGTATTTTAATCTTGTTTTTCAAGTTGTATTTTAATCAACTTGTTTTTATTATTGGTTGTTAGCCGCCCTGAGCCCGGTCTCGCCTGGGGAGGGCGGGGTATAAATAAAATTTATTATTATTCTTATCCACTCTTCATTGAGCTGGTGTTTTAGACTTCTATCCCCAAGTGGCATTGTGTCCTTTCAGGTCCTGAGGATGCCGAGACCTTCCAGATCGAAGTGAGCGGCCTCCTTGGGGAGCTGCATTGTCCCTACTCCTCACTGACCTCGGGGGACGTCACAGCCAGGCTTAGCACCCCAGACAGGTGCCTCCAGCTCCTGTGTAAGTCCAGGCAGGAAGGGGCTTATCCCTCGGCTCATTCTGTGCAGGTGGGCTCAGAAAAGATGTGGCTAAGAACTTCTGCTACCCATCCCTAGAAAGGGTCTGGGAATCAGTGAGTCGTTCGGGTATTAGCTCATTTTTATTTTAAAATCAATGGGAGGTCCAAAAGGTAGGAACACAAGAACGAGCCTTTTCAGTGGTGGCTTCCGAGGCGCTTCTGGCACCATTGTTACACATCTTTTTTAAACAAGGCTTTGGCTTTTAACAATGGCCTTTTTAGAGTGGACGGGATGTTTCCATGTGAGGGTTTTTATGTGGGGGTTTTTTTTTGCAAGTTGCTTTTGAGTTGCCATGGCAAATAAATTTAATAACAATAATATTTTACTTAATTAATTATATTATAAGTCCTGTAATGTGACAACGTTTACTGATGTAATATAAGAATCTTAACGAATAAATAAAATGCAAATTAAAAAAAATATTTTACTTAATTAATTCCCAACCCCCTTTTTTTTTTTTAAATCACCCTAGAAGCACTTAGGTCACCAAGGTTTATGGGATATAAATTTAGGACAGGAACTGAATCCAGCTCTTTCTCCTTCCCCGGCAAGATTTTTTGAGCTCAGAGCTCCTGGCCGCCCGGCTGCTGGCTCGGAAGACGCCCCGTTCGCTGCTGGAAAAAGAAGACCGAGCTGGCGAAGCGGTGAACGAGCTCCAACTCATCTGCCAAGCCCTGGGAATGGCGGACCTCGATACAGGCTGCCCAGTCCATCAAGCCATGGCTGACATAGAAGCCAAGGTGAGGATGCATTTGGGGCAGGACGGGGCGGCTGTTTGACTTGTGCATGCGCCAAAGATATGGGAGGCGCTAAAACTCCTGGTCTCTAGTGCTCCCCACAGCTTAATTCTAGCTGTCTTGCTGAATGTTGGAAGTGGGGGGGGCTGTTCAGGGCAGTTAGAGGAATAGAACCTTCCCCCCCCCCCGCTGCTTTGGCTGCACCCCAATATGAAGGAGCGTCTCCACCCCCATCGTTCAGCCCGGACACTGAGATCCAGCGCCGAGGGCCTTCTGGTGGCTCCCTCATTGCAAGAAGTGAGGTTAAAGGGAACCAGACAGAGGGCCTTCTCGGTGGTGGCGCCCGCCCTGTAGAACACCCTCCCACCAGATGTCAAGGAAATAAGCAGCTATCCTGTCTTTAAAAGATATCTGAAGGCAGCCCTGTTCAGGGAAGTTTTTAATATTTAACGCTGTACTGTTTTTAACACTTGATTGGGAGCCGCCCAGAGTGGCTGGGGAAACTCAGCCAGATGGGCGGGGTATAAATAATAAATTATATTATTATTATTATTATTATTATAATATACAAATTGTCTGTTTCTTTCTCTCCCCCCACCCCAACAGCTAAACTTGTGGTCTCCTCCTTAGATTTCGGAGGCGCTTTCTTCACTACCCCCTGAGCACCAGCAGATGGCGCCGCTCCTAAAGGCCACGCTGACCTCCGAGGAATGGGTAAGGACAGGCCAGAGGCATTGGCAACGAACACCCCACCGCATGGATGCTTGCCCCCTAGGTCGGGACGGGTTGTCCTCCTCCAGACGTGTCCCTGGCCAACGCAGGGTTGTTGAGGGTGGTTCCGTGGTGGCTGGAAGGATAGCAAACGGCTTATGTGTCCCGCTTCCTCTTGCCCCTCTCCCAAATGAAAACACTAGGGGGCGCTGGAGGGCATACGGGACTTGCTGTGCACGGAATATCAGTGCCGCCGACGCATGATGGCCACTCGTCTCGACGTCACCGTCGAGTCCTTCCATTGGTCCGAGAGGGCAAAGGTGAGTGAGCTGGACAAGAGGGGGGCATGTGCTTTTAAAGGGATGAAGGTGTTGGTGTGTGATTGTTTTCAAGAATAGGGTAGACTTGCTGGTGTTACGATTAAAAGGTAAAGGAACCCCTGACCATTAGGTCCAGTTGTGACCGACTCTGGGGTTGCAGCGCTCATCTCGCTTTATTGGCCGAGGGAGCCGGCGTACAGCTTCCGGATCATTTGGCCAGCATGACTAAGCCGCTTCTGGCAAACCAGGGCAGTGCATGGAAACGCCGTTTACCTTCCCGCCGGAGCGATACGTATTTATCTACTTGCACTTTGACGTGCTTTCGAACTGCTAGGTTGGCAGGAGCAAGGAGCGAGCAACAGGAGCTCACCCCACCGCGGGGATTCAAACCGCCGACCTTCTGATCGACAAGTCCTAGGCTCTGTGGTTTAACCCACAGCGCCACCCGCGTCCCTAATAGTAATATTTTATTTATATGCCGCCCTCCCCAGCCAAAGCCAGGCTCAGAGCAGCTAACAACAGTAAAAATAACACAGTTTACATAAAATCGCAGTCAATTAATTGAAATACATTCTAAAATCAGTTCAGAATCAAATTAGTTTAATTCATGGCAACCATTGGGCTAGAGTTCTATGAGGATTACCGAAGGAGAGACGGGGTCAGACTGCGCCTTGGCCAAAGGCCTGGTGGAACAGCTGTCTTGCAGGCCCTGCGGAAAGATGTCCAGTCCCGCAGGACCCTAGTCTCTTGTGACAGAGCGTTCCACCAGATCGGGGCCACAGCCGAAAAATCCCTGGCTCTGGTTGAGGCCAGCCTAACCTCTCTGTGGCTCGGGACCTCCAAGATGTTTTTGTTTGAAGACGATAAGGTCCTCCGTGGGGCATACCAGGAGGGGCGGTCCTGTAGGTACATGGGTCCTAGGCTGTATTGGGCTTTGAAGGTTAAAACCAGCAAAACCTGATCCTGTACTCCACCGGGAGCCAGTGCAGCTGGTATGGCACCGGGTGAATGTGATCCCTAGAATCATAGGGTTCAGAGGGACAACCAAGCGTCTTCTAGTCTCCCCTGCAATGCAGGAATCTCAGCTCAGACATCTGTGATATATGGCTGTCCAATCCCGAGGGAGTCCGTTCCGCTGCTGGATAGCTTTCGCTGTCAGAAAGTCCTGCCCGATGTTTAGTTGGAATCTTTTTGTTACTTGCAAGCCATTGGTTCGAGAGCTGGGGGGGAGCTTGCTCCATCTTCCAACCTAACAACTTGGGACCAGTTTATCTGTGAGACTTCCTTACTCCATTTACGCCCACTTGACAGCTTCAATTGATGGAACTGGCCCTGATACAGGAGCCACATAATCCCCTTTGATGTTTTAGCTTGGCAGCATGTGCCCTTTGGAACTCCCTGCCAATTGACACCAGGCAGACACTTTCACTGTACTCTTCCCCCCCCCCCCCCGGCGCCTGCTAACAACCTTTTTGTTTGGATGAGCCTATCCAGACATTTAGAAAGCTGGTGCGAGTTTTAATCTGTGTTTAGTGTCTGTAGTTATTTCAACTTTTTGAAAGCCTTAAATGATGCTGATGTTTCCTATTGACAGTTCTACAGTTTTATCTTTTCGTCAACCGCTTTGAGCTGGTTGTTTCTTTGCAACCAAGCAGTGTGTAAATTTTAATAAATGATATTTTTTTAAAATAATGATTATTATATTTTGCGCTTTTTTTAGTCGTATTTGTTTTAATTTATGCTGTGGGCCAACCTGGGCCCTGCATGGTGGGGGAAGGCAGGATATAATTAAAAGAAATAACATATAAATGATAGTTTTAATAGTTCAGCAGCATTGACCCGCCCTGAATAGACTTTGGGGAGCAGGGGTTGAATGAAAAATTGGCTTCTTCCCTCAAATTTTGCCCCCCGCAACTTAGGACCGCAGCGGAGCTATGTCAGAGGCCTTCAAACCCTTGCGGCAATCTTTGCTGGAGGAGTCCCAGGTCACCGTTCCTCACCTGCTGGCTGCGCGGGAGGACTTCTCCCGCATCGTGAAGACCAGCAGCGGAGCTTCGCGGGACAAGACAAGCTGTGCCGTCAACAAGGTACTGGGCTGGAAAGGGGTGCCGTTCCCAAGATGCTGGGACAGGGTAACGGGATGCCCTATAGCAGGCCTGTGCTGTTGTGCACAGGTGCTCAGCAAGGCTGATTCCAGATGACTTGAATAAATGAGCCAAACTACCCATTTCTCCCACCCGGGGGCTCTGGGCAATGGGACCTGAGCTGTACCTGCGCAGCCTCCCTGTTTTTTATCCCTTAAGTGTGCTGATTGGCAATTTCTTCACCCCAGAAATAAAATGCCTGAGCACCAGTCATTGATAGAGGAGGGAGGGAGCGAACAGGAAGTTCTATGTCACTTCCTGTCAAGATACAACAGGTGCCCACCCTCCTCACTTGCCGGAAACAATTGAAGGCATTTTTGTTCTAACAGCTTTTTGATAAATGGGTCTTTACCACAAGCATCAGCTTCTTCTTCTTCTTCTTCTTTTGAAGTTTTATTTGAGTTCTGGATTTTTACATACATTATATTATCTCCTTCCAATTTTAAATTTCCCGTACAATTTTTGCCTTTCCCCCCCTCCCCCCCCCAATCCATTGGAAGGGTTCAAACTATTATCCTCAGCCACGGACATAGCCTCTTTAGTTTCCACCGAATATCTTTTGTTCCAGTAGTTTTTATGCATTGAAGATAGGGGTTCCATCTGTTCCTTATTGTGGTGGACTTGGCCTTCCACGTTGTTTCCTGTGACAATGTCCAACTGAATAAATTCAAACAAATAACTATTGCATGCCTCTACTGTCCATTTTTCTCTGTCTTTCCAACCTAAAGCTATCGTTGCCTTTCCCGCTAATATCATAGCTTTGAAGGTAAACTGGTCACCTTTCTCTATAGCCGTGTTCCCAAGTATACCCATTGTCATGAAATCAAAGTCTATTGAAAGCTTCATTAATAACCTTTAGGATTTTATTCCAGAATTCCTTTACCTCTGGGCATTCCCAGTACATATGGGGAAACCATCCCTTGGCTCGTTTACAGTGCCAACAATTAGAATTCAATCCTGCCACCATATTAGCTAGCTAGGCTGGAGTTCTGTACCATTTTAGAAAGAATTTTAATTCCAGCTCTCTAAATTTAATCTCATCTGTTCCTTTCATTATCCTTTCGACTGTTGATTCACTAACTTGTTCTTCCTTACTCCACATCTTTTGAATAAGTTGGGTTGTCTGTTTCTTATTTGTGATCATTCTCTTATAGATTTTACCTATCATTCCTTGTTTCTTTTTTTTCCATTTGTTTGTATAGTTCCTCTATTGGCTCTTCTAAACTCATGTTTCCTATCTCTTGGACTTTAGGGTTTTTGTTGTATAGTCCTCCAGTTTTTAACCAATATTGGTTACCTATGTTCTCTGTTACTTCCTGCAATGGACTCTTCTCTATACATATCTTTAACTATATGATATCCCTTAGCGTTTAGAAGAATCGGCTTCTTATTCTCCCCCCCCCCCCCATGTTTAGAATGTACTTCTAGCCTGTGTTTATCTTATGCATAAATCGCCTTGCACCGGTAGTTTAGAAGACGTTGAATAAATGGATGAGGCGATCATTAGTAACAGCACTTCCTGTTCACTCTCGCGTCCATTTCTTCCTCCCTCTCAGGTGCTGATGGTTGGTGACGTCCCAGATCGCGGTGGGCGTCCGAATGAGATCGAACCCCCTATGCCCACGTGGGAGAAGAGGCGAGAAGGAGGCGGCGGCCACCAGCGATGGGGCAAGCGGAGCAAGAAGAAGAAAAAATAGCAAGGGGCTGGATCCTGACCTCCTCCGGCGTGGGGTATGGTCAAAACCACCCTTAACTTTAGGGCAGGGAAGAGGCTTCAGGAAGATAACCACAGCAAGGGTGAGCCGTGGATCCAGCCCCAAAGCCCAGCCATCACCAAAGGTGGTTTCAGTGTTGCTTTTCCCTAAAATGCAAGGAAATGCAGTTTACAAGAAAGGTGCCCATTACGTTGAACTTGAGACAGTGGGCAGGGGCATGTGTGCTAACATCAGACATCTCTCCCCCCTTCCCCACCCCCCTTTCACTTGCTTTAAAGTTGTTGGACACAGACGTTTGTGTTGTCCACATTATAGCTTGGTGCCGGATGAATTGCGCCTTTCGAGCAGAGGTGGGGAGTCTGTGGTTCCTTCAGATGTCATTGGACTTCATCTCCCAGCACCCCCAGTTAGTGGGGCCAGTGATCGGGTGTGAAGGGAGTTGGGGGCCAATGTTTCCCGTCCCTTATCTAGTTAATACACAACTTGCAAGTATGAGGGAACAAGAGGTGCTGGCAAATGTCTGGATTTCTCAAGGTTTCTTTTTGGGCTTTAGATGCCGAATGTGGGTAGAAGCAACTTTCCATTTGGGGCTGGGTGGGCAGCATTTATGAGAAATCCAGCTTTAGAAATGTCCCATTAGATTTAATCGGACAATGTAGGAAGAGGGAAGATATTATTTTGGAATTTCTAAGCCAAACTTCTTTGTACCTTTTCCTCCTCTGGATTATGCAGTGGTTCTCAACCTGTGGGTCCCCAGATGTTGTTGGACTACAACTCCCATCATCCCTGAGCTCTGGCCTTGCTAGCTAGGCATGATGGGAGTTGTAGTCCAATGACATCTGGGGACCCACAGGTTGAGAATGGCTGATCTACAGGGTGGCTCAATTGCAACAGCCAGTGAGTATGGGGTTTTGTTTGAATGGTGCAAGTTATTTTTTGTCCTTGTTCTGAAGGGACAGGATTGAAAATGGTCAGGGTGGGTTCAGTGTCACACTAAGAGATTAAACATTTTCCTTGTCATTCAAACTCATTGTGCAAGGGAGTATGTGTGTGTTTTAAAAACTAGTTGTCATCTTCTACCTCTCTCTTTTTTATTATTGTGCCAGGAGGGTTAAGAGAGCAGAATACTTTAAAAGTGAGGGACAGTTTGCCATTTGAAGGACATTTTTAAATCTTTTTCTTTTAAGGGGAAATCATATTCCTTCCCCCTGCCCGAAAAGGGGGAGCGGTTACACAAAGCTTGTGGGCGGGGTATAGCTGAAAGTGATCTTTATGGGGAGAGAGTTAGATTTAAACAATATAATTCCTGTATTCAGTATGACGCATTGCATCTATTTCCAGCAGTGAATGTATTCCACCCCACATCCCCCAAATGAACAGAGGGTTAAAGGTAAAGGGACCCCTGACCATTAGGTCCAGTCATGGCCGACTCTGGGGTCGCGGCGCTCATCTCGCTTTATTGGCCGAAGGAGCCGGCATACAGCTTCCGGGTCATGTGGCCAGCATGACTAAGCCGCTTCTGGCGAACCAGAGCAGCGCACGGAAACGCCGTTTACCTTCCCGACGGAGCGGTACCTATTTATCTACTTGCATTTTGACGTGTTTTCAAACTGCTAGGTTGGCAGGAGCAGGGACCGAACAATGGGAGCTCACCCCATCAAGGGGATTCGAACCACCGACCTTCTGATCGGCAAGTTCTAGGCTCTGTGGTTTAACACACAGTGCCACCCGCGTCCCTTGAACAGAGGGTTAGGGAAGTGAATAAAAGATGCAGGGTTGTTTTTTTTAACTGACCCCGAAGGGGGTCAGTGGAAGAGGTCGCAATCAGTAGGCGCTTCTGCCTCGCCTCTCTTCCCCCTTTACCTGCCGCCGAACCCCCAGTTTCCACCTTCTGAGGATTCCTTTCTCCCAGTCTCTACTCTGGACATTGGAAGCCCAACCAGAAGGTCACCCACTTCGCCCCAGCTAGCAAGGCAGGGTCTCTGTTTACGCACTCGCTCACTGGTTAAATATAGCTTGCTGCAGAGAGCTATTGGCAAGCCACCACATGCACACAAGCCTTAGGTTCTTGAGCCATCCAGGACTGTTCAGCTAAGAAGAGCTCTGCTGAAGCAGTCCAGTGGCCCTCCGTGCCCAACACCCTCCTCTCACGGAGGCCAAGCCCCTGCAGCAGGACCTGAGCGCAACAGCACTCTCCCCATTTCCGATTCCCCAGCAGCTGGCCTTCCGTGGTCTGCTGCCTCGGATAGCGGAGGTGGAACAGGGCCATTGTGGCTAATAGCAGCAGAACCCAAAACGTGCATCTGCAGCAGCACAAAAAAGAAGTAAGCTAACCGGTTAGGGCCTCCGTTCAAGAAATAGTCCTTTTATTAGGAACAAAGGAAGCCCCTTAGCTTGAGTCCGGCTGCTTGTCCATCCAGCTCCATATTATTGGCAAGGAATGGCAGTGGTTTCAGGGCAGCAGCATCCCTTTCCAGTCATATTCTCTACCGTTGAGCGCCGTGTCCCTTCTCTCTGTTCCTTTCCTTGAGAGGTTCCGCTTTCCTGCCTGTAGCTCACCGTTCCTGTGCCCTTGGCTCAGTTGGGCTTGGGAGGCAGGTGCGAGTTGTAGGCAGCCAAGGCCTTCCAGCAGGAGAAGGGGGGCAGGCTCGACGAATCTGCCTTCAGCAGCCAGCTGTTCTCAGCCTCCAGCTGCAAGTTGCAGCTCTGAAGGCTCTGGTTGACCAGCAGCAGCCTGTCCCGTTCCTGCAAAGGAGAGCGAGATGCTTCCAGCTTAAAGTGGGGGTTGCCTGTCCCCCCAGCAACTTTGGGCCTGTCCAGACCAAAGTAAAGGTAAAGGGACCCCTGACCGTTAGGTCCAGTCGCGGACGACTCTGGGGTTGCGGCGCTCATCTCGCTTTACTGGCCAAGGGAACCGGCGTACAGCTTCCAGGTCATGTGGCCAGCATGACTAAGCCGCTTCTGGCAAACCAGAGCAGCGCACGGAACGCCGTTTACCTTCCTGCCGGAGCGGTACCTATTTATCTACTTTCACTGGTGTGGTTTTGAACTGCTAGGTTAGCAGGAGCAGGGACCGAGCAACCGGAGCTCACCCTGTTGCGGGGATTTGAACTGCTGACCTTCTGATCGGCAAGTCCTAGGCTCTGTGGTTTAACCCGTGTCATAAGTAGCTTCCCATTATTGTTCCACAGAAGTCCCAGATGTGGAATCCTGCCCTCCCCCAAACCCTCACCTTCTCCACCTCCTTCAGCTCTTCCAGAAGCTGCTTTAGACTCTTGCTGTGTCCCCGTGGCTCCTGTGGACTGTCTGCATCTGTCTGGGTGCTGGCGTGTTTCATTCGCCGCCTGCCTGCTGGGCTCAACTGCACTAGGTTGGGGCTTTTGCTGTGCTCTCGTCTCGGCGGGAAGAGGAAAGCTTCTTCCTCCGAGCCTGCCGTGTGGAATAAGGGAAGTGTGGTTAGAAACGTGGCCATCGTATCTGGAGATTTGTTCCTGCAAGCGGTGTGGTGCAGTAGTTCTACAGTGCTGGGCTTGGACGTAGGAGACCTGGGTTCAAATCCCCACGCAGCCATGAAACGCACAGGATGACCTTTGTGAGCAAAACCTGTACTTTCTCATGCTGGTTTTGAACTGGTGCTTCAAACCACAGTTTATGGTGTCAAGTGGAATTTGCTCTGCGTTCCTACTCTTCTATAGAAGCCGTACCACGGATTGCAAGGCTGGGAAGCGAATAGCCTCCTTGCCACTGTGCATCGCTGGAGCTGGTCCAGTTTGCCATCCCACACCAGGAACCCCAGTCTGGGCACCCCCTTACCCGAGCTAGGGTGATAGGTGGCAGCTGGCGTGGCAGTCCGAGACAGGGTGCTTTCGGAGCTGCAGGAATGGAAGCGCCGCTGGCACTCCACCTCCACTTGGTCCTTGCATTGCTTGTGACAGATCATCCCACAGTCTGCAGGAGAAAAGAGACCATCATCAGCGATGGGAATGTTAATAGCATGGGTAGGCAACCTAAGACCCGGGGGTCAGATCCAGCCCAATCACCTTCTCAATCCAGCCCACGGACGGTCCAGGAATCAGCGTGTTTTTTTGTTTTTTTTTAAAGATATTTATTAGGGTTTTACAAAAAACAGAGATTTACAGAATAAAAAGAAAACAAAGAAAAAGAAGAATACAAAAAATACAAAAATACATAGAGAAGAAAAAAAGAAAATACAAAATACGAAAAGCAAATCCATTTTTTGATATCTTTAAGCTCATTTGCTTGTTTCCTTGACCTCCTCACACCTCCCCTTTTTGTATTCCCATTTACATAATCAATTCAGCAAATCCTTACCCTCTTTCATTTATCTTAACTCTATATCATAACATATTATAACTCTATATTTTCATCCATTTATCAATTCATTTTTGCATATTCTTATTAACTTTTGTTGCTGAATACCACTTATTGCCAATCCGAACATAATTTTAACATTCATTAATTTTACAATATTTCTGAAGATAGTCTTTAAATCAGCGTGTTTTTACATGAGTCCTTTTATTTAAAATGCATCTCTGGGTTATTTGTGGGGCATAGGAATTCGTTCATTCCCCCCCCCCCCCAAAAAAAAATATAGTCCGGCCCCCCACAAGGTCTGAGGGACAGTGGACCGGCCCCCTGCTGAAAAAGTTTGCTGACCCCTGGTTAATAGGATCCCATCTCCTTTAGTGCCCACTAGGGGGCGTGCTTACCTCGACATCTGTATCCTTGCTTCGAGACTCCCCAGAGCTAGAACAGAAGAACAAAAGACAACAACAACAGAGGTGTTAAGTTGAACTAGACACCAAAGGCAACATATGTGGATGAGAGGTGGGGAACTTGCTCCAACCTATTCCAGGGACTGAAGCTTTATTGCCCACTTCAAAAGTGGCAGCAGAGTTCTGGGAATTTCAATTTTTAGGTTTTGAAGCATAGCAAGATTCTAGACCTCATGGCTGCAGGAGAGAGGCTGCAAAACAAGCTGGTTCTTCTGCAGCAGCCTTCTCCAACTTGGCATAGTCAAGAGCTAGTGTTGGGTAGCATGTCAGACTAGAGCCTGGGGTTCAAATCCACACCTGGCCATGAAGCTCCCTGAGTGACCTTGGAGGCCAGTCGCTGCCTCTCAGCCTAACCCACCTCGCAAGGTTGCTGTGGGGATTAAACGAGGAGGAGAACCATGCGTGGCACTTTGAGCTCCTTGGAGAAAAAGGTGAGATAAATAAAAATAGCCCAAAATATCTGGAAGGCTGTTCTGAAGGGAGCTTGTCTACAGTCTCTCCTACTTCTCTAGCCTTTTCGTCCTCCATCCCACCTGTTGCTGATTACTGCAACCACTAGGCATGCCAGCCCATGGTTTGCACTACTACTAACTATAAAAGAAAAGCAGATTCTCCAGTTTGGCAGCTTAGCTCGGCAGCTACTGTTTCTGCCAGTCATAGGGACTGTTTTGGCAGTGGGTTTTCTTTTTTTGAGGGGGTGGAGATGAGTGACGTGCATTGGTGCTGCCACCACCAGGGGCTGGCCAAGTGGCGCAGACCCGTGGCAGGGCCTTTTCAGTGGTGCCCCCCGTTGTGAAACGCCTTCCCTAGTGAGTTATGCCTGCTTCCACCGTTATTAACTTGCAGGAGAAATTTGATTACATGGCATTTGGTGGCCGAAGGATACTGACAACTCCAAGATCCTTGGATGGAGGGATGTCCTCAGCTGTTGACTGCTTTCAAAGTGTTTTCGGCGGCAGCTACTGTTAGATGCTTTTAATTTCAATTGGCTTTAGAATACATAGACTGAAGGTTTTTGGGATTTTTTGCTTTTAGCGTGTCTGCTGCCCTGGGCTATGTGGGGAAGGAAGGGTGGGGTATAAATCCATTTTAAATAAATTAAGCTCACAAAGCCATTGCAGCTGTCACAAAAGGAGGGCTTTTTAAAGGTGGCTTCTTGGAAGTTGTGCAGGAACCCGAGGCCCAGTTTGGAGAAGATGGCACAAGCCCGCATTAAATACTCGGACAGCTCTTCACGGCTCCAGGCGCCTTCCCTGCGGTTGAGGAGAAGAAGAGAAAAACAGTCACACAGTGTAAGGCTCCGGCCTTCCTCGCTTGGGTCATCAATGCTTGGATTGAATTGCCCTGCCTGGCACTTAAATAACCCTTGTGGGGGTATGTATTCTGATGGGGCGTTTTGGGTCAGTTCACACCCCCCTGAGCCTCAGCTGCCCTTTACCAGAGACTGAGCCTTTAATGCGGCAGCCCTTGCCCTGTGGAACTCCTAATAATAATAATTTATTATTTATACCCCGCCCATCTGGCTGGGTTTCCCCAGCCACTCTGGGCGACTTCCAACAGAATATTAAAATACAATAATCTATTAAACATTAAAAGCTTCCCTAAACAGGGCTGCCTTTAGATGTCTTCTAAAAGTTTGGTAGTTGTTCTTCTCTCTGACATCTGATGGGAGGGCATTCCACAGGGCGGGTGCCACCACCAAGAAGGCCCTCTGCCTGGTTCCCTATAACTTGGCTTCTCACAGTGAGGGAACCTCAAGAAGCCCCTTGGAGATGGACCTCAGCGTCTGGGCAGAACGATGGGGGTGGAGACGCTCCTTGCCAATTGAGGTCACCCTTGCTCACTTTCAGATGCCTCCTGGAAATTCTATTGTTCAGGCCTTTCGGACCAGAGTTTCTCTGTCAACCGGAGAGGATGGGCCTGGCGTTCCTACTGCTTCTATTACAGTGTTGCGTTTCCAAGTTGCCAACCACCTTGTGATATTTTCTATGAGCACGTCGTTTACAAATGTTTTTTATTTGGCTTTACAAGTAAAAATTTATAACAATCCAAATGTATATCCATATATAGAGATTACTCTGAATCTCAAGACTTTCTCGTCCATCACCTCCTATTGTGAACATTTACAACAGCATATTATTCCATAATCAATATTTTATTTCCATCCATATTTTCCATAGTCTTTGTTACATTACAAGTGAAATTAGAATCCTGCTAATGTTTTCATCTGCTTGCGGTGGTCTCTTAAATAAATTATAATTCCCCCCCATTACTGTTTAAAGTTTTAAATGTTTAAAATGGGACTCCATGGAGGGGGTGGGAGGGAAGTCCTGAGATTCAGAGAAATCTCTGTATATCGATATATATTTGGGTTTTTTTATAACTTTGTATTGGTAAAATCAAATAAAACGATTTCAAAAAAATGAATAAAACTTTTGTCTTCTTGGTTCCTGAGCTTTCCAGTCAGCATAGTCCATGGGTAGGCAAACTAAGGTCCAGGGGCCGGATCCGGCCCAATCGCCTTCTAAATCTGGCCCTCAGACGGTCTGGGAATCAGTGTGTTTTTACAAGAGTAGAATGTGTCCTTTTATTTAAAATGCATCTCTGGGTTATTTGTGGGGCCTGCCTGGTGTTTTTACATGAGTAGAATGTGTGCTTTTATTTAAAATGCATCTCAGGGTTATTTCTCGGGCTTGGGAATTTGTTCATTTCACCACCCCCCAAAAAAAGTCCGGCCCCCCACAAGGTCTGAGGGACAGTGGACCGGCCCCCTGCTGAAAAAGTTTGCTGACTCCTGGCACAGTCCATCAATTTAGCTTGCCATTCCTCTCTGGTAGGACATTGCATCTCTGGGCTAACAGCATTTGGGCAGCTGTTGTCACATCCATAAAGAGTCTTCTCCCCGTGAAATCCTGTTCACTTACCGCTCTCTTTCCAGCCCATAGAAGGAGAAGGGGAAACTCGTGGAGATGATCTCAAAATCCTCCTCCGAGATGTAGCCCCGCTGCTCAGGATCGTAATTCTTGAACACCGTCTGTTGGGGAAAGGAGTCTTGTCAGAACCCATTGGAAGATGAGAAGGCAGAGAACGTGGGCATCGCCCTCTAAACATACACCTGCTGTATATTTAACACCTCTTCCCAAAGGACGAGATGGCAGGTCCCTGCCCCGAGGGGGTTGAAATCCAGATACCGAGACAAGGCAGCAAGTGGAGGGGGGAAAGAGGAGGAGGAGGAGGCTGGGATAAGCAAGAAGAACGAGTGATTATACAGTGGTACCTCAGGTTTAGAACTTAATTCGTTCCGGAGGTCCGTTCTTAACCTGAAACTTTTTCTCAACCTGAGGTACCATTTTAGCTAATGGGGCCTCCCGCTGCCGCCACTGCTCGATTTCTGTTCTCATCCTGAAGCAAAGTTCTTAACCCCAGGTACTATTTCTGGGTTAGTACAGTCTGTAACCTGAAGTGTCTGTAACCCGAGGTACCACTGTAAAAGTTGAACATACTTCGCTCCCAGCTGCACTACGCATTCAAAGCGCTATCATACCACTTTAAATAGTCATGGCGTCCTCCAGAGGATTCTGGGAACTATAGTTCAGGCTGTTGAGAGCTATCAGTAAAGGTAAAGGGACCCCTGACCATTAGGTCCAGTCGTGACCGACTCTGGGGTTGTGGCGCTCATCTCGCTTTCTTGGCCGAGGGAGCCGGCGTACAGCTTCCGGGTCATGTGGCCAGCATGACTAAGCCACTTCTGGCGAACCAGAGCAGCGCACGGAAACGCCGTGTACCTTCCCGCCAGAGTGGTACCTATTTATCTACTTGCACTTTGACGTGGTTTTGAACTGCTAGGTTGGCAGGAGCAGGGACCGAGCAACCGGAGCTCACCCCGTTGTGGGGATTCGAACCGCTGACTTCTAATCGGCAAGTCCAAGGCCCTGTGGTTTAACCCACAGCGCCTCCCACGTTGCAGATGTACCATGGTGTTTATTCTCTCTGCACTCCTCCCAGCGGTCCTTCCTCCTCTGGTCACTGCTACGGATGCACAACCTGTCTGTCTCCGGGCACAGCAGTTGTTACAGTCGTGGCGGGCGCCTTTGTTGTTGTAGTAGTACCTCTTTCCTTTTTCCTTTCTCCTTCTGTTATGGAACTCCTATTTGGGGACTTCCCTGGCTTTTTTCTGACCCATGTAGGACCAGTCTGGATAGTTAGCCTTGGTGAAGACTTGACATTTTTATCCCCCAAAAAGTTTTTGATTGAGTTTCCGCTGAAATGAGGCTGCATTTTAATGTTGTATTTTATTCTTGTTTTTTAAGCTGTATTTCAATCAATGGTTTTTATATTTGGGGTTAGCTGCCCTGAGCCCGGTCTTGGCCGGGGAGGGCGGGGTATAAATAAAATTTATTATTATTAGTAGTAGTAGTAGTAGAGGGTCACAACACTGGAGTCGCGCATGTCCTGTTTCCTGCACCAAACTACAGTGGTACCTCGGGTTACATACGCTTCAGGTTACATACGCTTCAGGTTACACACTCCACTAGGCCAGAAATGGTGCTTCAGGTTAAGAACTTTGCTTCAGGATAAGAACAGAAATCGGGCTCTGGTGGCGCGGCAGCAGCAGGAGGCCCCATTAGCTAAAGTGGTGCTTGAGGTTAAGAACAGTTTCAGGTTAAGAACGGACCTCCGGAACGAATTAAGTACTTAACCCGAGGTATCACTGTACACTTTGTTAATGTGAACGTCGCCCTCATTCTAATTTTTCATCCTATCTCTTTCCTGCTGAGTTCTGCAAGGGCAGCGCTGAGACTTAAGGAAGCTGGGAGGCTTTGCAACCTGAACTGGTTGTAAGGAAGAAGTCAGGTGTGCCGGGGGGTGGTGAGAGGGCAGCAGAGCTGGCTATGGGAGCAGAATGAGATTGGTGGGTCAACCCATGAACCAGCCTCCCCACTGGCTGGCACAGGGCAGCGTTGAGCAGTCCACAGTTAGGGGCTTTAGACAGAAATCTTAGACATTATCAGCCTCTTGATGCTTTCCTCTGTCAAATGGGGGAGAGGAGGGTGTCTCTTCCCCCCTCCTTCCCCCCACCAAGGCATGCACAGCCTGTTTCAGCAGCAAACTTTTAATTTGCAGAAAAGGAAGTGGTTGAAGTGGCCGGATTTGAGCCTCTTCCTTTACTCTGCGTGGAAGGGGGTGGAGTAAAGCCGGAACAGGCACCTCTGAGGGGGCCCTCCTGCACCCAGCGCCGGCCGACAACAGGGCGCAGAAGAAATTGACAATTGTGGGGCAGGGACCGAGAATGTCAGTGCTCGGCACAAACGCATGCAATGCAATCTCGGAATTGTTCGGTGACAAATGCACCCGTGAAATGCACGTAGATAATTCTGCAATACCCTCTCTCTCCAATTAGGTCACCCAAAATGTTCCTGCCGTATTCAAGCTAAGCAACCCAAGACGTCAACAAACTTTACCCAGTGCTGCAGAGCTACAGCGGAGAGCTGTGGCAATGTCACACACACACCCAGCCTGGAACTCCCGTGGAAATATAATGTGCAAGTCAAACTGCAACGCCTCAGAACACAACACAGCCTGCAAAACGCGACATGCCCCTTTAAAAAGCACACACCATCTGCCTTATTTGCAATTTTGATTTGCTGTTTTATAGCCAGTCGGCATTCTTCTAAGCAACTTTTTGATCCACGCTTATGGGCGGAAAGGGTTGAGTCTGTGGCCACATCGTACATTTAAAGCACTTCTGAGGCACATTAACAGTGCATGGCTTTCTCCAAGGAATTATGGGAACTGTAGTTTGTTACAGGTTATAGCAGGCATAGGCAAACTCGGCCCTCCAGATGTTTTTGGCCTACAACTCCCATGATCCCTAGCTTACAGGAACAGTGGTCAGGGATGAGGGGAATTGTAGTCCCAAAACATCTGGAGGACCGGGTTTGCCTATGTTATAGGAACTATAGCTCTGTGAGGGGGCAACTACAGTTCCCAGGATTCTTTGAGGCAGGGAAATCATCTGTTTTAAATATGCATTGGATGTGCTTTTTAAAATTCACGGTGCAGAGCTGTCCTTAGAAAGGACACTGGCTGAAAGGAAAGCATTCAGGTCCATTTGGCTGCATGAGTTTTACTGCCATTCCCCCCCCCCCCCATATTTGTATTAGTTTTCACAGAGAAAAATCAGTCTTTTAACAGAAAAAAACTTAACATATTAAATCTATATACTGAATCACAAAAAAATCCAAAAAATGGGATTTCTTAGATCCTGAGGACTTCCCTCTACTCCCACCCCTGGTTCCTTTACAATATTTTATTTTATGTATGTCCATATTACTTCTTAACTCTCTTAACTTCCCATTTTATACTTTCTTCATAAAATCATAAGTGTTCCCTGAAATCCTGCCAATGTATGTACAGTGGTACCTCGGGTTAAGAACTTAATTCATTCTGGAGGTCCGTTCTTAACCCGAAACTGTTCTTAACCTGAAGCACCACTTTAGCTAATGGGGCCTCCTGCTGCTGCTGCACCGCCGGAGCACGATTTCTGTTCTCATCCTGAAGCAAAGTTCTTAACCTGAGGTACTATTTCTGGGTTAGCTGAGTCTGTAACCTGAAGCGTCTGTAACCTGAAGCATCTGTAACCCGAGGTACCACTGTACATTGCTTTTATAAATATACAATAAACGCTCCTAATTTCTTTTTAAACTTGTTATCTTCTTAATTTCTAAGGTTTCCAATTAGTTGAACACAGTGGCGTAGCGTGGGGGGTGCAAGGGGGGCCGGCCGCACCGGGCGCAACATCTGGGGGTTAGGGCAAATCCACGGGTTAGGGGGCGCAAATCCACGGGTTAGGGGGCGCAAATTACTTGCCTTGCCCCGGGTGCTGACAACCCACGCTACGCTACTGGTTGAACATTTCAGCATAGTCCGTTAACTCATATTTCCAATCTTCTTTGGTGGGAGCACTGGAAAAAGAAGCAGCTCCCGCAGTTTTACTGCCATTTAAAGCCAAAAGCAGAAAGGGGAACCACACCAGTAGCCAGCTGCCTGTTTTGCCCTGCCATTGGGTTGTTTTTACCTCAATCATTTGCTGGACGTGCCTCTTGACAGTGATCCGGTCAGGCTTGGGAGTGACCCCCGGTGCCCACTCCACCACCATGGGGGGCTTGAACTGTGTAGGAGGCTGTGAAGAGAGGGGGAGCAAACAAAGTGTGAGAGATAGGACTGAGCCGTACCGACAAAAGAAGAACGGCTGACAAAATTAATGGACTACGCAGAATTGGATAAAATGAGAGGAAGGATTCGAAACCTGCGGGACCAGAGATTTACAGAAGATTGGAAGAAACGTATGAACTATTTGAAGAGCAACTGTCATCAACAAATTACCGGTACGCAAGAAGTTTTGTAAGGAGAAATATATGAAATATTGCAAAGAAGAGAGACATTAGTTATGATATTTAAATGTAATAGTGAAAGTAAGAAATGTAAATTAAGTGAAAAGGTTGGAAAATTTTCAGGTTCGATTGATGGAAGTAAAAAAAAATTGTATAAGGTATAAAAGTATGTTTAATAATTGTTGAAAATGATAAAACACACACACACACACACACATATATATATATGTACACACACACACACACACACATACCGTATTTTTCGCTCTATAAGACGCACCAGACCATAAGATGCACCTAGTTTTTGGAGGAGGAAAACAAGAGAAAAAAACATTCTGAATCCCAGAAGCCAGAACAGCAAGAGGGATTGCTGTGCAGCAAAAGCAGCGATCCCTCTTGCTGTTCTGGCTTCTGGGATAGCTGTGCAGCCTGCATTCACTTCATAAGATGCACACACATTTCCCCTTACTTTTTAGGAGGGAAAAAGTGAGTCTTATAGAGCAAAAAATATGGTGTGTATATATATATAGAGAGAGAGAGAGATGGGACTGAGCCAAGGCTCCCCAAAATCTCCTTGGCTCCCTGGTCCTTCTCTGCCCTCTTACCAGTGATTTGGAACCTCTTGGCTCACGGGCGTACGAGAGTGCGTAGATCTCCTCATCCGTGTAGTACAGGTCTAGGGAGAGCTGGGAGAGGAAAGGAAAGTTATACAAGGGAATGGTCCCATTAAGTCACACCCTTAGTGCCAGGGAACGGCTGTCCTCCAGAAACGGCTGCAATCAAGAGTCTCAAGTCAAGTGTTGAATGGGAAGCACATTCAAGTCAAGTGTTGAACGGGAAGCACATTCAATCTGTAGGGCTCATTTGTAGGACTAATTTAGCCAACTAGCCCTGGTGATCATCTAATGTTTATTGGATGCATTTCCCCCCTAAATTGATTTTTGAATTCTGAATTTATTGTTATTCATGTTTTATACTGTATTTTATGCTGTTTTTTGTTGCATCCATTTTTCAAATCTGTTGTTAGCCGCCCTGAGCCCCGTTTTCTGAACTGGGAAGGGCAGGGTATAAATAAAAATTTATTAATAATAATAATAATAATAATAATAATAATAATAATAATATCCTCGCTGTTTCTTGTGGATAGACAGCTTCCTGTACCCTCCACTCATTCTCCAATATCTGTACGAGGTTCTCGGAAGAATCGCCGCACCACCGTTCTGACACAATTCCCCATTACGTCCCCATGCACAACCGCTTAGGGTTGCCACGTTTCAAAAAGTGAAAATCCGGACACAAAAGTTGTCGAGCTTTTTCTTTGGCTGAGTTGCTGAGCTGCTTGAAGGAAATTTGCAAGCGAAACAACACTTCCGATATGGGCATTTTAAAGTGAAATATCTGCCCGGATGCTGTTTTTGACAGATGGATCTCAGCTATGCCTGGGAAATCCCAGACGTATGGCAGCCCTACAGCTACTCCTTGTAGGGCAGTTCCCGAATAAACTATTATCCCATCTGGGCCCAGGCAACTGGCTAGTTCATCCCTGTTGTCTTTCCAGCGCCGACTGAAATGTCATTTTGTATATTGTAATTTTAGGCTGTGACCTGCCCTGAGATCTATCAGTGAAGGGAGGTATGACAACAACAGCAATAAAAAATAACAATAACAGTAACAATTAGTAATACTGAAGCACTCCCTCTTCCAACAAGCCTTTTAAACTAGGTATCTTTCCCGGTCTGCATCCATTTTGGATGCTTTCACTGATTCATCGCTTGCTGGCCGGGTCTCCCTTGGAAGGAAGGGCAGAATATAAAATGTAAACAATTTAAGGTGCTAATTGTCACGGCTAAAATGGCCGCTGTTTCTTTAATGCTTAAAAAAGCTGGGTCAGCATGAGTCAACGGCCTGCACCGGGTTGTATATATAGAGTGAGAAATGTTAGTTGGGTTGGTTGGTTGGTTAGTGAAAGCTGGTAGTGTTGATGTGTGTACAGTTGGTCAGTCGCTTTTGCAGAAAGACTTTTAAGAATAAAAGCAGAATATACTCTGCAAGGATACTTTTCTCGTGGACTCTTTTATGCCGACAAGGGTCCGAGGACCAGGCTGAGGCAACAAAGGGAGGTCAGAACCCCCCCTTTTTTTACAAACACTGACACTAATCCCCCCCGCCCTGCTCCCTGGTCCGGTTGCTAAGCAGCACAGAAGTCGGTGGTTGCTAGGCGACGCAATTGCATGCGGAGCCAGAGGAGGCTACGTGAGGGCAGCTTGTTTACTAGGCCGCGGAGAGGCCTGCTGCTAGGTCCCACAGCTGCCACCGGCGTGGCTCAATTTCCCCACAGTCATGGCTGCTAGGCAACCCAGAGGTTGTGGTCACTGAGTCACACGTACTCCGAGGGCCATGCACGGCACAGCGCCGGTGGCAGCCAGGCCGCTAGGCAACCGCACCACTTCCTGCCTCTGGCTGCGGTTGCTAGGCAACGGTTGCCGTCATGGCATTCTGCCTTCTCGTCCTAACTGATGCAACATGGTGGCCCATTCTACCACAACAGGATCAAACCCTTAACCTTGGAATTTTCAGAATGATGCTCTAACCAATTGAGCTAATGGACCCCCCCCCCCAAAAAAAAGGATATTGGGAGACGTAGTTTAAAGGTGCCAAGCTGTCTATCCTGCCTCAGGGAGTTCCCTAGAAATAGGGATTGATTGGAAAAATGATTGATTGGAAAACTGATTGGAAACAAGAAGAACTACCGATGAAAGAAGAATGGAAGATGAAACTGATGGACTATGCAGAGCTAGATAAACCAACAGGAAGGATTCGAAACCTGCGGGACCAAATATTCTCAGAAGACTGGAGTAAATGTATGAACTATTTGAAAAGTAATTGTAACGAACAGATTGTGCTAGTAGAAGAAGTTTTGTAAGGAGGATTATGTGAAATATTGCAAAAAAGACTATGAAGAGAAATATTAGTTATTCATAAATAAGAGTGATAGGAAAATTAGGAAATGTGGAATAAGTGATAAAAATGGAAAATCACCAGAGGAGCTGACGGAATTCAAAAACATTGTATAAGATAAGAAATTATGTTATATGAACATTGGAAATGATATGTTAAAAAAACTAATAAAAATATTATATATAAAAAAAGGAAATAGGGATTGATTGTGGAACCGCTTTGGGAATTATAGCTCAGGGTGGGGGGAATTAGCAGCGTCTCCTAACAACTCTCGGCACCCTTAAACTACAGTTCCCAGGATTCTCTGGGGGAAGCCACAACTGTTAAAGAGGCACAAGAGTGCTTTAAATGCATAGGGTGGATGCAACCCGATCCATTCAAGTCGGTGGCTGCATTAGCTACGGCGGGGGGGCATTTTGTCCCATCCTAGCGGGGGCTTCACGAGCATCCCTGGACGTCTGGCACACACGTACATATGTGCCCAACCCCACAGTCTCTATTTCCTCCTCCTCACGACTTAGGTTATCTGTTTCTTACCGTGAGTAGGTGCACCAGATCTTTGTTGGCTTCGAACGGAGGGCTGGCTTGTTGCAGAACCCGGAGTTCCCTGGCCGGCTCGTACAAACTCTGCAGCTTGCTTAAGTTGAGCCGCCCGCCATCCACGTGGTCGGGCATGGCTTCGTGCAAAGTCACCAGGTCCTTGAGGTGGACGCCGACGATGGGAATCTTGAAGCCATCGCAATCGGCATAAACCCGTCGGTACGTTCTGTAGTTGCCACACGAGGAGAGCAACACCGTCATCTCGGACAGCGTCTGGGGGCAAGAAGGAAGCAACGTCAAAGAGGATGTTGTGGTCAGAGGGTAAGGGCAGGGTCAGCCCAAAAGGGTTTTCCACCCGAGGCGGAAATGGTGCCTTCGCCATTCGGTGTACAAAAACGAACCAGACCGGCAGGTGAATCTTACTTCAGCACTGGCGATGTGCCTGCCACCATGCCTGAGGTCAACCAGCTATCTTAGTAGGTGCAGATCTCATGGCACACACCTCTGTCTGCTCTCTCGGGGCCAGCCCTACCATTGGGCAGTGTGATGGCCTGGGAATCTGATTCAGAAGCTGAACCTGAGGAGTCCCAGCCTGCACAGGAGTCCCCGCCTCCAGGGCCGGTTGAGCCGGGGCAGGGGCTTGAATCTGAAGGGTCTGCACCTGTGCCGGATCCTCAGGAGCAGACACCAGATGAATCCACTCGGGCTCCGGAGGTGATCGAGGACTCATTGCCTGCAGGTGCGCCTCTCCCAGTCCTGTCAGGGGAAGGTGAGGTTGCCTCTGGGTCCAGTAACCCTCCAGCCTCTCCTGAGCTGCAGAGGCTCAGGGTAGAGAGGCGGAGGGAACTGGGTTCTCTCAGGAGGAGTGTTCGCCTTAAGGCCAGGAAAGGCGGGTCACCTGTGGGCCAGGGCTGCCCCTGGCCTCAGAGAAGATAAAGGTCAGTCAGCCCAGTCCCAGGTTGCGGGAACAACGTCGTTGGAAACCTGTTTCTGCCAGCACCCAGACCTGTTCTTCCAGAGTTCCTGACCACGCCCGGCTTCTTGCTTTGGACCTCGCTTCGCCCTTGGTGGACAGTCTCCAGACCCTCGACCCAGGACCGGACTCCGACCACGCCTCACGGTAACACACCCCCCCCCCCGGGGCCAGCACAGGCAGCCACACCAGGCAGAAGATTTTGGGTAACACGAAAGGAAAGCAAATAGGCCACAACCACGCCATACTTCTAAAGAGCTAAGATACCACTTTACCTGTCGTGGCTTCACCCAAAAGAGTCCTGGGAGCACTCAACAACTCCCAGCACCCTAAACAAACTACAGTTCCCGGGACTCTGTGGAGAAGTCATGTCTGTAAAAAGTGGTTTCAGGGTGCTTAAAACGTCTGGCGCGAACATTTTCCAATTATCTAGTGGACAATTAGTTTGCAATTATTTCACTGTCAGAGAAGGGAAGAAGTGTTTTTGGAATTTCCTGCCCCGTGTGACAAAATGACTGGGCTGGGAGCGGGGATAACGTACCATTTGCTGCTTCGCCTCAGGCAGCAAAACACCTTGGGCCAGTGCTGCACTCTTCTTCCCTTGCGCTGCCTGAGGTGGACACTTTGCTCTGCCTAATGGTAGGGCCGACCCTTGATGAGAGAACTGCTCCCATTTCCTCCTGCCTCTTCTGGTAGAATTTGAAAGTGCCATTCTGGCTGCCGAACCCAAGGGCTTCAGGCAGTTCCAGGCTTGGAAGGAAACAGCACCTGACTCCCTCTCTAACATACCTCCCCACTCCTGTTCCCAGATGTCAAAGAGAACAACAACTACCAGACTTTTAGAAGACATCTGAAGGCAGCCCTGTTTAGGGAAGCTTTTAATGTTTGATGTATTACGGTATTTTAATATTTTGTTGGAAGCCGCCCAGAGTGGCTGGGGAAGCCCAGCCAGATGGGCGGGGTATAAATAATAAATTATTATTATTATTATAAACTTTTCCCTCTTTCCTCCCCCCGCAACAAAGTTCCTACCTTAGTGATCTCAGAAGGCAGAAGCGCGTGGGTGTCCTTGAGGCGAGCAATGGCACTGTGACAGAGCCCCCCCACAATGGCCATGAGGGTGCTGAAGTTCTGCAGTTGTCTTAACTTCTGCAAGTAGTGGAGGAAAAAAACAGAGGGGTGAGAGGAGGGGCAGGAAGAATCACCAGCATGTCATGGGAGCCATCTTTTAAAAATACAAACGCACATCTCCTCGTCCCCCAACCTTAATTTGTCAGGATTTAAATCTCTCCCAGGGACGCGGGTGGCGCTGTGGGTTAAACCACAGAGCCTAGGACTTGCCGATCAGAAGGTCGGCGGTTCGAATCCCCACGACGGGGTGAGCTCCCATTGCTCGGTCCCTGCTCCTGCCAACCTAGCAGTTCGAAAGCATGTCAAAGTGCAAGTAGTTAAATAGGTACCGCTCCGGCGGGAAGGTAAACGGCATTTCCGTGTGCTGCTCTGGTTCGCCAGAAGCGGCTTAGTCATGCTGGCCACATGACCTGGAAGCTGTACGCCGGCTGCCTTGGCCAGTAAAGCGAGATGAGCGCTGCAACCCCAGAGTCTGTCACGACTAGACCTAACGGTCAGGGGTCCCTTTACCTTTACCCTTAAAACTCTCCCACTAAGCCACGTTGGATCACTCGCTGCGATGATCGCAGAGGGAGGCTGTACTCTGAACATGCTCAGAGGAACTCTCTCCTCTAGCCAGCAAGTCCATGGGTAGAGATGGTCTCCTCTGATGCACTGCATAAGGAACGTGAGCTCTGCCAGGATTTTGCACCCCTTCAGCCCCCCTTTCTGCTGTCACCCCCTTCTTGCAGCAAAGCAGGCAGCGAACTTGCTTACCAGAGTCACACGGATGAATTTGGTGAATACTTCCGCCCTCTGCTGGGGTGTGGGTCGGTTGAGGACCATGACCTGCACCCACTGGGAGATGCTGTTGCACAAGGTGATGGCCCGCTCCAGGGCTGGACTGCCCCGCACTGACCCCCGCAGCACGTAATTCTGGAAATCCAAGTACTGCCCAACACATAACAGGGAGAAAGATTTTTTTTAAGAAAATAATAATAAAATCTTACTAGAAGAAAAATTGTCTATCTAAATTAGGAATGGCCAAATCTTTTCTGTCCCCCGATTTTCCACTCTTCAGTTCTCTGCATTTTCACATCAGTTTGACATCTTTTTTAAATGCCGAAAACTCACCAGCATTTTAGCGTGAATATCTAATGTGCAAATGTTTGCATGCAATAGCACCTAAAAAATGTGTGCATTTTTCCAGCGTCATTTTCCTAAAATAATTCATTATTTCAGAGCATTTTTAGGGACGCTTAACCCTAAATGTAGTCTATGCATTGCTGTACGCGTTACTTGACTGCAGACCTGCACTGCAAAATTCAGAGAAGCACGAATTGCAAAAGGACGGACTCCCAATGGTTATCTAGTCCAACCTCTTACAATGCAGGAATCTCCCCCAAAGCATCCATGGCAGGTAGCCATCCAGCCTCCAAGGAAGGGGAGTCCACAACCTCCCGAGGGAATCTGGTCCACCTTCAGACTGCTCTTACTGCCAGAAATTTCTTCCTATGTTTGGTTTGCCTTTAAACGAGAACTCAGGCAAATTCTCCCCATCTCTCGTCTAAATGCAGGGATCCCTTTTCATCAGTGGCGCATCGGGGAATTAGGTAAAAAGGGGTGCAAAGGGGATGGCCATACCACCCTGTGAGATAGACTGTCTCAGAGGCTTCTGCGAATTTGTCTAATAAGCCATCACAACATCTTGTGGGTAGCGAATTCTCTTAGCTAATGATACATGATGTACTTCCTTTGGTTTTCCCCGGTAAGCGAAATCAAGCGGGGGAAAGAGATGTCTTCTGAGAAGCACGTTGTTAGCGATCTGTCACAGGGCAGACCCTCTTAGGGGTTTCAAGGGGGGCTTACTAGCTCCTGCAGCTTCTCTTCCTAACACACCTGGTTTGGTGATGCTCTGTATGAGATCCTCGACCAGGCAGCTTTCCTAACTGCAGGGACCTGAGAGCAGCGCCCTCAAGTCCCACTTCTGGGAACAGATTAGATCTACAGACCACAATTCCCTCCTTAGAGATATGCAAGATCAATGAGATCATCTGGGGGAAATTATATTTGTGGTATTATTATTATTATTATTATTATTATTATTATTATTATTATGCTGCCCATCTGACTGGATTGCCCCAGCCACTCTGGGCAGCTTCCAACAAATTATAAAACCACAGGAAAACATCAAACATTAAAAACCTCCCTGCCTTCTTATGCCTTCTAAAAGTCAGATACAGTGGTACCTCGGGTTAAGAACTTAATTCATTCCAGAGGTCTGTTCTTAACCTGAAACTGTTCTTAACCTGAGGTACCACTTTAGCTAATGGGGCCTCCCGCTGCCGTGCGATTTCTGTTCTCATCCTGAAGCAAAGTTCTTAACCTGAGATACTATTTCTGGGTTAGCGGAGTCTGTAACCTGAAGCGTCTGTAACCCGAGGTACCACTGTAGTTGTTTATTTCCTTGACATCTGACGGGAGAGCGTTCCACAGCGCGGGCGCCACCACCAAGAAGGCCCTCTGCCTGGTTACCTGTAATCTCACTTCTCTTAGGGAGGGAACCGCCAGAAGGCCCTCGGAGCTGGACCTCAGTGTCCGGGCTGAACAATTGGGGTGGAGATGCTCCTTCAGGTATACAGGGCCGAGGCCGCTTAGGGCTTTAAAGGTCAACACCAACACTTTAAAATTGTGCTCAGAAACATGCTGGAAGCCACTGTAGATCTTTTACACAAGCATGACCTGCTGCCTTAACAGTTGAGGTTGACCCTAGCCATCAAGGAAAGTCACCTGGTGGCATGGAAGAAGTACCTGCCTCCTTTACAGGGTAGGACTGAAATTCTAAATGCACCAGGCGACCACCTGGTTCTGCAACTGCAATCTTAAAATAACTGTTTAGGAAAATGTTTTAGAACGCTTTTTAAAATGTGGGGTTTTTTTTTCATGCTAGGGATACGTCTGCCACCCTGGGTTCCATTTGGGAGAAGGGATGGGGGCAGAAATGGAACAAATAAATATGTCATTATTTTATCTTCCCCCAGACCAGTGGCGGAATTCAACCCCCAACACCCAAAGAGGTAGAAAGATTAGAGTAAGGCAAGCCCCAGCTTCTGGCCTGATAGTGAATCTCGCACAATCTCTTGCTGGAGATCTCTACGTGTCTGTCTGCATGTGCCCATCAGGAGTTCAATGCCTTTGCAGACAAGCCTGGGACAGAGGGGAGTGACAGGGACGGCCATTTCACGAGGTTTGACTTCGCTGCAATCGGAGATGCGTAATTTGGTGTGGGACCTCTGTTGCAGAAACCCAAAAAGTCCACTAACAGAAAGGTGACCAAGCAAGGATATACAGGGGTGGGTGGAGGAAGGGGACTTCACTGAAACAACCACTGTAGCATTTTAATTTCTGTTTTAACAGCCCTGGCTGCCAATACAGTGGATGCAATTCAACGCTTCTGCGCATGCGCAAAGCACAATTTAGTGCTTCTGCGCATGCGCGATCACCGAAACCTGGAAGTAACCCATTCCGGTACTTCCGGGTTTTGGCGGTCTGCAACCTGAAAAAACGCAACCTGAAGCGTCTGTAACCCAAGGTATAACTGTATAAACACAGCTGTACAGCCACACGTTGCATGTAAAGCACTGTGATACCACTTTAAAGAGTCGTGGCTGCTGCCAAAGGATTCTGGGAGCTGTAGTTTCCTAAGGGCACTTAACGCATGGTGATCTGCACTGATCACTGTAATAATAATAATAATAATAATAATTTATTATTTATACCCCGCCCATCTGGCTGGGTTTCCCCAGTCACTCTGGGCAGCTTCCAACAGAACACTAAAATACAATAACCTATTAAACATTAAAAGCTTCCCTAAACAGGGCTGCCTTCAGATGTCTTCTAAAAGTCTGGTAGTTGTTTTTCTCTTTGACATCTGGTGGGAGGGCATTCCACAGGGCGGGTGCCACTACCGAGAAGGCCCTCTGCCTGGTTCCCTGTAACTTGGCTTCTCGCAGCGAGGGAACCGCCAGAAGGCCCTCGGAGCTGGACCTCAGTGTCCGGGTAGAATGGTGTAATGCATCCCTAAATGCCCCGAGGGCCTTCTGGCGGTTCCCTCTCTGCGAGAAGTGAAATTAGTGTTTCATCTTTGAAGGAGGTATGGCTGTGTGACTATTTTGAAGGGAGACCCTGAACTTCTACATCTGCTACTACCCTGCTGGTCCCAGGGTTGGGGGCGACGGGAGTCCACAATATCTGGAGGGCAGCTGCTTGGCGAAGACTCTTTTTAAAGGTCTATGCAGCTGCCTGTCAGGCTTCTGGGAATCTGATCCCTCCCCCGGTGGCAGCCAGTAAACAGATAAACAATAGGAGTTCTTACCAAGTAATTTATTCCATAGATCACAGAGAGAGACAAAGGGAGGCAGCCTCCCTAAAATAAAGGCGTTGCTCAGAATAAAGTCCAACCCCCTCCGTCTCGCCTATTGTACGTCACCCTTGCACCGGCTGATCTGAGCTTTCTGCCTCTGAGCCCTCTGTTCTCCTACTCTCAATGCTTGCCAACAAAGGCCCGCATAGTTAAAGCTATGGTTTTCCCAGTAGTGATGTATGGAAGTAAGAGCTGGACCATGAAGAAGGCCGATCGCCGAAGAATGGATGCTTTTGAATTATAGTGCTGGAGGAGACTCTCGAGAGTCCCATGGGCTGCAAGAAGATCAAACCTCTCTATTCTTAAGGAAATCAGCCCTGAGTGCTCACTGGAAGGACAGATCCTGAAGCTGAGACTCCAATACTTTGGCCACCTCATGAGAAGAGAAGACTCCCTGGAAAAGACCCTGATGCTGGAAAGATGGAGGGCACAAGGAGAAGGGGACGTCAGAGGACAAGATGGTGGGACAGTGTTCTCGAAGCTACCAGCATGAGTTTGACCAAACTGCGGGAGGCAGTGGAAGACAGGAGTGCTCTGGTCCAGGGGGTCACAGAGTCGGGCACAACTAAACGACTAAACAATAACAACAACAACTTTCAATGCCCCCCTGGTCCTGGGAGGGGGGTCAAGAATGCTTTCCAAAGACACCGAATCCGTCAGCTGTCTCTCGCCTGATGTTGTTTCTTCTTCCTCTCACAATATTTCCTAGCTTCTCCCCTCTGCAGCCTCTGAACTATGACCTTCTGCAAACCACTGTTCTAAGTCTATACTGTCCCTTCTGTTCTCAGGAAGGTTCAGGAGAAGGGGGGAGGCACCATTCCTCCTCCAGCCGCTGACACGACCCATCTCTGCAACAATTTCTAATCTGGGAATATAAGGGAAGTTCTTTGATCTTGGTTACTGAGAGGTCATATTTGCCCATCGGTTGGGCAGCGTGATATACCCAGTTTTTAAGGGGTAATCCATTTGAGAGCTCAATCAGGCATTTTTTTTGCTAGCCTAGTGTTGTCCATCTGTTGAACTCTAAACCAGATTTTTAGCACCTATAATGACAAGGTCCCCTGGCCAGAACCCCTCTGACATGATTTTATATCTCCTCGCAGACACAGATAAGACTTGGCGTGTAGCACTCTTTGCAACTGCCGCTAGGAACATTAGAGCAAATTATATAGCCAAGGTAGCCACCAACTGTAAAGGAGATGAATTTATTTGACCCTATCTACATCAAGCTATATTCTATCTTTATCACCAAACTCCGAATATAATTGCACATTGTATTAATTAACATTTTTTAATATATCAGGTGGCCATGTGATAATTTTAGCTTATAATTTTTATTGTTTAATGTCTTAACTTGTATATTAAGGTACTTTTATAGCTCTGTTTAGAGTAGGTAATGTCTTGATAATATAAATGTTTTATATAAATATAAATATAAAAGTTTTTTGTATTAATCCAGTATAAGGTAAAGGTAAAGGGACCCCTGACCATTAGGTCCAGTCGTGACCGACTCTGGGGTTGCAGCGCTCATCTCGCTTTATTGGCCGAGGGAGCTGGCGTACAGCTTCCAGGTCATGTGGCCAGCATGTTCTGGGGAACCAGAGCAGCGCACAGAAACGCCGTTTACCTTCCTGCCGGAGCGGTACCTATTTATCTACTTGCACTTTGACGTGCTTTCGAACTGCTAGGTTGGCAGGAGCAGGGACCGAGCAACGGGAGCTCACCCCGTTGCGGGGATTCGAACCGCCAAACCTCTGATCGGCAAGTCCTAGGCTCTGTGGTTTAACCCACAGCGCCACCCGCGTCCCTATTAATCCAGTATACTTTCTTTTAATTGTTGAATGATTCTGTGTACTTTCCGGCAGCCTTTGGCTATATGCAGTAAAACTGACTGAATTTCTAATCTTCCACCATTGCAGAACCTGAGTGTTGGCTGATCCCTACCGAGAGACGGCAGAATGCCTTGAACTCCAGGTAACTGAGGTGGTTGGCCAACTCTCCTGCATCGAGGTGATCAAAAAGCAGGGACACTTTCCTCTTCTTGCCGCAGCCGGGGCTGCTTTGGCAGCTGAGGGATCGGGTCCACGTCCGGGTCATCCTGGAGAAGGAAGCAAGGCCAGAACGCCAAGTTAGATGCTGAATACTCCGCATGCTTAGAGGTAGTAAAGGTAAAGGACCCCTGGACAGTTAAATCTAGTCGAATTTGATTATGGGGTGCAGAACTCATCTCCACTTTCAGGCCGAAGGAGCCAGCGTTTGTCCACAGGTAGCTTTTCCAGGTCATGGCTAAACCATTTCTGGCACAGCAGAACACCGTGATGGAAACCAGAGCGCACGGAAACGCTGTTTATCTTTCCACTGCAGTGGTACCTATTTATCTACTAGCCCTGGTGTGCTTTCGAACTGCCAGGTTGGCAGGAGCAGGGACCAAGCAACGGGAGCTCCCCCTGTCGCGGGGATTCGAACCACTGACCTTGCGACTGGCAAGCCCAAGAGGCTCGGTGGTTTGGACCACAGCGCCACCTGCATCCATGCTTAGCGGAACCCTTGACTGGAAACGCAGTTTGGTCTGAGGAGCGTGGTAAATTACTCACAGTGGAGATGTGGAAGACAGGCAGGAGCGGGAGACTGGGAAAATGGACTCCTGGAGTCCATTTGGTGTTCTGGGATGGGAGGAGATTCTTAAAAAAAACAACGAGGGGCAGGGCAGGATGGGAGATGCACTTTCTTTCTTTTATTGACTTAAGAAAATTATACAGACAGCAAAATGAAGAAGCCTAAATTAATTGCCTTCTACCGATAAGAAATAATAATAACTATTACAATAATGAAAATACTAAAAATGCATTTACTTCCCCATTTGAACTTCTATTGTGAGATCCTCCCATCATAATATTTTTTTCTAGTTGCTTTAACAAAATAAAATAACATGAAAACTGTTCAGTTATAATTACTTATTTTGTCCTTACACGCTTAACAATTGTTAACTGCTTTAACACCGTATTTCTTCATGTATTCCTGCATCAGTCAGGGGCTGCTCTAATCAAAAATTCTATACAGAATGGAAATGCATAGGGGAATATAAAGGTAAAGGGTAAAGGGACCCCTGACTATTAGGTCCAGTCATGGCCGACTCTGGGGTTGCGGCGCTCATCTCGCTTTATTGGCTGAGGGAGCCGGCGTACAGCTTCCGGGTCATGTGGCCAGGATGACTAAGCCGCTTCTGCCGAACCAGAGCAGCGCATGGAAACGCCGTTCACCTTCCCGCTGGAGCGGTACCTATTTATCTACTTGCACTTTGACGTGCTTTCGAACTGCTAGGTTGGCAGGAGCAGGAACCGAGCAACGGGAGCTCACCCCGTCGCGGGGATTCGAACCGCCGACCTTCTGATCGGCAAGTCCTAGGCTCTGTGGTTTAACCCACAGCGCCACCCGCGTTCATAGGGGAATATAGGGAGAGGCACTTCCATGGCTTTGAGAATCTCTCGAACTCACGTGCCAGAGGTGTTCAGCAGGTGACTGTGTTCCCCCTGGCCTTCTTTCCTCACCACCTCCAAGATCTCCGCGATAGCCTCCTCCAGGTGTGGATCCAGGTGAAAGGCCTCGGGGTAGTTGAGGAGCCAGTACCTGAAGCCAGAGGGGAGAGGTTCAGTCTGGAGCTGCAAGAGACTCGGGGAGCCGGGTACCCAGGCAGGATCTGGGGGCGAAGGGAAGGAACGGGGTGGGAATTTATACCGGATGAAGTGGCAGATCCTCAGCTGGCGCTCTGGCTGTTTCTTCTGAGATGCTTCTTGGTAGGTAGCAAACTGAGTTAAGGTTTCACCCCTCTCAGATTGGTGGGCAATGGCGCAGGGTGTTTCCGAGCACAGTTCAAAGTGTTGGTGTTGACCTTTAAAGCCCTAAACAGCCTCAGCCCAGTATACCTGAAGGAGAGTCTTCATCCCCATTGTTCTGCCCGGACACTGAGGTCCAGCGCTGAGGGTCTTCTGGCGGTTCCCTCATTGCAAGAAGCAAAGCTACAGGGAACCAGAGAGCCTTCTTGGTGGTGGCACCCATCCTGTTGAACGCCCTCCCGTCAGATGTCAAAGAAATAAATAACTATCTGACTTTTAGAAGACATCTGAAGGCAGCCCTTTATCATCATCATCATCATCATCATCATCATCATTAGTAGTAGTAGCAGTAAAAGGTAAAGGTAAAGGGACCCCTGACCATTAGGTCCAGTCGTGGCCGACTCTGGGGTTGCGGCGCTCATCTCGCTTTATTGGCCGAGGGAGCCGGTGTACAGCTTCCGGGTCATGTGGCCAGCATGACTAAGCCGCTTCTGGCAAACCAGAGCAGTGCATGGAAATGCCGTTTACCTTCCCGCCGGAGCGGTACCTATTTATCTACTTGCACTGCATGCTTTCGAACTGCTAGGTTGGCAGGAGCAGGGACTGAGCAACGGGAGCTCACCCCGTCGCGGGGATTCGAACCGCCGACCGTCCGATCGGCAAGCCCTAGGCTCTGTGGTTTATCCCACAGTAATAATAGTAGTAGCAGTAATATTAATATTTTATTGGTAGCCGCCCAGAGTGGCTGGTGAAACCCAGCTAGATGGACAGGGTATAGATAAATATTATTATAATTATTATCATTTGCTATCTCTTCAATGTAAATCAGAGGGTTTTGTAGGGAACTCTCATGTGTTAAGAAGTAAATGCACTGCCTTTGACCTTGCCAGAGGTTGTTGACTCTGGCTGTTATGTACTGAAGTTCTCACCCTGGGCCAGCAGGGGGATACTGTAGATAGTTATGCAAATGAAGGATCGAAAGTGACGTTCAGTGATTGGATAGTTTTAGAAAGTTGTTACAGTAACGTTGTACTGGAGCTCTATATAAACAGGCTGACTGAACCCTTCAGTTCAGTTCTGTTCTGGCCTGTGAATAAACAAGAGCTGTTTGAAGAATCGCTGTGTCGTCTGATATGTTCACCCACAACTTAACACTGGCAGTGGCTAGCAGGGGGCAGGGGGATACAGAGAACAGCGCAGAGTGCCCCACTCCTGAAACCTTCTCCCTCATTGCAAGAGATGTTCCCTTTTCTTTGAGCATGAGGAGGACCTGGAAGCACGGACAAGGGCACATTTTCTGCGTTGCGGCCGAAGCAGCTCAGCGCTACCTCCGAAAGGATATGAAGCGAGGAGGAGGCGGGCTAACTCTGCAGACGATACCACCCAGCTGTGAGCCGTCAGTGTCATGTTCACCATGAAGTCGCTGGTGCAGAGCTTTCCATCCAAATCTAGAAGGGGAGAGAAAAGGGTGAGGCTGACGCATTTGAGGGCAGGAGGGGAGAAGAACAGGACTAGAATTGAAGGGGATTTGTCAATCTGGTTTATCAATCTGAAGGATGGTTGATATCGCCCCAAGATACAGTAACCTCACCCCACTGGGTGGTCTGCCTGGATAATACTCCTGTTATACAAAAATCTCCAAATGGGTCCAAACTTCAATGTCTAAAACTCCTGGTAGAGGACAAGGATCTAGAGATCATGCTAAGGGTGGCCAAATTCTGTCCATCTGCCATAAAACTTAGGGAACAAGCTGTACTACCAAAATAATTAAGGTTTTAAATGACAATTTTGGGTTATATTTTAGTGATCAAGATTTAATATATATTTTCAACTGCCGCTATATCTGAATTGTCTCGTGTTATACCCAATTGCAATGCCATGTATTCCCGTTGTGTTTTATGGTTTTCCTGATATTGTAAGTGAGCTGGAACTGGTCTGTGACCGTAATAATAAAATTCATTCATTCACCTGTGGGTATTATCCAAATCTGTGACCCTATGACTACAAGGCTAGCATCTATAACAGGAAATCCACTGAAGCAGTCCTATTAGTTCCTTTGCAAGATAATGGCCTTTGCTGGCCAGCTGAGTACTGCCATTTACATGTCCAAAGAGGCTGGCCTGTTGCCGTAGAGACAGGTGGGTAGGCCTTTCCCCACCTCACCTGGCTAGATGCCACAGCATCCTAGACTCTAGAGGGAGGCCAAACAGGCTGGAGGGGGGGGGAGCTGTGTGAGAGTGAGTTTTGGCGGGTGCTAGAGAAACAGAAGCATGTCTTGTTGCAGGAATTTATGTATAGGTTGGGGGGGTTGCCCCTCCAGCAGATATCATGCACATGCAGCCCACTACCAAAACCAGCACAATCGCTTTTGTGACTTTTGTGATTTGTCCCCACAAAACACTTCATCCCAGTTTCTTTCTATCTATTCAAAGGGCCTTTGCTGCACGGTACCAAATGTAAGAATTCACTGATCAATGTATCTATGTACTGGCTCACAGGGAAAACTTCAGAAATTCATATAGACATGTGAGCTCAGCTGCTCAGCAGCCCCTCTGCCTGAGTGATAATTCCTGGCATCTGGATACCTGAGTGCCAGACAGGTAGCCATTCCAGAAATATCAAACCCAGATGAAGACAAAAGGGTGGGATTAACTTGGCTGGGAAACAGGGAAATGTGAATATCTTTTTTGTTACACTTGATGGGTGTTTGGTGGAGGGCAAGGGGAACCATGGGGCAGGGTCCAGGATGCTCAGATTACTGCCACCGGACCTCCCCTTTCATGATGTAACCGTGATGTAGTTTGGGGGGGTGTAACATGGGGATGAGCAGCTAATAAAAGTTTGGGGGCTCTTTTGTTTGGGGCTTCCATCTTGTTCCACCTGGTGGCAGGTGGGAGTCCTGTCACGACAGTCTTCAATCAAGACCAAGCCCACTGGCTGCTGTTTTGCTCTGGCATTCCTGGCTGGTGTCCTTGTTTTTTGTCCAAGGGAGCCCTCAGATTTCTCCGTTAACAGTCTTGACCCAAAACCTTTGACGGTGAGGCAAGTCCTGTTGGGAGTGTTAATGCCACTAGCCCCTCCATCCTATGATCAGGTTGTATGTGTGTGTGTGTGTGTGTGTGTGTGTGTGTGTGTAAAAATAAAACCATGTATCCTACAAATATCACAGTATATTTGCAAGGAAACAAAACCCTGGGTAAACACTGGCACCCCTAAAGTCTTTGGCTATTGGGGTGCGTGCAAAACTATCACAAATGTGTTGTGCATTAAGTTGTTACTGAAAATGCAGTACGGTTAATTAAACAACATTAAAGTACCCTATTGCTTGCTTGCTTGCTTAACAGCAACATTTTTGAAATTTACTCGACTCTGACAAAGGGAATATTCTGGTTAAAGGAACCAAGGAAACCGGCTTAGGGGCAGGGGGGGGGAAAGAGAGGTTGCCCAGATATTCTTTTGGTGGTCAGACTGGGAATTAAGCCCAAAGCCTTTTCCCTCCTGGTGGCTGGAACACTACCAGGTTCCTTCACATCAGGGGACTCCAGAAAAAGTCACAGCAGCCCCACCAAATGTCTGGTCCGGTGGAAAGGCCCCAATCCCTCAACCGCCCCTCTGCCTTTGCCTCTCTCCGGTTTACCAAAGGAGCGAAGGCATTTTTCGATCAGCTCATCCAGGGTGCAGGATCGGTTCAGATCCCCCAAGCTGATGGAGGCCAAGGCCTGGTTGATCTCCCGAGGGTTTGGACAGGTCATCCGCCGCCGACTCTTCCGTCGGGAAATCCTGCCGGCACCTGGGAGGCTGCCGCCTTCTGTGATGCTGGGGGCTTCGGCTCGGGATTTCCTGCAAAAGAATACTGTTAAGTTGTGGGTGAACATATCAGACGACGCAGCTCTTGTTTATTCACAGGCCAGAGCAGAACTGAACTGAAGGGTTCAGCCAGCCTGCTTATTTAGAGCTCCAGTACAACGCAACAGTAACCACTTTCTGTAACTATCCAATCACTGAACATCACTTTCAATCCCTTATTTGCATATGTGGACCTGAGTGAAAACTATCTACAGTATCCCCCCTGCTGGCCCAGTGTGAGAACTTCAGTACATAACAAATACAATCCCCAAATCGACCAAAGGCGCGAGCTTCGGGGACGCCGATGGCGGTTGTTTTTCACCTCCAAGAGAGACAGCAGCAGCTGCTTTGAGGTGTAAGAGGACACACACGTCCGAGGTCCACTGCAGCTGGTAAAACGGACAAGCTCTCCAATTCCTAGTACCCCCCTCTCAGAGGAGCCTCTCTGTAGTGCCTCTGCATGAGTCCCTATTCTGGGCCTGCATTCTGCAAGCTGCCGTGTGGTCGCTTCTGCAAGGAAATGTGGGGTGGAGATGCATATGTGAAGGGCCCATGGCTTTGCGCTGTGTGAACTTTGAAAACAACAACAAGGCCAAACCTTTGCAGGGTGTCAAAACCTAGTTAGACTGGTTTTAAAATTGGCCGGGGGGGAACCCTTCTCCAGGTGTGGCAGCATCTGCCTGCAAAATTGGCAGGCAGAAGAACTCTTGCTGGGAAAAGATCAGTAGTGTTATAAGGGAAAAAAAACCTTTTTCCTTATGGGTTACCAAAGAGCCCATATAGAGTCCTTATGTAGGTTCTCTATCAGCAGGAGAAAATAACAGAGGCCACCCAGAGAATATTGAGAAGCAAAGCAGCTAGTAAGCCTGATATTTATTAAAGCTGTTGCAACAGGGTGCTCTCTCCACACACAGGAGCACAGCTGTCAACTTTCCCCTTTTCTTGCGAGGAATCCTATTCGGAATAAGGGAATTTCCCTTAAAAAAGGGGAAACATTGACAGCTATGCACAGGAGGGAGGAGGAGACCCAGAACACTGGCGTGCAAACTCTTATATAGACATTTGAAATTGCCTCCCCTGTAGCTCAAGACCACCCCCAATACATCATACATACATCACAGAAGGGGCAGTATACAGCAGAAATCTGTGTGTGTTGTTCTACCAGCAAAAGCTTGCGTTGCATTGGGTAAAAGGCAACAAACTTGGTTCGCCAGAGGCACACCAAAGTAAGTGATCTGTATACTTTATTATTTTTAGGGGTCTGGCTTTGCAGCTCACTCAGCTCCTCTCAAAATCAACATTTGACAATTGCTTTTGAATTCTAAAGGAAGAGGGTTCCTGCCGCAAAACGTTGCCAGCTATGTCTTTGTCAACATGTGTGTGAAGTCCTCTTATTCCAACTTTAACAGCTGCAGATAAGCTGGCCAGCTAAGAACTACCATCTTCATGTCCAAAGAGGTGGGTTCTCTTGCCACCTCAGCTGGATGGAGGCCATGAAATCCTAGGATGGAGACGAAAGGGGCCACAGGGTTGTGCGCTCTATGCATGAGAGAGTTTGGCTGATGCTGGAAGCTGGAGACACAGACGCATGTCTTGTTCTGTGCAGGACCCAAAGCTTGCAGCTTCCTTGGGAACCTCATGGGCTAAGATCTGTTGAAGTGTTAACGGTGTGAGCCCTCCCTATGCTCAGGCTGCATATACGTGTAAACAAAACCATGCATCCTAAAGACATCACAGTATCTTTCTAAGGAAGGCCACCGACCTTGGTGGCTTTAAAAGAGGATTAGACAAATTCTTTGGGGAGAATCTTAAAAAGGTAAAGGGAAAGGGACCCCTGACCGTTAGGTCCACTTGTGGCCGACTCTGGGGTTGCGGCGCTCATCTCGCTTTATTGGCCGAGGGAGCCGATGTACAGCTTCCGGGTCATGTGGCCAGCATGACTAAGCTGCTTCTGGCGAACCAGAGCAGCGCACGGAAACACTGTTTACCTTCCTGCTGCAGTGGCACCTATTGATCTACTTGCACTGGTGTACTTTCGAACTGCTAGGTTGGCAGGAGCAGGGACCGAGCAACGGGAGCTCACCTGGTCATGGGGATTCGAACCGCCGACCTTCTGATCGAAGGGAGAAGCTTATTGATGGCTCACTCTAGCCATATAGGCTCTGCTGTGCCTCCACAGTAGGAGGCAGTGACGCTTCGGAATACCCGTTGTTGGAAACCACAGAAGGAGAGAATTGCTCTTGTGCTAGAATCCTGCTTGCTGGTTTCCTACAGGCATCTGATAGGCCACTGTGATAACAGGATGCTGGACTAAATGGGCCATTGGCCTGATCCAGCACGGGTCTTCTTATGCTATTAAACCAAAGCCCAAGTAAGCGCTGGCATCCCTGGAGTCTCTCGCTGATGCATGCAACAATATTCAAACAAATGCAATACAGTCATACTTCGGGTTACCGACGCTTCAGGTTGCGATTTTTTGGGTTACAGATCCGCCGAAACCCGGAAGTACCAGAATGGGTTACTTCTGGGTTTCGGCGATCATGCATGCACAGAAGCGCTAAATCGCACTTTGCGCATGCGCAGAAACGCCATATCGCAACCCACGCATGCGCAGCGCTGCGGGTTGCGAACGTGCCTCCCGCACGGATCACGAGCGTCCACTGCACGATACAAAGGGGGGGGGGAGGTATTGCTGCTTCCCGGAATGGGGGCTCAACCTTAAAAGTTTTCACTCTCTCTCTGCCCCCCTGCTGCGTGGCCCTCCTGCCACAGTGGTCCAATCAACTGCTCGCTAAGAATTTATCCTCCTCCTCCCCACCTCGTTCTTGCAATCCTCACTTCCTCAATGAGCAAAGGCTTGGACTTCCGCATTTCCCACCTCAGAGCATGCTTTCCCCACCCTGGTCTCTTGCATTTGAAAGTCGACCAGCCATCCAGCGCCTGTACTTGGAAACCCAAATCTATACCAAGGAACTTCCTCCTCTTGCCCAACTTCCTTGTACGCACAGAGCGTGTGAGTCCCCCACCCGCAAGACCGTTCAGAGCACCTCTCCGACTTTGTCTGCAATATCTCTCGAGTGGGGAAAGATCTCTCGCTCTCTCCTGCTTTGCAGTCTTTCCAAACTCCCCCTTTGTTTTCACCTGCCATGTGTGACCACAGCTGTTCCTTTTCCAACAGCTGAGCTTGCTGGATCAAAGCACCCACACACCTACTCGGCGCATGGAACTGAAACAGCACCAGGCAACCCACCCATTTCCGGATTGCTAGATTCACACAGCACGGGTCTTTTACGAAAGCTAAGCTTCCCCACCCGCTGGCAGCAAGTTGAGACACTGCTAAACCTGAGCTGCGAAAGCAGAGCTATGCAAGACCTTGCAGCTTCTGCAAGTCAGGCAGACGTTCAAACACCAGGAGCGGAATAAATATGAGCTGGATGAAAACAAATATTAAAATGCATGCCCTGGTTTTCCCGCAAGTCAAATGGCAGTGACTACAGGGCAGGCGGTGCAAGATTTTTACACACAAATTGCTGTCAACAGTCAGAGGAGCACAGCTGTGGATCCCTCAAATGATCACAAAGGATCAGGGACTGTCAGTTTCTACAACCGTTTAGAGTTTCTGCAGTGCTCATAACATATTGTGCACAACACCATTGGCACCCCAGGAAACATTGGGGTCCAAGCAAGTGGGCTGGTGTACTTTGTAGTTCCAAATCAACTACAATGGTACCTCGGGTTAAGAACTTAATTCGTTCTGGAGATCCGTTCTGAACCTGAAACTGTTCTTAACCTGAAGTACCACTTTAGCTAATGGGGCCTCCTGCTGCCGCCATGCGATTTCTGTTCTCATCCTGAAGCAAAGTTCTTAACCCGAGGTACTATTTCTGGGTTAGCGGAGTCTGTAACCTGAAGTGTCTGTAACCTGAGGTACCACTGTACTCTATTCCAAACTTAAAAACGGAAAGTGTAATGCCGGTGGTCAACAAAAGAGGTTTAAAGATTCTCTCAAAGCAAATCTTTTTAAAAAATGTAGTATTAACACAGACAACTGGGAAACACTTGGCTGCGAGCGCTCCAGTTGGAGAACAGCCTTTACCAAAGGTGTCATGGGCTTTGAAGACACTCGAACTCAGGACGCAAGGGAGAAGCGAGCTAAGAGGAAGGCATGCTTGGCAAACCCTCACCGTGATCAATTCCCGTCCAGACACCTATGTCCCCACTGTGGAAGGATGTGTGGATCCAGAATTGGCCTCCAGTCACTTACAGACTCACTGTTAAGGCCATGTTCATAGAAGACAATCTTACTCGGCTACGAGTGTTCGCCGAAGAAGAACTTTGTAACACCCCTATTCTCTGTCTCCTAAAGGTAAAGGGGACCCCTGACCATTAGGTCCAGTCGCGGCTGACTCTGGGGTTGCAGCGCTCATCTCGCTTTATTGGCCAAGGGAGCCAGCGTACAGCTTCCGGGTCATGTGGCCAGCAGGACTAAGCCGCTTCTGGCGAACCAGAGCAGCGCACGGAAACACTGTTTACCTTCCCGCCGGAGTGGTACCTATTTATCTACTTGCACTTTGACATGCTTTCGAACTGCTAGGTTGGCAGGAGCAGGGACCGAGCAACGGGAGCTCACCCCGTCACGGGGATTCGAACCGCCAACCTTCTGATTGGCAAGCCCTAGGCTCTGTGGTTTAACCCACAGCGCCACCCGCGTCCCCTCTGTCTCCTATCAGGCCCTAATTAATCAGGTTAACTGTCCACAAGGATGCTCAATCTGGTACCTATTGAAGAAGATGCACATGAAGCCTGCAATCCACCCCCCCCCAGTTATTCGTTCCTGAATCCTACCTGAAACTGAATGCCTTAAGGGAGGTATTTTTATATGCAATGGCTGCAGCTCAGACTTTGGTGGCAAAGGGGCAAAGGGGTGGAAGAAAGAAGAAGTCCTGAAAATAACGGATTGGCATAACAAGCTACAAGAATTTGCTGAAATGGCACAGTTCACAAATAGCCTGGGAGACAATTCAAAACAAAAATTTATGGAAAAGTGGGATAGATATAAGATATATGTTCAAAAATACAGTAAAGGTTCGCTATCTATGCTAGCATTCGATTGACGTTGGAGAGAGACTGAGTTGAGAAATAAGACCAAGGGTACATATTGATATAAGAATGTATTAGATAAAATGTAAAGAAATATACAATAATAAGAGTACATTCATTTGTAAAAAAAAGGAGTATACAACGGGATAGACAGGAGGTCCAAAGTGTTGGTATATATATGATTTTGGAATAGTTTTTTGCCCTTGTTTTTTCGTTTTAGTATATACCATATTTTTTGCTCTATAAGACTCACTTTTTCCCTCCTAAAAAGTAAGGGGAAATGTGTGTGCATCTTATGGAGCGAATGCAGGCCGCGCAGCTATCCCAGAAGCCAGAACAGCAAGAGTGATTGCTGCTTTTGCTGTGCAATGATCCCTCTTGTTGTTCTGGCTTCTGAGATTCAGAATATTTTTTTTCTTGTTTTCCTCCTCCAGAAACTAGGTGCGTCTTATGGTCTGGTGCATCTTATAGAGCGAAAAATACTGTAGACATTGTATACATGTTGAAAATTATAGTATAATAAGCCTTGTGATGTAATATGATAATGTTTACCGATGTAACATAAGAACTTTAATAAATAAATGCAAATCCTCCTCTTTGGATTCTAAAACTGGACAGCTACATGTGTCCCCGTCCAATTTTTTTTATTTTGCAGTGTGATGGAATACTGCCCCTTCCCCGAATGGAAGATGACAGGGTCCCCAAGGACTTGGTCTGCCGGCAAGTCCATGGGCAGACCAACTCCGTGTTACAAAGGTGTCTGCAAACGTGATCTGAAAGCTGGCAATGTCAACACACCAGATGGGAATCCCTTGCAGATGACCACAGTGCCTAGAGACAGTCAGGTTGTGCATCCGCAGCAGTGACCAGAGGCAGTGGCGTAGCGTGGGTTGTCAGCACCCGGGGCAAGGCAAGTAATTTGCGCCCCCTAACCTGTGGATTTTAGCACTTGAGACTCTTCCACTAGATTAGCGCTCCCCCCCTCAGATGTTGCGCCCGGTGCAGCTGGCCCCCCCTGCACCCCCCACGCTACGCCACTGACCAGAGGAGGAATGACCGCTGGGAGGAAGGCAGAGAGAAGAAAAGCCGTGGCGCATTTGCAGCAGCATAACTGGACGCCTTTTGAATTCTGGTGCTGGAGGAGACTCTTGAGAGTCCCATGGACTGCAAGAAGATCAAACCTCTCCATTCTGAAGGAAATCAGCCCCGAGTGCTCACTGAAAGGTCAGATCCTGAAGCTGAGGCTCCAATACTTTGGCCACCTCATGAGAAGAGAAAAGACCCTGATGTTGGGAAAGATGGAGGGCACAAGGAGAAGGGGACAACAGAGGATGAGATGGTTGGACGGTGTTCTTGAAGCTACCAGCATGAGTTTGACCAAACTGCGGGAGGCAGTGGAAGACAGAAGTGCCTGGCATGCTCTGGTCCAGGGGGTAATGAAGAGTCAGACACGACTAAACGACTAAGCAACAACTGGATGCCTTCCTCTGTCCCGGCTGCAACAAAACATGTCTCTCCTGAATCGGTATCTTACAGCCACAGCAGGCACTGTAACTCTCCAACAGTTTGACTTCACCAAAGCACGCTCTTTAGTTGTCTCCTGAGACAGACAGATGCCAATCAGTCAATCAATCAATCAATCAATCAATCAATCAATCAAGGAAGGGATGGATGAAGTCCCCATAAACCCAGGGCCGCATGCACAGGGACGACTCACCTCCTGCCTCTTTAGCAGTTGCAAGATAGGCAAGAAGTTCAACAGAGATAGCACAGCAGCAGCCCCCACAAAAAGTTGGCAACTTGACAATACCTTGGGAACGGCAGCATTTCACCTGACGGCCAGGTGCTTGTGTGGAGTTTCCAGCAGCGGCGATCAAAATTAGAACGAAACACGCCCTCCCCAGGAAATATCAAACTGGCTGAAATTTCCCCAGGTCACCATGACACAAAACAGGAAAATCCCAGTGAGTAAGATGAAGAAGGAGCGGCAGCTCAGTAAAGCTTGGCTTACCTCTTGCTCTCTCGTCGGATCATCTTCTTCCAGCCAAGTCACCCTTTTGGTTCTCTGTGGGGCTGTGGGGGGGGGGGGGTTGAGGGCCTGGAAAGGGGATCCTTCTTGCTTTCCTAGCTGAAACCTCTCAGCCAGGTGCTTCTGGGCTCAGCCCCAATTGGGGCAAATGCAAGCAATACGGCAGAATGTCTTTTCCAGACCGCAGCACAGCTGAGTCAAACAGAACTGGTTGATTTTATGCTGATGTGCGGTTAAAAGGAACTGAGTTGCACATGTGATTGTGTGTGTGTGCGCGTGTGTCTGTCTGAGCATGCATGCGAGCAACAGATAGTACAAACAGGGCTGAACGGTGTCAATGTTTGCGCTGCCACTCAAAATCTTCCTTTTTTAAAAATAAAAAAAGCACATTTGACAGCTGCGCAGCAGGCAAGCATTCAACGGGGCTTAGTTTGGCAGGCAAAAGAAGAAGTTGCCCCATGGCTGCACTTTCATGCTGAGGAAAGCTGCATCTGTTGAATTTCTGCCCGCCATGCAGCAAATGAAATCAGCAAATTGGGGAGGGGGCAGGGGAGAATGGCAATTCCCAGTGCTATTCAGAGGTGGGAAGGGGAGATTGGGGGAATGCAAAGTGTCCCCCCTTATTACCCCAGGAATAGTTGCCAATAATTCTGTCTTCCATACACAAACACACACTTGTTCCAGATCTGGTTGATGCTTCTGGAAGTGTACCTGCTACAGAGGCGGCTACTTGCTTTTTCAGGCCGAGGGCCACATTGGCTGGTGGTCAGCCTTCCAGGGGCCGCATGCAAAAGTGGAACTGGCATTAATGTCAACACGGACTGGCAGAAGCTGTCCAGGTTTCAGGCAGGTGTCTTCTGCAGCCTTGTCAGATGGGCAGAGTACAAATAATAGTTTTTTATTTTTATTTTTGTTTTTATTATTATCTGGAGATGCTGATGTGGAATAAACCTGGGACCATCTGCAGATGCTCTAAGCACTGAGCTACCGTATTTTGTGCTCTATAAGACTCACTTTTTCCCTCCAAAAAAGTAAGGGGAAATGTGTGTGTGTCTTATGGAGCGAATGCAGGCTGCGCAGCTATCCCAGAATCCAGAACAGCAAGAGGGATTGCTGCTTTCACTGCGCAGCGATCCCTCTTGCTGTTCTGGCTTCTGAGATTCAGGATATTTTTTTCCTTGTTTTCCTCCTCCAAAAACTAGGTGCGTCTTGTGGTCTGGTGCGTCTATAAGAGCGAAAAATATGGTATATCCCTTTGCACTGCCCCAGCACATTCAGAGACTCAAATGCAAATGGCCCTCTTCCCCTTTTATTTTTTTAGATTTTTCAGCCATAAAAAAAAAAAAATACAACGCTATGCACCCAACGGAAAATCCAAGCATCTTCCTCCATCAAAATATCTGGTTATACCAACTCAAAAAATAATCAAATCCAGGCAACGTTACGGTTTATTATGAACAGTCAAGAATTATAATTAAAATTATTTAGCAGCAAAGCTTGCCATGTTTCCAGCTGGCCCCTGGGCTTTCTGCAGCAGCCTGATTTGCAGCCCTGAGCAGGTGAGAATGTTTTCCTCAACTCGCCAGGAGAGGTTTCAGCTGGCGATCTTCTGCAGGTTCCAGCTGCTGAGAAAGGGACACGGGGTCGTGTTGGAGCCCCCATGGAATTTAAAATATGCATTTCAGTGGTGGGGGCAGCGAAGAGGGTAGCGCCTCATGAAAAACACCCTGGTTTCTATCCAGGATGTAATCATCTGCTCTTGTTTCTTTCATTTATTACCCACCTTCGCAGTAAAGGGCCCAGGGCTGATCTAAAAAGATAACACAACACACCTTTTCCCCCCAAAGCACACATTACCCCATTCATTCCCCCCGAACCCCTGATTCCTGTACCCCATTTTCATCACTGTAACACTCTTGTCCAGGAAATCCTCTGTTATTCCAGTTGTGCTTGAACTCCAGTTTCCATCAGCGCCAGTCAACCTGAGCAATGATCAGGGATGATGGGAGTTGTAGTCCATCAACATCGGGAGGCGTAATTGCAGAAATTCACTTTCACCGATCCACCTTTCCCCTTAAGGATTCAGCTCTGTCTTTGGGAGATGTCTATGTCCCTTTAAATATTGCCTGGCCTCCCAGAGGGAATTAATAAATGGGACAATTTGGTTCCCAAGCCCCTTCTTAACTTTTTCTCTTTCACCCAAGAGAGGTTGTTGTTTCCTCCCCACTTAGAGTTGGGGAAAGAGCGTTATTCAGAAGTAAAAGTTTCCATTTGATAATGGAGAGATTTGTTGTGGCTCGGAGAGCAGCGTAGATCAGATCTTGCGACGTGAGTTCAGGCAACGCGTAGATGGAGATTTTAAACTGGGCCTGGAGAGAGAAAAGGGGTGGTTTCTTTTAGAAGGGTTGCGGAGTGAAGATTAGATATCTGGAGGTCTCCGTTGACAGATTTACAAGAATGAGCTCAATATGCAGAGGGGAAACTTGAAAGCAAAAGACGTTCAATTTTGGCTTTCCAGAAGCCTGACCCCTCTTGGGATTCCCAGACACAACTTGGATGGTCAGTGAACCAGGAAAACAACAGAAAATAATATTTGTAGTGTTGAAGCATTTTCTAAGAAGTCCAGGTGTTGGGTGTGGCTCTTGCAAATTTGACCTGGCTTAATTTGGGTGGGTTCTTCCGCACCTTTATCCTTTGCCCAAAAAACTGCTTCTCTTCACACACTTTTGCACCCAAACCTCCCTGCGCCAGAGGCCTTGCAGACTCTTTAGGCCTGAACATGTGAAATTTCGCGATCTGTGCACACACCATGCCCAGCCCGGAGAAAGGTGTGCCGTCGCATGCCATCGTTCAGTACCTCTCAAGTATCGGCATTCACGTCGGACCTTGGAAGACCAGTCCTAGCCAGGTGAGTGGGGCGAGGGTCTTGTGTGTTAACAGTGGGTGGGGTGGGGCATTTAAAAACAGATATTCTGGGTCTGGTGCAACCCCTGTTTGCCTTTTGTTTATGATGTGCCTTAAATGTTGTTGTTGTGATTAAAATATACCGCCCTTCATCTGAGGATCACAGGCCGGTTTACAAAATAAAAACACAAAAATACACAACACAGGAACATGCAAACAAAAGCAGTCCTGAGAGATCTGCATTGGCTCCCAGTACGTTTCCAAGCACAATTCCAAGTGTTGGTGCTGACCTTTAAAGCCCTAAATGGCCTCAAAGGCCCAGTATACCTGAAGGAGTGTCTCCACCCCCATCGTTCTACCCGGACACTGAGGTCCAGCTCCGAGGGCCTTCTGGTGGTTTCCTCCCTGCAAGAAGTGAGGTTACAGGGAACCAGGCAGAGGGCCTTCTTGGTGGTGGCGCCCGCCCTGTGGAACGCCCTCCAATCAGATGTCAAGGAAATAAGCAGCTATCCTATTTTTAAAAGACATCTGAAGGGAGCCCTGTTTGGGGAAGTTTTTTATATTTAATGCTGTATTGTTTTTAACACTTGATTGGGAGCCGCCCAGAATGGCTGGGGAAACTCAACCAGATGGGCGGGGTATGAATAAATTATTATTATTATTATTATTATTATTATTATTATTATTATTATTAACCCCCAGAAGTGCAAATCAGCAGTGCAAATCAAAGATTCTCATGATTAAATAGTGCAGCAGGTATATTCTTTGCATAGGGTGGGGGGGGGGGTTGAATAGGTTTTGGTTTTTTTGTAATAAGATGCACACACCAAAAACTACCATAATCTCATGGCTAACAAAGAGAAGTCCACAAAAAAGCTGCAAAATATATGTATAATAAACCTGCAAGTATTATTATTTTTATATAAATACATAAACTTTTCGTTCTGGTGGTGTGAGGGACTTTCTTGGAAAGAACCAAGAAGCAAATTGACTTGGCCGCTGAGTCTCTCTTTGGCCACATCCATACATTTGAAGCACACAGCTTCCCACAAAGAACCTTGGGAACTGTAGTTTACCCCTCACGACGCCCTGAACAAACTATAGTTCCCAGCATTCTTTTCAGGGGAAGCTGTATTCTCAGAAACCTTTTAACGCTTTCTTGGAATTCTGTCTCTGAACAAGGAATTGAAAGTGTTGCATCTTGGCCCTCGGGCAGGGCTGGCGTCAACACCTGCCATTCCTGGGCAAATGGCAGGGCCCTTGCTAATACTTGCCCAGGAGCCCCTTGATAAACAGTTTCCTGGCTCGCTGCTCGGAGGAGCGCGGTATCCAGACACGTTTTGATCTCCCACAGTGCACTGGAACAAAGCTGTATCGAGGGCATTGGGAGTTGTAGTCCAAACCATCTGGAGGGCGCCGGGTTGGGGATTGTCAAAGAGGAGGAGTTAAGGCCCACAGGCAGCCAGAATGGCGGGTAGTAACCTATAGATTGGAGGAACGACTAGGCCTACCTCGCAAGGTTGTGGAGAAGGCAACATGGGAAGATGATTATCTCAGTTCCCTTCCTTTAAGTGAAATATTTATTATTTTTAGTGGTTGTTTTAATCACTAAGAAGATTGAAATCCTGTAGGCTGGAGTACAGCTGCTACTTTATCTTGAACATAACGTGCATTTATTTTATGCTGATTTCATATATTTACGTACCAAAACAGTGTAACACCGAAAGTGATTTACAACGAAGAACACATTCTAAACCCGAAACCGAAGAATCTGTAAGCCTGCTCTTTATTGTTGAATTGGAGCAAACTCTGCAACCGAGAGCAGATTTTTGAGGGGGAAATTGCTCGGACCCAGAGCTCAGAAAGATTCGCCTTCTGAAAGAGCTGCTTCTGGTTAGCAGAGACTTATTCCGAGCTGTGACTTATTCCGGCCTGTGATCCTGTGTGACAGTGGTACGTGGCAGGCTGAAATCCAACAGGTGTAACAAACTCCCATGTGCAGTGATGATGGAGCAATGCTCTGCTTTCTCTGGTAGCCTGAGTCAGAAATGCCAGGCAGCTGCAGGGCTTAACTTCTGCTTAAGCGAAGCCCCAGGACAACTCGTTTTTGTTGCTGGGACTTGCTTGGAGCCTGCCAAGTCCTAATCAATGTGGCCTCCGGCCCCACGTGGGAAAGAGCGCCTTAGTTTCCGGGTCTCGCTCTAATCTGACTCTGAGCATGTGCAGAGAGCTTCTGCTTCGGTAGAGAGTGAGGAGTAGCTTGTTAACGGAGAAATCTGAGGGCTCCCTTGGACAAAAAACAAGGACACCAGCCAGGAATACCAGAGCAAAACAGCAGCCAGTAGGCTTGGTCTTGATTGAAGACTGTTGCGACAGGACTCCCACCTGCCACCAGGTGGAACAAGATGGAAGCCCCAAACAAAAGAGCCCCCAAACTTTTATTAGCTGCTCATCCCCATGTTACACCCCCCCAAACTACATCACTCATACATCACGGTTACATCATGAAAGGGGAGTTCTGGTAGCAGTAATCTGAGCATCCTGGACCCTGTCCCATGGTTCTCCTTGCCCTCCACCAAACACCCATCAAGTGTAACAAAAAAGATATTCACATTTCCCTGTTTCCCAGCCAAGTTAATCCCACCCTTTTGTCTTCATCTGGGTTTGTTATTTCTGGAATGGCTACCTGTCTGGCATTCAGGTATCAGGATGCCAGGGATTATCACTCAGGCAGAGGGGCTGCTGAGCAGCTGAGCTCACATGTCTATATGAATTTCTGGAGTTTTCCCTGTGAGCCAGTACATAGGTACATTTATCAGTGAATTCTTACATTTGGTATCGTTGCAGCAAAGGCCCTTTGAATAGATAGGAAGAAACTGTGACCAAGTGTTTTGTGGGGAGAAATCACAAAAGTCACAAAAGCGATTGTGCTGGTTTTGGTAGTGGGCTGCATGTGCTTGATATCTGCTGGAGGGGCAACCCCCCAAAAAACCTATACATAAATTCCTGCAACAAGCTTCATCCTCTCATGGAGGCGGGGAGTGTTTCCTGACTTCTAAGGAGAACCCTGCTGGTCCAGCCCAAAGGCCTACAGAGTCCAGCATCTCAGAGTAGCCAGCCAGATGCCCCTGGGAAGCCCCAAAGCAGCCTATGAGTGCAATTGTTGTTGTTGTTGTTTAGTCGTTTAGAGTTTAGCCGCCTCTTCGTGCCGGACTCGGACCTGGGAGACCAGTGTTCGAATCCCCACTCAGGTGTGAAGCTCATTGGGTGACCTTGGAGTCAGTTGCCATCTCTTAAGCTAACCTACCTCATAGGGTTGTTGTGAAGTGAGGGCCTGAGATCCTTGTAAGATAAAAAGTGGTTATAAATGTAATAAATAAAGAGTAAATAAATAATATAGCATTCTCCCACTGCTGCTCCTCAGGATCTGGTATTGAGGTTGAATTCACACTGCCAGTTACTCTGCACTCTCCAAGTTTCCATTGCTGGGTTTTTAATCTGTGTCTCCACAACATAAAAAAGCAATCGATAAGTTTAGATGGTGATTGAAATATACTCGGTCGAGTGTGGATTTCATGCTCTTCATTCAGCTCATAGTAGTGAGGAATGAAACTTTCCCCAAAATATCTGCTTTATATACATTATTTACACAATGGGCCGCACGTGATTGGCTAATTTCTGGATTCTCCTGTAGGCCAATCAGGTTGCGGAGTCACTTCCACCTGGAGCTGGATTGGGTGGCTCCTGCGGACCAATCATACTGCTGCATTCTGAATCCTATTGTTCTAGGACCAATCAGACTGCTGCATTCTGAATCCTGTTGTTCTAGGACCAATCAGACTGCTGCATTTTGGATCCTATTGTTCTAGGACCAATCAGACTGCTGCATTTGGATCCTATTCAACTCAGTACATAACAGTGATGACGACAACAACAACAACCCAAAATGCATCTGCATCTTGTAGCTTATTAGATAATACTGCAGTTCGATGCGTCGCTTCTCAAACCAGCTTCACACCAATCAGAGCCCAGAAGCCGGTCCCAATTCCTCTCTAGCCAGTGTGCGGAAACCTCTGCCAGTGCGGCATAGTGGTTCTCTAACCAGACTATGACCTGGGAGACCAGGGTTCAAATCCCCGCTGGACAGGCTGTGAGAGATCTCTTTCAGCCTGCTCTACCTCGCAAGGTTGTTGTGAGGATAAAATGGGAAGCAGGAAGAAAACCATGGATGCCACCTTGAACTCATCGGCCGACAGATAAAGACATGTCCCACCCCCTGTCCACACACACACACCCCGGTGTGAACACAGACGGAAGTGAATTTCCAGGAAAGTGCACACGCCCTCAGAGTCATGCCAGCTCTGTTCCTGGAAGCAACGTACAGCCAACTTGGCTATGCCTGCTTTCGGCAGGGTTGGGCCTTAAAAATTAAATTCTAGCGAAATGGATTTTGCAAGCAGGTTATTGGAACAAAACCAGACTATCATTTTTTGGGAGTTGCAAGCAGGAAGGTTTTTTTTTGTACCCCGGGGTGTGTGTATGTGTGTCTACAAATTCATACACCCTTTGTGGTCGAGTCTCGGAGTGAACTGAAACCCCAAAACGTGGCTGGACGGGGGAGCAGGGAACTGCCCTCCTTGAACCCACCACCAATTTGGAGAGCAAGGCAGAAGTGGGGAAGGGAAGGAAGTGTTTTCCTTCTTGCGGGCTGGCTGCTATGTGTTGTCTCCAAGGGGGAAGCGCGCTTGATTTCCTACCCCTTAAATATAGCACGTGAAATAAGGAAACAGCTGTCTCTCTAAGACTTTTGCCTAGCTCAATGTTGTTGTTGTTTAGTTGTTTAGTCGTGTCCTCTTCTTCATGACCCCATGGACCAGAGCACGCCAGGCACTCCTGTCTTCCACTGCCTCTCGCAGTTTGGTCAGACTCATGCTGGTAGCCTCGAGAACACTGTCCAACCATCTCGTCCTCTGTCGTCCCCTTCTCCTTGTGCCCTCCATCTTTCCCAACATCAGGGTCTTTTCCAGGGAGTCTTCTCTTCTCATGAGGTGGCCAAAGTCTTGGAGCCTCAGCTTCAGGATCTGTCCTTCCAGGGAGCACTCAGGGCTGATTTCCTTAAGAATTGATAGGTTTGATCTTCTTGCAGTCCATGGGACTCTCAAGAGTCTCCTCCAGCACCATAATTCAAAAGCATCAATTCTTTGGCGATCAGCCTTCTTTATGGTCCAGCTCTCACTTCCATACATCACTACTGGGAAAACCATAGCTTTTACTATGCGGACCTTTGTTGGCAAGGTGATGTCTCTGCTTTTTAAGATGCTGTCTAGATTTGTCATTGCTTTTCTCCCAAGAAGCAGGCGTCTTTTAATTTCGTGGCTGCTGTCACTATCTGCAGTGATCATGGAGCCCAAGAAAGTAAAATATCTCACTGCCTCCATTTCTTTCCCTACTATTTGCCAGGAGGTGATGGGACCAGTGGCCATGATCTTCGTTTTTTTGATGTTGAGCTTCAGACCATATTTTGCGCTCTCCTCTTTCATCCTCATTAAAAGGTTCTTTAATTCCTCCTCACTTTCTGCCATCAAGGTTGTGTCATCTGCATATCTGAGGTTGTTGATATTTCTTCCGGCGATTTTAATTCCAGCTTGGGATTCATCCAGCCCAGCCTTTCGCATGATGAATTCTGCATATAATAGCAAACGGCTTTTCCTTGATGCGTGCGCTGACAGTTCGATCTCCAGGAATTCAGAGCACGTCCACTGCAGATCAGAGGCCGAGACTGCCAACTACACACACTATGCATTTAAAGCATGTCCCCCCTCTGCAAAAAAGATTCCTGGAAGTTGTAGTTTGAGGGTGCTGGGAACTGTAGCTCTGCAAGGGGGTAAGCTGCAGTTCCCAGGATCTTGGGCTGTAGTGGAAGGGATGTGCTGTAAATGCATGCATTTTGCTAGGGTATGTTGTGCACGGCGCCTACAGTTTTGGACACATCTGGCAGCAGAGAAAACCTGTCTTAACTTTTTGCAGCTTGCTAGCAAGCAGTTTCCTTGTGGGTGAATGCAGAAGCAGCTCTTGATTCGGAGAGCTGGTGCTGGTTTTGGCTTTCCAGAGCCCAGGAACTCTGCTGTCCTGAGGGAAGATTTAGAACCCAATCCGCTTTGGCCAATCCCCAGTGTATTTCTAAAATGGAAAGGTCGGTCCTGTGCCCTCTCCTCCTGGGAAGCCCTTTCCAGATGACTTCAGATCTGTAGTGGAATTGTTGTACTTGCTCAGTGGTGAGGAAATGATGCTCTGCACAAGCTCAGAGGCACGTTTCCCACCCTCCACCCACCATGTGTTTAGCATGGAAGACTGATTTCTTTTTTTTATTATTAATTTTTATTAAATTTTCCATTTTAACAACCCAATCAAATCACATTAAGTATTCCAAATTATACAAATACATATTATATAGTCCAAATATTCTGCCAAATTATAAATTTTTGTTGGGGCTTCCCATGCTTCAAGTTCAGTGGGGTTCCAATCATCTTACGTTTCTACTGCCTCGAGTTTCCAATAGTTCCTTCTTTAAATCTTCCTGTTGTTATCCTTCCTTCTTTCGCAGCCTCTGAGTTGTTTCCACAAGCGAGTTGAAATAAACAATAATGTGCTTCTGTGTGAAATTTGTATGACTCTCCTTTTTTTTTTTTTGTAGCTGGTAAGTCTGTTATTTGCAGAATGTCCTCACATGCTGGTGCTTATGCCGAATCAATCCAAAAGTCCTTCTCTGGTGGCAGACGCCATCTTCACTCAGTTCCAATGAAATAAAATCTGGGCGTTTGCTCATTAATTTTCTCAGACAGGTTGCATCAAACATTAGTCTTTCTAGGGGAGATTTGCCAAATCAGACTCGAAGTACAGATACAATAACAAATTAAGAGCTCACCTCCCCCAAGACTATTTATCTCTGCAACACATCCTTCTCCCATAATGGCGGATCCCAATTAAAAAATGTGTCACATCATCCTTCTCAGAATCCATCCAAAGTTTTTTGGTGTCTCTCCAGCGGCTAACGGGCATGGAAGACTGATTTCAATGTTGCTTTTCTTCAACGCCACCCGTACGTGACACTTGACAAGTTCAGCTGGTTTCTTAAGAGCTGTGCAACTGAGAGCTAGTGCCTGAGTTTGCTTCATTCCTCCTCCCTCCAAATCCATTTTCCTTTTGTGCTGCGTCTTTTTGATGGGAAGCTTGAGGGTCGGGAAGGCTGTTGTATTAGTAAGCCGATTGGGGAGACTTCTCTTTGGCTGAAGGAGGGACGTTAAAATACTTCAGATGAATACACCTTTCCCCAAAAAGCTTGATTCATGTTTGCTTTCTTTCAGGAGAACAGCATTCTGCCTCCTCCGTCCGGTGGTCTGTTTGGCGTTCCGCTGCACTTGCTGCCCCTTTCGGAGCATGTAGAAGGGGTGCCACAGTGAGTAACGTGCGACACGCACACCCCAGATAACCAGCTCCGTGTTGCAATGAGTGACAACCTTGTTTGAATCGTGTGAGTCTTAGCCCAAGAGGAGCTCGCACCATCTTTTCCCACAATGCCATGGAGAAAATGCAGCACTCCTGCCTTATGTCAGAGGAGAGAACCCTGGGTAATTTTCCCATACAGTGGTACCTTGGTTTACTAACTTAATACCTTGGTGTTACGAACACAGGAGCCAGTGTGGTGTAGTGGTTAAGAGCGGTGGACTCGTAATCTGGTGAACCGGGTTCGCTTCCCCGCTCCTCCACATGCAGCTGCTGGGTGAGATAGGCTTTGGGAAAAACTAAGCACCTCAAAAGGGACGCGGGTGGCGCTGTGGGTTAAACCACAGAGCCTAGGACTTGCCGATCAGAAGGTCGGTGGGTTCGAATCCCCGCGACGGGGTGAGCTCCCGTTGCTCGGTCCCTGCTCCTGCCAACCTAGCAGTTCGAAAGCACGTCAAAGTGCAAGTAGATAATTAGGTACCACTCCGGCGGGAAGGTAAACGGCGTTTCCGTGCGCTGCTCTGGTTCGCCAGAAGCGGCTTAGTCATGCTGGCCACATGACCCAGAAGCTGTACGCCGGCTCCCTCGGCCAGTAAAGCAAGATGAGCGCCGCAACCCCAGAGTCGTCCACAACTGGACCTAATGGTCAGGGGTCCCTTTACCTTTACCTTTACCTGGCTTGCTAAGGATTTGTTAAGGGTTTGGTTTGGCTGGTTCACAATGTTTCCTCTTGCACAGTCTAACCTCACGGGTACAGGATCACAGGGACCCGCGGATATCATCCAAACTGACCTTGCCCCAAACCTGTAACAGAATTTCAGCCCCCACCTTTATCTGTTGACTCTCTCTCGTTCCATAAGTATTCATGCCCTCTTATTATCTCCAAAAATTCCATGCTGCTTCATTGTGGCCTCTTTGCATTTCAACCCAAGGTTCCTTGTGGACGCCTGCGAGCTGCTCCGACCCCATCTTCATGTGGAAGGGCTCTTCCGGAAATGTGGATCCATGACTCGTATCAAAGCCTTGAAGGTAAAACGCAGAGTTGGAGATGTGCAGGAGCTAGAGCATGGGTAGGCAACCTAAGGCCCGGCCCAATCGCCTTCTAAATCCAGCCCACGGATGGTCTGGGAATCAGCGTGTTTTTACATGAGTAATAATAATAATAATTATTATTATTATTTATACCCCGCCCATCTGGCTGGGCTTCCCCAGTAGAACGTGTCCTTTGATTTCAAATGCATCTCTGGGTTATTTGTGGGGCCTGCCTGATGATTTTACATGAGCAGAATGTGTCCTTTTATTTAAAATGCATCTATGGGTTACAGCGGTACCTCTGGTTGTGAACGGGATCCGTTCCGGAGGCCCGTTCGCAACATGAAAAGAGCGCAACCTGAAGTGCCGTATCTGCGCAGATGCGCAGCGCGATTTGGCGCTTGTGCACATGCGCGAGCGGCGAAACCCAGAAGTAAACCTTTCTGGTACCTCCGGGTCGCCGCGGGACAGAACCTGAAAGAATGTAACATGAAGCAAACATAACATGAGGTATGACTGTATTTGTGAGGCATAGGAATTCGTTCTCCCCCCCGCCCTTTCAAAATATAATCCAGCCCCCCCACAAGGTCTGAGGGACAGTGGACCAGCCCCCTGCTGAAAAAGTTTGCTGACCCCTGAGCTAGAGATTGTGTGTCCCCCCAAATTTAACTTTCATCATGTTCCCAGCTCCTGGCACCTCCAGAATGCCAGTCTTGCCAGGCCTCTCCTTCCTCCTGACGACACTGGCAGTGAGCTGCAGATGTTTTGACATCCCGATCAGGAGAGATTTGCTCAAGGAGAGGGGAACTTGAGAAATCGCCTTGCCAGTAAAACATTTTGTTTTATTTTTTTACTCTTCCGAACTTGCTCGCTCTCCTACGTGGGAGGAAAAGGGGAGAGTTTAAAATAATCTTAGATGGAGTAGATAGGATCTATTATGCGGTTCTTAACAACAAACCATTTTGGGGTGAGGTGGGGGGTGCAAGGTCAAATAGGTTTGGGGCCAATGTCAGTAAAAGGGAGTAACGATTTCCTTTTACTGTGTTGTGTGCAACGCTAGTCCTGCTCAGAGTAGAACCATTGGAATAAGGGAACATGAGTAAGCCAGGTCCATTAGTTGCAGTAGGTCTGCTACTCTCTCCACAAACCCAGCAATACCTACAGGGAGGGTGTTTTTAGTTGCCTTTCCTCCTTTTAAAACTCTGGGTTGCTCGGCAAAGCTGGTCGGCAGCTGGATTAGGAGAGGCATTTAAAAAATGCAAACTTTTGGCTAATAGGCAATTTGGAAAAGGACTTTTAGCAGAGGTTGGCACGGGCAAATAATTTGGAGTGCTCAGGTATTGTATTTGGGAGCGACTTAAGATGTGCTTTCCATGAAATTATTATTATTTATTAAATTTGAACACCACCCTTCACCCGCAGACCTCAGGGCGGTTCGCAACATTATACATAACAGAACGTGCACGCTGTTCCCTTGAAACTGAAGCACCTTGTATTTTCAGGGTTCCTAAACGCAGCTAAGGGACGCGGGTGGCACTGTGGGTTAAACCACAGAGCTTAGGACTTGCCGATCAGAAGGTCAGCGGTTCGAATCCCTGCGACGGGGTGAGCTCCCGTTGCTCGGTCCCTCCTCCTGCCAACCTAGCAGTTCGAAAGCACATCAAAGTGCAAGTAGATAAATAGGTACCGCTCCAGCAGGAAGGTAAACGGCGTTTCCGTGCGCTGCTCTGGTTCGCCAGAAGCGGCTTAGTCATGCTGGCCACATGACCCGGAAGCTGTACGCCGGCTCCCTCGGCCAATAAAGCGAGATGAGCGCCGCAACCCCAGAGGCGGCCATGACTGGACCTAATGGCCAGGGGTCCCTTTACCTTTAAACGCAGCTAAAAGCTCCGCTTTCCTGCTGACTAGGTGGTTGTTGGACGCTGGAGAGAGGGACCCAGCTGCAGAAATAATAGTGGGCCTTTGACCCCTTTTGACCCCAGACCATTGTCCACCAGCTTCGGAGTGTTGGTTCTTCCAGATCCTCTTGCTGATATCTCAGAACTGGGGAAGTAGACCAAGGAAGCTGTTTCCCTGAAGGTTCGCCTCCTTCCCTTCTTCACATTTTGCATCCTTTCCAGGCCCGGCTGGAGGCTGGCGAGCGCTGCTTGGCAATGGCTCTCCCGTGCGACGTGGCCACCTTGGTGAAGCAGTTCCTGAGGGACCTGCCTGAGCCCCTGATCCCAGCTGGCATCCAGGGGCCTTTGTGCCAGGTCCAGCAGCAAGAGGACAGCGACCCCCTGACTCTCCTGCTCACCTCCCTGCTGCCCCAAAGAAGCACCGATCTCCTCCGCTATTTCTTCAGGTTCCTGCAGGACGTGGCTTCCAGGTGGGTCAACGGGGAAGGACCAGTTTGTGCCCTTAATTCCTGCCCAGGGGTTGTCCTTGTTCTCAGCCGACAACCAGACCACCTAGCCACTCCAAGCTGTACCCTTATCCTGCTTCCCATTGTTCTGGTTCCTGAGATTTCAGTGCACTTTGATGCACACCTTTTGCAACCATAGCTGTCAAGCGTCCCTTATTTGGCGGGACAGTCCCTTATCCCAGCGCCATGTCCCACTGCTGTCCCTTATTGATGATGTCCCTTAAATTTCCCGGGTTTCAAAGGAAGCAGCTCCTCTCCCTCCCTCCCTGCCGGCCAGGGAGGAGGGAGGCTCCAACTGTGTTGCTTGGCTGCGTTGCTCACCCAATAAGGAGTCTAAGAACGACTGGGGGGTGGAGCTTGCATGCCTTGTGCCGATCAAATCGGCTGCGTTGCCTGGGGACTCGCCTTTGCTCAGCGCTTCCCAGCGGAGAGGGGACGGTGGTTTTCCTTGAGGCTTGAGGCTTCGTTTGGCTGCTGGCTGGGCTTTCTGCCTTTGGCTCGGAGGGGCTCAGAAGTTGAACATACCTGTGCTTGGAAAATCCCTTATTTTGGCTGCTGATCCCTTATTTTCGAGGCTGCTGGTCCCTTATTTTCAAATCTGTAAGTTGACAGCTATGTTTGCAACAAAACAACAACACCACAAACTGGCTTATAAGTATAAGTATAAAACCAAATTTACTGGAATAATAGCTAGAATAGAGACAGACTTATAACTATTCAAACAACAAACATACTAAGGTGCCATGTGCAAGACAAAGCCTGGAGATACTGTAAACATGGATAAATGTACAGCTCTATCTTGACAAGTTACATGTGCAGTAAACGTTATACAGACTGGATAAATGAGCCGTTCAAAAAGTAGTGTACGTCCAATCACAGAATGGCAACCCCGTGCCGCCGCACCAGCAAGGGTAGCACACTGGAGAATATGAAAAAGTTTTTCAAAGCTGTTTTTCAAAGATTGGACTGGGTAAGATGTTCTTCAATTGGTCTTGAGTTGGAAACACAAAGCCGTGTGCATGGACCAATCACAGGAAGGCAAATCAAAGCCACCACCCTGGTGAGAATAACACAAGTGGGCAAAAGGAGAACAGTTCTCCGGATATATTACAGGTTTCGCTACACGCTTCATCAGTCCGAAAAGCTGCATGTTACAAAATAGCACTCCAATTACAGTGTGTGGTAAACCATAAAAATTAGAAAATATCAGTCTCATACTATACCTTGGGACGCGGGTGGCGCTGTGAGTTAAACCACAGAGCCTAGGACTTGCTGATCAGAAGGTCGGTAGTTTGAATCCCCGCGATGGGGTGAGCTCCCGTTGCTCGGTCCCTACTCCTGCCCACCAAGCAGTTCGAAAGCACGTCAAAGTGCTAGTAGATAAATAGATACCGCTCCGGCGGGAAGGTAAACGGCGTTTCCGTGCGCTGCTCTGGTTCGCCAGAAGCGGCTTAGTCATGCTGGACACATGACCCGGAAGCCGTACGCCCGCTTCCTCGGCCAATAAAGTGAGATGAGCACTGCAACCCCAGAGTCGGCCACGACTGGACCTAACGGTCAGGGGTCCCTTTACCTTTACCTCTGTCCACATACCAGCAAGGCTACGTGTAACACCCACACACATGCTAATGAAAGATCAAAATATAACCCGGCACAGAGAATTCCAGCTTTAGCGCAAGTTACTAGTCCTCAAGGCTAGTAGGTACAGGACAGAGGTACCACCCCAAAATCCTGGTTGAGGAGACTGCCTTTCTCCCTTGCCAATCTCTTGTCTCCTCCCTCGCAATCCCAGGTGCGCCCAGAACAAAATGGACTTGGCCAACCTGGCGGTCATCTTCGCCCCCACCCTCTTCCCCAATGTGGTTTGCAGCCAGCTGGATGGCAGAGCTGAGGAGCAGCTGCAGAGGCAGGCAGCCGTGGTCCACGCTTTGATCAGCCACGCGGCGGAGATTGGTAAGTCTGATGGGCTCATCTGCACAGTCCTTTCCCCCCTGTTTTTAAAGGAACCGCATGATGTTTCTGTTAGAATTCCTGCTCCATGATTGCAGTCATGGGATTGTTGTCTTTCACATGACAGTGTATGTTTTGACTCCACAGAGTGGGATGTGACGGAGACAGGATGTTTATGTTACTATGTTCCGTGAAGTGGGACTATTGTCCTTTGTTCCTTTTCTCTTTGCTGTCTGATGCTAGAGAGAGAGGGAGCCATGTTGCAGTGCTCCGTCTGTGTTTATATGTAAATAAAGTAGATTAGCCAAAATGCTGAGTTGCTGAGGTCTGTTACGTGTGATGCGCAAACTCTGCGGATCCCTAAGTGTGCTGGTGTCTGTTGGCATCGGTCGCTGTGATGTTTGGGCTGAAGAAAGCTTTTGAAGATCCCAAATGTTCGACCAGGAGGCAGAGAACATGCCAGTCGGGCACGTGTCTCTGCCAGGGTCCTACTCGAGTGTAGGCTGAACTCCTAACAGTTTCTACTGATTGTGCAATAGGTCAATGCAATGCTAAAAACCGGCTTAACTGATAGTAACATGGAAAGGTTTTCTAAATACTGTGCCGTGTGACACGCCGACTGCCGTATGACAGTTTATGGGCTATTCCATTTTCCCTTGTCTCTTAACTCCTCGTCTGTGCAGCTGCCCATCTCTCTCTCTCTCTCTCCCCATCCTTAACCTTCCTTGCCTCACCTCCTTTTTCCTGCTGTCCATTTCCAGGTGTAGCTTCCTCTTCTTTCTGGGTGGGTTTACCTGGGAGGAAGTGCAGACCAGCCCTGATTCTTAGGGATGCAAAGCGAAAGGTGGTGGTAAATCCAGGGGCGCGGAGTCAACTGGAAAAGATGTGGTTGTCATCTTGTGGTCCAAAGGAAGGCAGAGCAAGGCGTTTGGCACCAGCTGGGCTGCAGAAGTTGCCGGAAGGAGGTGTACAAGGCGCCACCCAACCACCTTAGGGACTCCGCTCCAGATTTGTGTAGGGTTTACTCCTGAGCCTTTAGCTCTCCTGAAGATATCCCACGAGGCAGCAGAGGTTTGGGAGTTTTTCTCCTCCTAGATGGAGGAGGTTTATGAGCCCCCCTTGCCTCCCCCCTCACTTCCCTCTAAATGGAGCATTAAACTAACCTTATCCTTAATGCTCTTTTTGACTTCTGGGAGAGGAGACACTGATGGGAACCAAACCAATTTTCTCCCCATCCCTAGTATTGTCCACACCAGGGGTCAGCAACCTTTTTAAGAAGGGGGCCAGTCCACCGTCCCTCAGACCTTGCGGGGGCCTGGACTATATTTTGAAGGGGGGGGAATGAACGAATTCCTGTGCCCCACAAATAACCCAGAGATGCATTTTAAATAAAAGCACGCATTCTGCTCATGTAAAAACACGCTGATTCCCGGATAGTCTGTGGGCCGGATTGAGAAGGAGATTGGGCCGGATCTGGCCCCCGGGCCTTAGATTGCCTACCCCTGGTCTACACTGACTGGCAGCAGTCTTATATGAAAAACAACTACCAGACTTTTAGAAGACATCTGTAAACAGCCCTGTTTAGGGAAGCTTTTAATGTTTAATAGGTTATTGTATTTTAATATTCTGTTGGAAGCCGCCCAGAGTGGCTGGGGAAACCCAGCCAAATGGGCAGGGAATAAATAATAAATTATTATTATTATTACTACTACTATACTAATATACAGTGGAGCCTTGGGTGCTAAATCGCATGCGTGGGCGCAGATGCAATGCCTCCGGAAAGGATCCCCGCCGTAACCTGAGGTTCCACTGTAATAATAATAATTTATTATTTATACCCAGCCAATCTGGGCGGCTCCCAACAGAATATTAAAAACACAACAAAACATCAAACATGAAAACTTCCCTAAATGCCACAGATTGAACTTGGGACCTTCGGAAGCCAAAATGTGAATCCTAGGGTTGCCATATTTCAAAAACTGAAAATCCAGACACAAAGCTTTTTTTGGCAAAGTTCTTGAGATTATTATTATTATTATTTTGCAATATCTCAAAAAAAATGAAGTTTTTGAGCTGTTTTAAAGGGAATTCACCCAAAAAATCAACACTTCTGACATGGCTTCATACATCCAGATTTTCCTGGGCTTTATAGCAATATCCGCCCGTATACTGTTTCCAACAGCCGAATCCCGGCTATGTCCAGGAAATCCCAGATGTTTGGCAGCCCTAGACTATCAATTTCAGTTTGCCAACAAAATGACTACCCCCTTCCTAACTGTACTGCTGCTGAAGTGAAATGTGTGTCTGTGTGTGTATGTAGCTCAAAGTGAATGTTTTGCGTGACCCCTAGTGTACAGCATCTAAAATGACAGGCTTGTTGAAAAACAAGCAGTGCTGAGCTTGTGTACTAACTAAAAGAGCGATGGCCAAACTTGGGACTACAAATCTTTTGGGATTACAACTCCCATCATCCCTAGCTAACAGGACCAGTGGTCAGGGGTGATGGGAATTGTAGTCCCAAAACAGCTGGAGGGCCAAGTTTGGCTGCTCCTGAACTAAAGTATGCATGCTGCCCTCTGCTGGATGGAGGTGGGACAGCAGAGCCAAGCTGGCAACTCCACTAGTGCGAAACGTGCAAGCATGGAAGTGAATTGTGGTGGCAGGGAACTGATACCCTTGGCCACTGGGCAGGGCAAGCAAATGGAAACCCAGGAGAGAAAAGAAACAGGTTCCCTCTGGAACTGCTGTTACGTTCTCACATGGAGAACCGGCGGCATGCCTGTTTCCAGCTCCAGTTGGTCCGCCAGTTGTGACCCCTCTTGAATAGTGTGGGAACGTTGTGGCTAGTAGGAGAGGATATATGGATTAGATAATATCCTTCCTCACTCACGCTAGTGAGCTGGTAGCAGAGTGCATTCCCTGTATATTGCAGGAAACTAGTTGGTAGATTCATTTGAATCTCTTGAGTTAAGCTGTGCTGGTCCTGAGGGTGAACCATGCGGCGAGGTCCGAGTCCAGTCCAAGGTCGAGGGTCTGGTATGGAGACTGTCCATCAAAGGGGTCCAAGCGGGGTCCAAGGCAGGGAGTCGGGTGAGGTCAGGAACTCTGGCAGAAGAGCAGGACAGGGTTCAGGCAATAACAGGCTACCAACAATGTTGCTCCCGCAACCTGGGACTGGGGCTGACCGGCTTTTATCTGCCCCAAGGCATAGGGCGGCCCCGGCCCACAGGTGACTCGCCTCTCCTGGCCTGGAGGCGAGCACTCCTCCTGCGGGAACTTAGTTCCCTCCGCCTCTCTGCCCTGAGCCTCTGCAGCTCAGGAGAGGCTGGAGGGTTACCGGACCCAGAGGCAACCTCAGCTTCCTCTGACGGGGCTGAGAGTGGAGCACCTGCAGGCAATGGGTCCTCCATCACCTCAGGAGCCAGAGCAGACTCAGCTGATGCCTGCACCTGAGGATCCAGCACAGGTGAGGACCCTTCAGGCTTAGGCCCCAGCCCCGGCTCAGCTGGTTCTGGAGGCGGGGAATCCTGTGCAGGCTGGGATCCCTCAGGTTCAGCATCCACGTCCGAATCCCAGGCCATCACATAAGCAATCCAGTCTGGCTTGTCCAGATTGGATTAGTTCCCGGTAAATCCCCTTTGTTCCCTCTTAAAAAGAATAAAGACACAATAGTCTTCTCTTAAAAGTAATAAGAAGTTTACTCACATTCAGTCCACAGTGTGATCCTGCAGGCAGGCTTTAGCTTGTAGTTACAGAAGAGAGTGTGGGTTTATCCCTTATGGGGATGGAGCCCATGTGCTGCTGACTGAGAGCCGGCAGACAGCAAAAACATCAAGATGGTATAAAACGAAGAAGTGAGAGAAGGGGGTGGGATGACTGCGTGACTAGTCCCTTTATGGCCAGCAAACTTTTTCAGCAGGGGGCCAGTCCACTGTCCCCCAGATCTTGTGGGGGGGACGGACTATATTTTGAAGGGGGGGAAATGAATGAATTCCTATGCCTCACAAATAACCCAGAGATGCATTTTAAATAAAAGGACACATTCTACTCATGTAAAAACACGCAGATTCTCGGACCGTCCGCGGGCCAGATTGAGAAGGCGATTGGGCCGGATCTGGACCCCGGGCCTTAGGTTGCCTACCCATGCTTTATGGGGTCTGTCAGGGTCACGCCCATCTACCTGGTCACACGCAGGGGGAGGATGCTCCAGACCAGGTGTGACAGGAAGTCCTCCTGGCTGGACCTACATTCCCCTGCGTGTTCACTCTAGGGAAACAGGAAATGTTGTATTTGACTGCTTATGTTCCAATTTGATTTGAACTGATTTTATAATGAATTGATTTTAGAATGCTGTATTATTTTACTGTTGTTAGCCGCTCTGAGCCCGGCTTTGGCTGGGGAGGGTGGGATATAAATAAATTATTATTATTATTATTATTATTATTATTATTATTATTATTATCTCACAGATAGAGATGGCTTGGCCCACATGCTCCATGCTCTGGTGCTCCATGCTCTGGTACTCCATGCTCTGGTAACTTCCGGATTCAATTATTGTAATGCCCTCTTGATTTCCCCTCTCCATCTCCTCTTCCGACCAGGCACAATTCCCGAGCTTCTCCTGGAAAAAGTCCAAGCCACCTGCTCAGATGCAGAAACCAAGAAACTGTCCCCACCAGGCCCAGAAGACGCTGGGGAAAAGCACGTCGAAGGAATGTGGAGGAGGAGGCGGCGGCAACGGAGCATGGGCAGTGAGTATGCAAGACCAAACCCAGATCTTCTTGGACGATCGTTTGGCGCTTCCAGATTTCTCTCTGGTTGGTGAAATGCAGACTTACCTGCTTTCGAAGCATTAAGCATTCTCCATGGTTTCTTCTTTTAGTTCAGAATTCTGTTGGGTGATGTCATGGGCACTAGCCAGTAGGCTCCCTCCACAGCCTGACCTTTTATCAGAACTTCACCTGTATTGGAATTGTTTATAAGATGTTTTTATTGTTCTGTCACTTGTTTTGAGTCCTTTAGGAGGAATAGTGGGATATAAAAATCATCATCATCATCATTGGCTCTCGTCCCACCCACCAGTAGCATGCGGCCCCTGAAAGGTTATCCTGAAATGAATACATTCTTGAGATTAAAAGGTTCTCTGCCCTTGTGTGCGGATAGTGACTTCGCTTTTGAAGAATTCTTTGGAGAGGCAGGGGAAAGTGGCTGTGATGGAGGCTGAGTTTTCTTTTTCTTTTTTCGGAGGGTACCAAATCAACAAATCTGAAAAGTTGTTGCCTTAAAAACAAACAAACAAACAAACAAACAAACAGCTTTTGATTATCAAGATGAGAGCCGCAATCAAAATTATATCCTGCTGGGGAAAAACTAGACCGCTTCCATAACCAAGCCAGGCTTTCTCGATGTCTAGGCCTGAATTCAATTTCTTTGAAGAGAGGGGAAAGTCTCTACAGTGGTACCTCGGGTTACAGACGCTTCAGGTTACATACGCTTCAGGTTACAGACTCCGCTAACTCAGATATAGTACCTTGGGTTAAGAACTTTGTTTCAGGATGAGAACAGAAATTGTGTGGTGGCGGCAGGAGGCCCCATTAGCTAAAGTGGTACCTCAGGTTAAGAACAGTTTCAGGTTAAGAACGGACCTCCAGAATGAATTAAGTTCTTAACCCGAGGTACCACTGTATAAGGTGACTGTGATGGAGGCTGAGTTTTCTTTTGCTTTTTTTCAGAGGGTACCAAATCAACAAATCTGAACAGTTGTTGGATTTTTAAAACAAACAAACAAACAAACAAACAGCTTTTGATTATCAAGATGATAACCGCAATCAAAATTGTATCCTGCTGAAAAAAAACTAGACCGCTTCTATAACCAAGCCAGGCTTTCTCAATGTCTAGGCCTGAATTCAATTTCTGGGCCTCCTTTGCCCAGGCTCCTTTCTGCTACGGTGTTCCGCCTCACCACCTTGTCCCGGTTTCCTAAAATGTCCCTGCAACGTTTCAGTCCTGTTTCTCTTTCTCTCAAACTTTTAAACTCTTAACTCTTCCCAAGGATGTTATTTCTCTTCCAAACTGTTCCAGTAATAACAGGGGGTGCGTGCTTCAAAGAACGGCAGAGAGAAATATCAAGATTTGTCTGGAATGGGAAAAAGCCAACGATAAAAAAATTAAATTTTAACAGATGTGAAAGAAAAAGATGGATTCTCACTTCCAGACTTAAAATTGTATTATGAAGCTGCACCCCTAATTTGGATCCAAGATTGGATCAAGCTAGAGAGGGAGGAAATAACAGACTTGGAAGGACATGATAATAGGTTTGGATGGCATGCCTACCTCTGTATGGAAAAGCAAAAGTACATAAAGGATTCCACAACCATTTAATAAGAAGATCATTGTTTAAAGTTTGGGGAAAATATAAAGATTTATTAGAACCAAAAACACCCTGGTGGCTATCACCTATTGAAGCACTATCACTTAAAACATTGCGGGGGGGAAAGGAGAGTGGCCAACATATAGAGAATTGCTGGTTGTTGAACTAGAGGGAAAGTTAAAATTGAAAGAATATGACGAAATAAAAGAGCATTTTCAAAGCTGGCTGCATCATAGACAATTAAAGGATATCTTTAAAGAGGACAATAAGAAAGGCTTCTCATATTCGATGTATGAAATGAATGAAAAAGAAAAATGAATAAAAATTATATATATAGAGAGAGAGAGAGAGAGTTGTTTAGTCGTTTAGTCGTATCCAACTCTTCATGACCCCCTGGACCAGAGCATGCCAGGCGCTCCTGTCTTCCACTGCCTCCCGCAGTTTGGTCAAACTCATGCTGGCAGCTTCGAGAACACTGTCCAGTCATCTTGTCCTCTGTCGTCCCCTTCTCCTTGTGCCCTCCATCTTTCCCAACATCAGGGTCTTTTCCAGGGAGTCTTCTCTTCTCATGAGGTGGCCAAAGTCTTGGAGCCTCAGCTTCAGGATCTGTCCTTCCAGTGAGCACTGAGGGCTGATTTCCTTCCGAATGGATAGGTTTGATCTTCTTGCAGTCCATGGGACTCTCAAGAGTCTCCTCCAGCACCAGAATTCAAAAGCATCTATTCTTCGGCGATCAGCCTTCTTTACGGTCCAGCTCTCACTTCCATACATCACTACTGGGAAAACCATGGCTTAAACTATACGGACCTTTGTTGGCAAGGTGATGTCTCTGCTTTTTAAGATGCTGTCTAGGTTTGCCATCGCCTTTCTCCCAAGTAGCAGGCATCTTTTAATTTCGTGACTGCTGTCACCATCTGCAGTGATCATGGATCATGGTTTATATATATATATAAACTCTTAACTCTTCTCTGCCTCTCTTTCTTCCCTTCAGACATCGTCACCGAAGCCCTGAACAAGTTCAAGACCGGCCGAGCCCTTTGTGCTGCCCCTCCCCAGGAAATACGAGAGGGTGAGTGGACAGCCTCTTTAATTTCAGTTTCTTGGGGTTTTTTCTTCTTCTTCTTCTAATCTTGAGCCCAGTTCTCCACATTTCCAACTTAAGAAGACAAGAAGAGGCGGCTGCAGGTCAGGCCAAAGGCCCATTTAGTCCAGCATGCTGTTCTCACAGTGGCCAACCATGATGCTTGTGGAAAGCCAGCAAACTCGACCCAAGCACAAGAGCCTTTTCCCCGCCTGCGGTTTCCAGCAACTTCAGAAGCATTTATTCCTCTCAGTTGTGGAGGCAGAAAAAAAGCCCTTTTGGCTACTAGCCATCAATAGCCTTCCCAAGCAGTTTGCAATTTTCTGAAGTCCTCGTGAAAATTCATCGGGATTCAATATCTTCTAATAGACACATTTCCCCCTGAAATAACACATTCATGTGTGTTTTGTTTTTGCTCATCTGGACATTTTTATACAGATGCTTTAGCGCTGGTTTTTGTACGCGTTACTCCGTGGGAAACTGTAGCGCAAAATTCGGAGAAGTGCAAATTTCGAAGTGTTTTGGAACCGGTGCGGTGAGCAAGAAGATAAAGGCCCTGCAGGCCAGGCATTTATCCTTGCCCTGGGCATGATGCCAAGCACAGCTACTGGGCACCATGCCCAGGGGAAAGCCCCCTAAATTCCTGTCACCATTAGCCAATTCAGTGGCAGGAGGATGATCCGGCCTGCAATAGGGGCCCGCCTTCAAAGGGAAAACAGTCTGAGGTAAAACGGTCCTTCAAAAAGTGCAAATTAAATCAATTCGCCTTTAAATAAGAACTGAATCAAATTTATTCCCTAACTGTAATGGGGGTTTAGGATTGGGGAGAATGGAGATGGGCATGAGCCAAATTGAAGGAATAAATTTTCCAGAGCGCTCAGCTGAGGGAGAGAACTTTCGAGTCTGCTTCTGGTTGTGGGCACCCAGTTGGCAACAGATTTATTCTTGAAGTTCTCTTGGGTCACTGTGAAGAAGGCAGCTGATTCTGGAGTGGAGCATTTCTTTTTAACCAACAGTTGCATTTGCTTTCTCGCCCCCTGGGAAGATTTAGATCAGCCTTTCTCAAGCTTGGGTCCCCAGATGTTGTTGTTGAGCACTGCCCGTTTGGATTGGGACTCCCATCTCTGCCTTACTGCAGGGCAGATTTGAGGGTAAAGCATACGCGGAACGAGTCTGCCCCTGCGGCTTGATGGAGGTAGAAACTGTCTCTCATGCCTTGTTACGCTGCCGTTTCTACGGGGATAGACGCTCGGTATTTATTACCCCTGCTATGCGAAAATCTCCAAATGAATCCAAACTTCAATGTCTAAAATCCCTGGTAGAGGACAAGGATGCTGAGATCACGTTAAGTGTAGCCAAATTCTGTGTGATTGCCATAAAACTTAGGGAACAAGCTGTGCTGTCATAATGATTAAGGCCTTAAATGATAATTTAAGGTTGTATGTTAGTGACTAAGTTTTAATTTATACATTTTTTAACTGTTGCTATATCTGTATTGTCCCTGTTATACCTAACTGCAAATTCAAATGTATCCCTATCGTGTTTTATGACTTCCTTGATATGTGGGCCGGAGCTGATCTGTGACCGAAATAATAAAATTAATTCATTCACAACTCCCATCATCCTTAGCTAACAGGACTGGTGGCCTGAGATGATGGGATTTGTAGTCTAACAACATCTGGGTGACCCAAGTTTGAGAAAGGCTGATTTAGATTCTTGTTAGATCTGGGTGGGTCTCATGAGAGATTTGGGGAGGCTACTGTGGCGCTGGATAATTTTTTTTATTTTTTTTCGTCAAGATATTAAAGATATTTATTGAAGTTTTACAAAAACATAAATTTAAAAAGGTCATATAAAAAGAAAGAAATACAGAAAAAACATAGAAAAATACATAAAAAAGAAAAAAGAAGAATAAAAACAAATCCTAACTCATTATCTTATTTCCTTGGCCTCCTCACACCTCCCTTTTTTGTATTCCCATTTAAGTAATCAAATCAGCAAGTTCTTACCCTCTTTCGTTTATCTTAACTCTGTATCTTAACATAACTCTATATTTTCATCCATTATCGATTCAATTTTGCATACTCTTGTTAACTTTGTTGCTAATGCCACTTATTTTCAATCCAACATCATTTTAACATTCATTAATTTTACAGTATTTCTGAAGATAGTCTTTAAATTTCTTCCAGTCTTCTTCCACCAACTCTTCTCCCAGGTCTCGGATTCTGCCAGTCATTTCCGCCAGTTCCATATAATCCGTCACCTTCATCTGCCACTCTTCCAGGGTGGGTAACTCTTGTGTCTTCCAATACTTTGCAATAAGTATTCTTGCTGCTGGTGGCGCTGGATAAATAACTTCGTTGATACTGATTTTGAATCAGCCGCTGATTGATTCTCACTTGACTTGACTTGCAGAGCATTTGGTAGCCTTGAGATTACTTCTCGTGACTTGTAAAGAAGGCTAGTTGCACACGCACACACACACGTATGTGTCTTCCGTGTCCCCATTTTGGACAACAGAAATAAACCGAATTGTCCAAATGCTTGTCCCCTTGAAAAGATTCTCCTTTAACCCACAGGCTCCCCTGGTGACAGGACTCTGAAAGCATCTTTCAACTCCAAGAGGAAGGCCTCTGATGATGTGGCCGGGGCTGCTGAACTTTCAGCCAAGAAGAGGTACGTAGGAAACTGCCATACGCAAAGCAGGACCACTGGTCCATCTAGTTCAGTGGTGTCAACACTGACTGGTAGTTGCTTTCCAGGTGTTTCAGGCACCTGGAGATCACCTGGAGATGCCAGGATTGAAACATCTGCACCCACAGCGGAAGTCTTCCCCGTGTTGGCATTCCCGTAACCTCTGAAACCAGCTGGGCTTGTCTAGCCTGGGTAAGGGGTGCCCTCCAGCCTCCCTTGGAGCACGGCCCATTTGGATTGGGACCCGGTGCCAGCTCAAAAGGTTGCAGGGACTTATTGGGGATGACCCCCTCCCTTGGTGTATCCTCACTGCTCTTGTTACCTCTTTGCATGGCGAGTTCCCGCCTCCCCCCTCAGAAATAAAGACACGAGACACAAGAATTCAAGTCAATGGGTCAAATTAGGCCACAACTTTATTGATTACAGGAATTGAGCGGTATTGGCTTAGGCATTGGTCCTATCAACTAACCGGCTTCAGCCTGATTGCATGAAGGCCGGTAAGGGTTGACCACCAGTAGGGGGAGTCCTGCTGATGTACATCAACTAGGAGCTCCCCCGGGGTCACCGCTCAGGGGCGTGCCATGGGCCCACACCTCCATAGGCTTAGGACAAAGCCACACACCCCGGAATCCTTTACCGGACTACCCTTTGATTTGGGGGAAGGTGATGGAGCTTCCTTCCCCCCCCTCATCTGCATAACAATAACAGAACCCCTACCAATGTCTAACCGCCAATACCGGGGAGTTGTGACGGTTTGCTACGAGGTAGGCGAAAACCAAGTGGCTGGTGCCAATCTGCCAGTTGGGAAAATTCCTGCCAGGCCCCTTGCCGACGACCAACCGAAGTCCATAGCAACATCAGAGAGCCTAGCCTAACAGGTGGAAGGGGAGGGAAAACCTGGTCAGCTGTGGCACGGGAAAGAGGGAGACCCTCGGCCGCGCCAGACCTAAGTAAGGCGAGGCCACACACCCCCCCCGAGCCAGCTGATTGGCTGGCCCGGGGAATGACACGTCCGAGGATTCCCTGGTATCGCGGGGACTGGAGCCCGCAACCCCATCTCCTCCCTAGCTCCGAAGTGGCTTTTTCATAGCTCAGAGCCCGTTTCTGTGCAGGTTCTGGTGAGCAGCTGCCCCAGGTGTATTGTGTACGGCGGGGGGGGCGGGCTGGTCAAATGGAAAGGCCGGCAGGTTTCCCCCACCGCTGCTCCTCTCCCTCCTCATTTCTACCGCCCGCTTGCTTGCCAGGCGGAGAGTTTCCAATGCCTCTTGAAAAGCGGTTTATAAATAAATTAAATCTGAAAACCTGGTAAATCGCTCATCCCATCCTTTTCCTCCTGTTCCCCACTGCCAGGAGGTCATCCTTGGATCCAGCAAACTCTGATCCCTTTGGGGATGCTGCGCCCCTGTTTGATCGACCAGCGGATGTGGGTCCCTCGCAAGGTAATGATATCGTGACCCCCCCACAAAACACACCTTGCTCAAAGAGGTGCATGTTGCATGCATTTCACAGCAGGGCTCAGTTACCTGAAATTCTATGGCTCTATGCAAATGTAAACTGGGAGTCGGTGCTGTGTGTTTTTACTACAGCTAGCACAATGTTGTTTAGTCATTTAGTCGTGGCCGACTCTTCGTGACCCCCTGGACCAGAGCATGCCAGGCACTCCTGTCTTCCACTGCCTCTTGCAGTTTCGTCAAACTCATGCTGGTAGCTTTGAGAACACTGTCCAGCCATCTCGTCTTCTGTCGTCCCCTTCTCCTTGTGCCCTCCATCTTTCCCAACATCAGGGTCTTTTCCAGGGAGTCTTCTCTTCTCACGAGGTGGCCAAAGTATTGGAGCCTCAGCTTCAGGATCTGTCCTTCCAGTGAGCACTCAGGGCTGATTTCCTTCAGAATGGAGAGGTTTGATCTTCTTGCAGTCCATGGGACTCTCAAGAGTCTCCTCCAGCACCATCATTCAAAAGCATTAATTCTTCGGCGATCAGCCTTCTTTGTGGTCCAGCTCTCACTTCCATACATCACTACTGGGAAAACCATAGCTTGAACTATACGGACCTTTGTTGGCAAGGTGATGTCTCTGCTTTTTAAGATGCTGTCACAGCTGCCTGCATTTTTTGATTCCTGGTGTTGCAGCATCCGAGCTTCAAAATTCACTGCTATGCCGCAGATGGCTGCATGCAGACCTAATCTGTGGATTAATTGTTTAAAAGGCTGGCGACGATGGATCAGCTACAGATTCCTGAATCAGCTCTTTCATTAAATTGTTACATCGGTGTTTGTTTTAAGAAGGAAGGCAATAGGCTTGCCTTTAAGAAGCTGAAGCTCTGTTGTCTCGCCTGTCTTCCTTTGTCAAGTTGTCATCCATCTGTCTTGAGAGGCAATGGAGTGCACCTCCAGGGGTGAACTCAAACTGCTGTGTTAGCATCACACTGAAGTGACTTCCCTGGGGCGCAAAACTGGGGAGTGTGTATTGAGGTCTTGGGGTGCCTAGATGACACTACTGTGGCCCAAAGGAATTCAGTAAACACACAAGACGTAACCGGCTGTACGTTTGAAAAATTGATATATAGTATTCATTGTTTTGAGTTGTAGATTTCAACAGAAGTAGTTCATAAAGTTCAACGAAAAAAGCAGAAGACCCGGTGTATCAGTTCATTCTCTAATCAGTTTATGCATAAGGTCCATAGCTACTACTATGCTATAAGATCCACTGTCCTGTGATATCATATATGAGTTTATACTACTGATGAAGCCCAAGACGGCGAAACAAGGCTAATATTCTGGAAATCCTTGTCTTAGACTCTGTGAAAGGATTCTGTGGAACTGCAACAACCTTTCGTGTGGATTGTTGGACTTTATGAACAGACAGGTGGAATAGACACTTTCACATATATGGACCTTATGCATAAGTTTGGACTCACCTTGTCCCAAAAAACCCCACACAAAATCACTCCGAAGTGATATTTTGGTTCACCATCTTGATTCAAAATGGCGCCCAAATGGTCACGAAGACCGTTGCCCTCAATTTGGGGACCTAACACGCTTAATCTGCCTGTTGAGTTGCCCAGAACAGTGTTCATGGAAAGCAACCCATAAACGGAACAAAATATACTTGTGTTCTCCCTACACAGATCCTACAAGCCCTGCTCCCGTTTCTCCCAGAGGACCTTCCAGTCCGTTCTCCGATCTAGGGCGCCTCCCCGGAGACCCATGTACCCCGGCTGTGAAAACTCAGAGGAGAAGGAGCAGCGGCAGAAAACGCCCCCAAAGGTGGGGTTGCAAATGGGTCTTTCCATGGAGGGTGGGAGGGAGGAGCTATGGTGGGGGCGATGTTGATGATAGGAAGACTTTGTCGTATGCAAAGATGAGGAAGTTTCCCTCCCCGCAAGCCCTGAGAGGGGGAAGTGAGAATTTTTCCACTGCATGTTTTGCTATTCTTGTAGTCTGTTGTATTTTTGTAATGTTTTGCTAGTTGTCCTGGGTTCTCTTTGGAAGGGCAAGGCACAGAAGTGGACCAATATATATCGGCTTCAGATATGAGGGTTCTTGCCTGCAACCTGGGTGCGTGGGAACCATAGCTGTCAACTTTTCCCTTTTCTTGTGAGGAATCCTATTCGGAATAAGATAATTTCCCTTAAAAAAAGGGAAATGTTGACAGCTATGGTGGGAACCTTGACCCACAGGCTAAATGTGCCCCACCAGACCTCCCAATTTTACCCAGGGGGGCCATTTTTCCTAGACCATGGGTAGGCAAACTAAGGCCCGGGGGCTGGATCTGGCCCAATCGCCTTCTCAATCCGGCAGGCGGTCGGTCCGGGAATCAGCGTGTTTTTACATGAGTAGAATGTGTCCTTTTATTTAAAATGCATCTCTGGGTTATTTGTGGGGCGCAGGAATTCATTCATTCCCCCCCAAAAAAATAATATAGTCCGGCCCTCCACATGGTCTGAGGGACAGTGGACCGGCCACCTGCTGAAAAAGTTTGCTGACCCCTGCCCTAGACTACACCTACTTGCCCCCTCCATGTCTGATGTCCTGAGCATGTTTTCAAGCAGGGATGCAGATGGATCCTGCAGCTGGAAAGCAGGATTAACTGGTGGGCAGAGGGCTTAATCCTGCTTGGTTTGTGTGCCCAAGCAAGTTCCCTGCAGGGAACAGGGTGACGCATCCGACCCCTGCAGAAAGCAGGATTTGAACTCCCAGCATATCAACTGATGCAGGAGGAGTTCAATCCTGCCTGGTCACGTTCTCCCTTCATCTGTGGGGTCCACGTGCCAACTTTGAGAGGCGGTTGGGACCACATTGATCTTAGTTTCTGTTGGCCACTGAGCAGTGCTTTGGAGTCACAAGACTCTGTTTACATTCCAGAGACAGTCCTGGCTGTTGGAAGTCTCACGGGAGATGGGATGTGACTTTACTGGTTTTCCTGTTCCTTTGTTGTGCAGTTGCTCTCTGCTTTCACAGAGAGAGGGTGTATATTTCTTTGCTGTCTGCGTAGTGAAAAATAAAGCATAGCGATGTAGCCATAAATCTCATCACTTCCATGTGCTGCTTTGATTCTTTGCTAAACAGGAATGTGCCTAAGGCCTCATCAAAGGCTCAGGTCGTTAATTATCATCAGGGATGATTCTGGAGGAAAATGAGCTTTATCAGCTTGGTCGCAGCAGAGATCCCGACAATTGAAAGCTCATGGCTTTCCCCAAAGAATCCTGGGAACTGTAGAGTATCCCCTTGCGGACCTACACTTCCCAGAACTACACTTCCCACAATTCTTTGGGTGAAGTCACATGCTTTCAATGTACATGTGACCAAAGCATTTTGACCGCTTCGCTCTCTCCTCTTCCCTTTCAGGAAGCATTCTGCTCTGACTCCCCCCGGCCGCTCCCCAGCGCCTTTTGAGCGGAAGGACACAGGGCGCAAATCCTTGCGCATCTTCTCCCGCAACAGCAAGGAGCAGGTGAGTCCTCTGGAGAGCTAGAGACCCTCGCATGCTCCAGGGCCCATCTATCCTCCTGTTTCTGTGCTTTTGTGCTTCTTGTTCCAGCCAGGAGAGGCATCGAATGGCTGGCAATTTGTGTGTGATAACTGGTTGTTCTCGCGGAGCTTTCCCTGACCTGCTGCTCTCCAGATGTTTTGGGATGCGAAACCATCTGGTTATTAGTCATGCTGGCTAGGACCAATGGGTGTTGTCCAACAACATCTGCAGGGCACCAGAAAAATGAAATACAGTGGTACCTCGGGTTACATACGCTTCAGGTTACATACGCTTCAGGTTACAGACTCCGCCAACCCAGAAATAGTACCTCAGGTTAAGAACTTTGCTTCAGGATGAGAACAGAAATCGTGCTCCGGTGGCGTGGCGGCAGCAGGAGGCCCATTAGCTAAAGTGGTGCTTCAGGTTAAGAACAGTTTCAGGTTAAGAACGGACCTCCGGAACGAATTAAGTACTTAACCCGAGGTACCACTGTACTGTATTTTTCCGTCTATAAGACACCCCCATGTATAAGATGCCCCCTATTTTGGGGGGCTCAGATTTAAGAAAATGGGGGGACATGTATCCGTGTATAAGATGCCCCCTAATTTTTGACATTTTTTAAAGGGAAAAAATCTAGTCTTATACACGGAAAAATACGGTACAGTAATTGCAAACTATGGCCAACTGTGCACCATATGTTTAAAACACTATAATGCCTCTTTAAACAGTCATGGTTTCCTGGGAACTCTAGTTTAAGGGTGCTAAGAGTTGTTAAAAAGGTAAAGGGAACCCTGACCATTAGGTGCAGTCATAGTCGACTCTGGGGTTGCAGCGCTCATCTCGCTTTACTGGCCGAGGGAGCCGGCGTACAGCTTTCAGGTCATGTGGCCAGCATGACTAAGCCGCTTCTGGTGAACCAGAGCAGCACACAGAAACGCTGTTTACCTTCCCGCTGGAGTGGTACCTATTTATCTACTTGCACTTTGACGTGCTTTCGAACTGCTAGGTTGGCAGGAGCAGGGACCGAGCAACAGGAGCTCACCCCGTCGCGGGGATTCGAACCGCCAACCTTCTGATCGCCAAGTCTTAGGCTCTGTGGTTCAACCCACAGCATAGAACATCACAAATACAACACGGGTCAAACAGAATGATCACCAAGTCATCAGTGGAACAATTACAGTCTATAAAACACTATTAACAAAGAAAACTGGGGGAGGGGGGACAAGCTGAGCAGCACAATTGCAGCAAAGGTCACAAAATACTACAGCATTCATAATCTGTAAAACAATATTAACAACAGACTGATGGTTAAACCACTCTGGGAGGGGAATAGATGCTCTCTTAACAATTTTCAGCACCTTAGCAAGCTACAGCTCCCAGAATTCTGTTTTTAAAAAACTGTATTCCAAAATCGAAAAAGAATCACAAACATCAAATTCAAAATCCATATTCGTTTTGTGACATAAGCCTATTACATAGTTGACTAGATTAAAATATACCTAATTGCTATAGACTTCCTTTTGCTATATACAAATAAAAATATTATATTACAAATTTTTATAAAGTGCCGGGAGGAAAAATGGGGGGGGGGGAATAAGGATGATACGTTTCTGGATAATAGGTTTTGTTTAAATTTTGAATAAAAAAGTTTTTTTTTAAAAAAGAAATTTTTATAAATTCCCCTATACCCCCCACTCCCCTTCACCCATGTGTGATCTCAATATTTTTTTACTTCTTCCATCTTGCTGTGCTGTTGAAGTTTAATAATTATTCAATTGATTCTTTTATTATTTCCTTGCTTACCGCTGCACATTTTACACATTATCTATTAATATTCCAGTTCCGGAACCATATTTTTTCATGTATTCCTTCACTCCATCCCAGAATTCTTTGGGGAAAGCCGTGACTGTTTAAAGTGGTATCACAATACTTTAAATGCAGATGTGCCCCAAATCTCTGCCTGGCTCTTAGTGCTGTCCCCAGACAACCAGCCGCCTTTGCACCTCCTTGGGCGTCTTTGGCTGGTTCGATTGCATCCTCAGTCTCCGGTAATCATTCTTGCTTGCCTGGATATAGGACAGAGAGGGATGCCTGAGTCCATGTAGAAACGAGTCTGCTGTATGAAGGTAAAATTTCACATTACATCTGTACCTTGGATCTCAAACGCCTTGGCTCCCAAACAAATCAGCTCCCGAACGACTGAAACCCGGAAGTGACTGTTCCGGTTTTCAAACTTTCTTTTGGAAGCCGAACATCCAACGGGGCTTCCGCAGCTTCTGATTGGCTGCGGGAGCTTCCTGCAGCCAATCAGAAGCCACGCTTTGTTTTTTGAACGTTTTGGAAGTCGAACGGACTTTTGGAACAGATTCTGTTCGACTTTGTTATGTACTGAGTTGAATAGGCTCCAAAATGCAGCAGTTTGATTGGTCCTAGAACAATAGGATTAAGAATGCAGCAGTCTGATTGGTCCTAGAACAATGCAGCAGTCTGATTGGTCTGCAGGAGCCACCCAATCCAGCTCCAGGTGGAAGTGAATCCACAACCTGATTGGCCTACAAGAGAATCCTGGAATTAGCCAATCATGTGCAGCCCATTGTGTAAATAATGTATATAAAGCAGATATTTTGGGGGAGCTTTCATTCCTCCTCACCACTATGAGCTGAATAAAGAGCATGAAATCCACTCTCGACTCCAAGTATATTTCAGACTTCCTAGGTACGGTTGTAGTTGTTTCACCCACTTTCGCCTCTGGACCCTCCTGCCTCTGGCATGTGGCCCCCGAAAGGTTTCCTGCTATGGAATGTAGCCCTGGGGAAGCTTCCCCACCCCAGCCTCTGATTGGATCTTTTGTTTTGTCTCCTAGCAACCACTTCCTGCCTCCGCCAAAGCAGCACAACCAAACAGTGGACTTCTGACGAAGAAGATGGCGGCCGAGGCCTTGGAAGTCCCAACATCCCAGCTGAGATGGGCTTGGCTGCATTCACACAAGCTCAAAGAAAGTGAGCTAGGTACGGTCTTGCTAATCCTTGGCCTGTGGATTTTTTCCGTGCTTCTAATAATAATAATAATAATAATAATAATAATAATAATAATAATAATTTTTTATTTATACCCCGCCCATCTGGCTGAGTTTCCCCAGCCACTCTGGGCAGCTTCCAACAAAAGATTAAAAATACATTAAAACGTCAGACATTAAAAACTTTCCTAAACAGGGCTGCCTTCAGATGTCTTCTAAAAGCCAGATAGTTGTTTATTTCCTTGACATCTGATGGGAGGGCATTCCACAGGGCGGGCGCCACCACCAAGAAGGCCCTCTGCCTGGTTCCCTGTAACCTCACTTCTCACAGCGAGGGAACTGCCAGAAGGCGGTTGGAGCTGGACCTCAGTGTCCGGGCTTAACGATGAGGGTGGAGAGGCTCCTTCAGGTATACTGGGCCTTTGAGGCCATTTAGGGTTTAAAGGTCAGCACCAACACTTTGAATTGTGCTCGAAACGTACTGGGAGCCATTGGCTGAGTTTCCCCAGCCACTCTGGGCGGCTTCCAATCGAGTGTTAAAAACAATACAGCATTAAATATTAAAAACTTCCCTAAACAGGGCTGCCTTCAGATGTCTTTTAAAAAGAGGATAGCTGCTTATTTCCTTCACATCTGAAGGGAAGGCGTTCCACAGGGCGGGTGCCACTACCGAGAAGGCCCTCTGTCTGGTTCCCTGTAACCTCACTTCTCCTATACTTAATGGGGCAAAGGAGAGGTTCAGCAAGTATTGCAGGTGAATGCCCATTTCTCCCGACCTAGGAAAGGTGCAGTCACGAAATTAAAAGACGCCTGCATCTTGGGAGAAAAGCAATGACAAACCTAGACAGCATCTTAAAAAGCAGAGACATCACCTTGCCAACAAAGGTCCGCATAGTTAAAGCTATGGTTTTCCCAGTAGTGATGTATGGAAGTGAGAGCTGGACCATAAAGAAGGCTGATCGCCAAAGAATGGATGCTTTTGAATTCTGGTGCTGGAGGAGACTCTTCAGAGTCCCATGGACTGCAAGAAGATCAAACCTCTCCATTCTGAAGGAAATCAACCCTGAGTGCTCACTGGAAGGACAGATCCTGAAGCTGAGGCTCCAAGACTTTGGCCACCTCATGAGAAGACTCCCTGGAAAAGACCCTGATGTTGGGAAAGATGGAGGGCACAAGGAGAAGGGGATGACAGAGGACGAGATGGTTGGACAGTGTTCTTGAAGCTACCAGCATGAGTTTGAACCAAAATGTGGGAGGCAGTGGAAGACAGGAGTGCCTGGTGTGCTCTGGTCCAGGGGGTCACGAAGAGTCGGACACGACTAAATGACTAAACAACAACAACAGGAAAGGTGCAGAGTCACCTTTACAAGAGAAAACCTATATCAAGCAGTCTTATCCTGCGCCAGACCATTGGCCCAACTAATTTAGTGTTGTTTGCACTGACTGGCAGCCGTGGCTGTCCAGTGTTTCAGGCAGGGGAGGTGACTTGGGCCCCAGATTGTGGGGGCCCAGTGTGCGTGACGTCATGTGTGCCCTCGGACTCTGACTTCCAGTACCACCCGAATTCTGGTTCCGAAACCTTGCCTGTTTCCGAGACCTAGGAAGTTGTGTGGGGGCCCTGTGGTGTGGGTGCCGAGAACCCACAACAATTTTTTGTGGGTGCTCGGGCACCTAGCGCCCCCTATAGTTGGTGCCCCTTGTTTCAGGACAGGGCATAGGAAGACAATGACTGTAGCACTGAGCTATGGTCAGTCAGTCCGTCAGTCACTTTTATTGCACATAGCCAAAGGCTGCTGCAACGTACACAGAATCAACCAACAATTAAAAGAAAATCTATTGGATTGATACCAAAAACTTAAAACATTTATATTATCAAGACATTACCTACTCTAAACAGAGCTATAAAAGTACCTTAATATACAAGTTAAGACATTAAACAATAAAATTATAAGCTAAAATTATCACATGGCCACTAATATATTAAAAAATAATGTTAATTAATACAGTGTGCAATCATATTTGGAGTTTGGTGATAAAGATAGAATATAGCTTGATGTAGATAGGGTCAAATAAATTCATCTCCTTTACAGTTGGTGGCTACCTTGGCTATATAATTGGCTCTAATGTTCCTAGCGGCAGTTGCAAAGAGTGCTACACGCCAGGTCACATACTTATCTGTGTCTGCGAGGAGATATAAAATCTTGTCAGAGGGTTTTCTGGCCAGGCGACCTTGTCATTATAGGTGCTAAAAATCATTCTTTTACCCGGTGCTCTTAAATTTATTCCCTCCCCCCCCCCCAAGTGTTCCTGGGATGCTCTTGCCCAGAAACACCAATGCCTGTCTACCCAAATCGCTGCTCAAGGGGCGGTTTCAGATGCAGTTTAGCAACACATCCACTGAGCTATAGGGCTCTCCCTCTTCAAGATCAGCGATGGTGGTTGTAATTTGTCAGCATCCGGTTCTCAGAAGCCAAGGGCCATATTCCAGCTGGCAGCATAATGTAGCAGGCGATCCTAACCAGGTGAGGACATCCTGAACTGGCTACCTGATCTGCACCAGAAATGGATGGGCTAATATTTGGATACTGTTCGCACTATAATTTTAAGGCTCTTTAGTGCCACTTTAGACAGTCAGCAGATTCTGGGAACTGTAAATTAAGGGAGCTGGGAGTTAGAATTGCAGAGTTGCAAGGGACCCTGGGGGTCATCCAGTCCAACCCCCTACAAAGCAGGAATCTCAGCTAAAGCATCCATGACAGATGTCCGTCCAACCTCTGCTTAAAAGCCTCCAAGGAAGGAGAGTCTGCCAGAAAGTTCTTCCTGATGTTGGGTTTGCCTTTAAATGAGAACTCTGGCAAATTCTCCCCCATCTCTAATTTAAAATTCCAAAGTGATTTCCCCAAGATATTTCATTCTTGCACCATTTTTTTCATGTTGGTGCTGACCTTTAAAGCCCTAAACAGCCTCGGCCCAGTATACCTGAAGGAGCGTCTCCACCCCCATCATTCTGCCCAGATTCTGAGATCCAGCGCCGAGGGCCTTCTGGTGGTTCCCTCGCTGCGAGAAGCCAAGTTACAGGGAACCAGGCGGAGGGCCTTCTCGGTAGTGGCACCCGCCCTGTGGAACACCCTCCCACCAGATGTCAAAGAGAACAAAAACTACCAGACTTTTAGAAGACATCTGAAGGCAGCCCTGTTTAGGAAAGCTTTTAATGTTTAACAGACCACTGTATTTTAATACTTTGTTGGAAGCCGCCCAGAGTGGCTGGGGAAAACCAGCCAGATGGCCAGGGTATAAATAAATTATTATTATTATTGTTACTGTTATTATTGCTTTATTATTACCTCTCTTACTGTTGGAAAGTTCTTCCTGATGTTTAGTCGGAAGCCATTGATCCGAGTTCTACCCCTCCAGAGTAGGAGAAAACAAGCTTGTTCCCTCGTCGATGTGGCAGCCCTTGAGATATTTGAAGAACTACAATTCCCAGAACTACAATTCCCAGAGTTCCAGGGAAGAGGGATTGATACCATGGGAACCCCAACCTTAATCTGTCCTTACTAGACAGTCAAAAGAAAACCACTAAGACAGCTATAAGCCTTGTGTGTATGTTGGGGTCAGTATGGTCCTTAGGAGGTGATGGCAGGGGCGGTGAGGCCACCTCAGCTGGGCCATTGACAACTCCCAGCCTTTGCCAACCAGGTGCCCTCCAGCTTTCGGACTACAACTCCCATCAGCACCAGCCCGGCATGGAATTGTAGTCCAAAACACCCAGAGGTTGGCCAAGGTTGCTGAAGCCCAACCAGTGCTTTTTGCCGTTTGAAAACAACCTCCTTCGTTGGAAGTTTCTAAGCAGAGGTTGGACGGACATCTGCCATGGATGCTTTAGCCGAGATCCCTGCATTGCAGGGGGTTGGACTAGATCAGGCATAGGCAAATCCGGCCCTCCAGATGTTTTGGGACTACAACTCCCATCATCCCTAGCTAGCAGGACCGGTGGTCAGGGATGATGGGAATTGTAGTCTCAATACATCTAGAGGGACGAGTTTGCCTATGCCTGGGCTAGATGAATCTCGGTGGTCCTTTCCAACTCAACAATTCTATAAAAGTCCCGCAGGAAAAGACAACCAAATTCATTCGGTGTGAGATCTTGGGCACTTGAACTCATGTTCAGATGAGCGTGCAGAAGCTCATCTCGTATTTACCGGGTGCCACAGGACTCTGTACGGCTGCATGGCATTAAACAAGACTCCCTCTTCTCTTGGGATGTGTTATTTTTTAGAATCTACAAGCCAGCCATACAGCGAAAATGCTTGCGGGCCTAGCTGCACAAATCCAGAGGCCAGAGATGCTGCGGCGAGATGTAAACACAGAAATCCCTGTTTGAATGCTGTCAGCTATGCACATCAGGAGCCAGATATGGATGCCTTGGTAGCGGCGGCCGAACTGCCAGATCCTCTACCCAGACAGCGCCATGTTCTACGGCGGTCAGTGAGCTGGCCCGAAGAGCTTTCGGTGAGGGCTGCCGCAGAAGACAGCGAAATGGATTTCTCCCCTTCTGTCGGCCCAGGAGCGCATCATGCCCAGAGCTTCGGCCTAGCCGAGCCAGAGCAGCCTGACATGGAAGTATTAGTGGCTGGCATGAGGCAACTGGGCATCCCCACTGTTTGTGTCACCCTGGCAGACAACTGCCCAGAGAACGGCCTCCGAAGGATGCTTCCCTCAGATCCTGGCTCCCCCAGCACTCTGGCCGACCGCTTCCGCCACCTCCCCGAGGCTCCCAAAACTGGCCTCAAGCGCCTGACCCTCAGCTTCCAGCGGGCATCGCCCCAGCCTGACAAAGGGTCGGAGGCCGCGAAGCTCAGCGTCCCCAAGCGCAAGGCGGGGCGCCGCTTTGGCCGGTCCGTGAGCCACGAGAGCGGCCTGCCGTTGCAGGCTGGACAGGAGGTGCAGCCTGGGCACGCGGCGACAAAGGGAGCCCCCGGGCTGCCCGCCAGGAGCCCCTTGCTGTCCTTCAAGGCCTACGGGCGGCAGATCTGCATAACCCGAAGAAACATCATGATGTCTCTGGCCGGGCTGCGTGGCAAAAGGGAGGTGGCGAGGTCTCCAGATTCCGGCCTGCCAAGCCAGGATCCCCCAAGCGCCAACTGGAGCACCTGCTAGAGGGAAAGAGGAGTTGGACCTATGGCGTCTCTCCCCAAATTCCCTTGGATGGTGGCAGGAATAGATAGCTTGTGGCCGACCCAAACTCCCTGGACTTGCGGCAAAACGTGGCAGCAGCCGGTGACCCAATGATAGCTGGTTTTTCACCCTGGCGGGGTTAATCATCTTCTGTCTGCAGCTACTGTAAAACAACCCTTGAAGGTGGGTTGTCTCCACCAGAAACTATTTTCCATTGCTTTCCCCCCTCCAGTTGTTGTCGGACTACAACTCCCATCATCCCTGCCCCTGCTGGCGGTGGCTGATGGGATTTGTAGTCCAACAACATCTGGCGGTCAAAGAGGCTTCCTATCCCTGCCTTTAACAAGATCCTGGTTTTAACACCAATTCCTGTTCTCACACGGCCCATTCTGATGTCCCAAACTCATTCCCCCCCCTCACTGTCTGTGTGTGTTGTTTTTGCCTTTTCACCGGCTAACCTTGTGCAAAGTTTTGTATAAAACCTATTGGTTGTGAGTGTTGGAAAAGTATCTATTTAGTAACCCCCCCTCCCCAAATCCACACCCTGTGCCCCCCTCCAAATCATCTACCACTAGCAGCTCTGACTTTGTATTTTATACCCGTAATTCATATTATTTTTCTCCCCCCCCCCCCCCCGGCTGCCCGTGGGGATCTGAATATTTGGAGAACTGGTCCTGGCACAGCAAACCGGAGCCTCAAAAATCACCGTTTAGAGTCGTAGAATTATGCTTGTTAAAATCACCGTTTGAAATCGGAAGGGCTTTTCTCCTGCAGCTGATAAGTGAAGGTGAAAGCGGGGAGTTGGGTTTGGTCCGTTTTCGCTTCCCTCAAAATTATTGGTGGCTGGCAAAGGGAATAAGACTAAAAAAAGAAAATTCCTCAGTCACATATTATATTAGTTGAGTTTGCTGTCGGATGTTTGCATGTGCAGGTCCCCCAGTCGCCCTCCAGGGGGCAGTCAGGTGCTTCCCTTATTTCCAAATATACTCTTATTATTTTAAAGAAAATCTTTTCTGATGGGTGTGTCTGCAATGCCTTGTGTACCTTTTTTCTTAATTCTAACAAACACGAAATAATTAAAAGCAAGAAATACCACACGGCGGTTGTTTCTCCTAAATGACTTCTTCCTCGGTAACGTGGTTTTGTTTTTGTTTTTGTTTTTGCTTTTAACTTACTGACTTGCCTTTTTAATTGTCCTGTGCTTTTCATTAGTCTTTATATATATATATATAGGTAAAGGAACCCCTGACCATTAGGTCCAACTCTGGGGTTGCGGCGCTCATCTCGCTTTATTGGCCGAGGGAGCCAGCGTACAGCTTCCGGGTCATGTGGCCAGCAGGACTAAGCCGCTTCTGGCGAACCAGAGCAGCGCACGGAAACGCCGTTTACCTTCCCGCCGGAGCGGTACCTATTTATCTACTTGCACTTTGACGTGCTTTCGAACTTCTAGGTTGGCAGGAGCAGGGACTGAGCAACGGGAGCTCACCCCATCGCGGGGATTCGAACCACCGACCTTCTGATCGGCAAGTTCTAGGCTCTGTGGTTTAACCCACAGCGCCACCTGCGTCCCATATATATATATAGAGAGGGGGGGGGTCTAATCCATATATGTGTGTGTGTGTGTGTGTGTGTGTGTGTAGATAGATAGATAGATAGATAGATAGATAGATAGATAGATAGAGGGTCTAATCCAAGCATTTGGGGAATGGGAACCTGCAAAAAAAAATTAGTAAAAAACCAAACCAACAAGATACAGAAAATTCTGATTCTGTTAATGCCTGGTTCAGCCCGATCATCATTACTTGAAGCAAGGGGCTGAGTCCTTGGCTGCTGCAGTCTCTAAATATTCAAACAAACAAACAAACACTCCTTTTTCTTTTTAGCAGTTTTGCTGGCATCTCTCTTGGCCCAGTGTTTTAAAATCCAGCCTTCCTCGATGCTACATTAAGATCCAGACTCCTTTTGCTCATCAACTTCACTGTCAGAATGAAAAGAGAGGTTAATTTGAGGGATGCCCTCCGGTGGTGTTTGCGGGGGGGGGGCAAGACGGAAGGAGGTGAGAATCTAAATTCAGTAAGTCATAAGCATCTGGAAGCAGAAAGGTTAATTTAGGTTGATTTCAGCAGAAATGATAGAGCAGAGATGAGGAAATCTGTTGCTTCTCCAAAGAAATCCATTTAACATTGTTAACGGAAAAATCCGAGGGCTCCCTTGAACAAAAAACAAAGACACCAACCAGGATTACTTGGAGCAAAACAGCAGCCTGTAGGCTTGGCCTTTATTGATCTGTTGCAACAGGGTGCTCCCCTCACCTGCAGGAGAGAGGAGGGACCCAGAAAAATGGTGCGCAAGGCCTTATAAAGACTTTTGAAATTGCCACCCTGTAGATCAAGACCACCCCCAGAAACATCATACGTACATCACAGAAGGGGTGTAACCTAAGACCACCCCTCCGATACATCACACCTACATCACAGAAAAGGCGGTCTAAAACAGAAATTTGAATGTTGTTTTTCTCCTGTCGTTGTTTTTCTCCTGTCTGGCAGGTTACTTGATTGGATTGCCTGGGGAGCCTGGCCATTCTTTTGTAGTGATAAATACCGTATTTTTTGCTCTATAAGACTCACTTTTTCCCTCCTAAGAAGTAAGGGGAAATGTGTGTGCGTCTTATGGAGCGAATGCAGGCTGCGCACCTATCACAGAAGCCAGAACAGCAAGAGGGATTGCTGCTTTCACTGCATAGCGATCCCTCTTGCTGTTCTGGCTTCTGAGGATTTTTTTTTTCTTTTTCCTCCTCCAAAAACTAGGTGCGTCTTGTGGTCTGGTGCGTCTTATAGAGCGAAAAATACGGTACTTAGTTCCTGGACCAGGTCACAGGCTCACACCCTATTCAAACACAGACATACCCTTAAGACAGGATTTGTGAAGGAAAAGACAATGGGGAGGTTTCCCACTTTGACCTTGCAGAGAAAACATTTGCTCAGTTTAGGAATCAAAATGGTTCCAGGTTGGCCTTCCTGTGCTGATCTATGTACGTGCTTGGTTGGTACACTTATGAACATTTCCATATATTTAAGACCATAAAATTCCTATCACAACATTCTGGATCTATACAAAGCTTGAGTGTGAGACTGCATCTGCACCATACATTTAAAGCACCCCCCCCCAAAAAAATAATAATCATGGGAACTGTAGTTTGTTAAAGGTGCAGGGAATTGTAGTTCTCTGGGGGTAAGCTACAATTCCCAGGATTTATTTATTTATTTTGTGGTGGGAGGAAGGTGCTTTCAATGTGTGGTGCGTACACAGCTTGGTACTGTAACTTTCTCCCGCTTTGATCCAATTTATTTGTTGTTTTTTTGCCCTGAGACAAAGGAATGTGTTGTTGTTTTTTTAGGTACTTACATAACTAGAACTCCTGATCCAAATGCCGTGGGATCCCCAAGTGGGGAGGATGGGAAATAGCAAAGTTTGGCTTTTTCACGCAAGTTCTGCAAGGGTGGCAGAGAAGGTGAAGTCGTAGGTATTCTCAATGAATAATTTGGTGCCAGAGTGGCAAAGACAAATCCAGAATAGCTGTCTTCCTCCTTTTAGGTCTGTGCCTGTTGATGCAAGCTTTGCGCTTCCACAGAATCCTTCAGCAGCCAAAGTGGAAACAAGCTTGTTTTCAGCTGGAAAACTTATTTACAAAACCTTCCCCGCCCCCTACCGGTCAGTTGACATCAGCGGCAATTTTTTTGCTGTTTACAGTATTTGCAAAGCTATTTTTTGTTTTGTTAAGCCAAAGAAAGCAAGCTTCTTTTTTCTTAACTAAAAAGGTTATTTGCTTTTAAGTTTGCAGGAGGGCAAAGCAACCCCCGTGGTCAACAGCACAGAGGCGGCGGTTAATTTCTCGACTTCATACTGTGATTCCTAAGGCTATTAGCTCTACATTTCTATATGTGTGGTGATTTCTGTGCATTCAGAAGCAGTTTGTGTGCATAATCTCAGAATTCCTAACAGGAGCTGTGGGACTGAGGCTTCAGCCAAGAGGATTAAAGCACCTCATTGGCGTGTCCACCTTCTGCAGCTCGGCCAGAGTAAATAATAATAATTTATAAATAACTTATAAATAATTTATAAATAATTTATTATTTATACCCCGCCCATCTGGCTGGGTTTCCCCAGCCACTCTGGGCGGCTTCCAACAAAAGATTAAGAATACATTAAAATGTCAGACATTAAAAACTTCCCTAAACAGGGCTGCCTTCAGATGTCTTCTAAAAGTCAGATAGTTGTTTATTTCCTTGACATCTGATGGGAGGGTGTTCCACAGGGCGGGCGCCACCACCAAGTAGGCCCTCTGCCTGGTTCCCTGTAGCTTTGCTTCTTGCAGGGAGAGAACCGCCAGAAGGCCCTCAGAGCTGGATCTCAGTGTCCGGGCAGAACGATGGGGGTAGAGACGCTCCTTCATGTGTACTGGGCCTTTGAGGCCATTTAGTGCTTTAAAGGTCAGCACCAACACTTTGAATTGTGCTCGGAAACGTACTGGGAGCCAGTGTAGGCCTCAAACACACAGCCCTGGGATCAAGAGTCTTGTACTCTACTGGCTGAGCTATTTAGCCACAGCAGGAACTAGAGTAGGGGGAGAGGAGGGTCATAGCTACAATGAACCAGGCAGAGGGCCTTCTCGGTGGTGGCACCCGCCCTGTGGAACGCCCTCCCACCAGATTTTAGAGAGAAAAACAACTACCAGACTTTTAGAAGACATCTGAAGGCAGCCCAGTTTAGGGAAGCTTTTAATGTTTAATAGGTTATTGTATTTTAGTGTTCTGTTGGAAGCCACCCAGAGTGGCTGGGGAAACCCAGCCAGATGGGCGGGGTATAAATAATAAATTATTATTATTATTATTATTACTATTATTATTATTAGGCAAAAAGGTTCCGGCATTGCAAGGGGTTAGACTAGTAGCTGACCCTTGTTCTCCCCTCCAATTCTACGATTCTGTGATTGCCTAGCATCAATCCTACTTTAAACAGATCTCTCTGTTGCAGATCACTTCCCCCAAACAATGCCCTGTTGCTTTGGTCTGTGTTTATATCTGCCACCTGCATGACTGTGCAGAAATGGAACATTTTTCTTCTGCTTGTCTTTCTGTCTCATCTGGCTTGGCTAAGCGGTGTTTGTTACTAGTCTTTGCAAACATCTCTCTCTCTCTCTCTCCCCCTCTGCTTTTTTCACCTCCAGAACTGGTTTCACCTTCAGCCTTTTCCCTGCTTCCCCACAAACACCTTCTTCAGCCGTGAGAAATGAAGGACTGCCGGCTGCTTGGAATTTTAGCAGCCTGTCTGGAATTTTCTCTTCCTGGCGCTGAGCCAGGAACCAGAAGCATATATATAAAAAAAGCCAGCTTAGAAAATGTGTGGTCAGTTTTATCTCCTTACTCTCTGAAAGATGCAGACAGGTTAGGGCTTCAAAAATAAAAGTACTGTATGTCCCCCCACCCTCTCTACAATGCTGATGGCTGTGTGTCCTTAAGTTAATTATTTAAGGAAGGAGGGGGGATCCTATCCTCTTTCCTTGAAAGTATGAGAAATGCAATTCTTTTACAGACCACACAATGAAGAATCACAGAATTCTAGAGTTGGAAGGGACCCCGAGGGTCATCTAGCCCAACCCCCCCTTGCAAAGCAGGATTCATGGCTAAATAATCTCTGACAGATGGCCAGCCCCAACCACTGTTTAAGGAGTGTGCGCCACCTTCTGAGATGGTCCATTCCACCGTCAAACAGCTCTTGCTGTCAGAAACTGGGTATCAGCTCAGACCAGTATTAGACAACCTCCAGCATTAGATTCCCAGTTTATTTTGCAAATGAGCCACTTGAATGATAAATCGTTTTATTACCTAGTAATACAGACCCAGTAGTGATGTATGGAAGTGAGAGCTGGACCATGAAGAAGGCTGATCGTTGAAGAATTCATGCTTTTGAATTCTGGTGCTGGAGGAGACTCTTGAGAGTCCCATGGACTGCAAGAAGATCAGACCTCTCCATTCTGAAGGAAATCAGCCCTGAGTGCTCACTGGAAGGACAGATCCTGAAACTGAGGCTCCAATACTTTGGCCACCTCATGAGAAGAGAAGACTCCCTGGAAAAGACCCTGATGTTGGGAAAGATGGAGGGCACAAGAAGAAGGGGACAACAGAGGACGAGATGGTGGGACAGTGTTCTCGAAGCTACCAGCATGAGTTTTACCAAACTGCGGGAGGCAGTGGAAGACAGGAGTGCCTGGCGTGCTCTGGTCCAGGGGGTCACAAAGAGTCGGACACGACTAAACGACTAAACAACTAAACAACAACAGCAACAAATACAGACCCAAGTGTGTCTTTTAATTGTAGTAGAGAGGCTGAGATAGAATTTCACCTCCTCAAGGGCTAGAGAGACTCTGTCTGCTTTTCAAAGAGGCTGTTTCAACTTACTTGTAAGAAATATACATACACACTGTCTTGCCAGCCCCTTCAAAGTAGTTGCATAAATAGTGGTGTATCCCAGCCTCCTTCCTTCCTTCCTGAGGAGTGTCACAGGTGAACTCTCCTCCCCAAGATGAAGGTGGGACCCTATTTTCCTCCTTAAAAGTATGCATGGCACTTGCCTTGACCCATGGGAATAATTCAGGCAGATGACTTTCAAAGCCTGCTGCAAGGATCATCCCATGACTGCACGTGAACTATAGCACTGTATTGAATTCCAAAAAGTTATACTAGTAGTGTAACACTAAGAACATAAAGAAGACCCCTGCTTGCAGGATCAGGCCAATGGCTGATCTAGTCCCGCATCCCTCCTGATGCTTCCAGCAACTGGTGATTTATAGTATTATAACCTGCCTTGGGAACTTTAGGGCGAAGGGTGTGCAAGAAACCCGATAAATGATAACAACACTTTGAGAAGCTCAATGGAGGCTCGTTTTAGATTCAGATTTAGGTTTTTTTTGTTTTTGTAAAAGCAGTCTGGCTACAGTAAATTTAATTTATCACACATACACCCCCCCCAAAGAGAATGCCCAATGATGTTTATTGTTTATTTGTAGTAATATTTGAATCCCGCTGTGCCATATCTCAAAGTGGATTGCAGCAATAAAAGCACAGAACCATAATCAGGAGAAAAAACATTCTGGGAAATTATATATAATGAAATGAAAAAAAAAATGTTTAAAATAACCTTTACAGTGATACCTCAGGTTACATATGCTTCAGCTTACAGACTCCACCAACCCAGAAATAGTACTTCAGGTTAAGAACTTTGCTTCAGGATGAGAACAGAAATCGTGCTCTGGCGGCACGGCAGCAGCAGGAGGCCCCGTTAGCTAAAGTGTTGCTTCAGGTTAAGAACAGTTTCAGGTTAAGAACGGACCTCCGGAACGAATTAAGTACTTAACCTGAGGTACTACTGTATTTTTTAAAAAACAACAGAAGCTTTCTTATTAGGAATTATAGGTACCGACATCGCAAAGGAGCAGAAAAGGCTTTTAATGTATGGGACAAGAACCGCTCAGATGTTACTGGTCCAGAGACGGAAAGAATAACAAGTTTGTACCAGAGATGAATGACAAGCTCAGGAACCAAGAAGACTAAAACTTCAATAAAGAATAGGGAACATTTATAATTTATCTAGGAGACCACTGCAAGCAGATGAAAACATGAGCAGGCTTTTGATAACACTTGTATTGTAGCAAATATCATGGACAATATAAAGGTCCAGTCGTGGCCGACCCTGGGGTTGTGGTGCTCATCTCGCTTTATTGGCTGAGGGAGCCGGCGTACAGCTTCTGGGTCATGTGGCCAGCATGACTAAGCCGCTTCTGGCGAACCAGAGCAGCGCACGGAAACGCCATTTACCTTCCCGCCGGAGTAGTACCTATTTATTTACTTGCACTTTGATGTGCTTTTGAACTGCTAGGTTGGCAGGAGACAATGGACAATATGGAGAGATATAAAATATGGACTATGAAAGAATGGACCATAAAGAAGGCTGATCGCCGAAGAATTGATGCTTTAGTATTATGGTGCTGGAGGAGACTCTCAAGAGTCCCATGGACTACAAGAAGATTCAACCTATCCATTCTGAAGGAAATCAGCCCTGAGTGCTCACTGGAAGGACAGATCCTGAAGCTGAGGCTCCAATACTTTGGCCACCTCATGAGAAGAGAAGACTCCCTGGAAAAGACCCTGATGTTGGGAAAGATGGAGGGCACAAGGAGAAGGGGACGCCAGAGGACGAGATGGTGGGACAGTGTTCTCGAAGCTACCTGCATGAGCTTGACCAAACTGCGGGAGGCAGTGGAAGACAGGAGGGCCTGGCGTGCTCTGGTCCATGGGGTCACGAAGAGTCGGACACGACTAAACAACAAATGAAATAATATGCAGTTTAAAAGCTTGACAATAGGACCCATGGAGGGGAGGGTGGGACGTCTGGAGATCCAGATAAATCTCAAAAAATGGATATGTATTTCGTATTGTTATAATCCTACAATTGTAAAATCAAAAATCATCTGGGAAAAAAGACTAATAGATAATTTAAAAAACACAAAAAACCCACCATTAAACAGTTATTAACAGACACCAGTTTAAAATAACCTTTACAGTGATACCTCGGGTTACATACGCTTCAGGTTACAGACTCGGCTAACCCAGAAATAGTACCTCGGGTTAAGAACTTTGCTTCAGGATGAGAACAGAAATCGTGCTCCGGCGGCAGCAGGAGGCCCCATTAGCTAAAGGGGTGCTTCAGGTTAAGAACAGTTTCAGGTTAAGAACGGACCTCCAGAATGAATTAAGTACTTAACCCAAGGTACCACTGTACAGAATATAAGAAGAGCCCTTCTGGATCCGACCAAAGGCCCATGGAGTCCAGGATCCTGTTCTCACAGGATCCTGCAAGCAGGATCTGAGCACCAGAGCAACTCCCTTCTGCAGTTTCCAGGAACTGATATTCACAAGTTTTGCTGGCTCCGACTGTGGACGGGGACAGTATCCTGACCAGTAGCTGCTGACAGCCCCCATTAATTCCTCTTTTAGAGCCATTGCGGAAGGATGCGTTCCATGCGCTGGATGAATCCCCCTTGAGATCTGCTGAGCCCGATGCCTCCCTCTCTCCTAACATCCGATGCTCCGGGGAAGTTGGCAACAGGTAGAAGCCGTGCCAGGCTGTGCCTCTCCTTCGAATCGTAGGGTCCCTAGGGGTCATCTAGTCCAACCCCCCCTGCGATGCAGGAATCATCCCTGACAGATGGTCCTCCAGCAAGGAAGGAGATCGCCCGCCACCTCTCGTAGGTTGGTTGGAGGAGCCTTTTCCGCGGCAGGGCAGCGGACAGGTAGACTGCTCCTGGCCAGTGGAGGCTCCACCGAACCCTGGCGACCGCAGCGGCGAGAGAAATCTCCCTGCTGAAGAAGGAGGGGAGAGATCTGGTGGCGAGAGATCCACTGCGGCTTCCTCGCCCCCTCCCTCCCTCCCTCCTTCCCCTGTCCTTCTCCCCGCCCTCCTCCGCCCCTTCTCCATCCCCTCCTAGGGGCGGTCCGGGGGGCGGGGAGCCGGCCGGCTGGCTGGCTGGCGCTGCTGGAGCCGGGACGCTCCGCTAGTGTCTCCGCGGCTCCCGGCAGCTGCGAACGAGCCAGCCGAGCAGGGCGGGCGCCCCACTCCTTCTAGCTGCCCCCCCAGCCCAGCCCCCCAGCCCAGCCCAGCCATGGCCGAAGGAGGCGGCGAAGGAGAGGACGACGTCCAGTTTCTCCGGACCGTGAGTCTTTAATTTTTGGAGGGGGGGTGATGGAGGAGAAGGAGGAGGAGGAGGAAGATTTTGGGGAGGGAGGAGGGAAAAAAACACAGGAAAAAAGGAAAAGGGGGAGAGGAGGGGAGCAGGGGAAGTGGGGCGCGTGAAATTAGGGGCGCAGGGAAAAGGCAGCGCAATGCTAGTTAAGTTGGGGGGCGCGCCCTATAACCCCACTTCCCTGGCAGCGAGCCCCACGGAATTCAAGGAGATTTGCTTTCCTGGGGGAGGCGTTAGGATCGAGCTGTGGGGCAGGGGCAGGCTGGGGTGGAGGGCTGAAGGACGAGTTGTGGGGTGGAGGCAAGGAGGGCCCTGTATGGAGGGGGTGCAAAGTTTGGAGTACAAGATGGGGATGGAGTTTGAAGGGCAGAGCGAGCCTGGGGGAGAGACCCCTGGCTGGGGAGAGGTGGGGGGCTCGGTTGCATCTGGGGGTGACCCCTCCATGTGCCTACGGAGCTCTGGCTCTTTCCAATATCTTCCGTGACCTTCCTCAGGTCTGATCTTCCGTGCCAGCCTTTCCCAACCTGGTGCCCGCCAGGTGTTTTGGGACCACGCAACATCTGGAGGGGGCACCAGGTTGGGGACACTTTCCTGCTCTGTTGCTTGTGTGTTCAGGCAACTAACCTTTAAAAAAGAGGGAATAATACTTATTTTTTGGGGGGGAGAGCTGGGGAATCCTGCACACTTCAGAAATGTCTTCGGTGTCTTGGTTTCCTTCCTTTAAAAATAAAATAAAACCGGGGCCTTTTGTCGAACGTGAATTTGGAGCTGGGGAGGGCTCTGGTGTGATTGGCAGGCAGGCATTCTATTTTATTTTTTTAAGATATTTATTGAGGTTTTACAAAAACATAGGTTTACAAAATAGAAAAAAGTCATATAGAAAGAAAAAGATACAAAAACGAGAGCATACATAAAAAAAAGAAGAATAAAAATACGAAATACAAAAAACAAATAGATAAAAAAGAATTAAAAACAAATCCGTTTTTTGTAACTTTAAACTCATTAGCTTGTTTCCTTGGCCTCCTCACACCTCCCCTTTTTGTATTCCCATTTAAATAATCAAATCAGCAAATCCTTACCCTCTTTCGTTTATCTTAACTCTATATCTTAACATATTATAACTCTATATTTTCATCCATTATCAATTCATTTTTGCATATTCTTATTAACTTTGTTGCTAATGCCACTTATTTTCAATCCAACATCATTTTAACATTCATTAATTTTACAGTGTTTCTGCAGATAGTCTTTAAATTTCTTCCAGTCTTCTTCCACCAACCACAGGCAGGCATTCTAGACGGCAGAGATAAATTAAGATCGGCGAGCAATATTCAGGCACCGTCCTGAGCAATTTGGGTGAGGGGATCCTCTCTCCGGGACCCTCAGCCTCTCCGGGGAGGACCTCACGGAGCAGGTTAGGGGCCTTGATCTCCCTCCCTCCCTGCCCCCTCTCTCCCTCAGCGGGGGCTAAATTTAGAGGCAGCCCTGTTGTCTGTGGGACGTCAGCCACCAATCTGCCTCGGAACAGGTGGTACCCACAGTTGGGTTGGATCCGACCCAGTTCCTCAATTCCCCCTCTTCTGCTCACTTCCATGTATGAACCCAAGACAGTTCACAAAGAGAACCCTGTTGGCCCAACATCTGGCCGATGGGGTGTTCGGCTGCGGGGCAGGAAGGCCGCAGACCCTGCCCAATCTTCCTTTTCCTTTCTCCCCCCTCCCTCTGTCCTGAGTCGTTCTCCCTTTGGATCTGGAGGATCTACCTGTTGAGCTGTGGATCTGTTTTGCTCAAGCTCAGGCTGCCCGTTCCCCGTCCCTAAATAATTTAGGCCCAAGTGGTTCTGCTCGCTGTGGTTTCCTTGGGGCAGAGCCACCACACATGGAGGACAAGCCTATTGATGGCTACTGGTTCTGCTCAAGGGCCAGGGGCAAAAGTGCTTCTGAATCTCAGCTTCTGGAAGCTCTTGGGCTCAGGTGGGCTTCCCAAAGGCATCTGGTCGGTCCCTGTGCGAACAGGATTCTGGAGTAGATGGGCTACTGGCCTGATCTGACAGCCAGACTCTCCATATTTTCTTAATATCTGGCGCTGAGAGGTCTCCACGACCTGCACAGAAAGCGATGGCTTAGGAGGGAGAATGTAATGTTGTGCAAAAGGGAGAATTCCCTGTTGCAGCAGGGAACTGTGGCTGCCAATGGGCTCCTGTGTCCGTACGCTCTGGGTGGCATGGGGTTAACGCCAATCCTTTCCTAGCCTCTCCGGTTACTAACCTTTATTTATCCTGGGCTGACAGCTGGGCGCCATTCATCACAGGGTGGCATCTCAGGTTTAGGGCGGGAGTGGTTGGACTTCTGTGGGGGTCAGGGAAAGGTGTTTGCTTTGGAGGGTTGCTCTCTCAAAGGGTTAAACCGGGTCTGGGCTGCAAGATGATCTTTGTTTTAGCGTGGATATTTCCTGCGATTCATTTGTGGGGTGCGAATGGATGTTGCTTGTATGGTCACAACAGGTAGCAGTAGAAACCTGAGCTTGAAGGCAACGCCAGAAGCTCAGCTATCTAAGCTTGGCGCCACACGGATTCTCAAAACCAAGGTTGCGGTCGCCAAAATGGAAAGCCCATTTGCCATTTGGGGGCAATATCTCTCAAAAGTCTTGTTTTTCAAATGATGGACTGACTCAGATAGATTCTCAGTTCAACATCTGGCTAGTTCAGAGGACTACCTTGAGCTAGGTTCTAGAGTTTTGAGAACTCATAAGAAGAAAAGTCCCTCGATCCAACGACCTTCCACATATATATCGGCCAATTCCGACCTCTTTTTCTGAATGGTGACTGCTCAGTCTGCACAGAAAAAAGCATTTTGGTTCCAGAAATTCATTCCGAGGGTGCAGATAAATTAAAAACTGATAGAATTCTACAGGATTGGGTATTAGTGTGTGAAAACAGCCAAGATCCAATGTTCCTGGCATCCAGGCATCTTCACTTGGTCACAAGTAGTCGAAAGCCAGGTGCCAAATGCTCCTGGCGACTGGCTAATTTCGAACACAGGCTGCAGGATAGCATAAACTATGGAACTCACTCCCACTTGAGACAGTGATGGGTGCCAGCTTGGAGGAACCTTAAAAGAGGATTGGACAAGTTTGTGGAGGGAGGTGGCTATCGGTGGCTGCTAGCCAGGATAGCAATGTTCTGGCTCCATCGCTGCAACAGGCGATGCTTCTGAATTTCAGCAGCTGGAAACCACAGGCTCTTGTGGTCAGATCCTGCTTGCACAGTGGTCGGCCACTGTGTACTAGCCTGGATGGGCCGTTGGCCTGATCCAGTAAGGCTGTTATTATGTTCTTAAGGAGGCAGGCATGGATCTGGGTATTTGTCTAGGGAGCATGGAAGCAGGATGAGGTCAAAGGCATTTTTAATCTAAGATGCTATGAAGAGCCTTGTCTCTGGATTAGGCCAAATGCCCATCTAATCTAGCAGCCAACCATTAACAAACTACAGTTTGTACCAGTTACAGTTGCAACTCATTACCAGTTGCAACTCATCACCAAACTTAAAACCATGGAGAGACCTGGTCTGAACAAAGACATTGGATTCTTATCTCATTATACATGACAAAGCCATTTTTCACCTTCTCACCCCTTGCTTTTTCCTGTAAGACCTATTGCAGTCGTTAAGAGTTGTCAACAGGCTCATCACAGCTATCTGCCAGTCACCCATTCCCACCACCCTTCTGAGTAATACCCCTCCCCACCTTCTCACTATATAGAAGGATCTGGCAACTTCTGTTTCAGTGTATCTGAAAAAGTGTGCATGCACACGAAAGCTCATACCAAGAACTAACTTAGTTGGTCTTTAAGGTGCTACTGGAAGGAAAAAATTTTTTTTGTTTTGACTACAGTTTGTACCCTTAACAAACTACAGTTATCTGAAAAAGTGTGCGTGCACACGAAAGCTCATACCAATAACAAACTTAGTTGGTCTCTAAGGTGCTACTGGAAAGAATTGGCTTAGGGCCCTCATATTTACGGGACCGCCTCTCCTGGTCTGCCCCGCAGAGGACTTTAAGGTCCATGAATAACCATAGTTTAGAGGTCCCGGGCCCTAAGGAAGTCAGAATTTCCTCCACCAGGGCCAGGGCCTTTTCAGTGATGGCTCCCACCTGGTGGAATGCTCTGTCCCAGAAGACTAGGGTCCTGCAGGATTTAACCTCCTTCTGCCGGACCTGTAAGACAGAGCTGTTCCGCCTGGCCTTTAATTTGAATTCAGCCTGATCTTTTATTTCCCTTCTCTTCCCTCCCCTTCCCCTTTTATGAAGATTACCCGCTCTGGGACCTCACAGCTTATTCTCCCCTGGCCTCCTCGCTGGCCCAAGTAGGACTAATTCAGCCAGCTAGCCCTGGGGATTATCTAATGCTTATTAGATGGATTTCCCCTAAATTGATTTCTGAACTTTGAATTTTATTGTTCTTCATGTTTTTATACTGTATTTTATGCTGCTTTTACAATCAAGTGTTTTAAATTTGTTGTTAGATGCCCTGAGCCCGGTTTTTGAACCGGGAAGGGCGGGGTATAAATAAAAAATTATTATTATTATAGTTCCCAGAATTCTTTGGGGGAAGTCATGTGCTTTAAACGTGCATTGGATTTTTGTTTTTTTAAATGTATGGTGTGGATCTGCCCAAAGTCTTTGAGTCTCTCCATCCTTTGCCTCCAGTCCAGTTCCCACATGAACTGAGACAAAAATATTTTATTCTCCCTCCGTACCACCAGCAGAAGACCTGGCAGATTTCTAAAATGATCTTCCAGGAGCACAGCAGCAGAAACTATTTTAAAACAGTATAAGCTATGTGAGAGTCAGTAAGAATTATTTGAAGAAGCCTTTGCAGAACCAAAAGATCTTCACAGCCGATCAAACAAAGAATCTGCTGGCTTTCCCCTAGCATAGCTGTCAACCGTCCCTTATTTGGCGGGAAAGTCCCTTATCCCAGTGCTGTGTCCCGCTGCTGTCCCTTATTGATGATGTCCCTTAAATTTCCCGGGTTGCTCTGGGAACTGTAGCTCTGTAAGGAGAATAGTGTGCGTATTGGGCGGGTCTCCTAACAACTCTTAGCACCCTTAACAAACTACAGATCCCAGAATTATTTGGCGGAAGCTGTGATTGCTTCAAGTGGTATCACAGGGCTTTAGATTGATGGTGTGGATGCGTGGCGTATGATGGGCAGAGAGAGAATGGTCCATTCTCCTCTGTCATTTGCACCAGGAAGAAGGGAGTCAAAGAGTCCTCTTTGACTGGAAAAAAGATGTATACTGCATAGCCGTCCCTTATTTGGCGGGAAAGTCCCTTATCCCAGCGCCGTGTCCTGCTGCTGTCCCTTATTGATGATGTCCCTTAAATTTCCCAGGTTTCAAAGGAAGCAGCTCCTCTCCCTCCCTCCCTGCCGGCCAGGGAGGAGGGAGGCTCCAACTGTGTTGCTTGGATGCGTTGCTCACCCAATAAGGAGTCTAAGAACGACTGGGGGGTGGAGCTTGCATGCCTTGTGCCGATCAAATCGCCCGCGTTGCCTGGGGACTCGCCTTTGCTCAGCGCTTCCCAGCAGAGAGGTGACGGTGGTTTTCCTTGCTGCATCCCCTTTGCTGGGTTGCTGCGCTGTGGGAACCATCGCTTGAGGCTTCGTTTGGCTGCTGGTTGACTAGAATCCCTTATTTTGGCTGCTGATCCCTTATTTTCGAGGCTGCTGGTCCCTTATTTTCAAATCTGTAAGTTGACAGCTATGTCCCCTAGGAGGGCATCCCAGAACCGCACATCGCAAGGCCCTGTCCCCTGGGTGCAACCACGACTACATTTTCCCAACACAGTTAAAGTGTTAGGTTGCCACTTTATTTTTTTTTGAAAGATATTTATTGAAGTTTTACAAAAACATAAATTTACAAAATGAAAAAAGGTCATATAAAAAGAAAAAGATACAAAAAAAAGAACATAGAAAAATACATGAAAAAGAAATAAAAGGAATAAAAATACAAAATACAAAAGACAAATAGCTAAAAAAGAATTAAAAACAAATCCGTTTTTTGTAACTTTGAACTCATTAACTTATTTCCTTGGCCTCCTCACACCTCCCCTTTTTGTATTCCCCTTTAAATAATCAAATCAGCAAATCCTTACCCTCTTTCGTTTATCTTAACTCTGTATCTTAACATATTATAACTCTATATTTTCATCCATTATCAATTCATTTTTGCATATTCTTATTAACTTTGTTGCTAATGCCACTTATTTTCAATCCAACATCATTTTAACATTCATTAATTTTACAGTATTTCTGAAGATAGTCTTTAAATTTCTTCCAGTCTTCTTCCACCAACTCCTCTCCCAGGTCTCGGATTCTGCCAGTCATTTCCGCCAATTCCATATAATCCGTCACCTTCATCTGCCACTCTTCCAGGGTGGGTAACTCTTGTGTCTTCCAATACTTTGCAATAAGTATTCTTGCTGCTGTTGTTGCATACATAAAGAAAGTTCTATCCTTCTTTGGCACCAATTGGCCGACTATGCCCGGGAGAAAGGCCTCTGGTTTCTTCAGGAAGGTATATTTAAATACCTTTTTCATTTCATTATAGATCATCTCCCAGAAAGCCTTAATCTTTGGGCACGTCCACCAAAGGTGAAAGAATGTACCTTCATTTTCTTTACATTTCCAACATTTATTATCGGGCAAATGATAAATTTTTGCAAGCTTGACTGGTGTCATGTACCACCTGTACATCATTTTCATAATATTCTCTCTTAAGGCATTACATGCCGTAAATTTCATACTGGTGGTCCACAACTGTTCCCAGTCAGCAAACATAATGTTATAACCAATATCTTGTGCCCATTTAATCATAGCAGATTTAACCATTTCATCCTGCGTATTCCATTTTAACAGCAAGTTATACATTCTTGAAAGTATCTTAGTTTTGGGATCTAACAGTTCTGTTTCCAATTTTGATTTTTCCACCTGGAAGCCAATTTTTTTGTCCAAATTATAGGCCTCTCTTATTTGATAATAATGAAGCCAGTCTCGCACTTTATCTTTTAATTTCTCAAAACTCTGCAATTTCAGTTTGTCTCCTTGTTCCAATATTTCCCAATATTTCGGCCATTTGACCTCCATATTGAGCTTTTTCTGAGCCTTCGCTTCCATTGGTGACAACCACCTTGGGGTTTTATTTTCCAGTAAATCTTTGTATCTTATCCAGACATTGAACAATGCTTTCCTGACAATATGGTTTTTAAATGCTTTATATGCTTTAACCTTGTCGTACCACAAATATGCATGCCAACCAAAAACGTTGTTAAATCCTTCTAGATCCAAAATGTCTGTGTTCTCAAGAAGCAGCCAGTCTTTCAACCAGCAGAATGCTGCTGATTCATAGTAAAGTTTAAGGTCTGGCAGGGCAAATCCACCTCTTTCCTTTGCATCAGTTAATATTTTAAATTTTATTCTAGGCTTCTTGCCCTGCCAGACAAATCTGGAAATGTCTCTCTGCCACTTCTTGAAACAGTCCATCTTGTCCAATATTTGCAATGATTGAAACAAAAATAACATTTTTGGCAATACATTCATCTTTATAGCTGCAATTCGCCCCAACAAGGAAAGCTTCAAATTTGACCATATTTCCAAGTCTTTTTTCACTTCTATCCAACATTTCTCATAGTTATCTTTAAATAAGTTTAAATTCTTAGCAGTCATATTAACCCCCAAATATTTTACTTTCTTAACTAATGTTAAACCAGTCTCCTTCTGAAACCTCTCTTTCTCAATCGGTGTTAAGTTTTTCTCAAGCTTAAATCCTGCCACATGACCAAAGTCTTGAATCAATTCTAATACTCTTTTCGTGCTAGATTCTGGCTCCTGTAACGTCAAAACTAGGTCATCTGCAAAAGCTTTCAATTTATATTGTTTGGCTCCAACCTGAATACCTTTAATCAGACGGTCCCTTCTAATCATATTCAGCAAAACCTCCAGAACCGAAATAAAAAGCAATGGGGAAATTGGGCAGCCTTGTCGTGTCCCTTTCTCTATCTTAAATTCCTCTGTCATCACATTATTAACTATTAACTTAGCCTTTTGTTCTGAGTAAATTGCACTTATACCATTTTCAAACCCTTGGCCCACCCCCATTCCCTGAAGATTTTTCTTCATAAAATTCCAGGAAATATTATCAAAAGCTTTTTCCGCATCTATAAAAATTAAAACTGCTTTGGTATTGATGTTCACTTGCAGCTTCTCCAAAATGTTAATTATATTCCTCGTATTGTCAGACAAATGTCTACCTGGGAGAAAGCCGGCTTGATCTTTATGTATCTCTTCAACTAATACCTTTTTTAATCTGTTAGCCAAGATATCAGCAAAAATTTTGTAATCCACATTAAGCAGGGATATGGGGCGGTAGTTCTTAAGTTGTGTCTTTTCAGACTCAGTTTTCGGTATAAGTGTAATGTAAGCTTCCTTCCACGACTCTGGCGCCTTTTTCCCCTCCAAAATTTCATTACAGACCTCCTTTAGTGGCTGAATTAACCAGTCTTTCAGAGATCTATAGTATTTGGAGGTAAGACCATCCGGCCCTGGAGATTTACCCAACTGCATGTTCTGGATGGCACCTTCAACCTCCTGTTCTGTAATTTTGTGATTCAACATTATCTTATTTTCTTGAGAGATTTTTTGTAATCCATTTGTTCTTAAAAATTGGTCTAAATCAGTCTCTTTCTGTGGCCCTTGTGTGTATAGTTGTTTAAAATATCTCTGGAAGCACTTTCTAATCTCCAATGGATTCTGTATGTTCTTTCCTTCCACATCCAAATTTGTAATGGTGTTTAATTTTTGTCTTTTTTTCATCTGCCAGGCTAGCAGTTTCCCGCATTTATTAGCCAATTCAAATGTCTTTTGTCTCATCTGCTTAATTTTCCATTCTACTTCCTGATTTATCATTTTCATGTATTGTAGTTGATATAGCTTTATTTCTCTCAGAATCTCTTGCGACTTTGGTTTCGCTCTTAATTTCTTCTCTCCTTCTTTTATTTTTTCCAAGATTTTATCTTTTTTCTCATTTTGAATTCTCTTCTTTATTGCGTTCTGTTGAATCAGAAACCCTCTCATGACCGCTTTGCTTGCGTCCCAGATTACTCTTTTTTCAACCGTGGTATTCAAATTTATCTCAAAGTAATCTCTCAAGATTTTTTGGGCCTTCTTGGTAACCTCTTGATCTCTAAATAAGGTGTCATTCATCCTCCATCTGAAGGAACCGATTGGTGTTAGTTTCATCTCCATCTTCACCGCATTATGGTCGGAGCAAGTTTTTGGGCAAATTTCCACTTTTCGAGTCTTAGGTGCCAGTCCTCTAGTTATCCATATTTGGTCAATTCTTGTCCATGTCATGTTGGCTTCAGAGAAGAATGTTCCCTCTCTTCCAAGGGGGTTCTTGGTTCTCCAAATGTCAATCAAGTCCATATTGTCAGTCAATTCAAAAAAGGTTTTTGGTAGTCTGCCATCTTTAGTTCCAACCTGTCTCTGCGACTTATCCATATTTGTAGATACCACTCCATTCATATCTCCCATCAAAATAATGTTATAGTCCATGTAGTCAAGCAATGTCTCATGCAATTTCCTGAAGAATTCAGATTTCCCCTCATTTGGTGCATAAACTCCTACAATCAAAAATTTTTCTCCTTGTGATTGAATCTCAATTGCCACAAATCTTCCTTGTTCATCTTTAAAAACAAATTTCGGTGATAGGCTCTCTTTGGCATAGATAACAACTCTCTTTTTAACCTTGTCCGATGAAATAAACTCTTGACCCAATCTTTTATTAATCAGTACTTTCCTATGAAGCCTTATCACATGAGTTTCCTGTAAACAATTTAAGTCCAATTGTTCCTTTTTCAATAAATGAAAGACTTTCTTCCTCTTCTCCGGGGAATTAAATCCATGAATATTCCAACTTAATAATTGCAGAGACATGATGTGGTTATTCTATTTTCCTCCAACTGCTCCCAAAAGTTCTTCTTGTTTTGACGGTGGTATCACTTTTTTTTGTTTGTCCAGTCCCAAAGGTGGTGGTGCTATGTCTAGTACTCCTGATCTTAAAGCTCTTAGCTCTTCTAGTACTTCTTTTTGCAGGTCTTCTTCGTGGTCTCTCAAAAAATTTTCCTTATCTTCCACTGATCTTATTTTGAACTTTTTCCCTTTAAAGGTAAAAGATAGTCCCTGGGGGAATTCCCACCTAAAAACAATTCTGTTTCTTCTCAGTAGGGCCACCAGATCTCCGTAGTTGGTTCTAAGATCCAATAGATGTTTCGGTATATCCTTAAAAGTCTCCACTCTCGAGTCGTTGATCTCCAAAGTCTTCTGGAAGTGCGCACTCAGTATTTTATCTCTCTCTTCTTTCGTTCGGAGGGTAACCAAACAGTCTCTCACCCTGTTTTTTCTCCCTCCTCTTCCAAGTCTGAACGCACTTACTATCTTGAAGTCTTTCTCCAGCTCCAAATTCCAAAATTTTCCAAATTCCTGCATAAGAAAGTCAATTAGGTTATCTTTTTAAAGTTCCGGTACTGCCCTGATCCTCAGATTGGTCTGTTTCTCCCTCAGTTCAATCATAGACAGAAGTGACTGATGATCCCCAATCTGTTTGCGCATAGGTTTTATTTCTTCCTCTACAGCCACTGCTTTTTCTTTTGCTTCCTCAGCTATTTTTCGATTAGACGCAGATTCTTCCAATAGATTCTGTATTGGAGTTCACCTTCTGTCCCAGATTATCTATTTTGGTTGATTGTTCCGTAACTTGTTTGCTTAGGCCTTCCAATTTTTCATAAATTTTATTTAACACAGAAGTAAAATCCCCTTCTGAAGCCATTCCTTTTGACTCAGCTTGTGCAAAATCTTCCCCCTGTGTCACAGGAGGGCCGGGAACAGATGATCTGCGTTGCTGGGAAACTATACTGGGCTGCTGCACTCTGGCCTTGCCCGATCTTGTTGTCCTATCCGTCATCACACTTTTGTCTATGAATCAAGGTTGGTCCCACGGTCAAATCTTGCCGTGGAAAATCCCCAAAGTCCAGAGTGGAAAAATCCCCCAGCTGGGTGTACAGCTTCAATGTTCCTCTAGGGGGACACTGTAGCAGTCATTAAAGTTACAATAAAGAATCTTTTCCAACTTTCTTAAGTCCCCTCAAAAAAAAACAAGCAACAGTTTCAAGTCCAGAGAAGACCTTCAACAAGTATCTCCTTTGCAGAGTTAACCATTAAAAAGTTACAATGTCTATAAATAATGCGACTCTCAATGCAACAGTTCTAGTGAACCTGGCAGTCCGTTCCCAGGAGTTAAATAATTGCCTCTATTTTTCCCAGAAGAAATAAAGTCACTTTTCCCTCTTCCCCCCCTCCACTAACCTGGGGGGGGGGGGGAGTTCTTTCACTTTAACGTTCGGATTTAGAGCTTTAAAAGCACCGCTCTCCGGGTCTTAGCTTAGAAGCGTCTTTGCTTTGATCTGTGTACAGAAACGGAAGGCGGACTTCCTGTTTACGCCTTCCCGCTTCAGTGCCAAATTAATCCCTTTTTTCTTCCTTTAGTCCCAATTTCTTAAACTTCACCTACTCACGGGTAGTTGTTTAGCAGCCGAATTGTCACAGGAAAAAGGTCAGCGCTCTCCGGCAACAGCTGTGCGGCTTTACCCCACGGAAGGAGCAATTGACTCTCAGCACCGCGCCAAGCTCCCGTTACGCTCCGGAGCCCCTTGCGGAGTTCCTTCGCCAATTTGGGGGGGCGCTAAGGGTGCCCGCCGAGTCCTATGTTCACAGGCTTCTCCTGCCTGTGATTTTCAAAAGGGTCTCCACTTCGCCGTAGCGGACAGACCCACTTTCCGTGGAGCTTCTCCCTCCAGATTAGAAGGAGACCGCCATTGCCGTTGGCGCCGCCTCCGGAAGCCTTAGGTTGCCACTTTAAACAGTCATGGTTTCCCCCTAAGAATTCTGGGATCTGTAGTTTGTGAAGGGAGCTGAGAATCAATGGCGGACCCCTTTATTCCCCTTGCAGAACTACAACTCCCAGATTCCCCTTGGAAGAGGGATTAGTTGTTAAACCACTCTGGGACAGAGCTGTCAATTTTTCCCTTTTCTTGTGAGGAATCCTATTCGGAATAAGGGAATTCCCCTTAAAAAAAGGGAAACGTTGACAGCTATGCTCTGGGAACTGTAGCTCTGTAAGGAGAATAGTGTGCGTATTGGGCGGGTCTCCTAACAACTCTTAGCACCCTTAACAAACTACAGATCCCAGAATTATTTGGCGGAAGCTGTGATTGCTTCAAGTGGTATCACAGGGCTTTAGATTGATGGTGTGGATGCGTGGCGTATGATGGGCAGAGAGAGAATGGTCCATTCTCCTCTGTCATTTGCACCAGGAAGAAGGGAGTCAAAGAGTCCTCTTTGACTGGAAAAAAGATGTATACTGCATAGCCGTCCCTTATTTGGCGGGAAAGTCCCTTATCCCAGCGCCGTGTCCTGCTGCTGTCCCTTATTGATGATGTCCCTTAAATTTCCCAGGTTTCAAAGGAAGCAGCTCCTCTCCCTCCCTCCCTGCCGGCCAGGGAGGAGGGAGGCTCCAACTGTGTTGCTTGGATGCGTTGCTCACCCAATAAGGAGTCTAAGAACGACTGGGGGGTGGAGCTTGCATGCCTTGTGCCGATCAAATCGCCCGCGTTGCCTGGGGACTCGCCTTTGCTCAGCGCTTCCCAGCAGAGAGGTGACGGTGGTTTTGCTTGCTGCATCCCCTTTGCCGGGTTGCTGCACTGTGGGAACCACCGCTTGAGGCTTCGTTTGGCTGCTGGCTGGGCTTTCTGCCTTTGGCTTGGAGGGGCTCAGAAGTCGAACATACCTGTGCTGGGAAAATCCCTTATTTTGGCCGCTGATCCCTTATTTTCAAGGTTGCTGGTCCCTTATTTTCAAATCTGTAAGCTGACAGCTATGGTATACTGTGAGAATTACGGTAGATGAAGACTTGTGAGCTGTGCCGGGGGCTGGATCGAACCCTCTATGTCCGATTGCCTGTCCCTGTTACAAGGCTGGGATTTCCTGACCTCTCTCTCGAACCACGATGCACAGAACTGCACTTAGCATACATTCACATTTTGTAATAATAGTAGTAGTAGTAGTAGTAGTAGTAGTAGTAGTATTTATACCCTGCCCTCCCCGGCCAGAGCTGGGCTCAGGGCGGCTAACACCAGTAAAATTACAGTAAAATCATAATAGAAAAAAACAACACCAAATTTAATATACAGGTTAAAATGCAATTTAAAATTCAGCCTCATTTTAAATGTAGCCCATAGACCAAAACCATAAGGGTCAGACTGAGTCCAAACCAAAGGCCAGGCGGAACAGCTTTGTCTTGCAGGCCCTGCGGAAAGATGTCAAGTCCCGCAGGGCCCTAGTTTCTTGTGACAGAGCGTTCCACCAGGTCGGGGCCAGCACTGAAAAGGCCCTGGCCCTAGTTACAACTAATCTAACCACCTTGCGACTTGGGGCCTCCAGAATGTTGTCATTTGTGGATATTATGCGTTAGGACACCAGTTTAAGCAGTCATGGCTTCCCCCAGGGAATCCTGGGAACTGTGGTTTGTTAAGGGCGCTGGGAGTTGCTAGGAAAGCCCCCTTCTTCCCTTCACAGAGCTCACAGTTCTCCAAGTGCTTTAACAATCAATCCCTCTTCACTGAGGAATCTGGGAACTGTAGTTCTGGGTGGGGGTGGGGAATAGAGAGGCCCTCTAACAATGCTCAGACCATAGTTCCCAGAATTCTCTTGTGGGACGCCATGACAGTTCTAAAGTAGTACCATTGTGATTTAAATGTATGGTACAACTGTGGCCCTAGACAGTCTATAATAATATGCATGCTTTTTCTTTTTAAGAGAAAATTCTGTACATGCCACAAGGACTATAAAAGCCATCCTCTAGGTATTTTTACAGTGCAGGGTTAGACCAGGGCTGTTTAGTTCCCAAACCTGGGGAGAAGCTTCTTCTTAATGCAGCCTGAAAACAGTCACCGTGCTTGGCAGGCTTCGCATTGTTGACTCATCCTCAATTTGTTATCCTACTACGGTGGCAGTTCAGATTCTTCATCCAGAAACAGAAACTGCAGATTCTCCTCCCGGGAAATCCAGAGTCAGCACTTGCAGGATTTAATAATGCAAATTCAAAAAAAAGGGCTGGAAAAAGTTCTTTCTTTTTGTCATGTTGCCTCCTTTTTTTTTGGCATGGAGCTCCCTCCTTCCTTCTCAACCTGAAACCATAGAATTTTTTTTTTTTTTGCAAGCCGATGGCCACAGCAGGCCTACCAGCCTTCCTAGAGAGGCCTGTCCTTGCTTCCGTTATCCATGCACTTGGAACATCCAGGCTGGACTGCTGTAATGGTTGGATGGTTACGTGGGAGCCGGTTGAAGTTAAATCCTTCGAAGACAGAGGTCCTCTGGCTGGGACGGGGCGATATGGGATTGAGGGGGCAACTCCCATCTCTTGCGGGGGTGCAATTAGTGCCAGCATCGTCCGTTAAGAGTTTGGGTGTAATCTTCGATACCTCCCTCTCTATGGAGGCGCAGATTACAGCTATAACAAAGGCGGCATTTTTTCACCTCCGCCAAGCTAAGCAGTTGGCTCCTTACCTCTCTCGCCCTGACCTAGCCACTGTGATCCACGCGATGGTCACCTCCAGACTTGATTATTGTAACTCACTCTACATGGGGCTGACCTTGAGACTGACCCAGAAACTCCAGCGGGTGCAGAATGCCGCGGTGAGACTCCTTATGGGGTCCTCGCTACGAGATCACATTCACCCGGTGCTATACCAGCTGCACTGGCTCCCGGTGGGGTACAGGATCAGGTTTAAGGTGCTGGTTTTAACCTTTAAAGCCCTCTACGGCCTAGGACCCTCATACCTACGGGACCGCCTCTCCTGGTATGTCCCACAGAGAAATTTACGGTCTGCAAATAAAAACATCCTGAAGATCCCAGGCCACAGAGAAGTTAGGCTGGCCTCAACTAGAGCCAGGGCTTTCTCGGTGCGGCTCCAATCTGGTGGAACGCTCTGTCACAAGAGACTAGGGCCCTGCAGGACTTGACATCTTTCCGCAGGGCCTGCAAGACAGAGCTGTTCCACCAGGCCTTTGGTCAGGGCGCAGCCTGACCCCCTCCTCTGGCAATCTGCACAGAATTTTGCTTAATGGTTGCCATCAATTTGATTTTGATTTTATAATGAATGTTTTTAGAATGTTGGATTATTTTGATTGTTGTTAGCTGCCCTGAGCCCAGCTTCGGCTGGGGAGGGTGGGATATAAATAAAAAATTATTGTTATTGTTATTATTATAATGCCTGGTCCGTGGGGCTGCCTTTGAAGACAGATGGGAAACTTTATTTATTTACTTTATTATTATTTTTTAAATTAGATTCATATACCGCCTTTCTTTAGAAGATCTCAGTTGGTTAGAGCGTGGTGCTGATAACACCAAGGTTGCAAGTTCAAGACCCATAATAATAATAATAATTTATACCCCACCCATCTTGTTCCATCTGCAAATTCCTGCATTGCAGGAGGTTGGACTAGATCAGGCATAGGCAAACTCGGCCCTCCAGATGTTTTGGGACTACAACTCCCATCATCCTCTGGTTCCCTTCCAACTCCAGGATTCTATGATTCTGTGGCTGTTTTATTACAAGTTTTCTTTTGTTAACCCATTGTGGTTGTTTATGCATCATACTTTCATTCTGTAAATCACCTTGTGAGGTTTTTGTCCTCGGAGGTAGTCTATAATCCCTAAATTTGTAAACAGACCAGACCCTGCTTAGTTTGTAAATGTGCTAGCAGTTTTATTGCTTAGTTATTTATAAAACTATATATATATATATATATATATATATATATATATATATATATACACACCTCTTGATTGTAAAACAACAACAGCCACAACTTCAGAGCGGTTTACGAGAAGAATAAAACAATGAAATTATCTATTAAAAGCCTTAAAAAATAATTCAAATCATTGATAAGAATGAACCCAGATCAGAACACATGCTAGCGTCCTATGTGTCCGGATGGGCTTGCCTAAACAAAAATGTATTCAGCAGACATCAAAAGGAACACAGCAAAGGGGACTCCCTGATGTCTGCAGTCGCAGGGAGTTCCAAAGGGTAACTGGTGCCATTTAAAATGAATTTATAATGAAGAAATTATGGCTCTGGAGGACTGGGACTATTGGTAAGGTGGGGAGAGGGGTGAGGGCTAGGATAGATATGGAAGAACTGTAGCTCAGTGTTGGACCTCAGTGAAGGTCGCGGGTTCGATTGGTGTCATCTTCAGGTAGGGCTCAGAGTTTCACTTGCCTGGAGAGCTGCAGCTAGTGAGGGTTGTCGCCAATGTGAGTCCTCCTCAGAGTAGACCCACTAAAATTAAAGGACATGCATCAGTCCCACCATGCCCTGCTTAGGTCAATTACTTTCAAAGAGTCTACTTTGTGTAGAAGTGAGTTGGATATGGCATCGTTGGTCTTCAAGGACCATTGTGTTGGGAGCCACTGTTGGGTCATGCCCTGATCGGTGGTGGCACCCTTTGTTGTTGTTGTTTAGTTGTTTAGTCGTGTCCGACTCTTCGTGACCCCATGGAGCAGAGCACGCCAGGCACTCCTGTCTTCCACTGCCTCCCGCAGTTTGGTCAAACTCATGCTGGTTTGAGAACACTGTCCAACCATCTCGTCCTCTGTCGTCCCCTTCTCCTTGTGCCCTCCATCTTTCCCAACATCAGGGTCTTTTCCAGGGAGTCTTCTCTTCTCATGAGGTGGCCAAAGCACTGGAGCCTCAGCTTCAGGATCTGTCCTTCCAGTGAGCACTCAGGGCTGATTTCCTTCAGAATGGATCGGTTTGATCTTCTTGCAGTCCATGGGACTCTCAAGAGTCTCCTCCAGCACCATAATTCAAAAGCATCAATTCTTCGGCGATCAGCTTTCTTTACGGTCCAGCTTTCACTTCCATACATCACTACTGGGAAAACCATGGCTTTAACTATACGGACCTTTGTTGGCAAGGTGATGTCTCTGCCCCTTCATGGATCACTGCCTTGCCGTGGCGAAGGGGCTTGAATAACTCAGAGAAGCTATGAGCTATGCCGTGCAGGGCCACCCAAGATGGACAGGTCATAGTGGAGAGTTTGACCAAACGTGATCCACCTGGAGCAGGAACTGGCAAGCCACTCCAGTATCCCTGCCAAGAAAACTCCATGGGACAAAGACCGCAGGTGGCAGCATTACCACTATACAAATATAGGGCGAAGAAGAAGAAGGAGTGAGTTCCCAGGTGTAGATTTGGGTGGACCCTGGGCTGGAAAAGTTGAAAGACTAATTGGTGTAGACCAGAGATGGAGAGCCTCTGGTCCTCCAAACATCCTTGGACTCCAGGTCCCATCAGCCCCAGCCAACATGGCCTGTGGACAGGGATGATGGGAGTTGGAGTCCAGCAGCGTCCAAAGAGCCACACGTTCCCCATCCCTGGTGTAGACAGTAAATGGACCAGTGACCTGGTTTGGGGTAGGGCAGTGTCCTCTGTTTCTAAGTCCACATGGGCCAGCCGTTGGTTCTCAGTACGCTTCTGAGCACAATTCAAAGTGTTGGTGTTGACCTTTAAAGCCCTAAACGGCCTCAAAGGCCCAGTCAGTATACCTGAAGGAGCATCTCCACCCCTATCGTTCTGCCCGGACACTGAGGTCCAGCTACAAGGGCCTTCTGGCGGTTCCCTCCCTGTGAAAAGCCAAGTTACAGGGAACCAGGCAGAGGGCCTTCTTGGTGGTGGCGCCCGCCCTGTGGAATGCCCTCCCATCAAATGTCAAGGAAATAAACAACTATATGAAGGCAGCCTTGTTTAGGGAAGTTTTTAATGAATGATGTTTTAATGTATTTTTAATTTTTTGTTGAAAGCCACCCAGAGTGACTGGGGAAACCCAGCCAGATGGGCAAGGTATAAATTTTTGTTGTTGTTGTTGTTGTTGTTGTTGTTGTTGTTGTTGTTGTTGTTATTATTATTTCCACCATATGTGGGTTGCCATGAGGCATAGGAATAAGGAACGGGGGGGAATTTATAATTCTGCTTAAAAACCATTGTAAACAGTTAAAACCGTTAGTAGGATTGGAATGACACTTGCAGCTTAATGGTGAATTTTGGACTATTATAAAAGATGCAGGAGGAAATGATTTAACAATAGGACCCACAAAGGGGAGGAGGGGGAAGTCCGGAAAATTCTTTGGAATCTTGTTTCTATGTTGTACGTCGGATATTTGACTGTAAAATTTTGATCTGAAAAACCAAACAAATAAATTCATAACAACAGAAACTTGTTTAAAATATATGAATAAATCCCCTCCCCCATCATATAAATGCAGCTGAGCTAATCTAAATGCTATGAATACTTTCCACCAGTGAGTATGTGGGACAGGCCCAAGTATCTGTGGTAACATGTGCACCAATGTTAATTAATTATTTGTAATATTTATATGCCACCTATCTGATTGGATTGCCCCAGCCACTCTGGGATAATAATAATAATAATAATAATAATAATAATAATAATAATAAGGTGCGGGTGGCGCTGTGGTCTAAACCACAGAGCCTAGGGCTTGCCGATCAGAAGGTCGGCGGTTCGAATCCCCGTGACGGGGTGAGCTCCCGTTGCTCAGTCCCTGCTCCTGCCATCCTAGCAGGAGTGCAAGTAGATAAATAGGTACCACTCCGGCGGTAAGGTAAATGTTGTTTCTGTGCGCTGCTCTGGTTCGCCAGAAGCGGCTTAGTCATGCTGGCCACATGACCCGGAAGCTGTACACCGGCTCCCTCGGCCAATAAAGCGAGATGAGCGCCGCAACCCCAGAGTCGGTCACGACTGGACCTAATGGTCAGGGGTCCCTTTACCTAATAATAATAATAACAATAATAATAATTTATTTTTTATACCCCGACCATCTGGCTGGGTTTCCCCAGCCACTCTGGCAGGCATCCAACAAAATATTAAAAATATAATAATTTGTGAAAAAGGCTTTGGGAGTAAGCTCTGAGGAAAAATCTGTACCTGATGCCTTGCGGGACATCTTTGGGGAAAGAAAAGGCATAACGCCTACACAAATCCGGAGGGGAGTCCCTAAGGCAGTTGGATGGCTCCTTGTACGCCTCCTGCTGCCAATTCCTGCAGCCAAGCTGGTGCCAAATGTCTTGCTCTGCTTTCCTTTGGACCACATCCATGAGCCGGGGAGGGGGTCTTGTCTGAACAGCCCAGGACCCCCATACATTTCCCAGGCTTGCACCCCAGAGAGGTCCCCCAGAGAGCTACTGAAATCGTCTTACTCGGGCTCTTCCCGAAACATGGGAGCCTGTGTCTTCATTATAGGTTTGCACGTGAAATTAGCCGCTGGCAATATTTGATGGGGATATCCAGATTTAATCTTCCCTTTATCATCCTGAAGAAGAAAATAACGTTCAGGATTTTTCCTGAACAATCCTTCGGGGCCCAAACCAAAATCAAAACACAGGGTGCGATTTGGGTTTTTATTTTTGTTAGTATTGTTTTGCCATGGGTGCAGGTCCTGAGACTCTTGCTTTTTTCTCCGGGAAAGAAGATATTTCCTTTCTCCCAAGACACAACCATCAATATGTTTTCACTGGGAAAATCCAATTTCACGTAGTGCATCAGTTTCTCCTGGCTCTCTCTCTCTTTGCCTCATCCCCCACTCAATTACGTGAATGACTCATTTCCTGAGGATGCCTTATTTTTTAAATCGGGCACATGCCACCCAGAGACTTTCAGAAGCCGCACGATGGCAGGTAAAAATTCAACCGGTGAGGTTTCTCCCAGCAGGACAGCTCTATCCTTTTTCATTTGTCTCATGCCTTGTTAAAGGTACGGTGCTTTTATTATTATTTTTTAAAGCCCCGTCTCAGGTAGCTTCATGCCTCATGTGTAAAACGGAAATAATAGTGAGGTAAAAAAAACACACACCAAATGCTGACATCGTATTTTGAGTAGCCACCTTCTTGAAAGAAGCTCTATCTCCTGAGCCCTCTTAAACAAAAAATAATGCTTTCCGCATTATTTCATCTCCACTATCATGAAGCAGGCAACAGTGCCTGACATTACCCCCAAAATAAACGCCCAGCTAAAGAGAAGACACAGAATTGCACGTGTTAATTCACAGGCAGAGATGCAATGTTAGAAATAATAACTATGGCTTAATACAGTACTTCCATAAGTGAGGTCTAGGAACTGAGGCCTGCTAAACTATGGCTTCATTGGTCTTTGAGCCAGAGGTCATAACATCCAGAAAAGGCTTGAATCTTGCTCCCTCCCCGCTCCCCCCACCCCGCTAATAATAATAATAATAATAATAATAATAATAATAATAATAATTGTTATGTACTGAAGTTCTCACCCTGGGCCAGCAGGGGGATACTGTAGATAGTTATGCAAATGAAGGATTGAAAGTGACGTTCAGTGATTGGATAGTTTGTATGCAAATGAAGGATCGAAAGTGATGTTCAGTGATTGGCTAGTTACAGAAAATGGTTACTGTTGCATTCTAGTGGAGTTCTATATAAGCAGGCTGACTGAGCTCCTCAGTTCAGTTCTGTTTCAGCTTACAAATAAAGAGCTGCTTTGGAAGAATCGCTGTGTCGTCTGATATGTTCGCCCACAACTTAACAACAACAACAACAACAATAATAATAATTTATTATTTGTACCCTACCCATCTGGCTGGGTTTCCCCAGCCACCCTGGGCAGCTTCCAACAAAGATTAAAAAATACATTAAAATGTCACACATTAAAAACTTCCCTGAACAGAGAGTTCACAACACTCCTCCCCCCCTTTTACTCAAAAGAGGTTTATGGAAAAGAAACAACCTACATTCAGTAGTACGATAGCCGTAAAACATAATAAAATACTACGCATTGTAGCTCACATTTGCCATAGCTGTAGCTCGACCGTTTGAAATCAATGGCTATGGCTAACTGGAGTCCATTATTTTCAACAGGCCTAGGCTTGAGTAGAACTATAACCTTATAATATCCACTGCAACACCTAACCAGTTCAGTCGTTTCATACGGCCAAGGTTCCTGAAGCAATTTACAGGGACGATAACGTACAAAATGTCGTGGCTGATAACAAAAATCCCTTCAGACGGACAAAAGATACATGCCAAATGTGATCCGCCACAAAAAAATCACCCGTCGAGCCAAAATAACTGCCTCACCAGCAAAAGAATGAATAACCGTCAAAAGCCAGTCGGCGAGTGCTGTTTGCGTATTCACCTGGCGCCGGAAGAGTAGCAGAGTTGGCACCTGTCATTTAAATGGTTCTTTGCCAACCTGAACCAGATGTTTTCGACTGCAGCTCTTATCACCCTTAGCCATATGCTATGGTGGGCGTCCGAGGAGGTGCAAGGGGAAGCAGCAGCCTCCCTGCAGTTGATAAAAGCATAATTCCCAAATTTCCAGCTTCCGTTAAAAAAAAGGAAGTTTCTAGCATTTGTAGAACACTGAGGTCCAGCGGCGAGGGCCTTCTGGCGGTTCCCTCACTGAGAGAAGCCAAGTTACAGGGAACCAGGCAGAGGGCCTTCTCGGTAGTGGCACCCGCCCTGTGGAACGCCCTCTCACCAGATGTCAAACACCTACCAGACTTTTAGAAGACATCTGAAGGCAGCCCTGTTTAGGGAAACTTTTAATGTTTAACAGACCACTGTATTTTAATACTTTGTTGGAAGCCACCCAGAGTGGCTGGGGAAACCCAGCCCGGTATAAATAAATAATAATAATAATAATAATAATAATTATTATTATTATTATTATTATTATTAAACCTGAGATGTGAGACAAAATGCACAGAGGCTATTTTCCTTTTCTTTGTTTGAAGTTAGCCTGCTTCTCCCTTTCAGTGTTTTACTCACACACACACCCAAAATCCCCCATATATACCATGATAAATCTGTTACTCTTGCTGGGAATCTCAAGTAGGGAAAACACTGTTGTGCCAGTGTGAGAACGAGATGCTGGACTGCATTTGCCAATAAAGGTTTGAAAATCTGAGAATCTGAAGATGCTGTCCTGATCCAGTAGCCACACTCTTCTTAAGGTGCCACAATATTTTATTTGGTTTTTGGTTCCATGGGTTGATAACCTCTCTGAAAATGGTTCATCTGAAGCAGCCTGGGTGCTCTCCAGATACTTGACATGGGTAGGCAAACTAAGGCCCGGGGGCTGGATCCGGCCCAATCGCCTTCTCAATCCGGCCCGCGGACGGTCCGGGAATCAGTGTGTTTTTACATGAGTAGAATGTGCCCTTTTATTTAAAATGCATCTCTGGGTTATTTGTGGGGCATAGGAATTCGCTCATTTTTTTTCTTCCAACACAGTCTGGCCCCCCACAATGTCTGAGGGACAGTGGACTGGCCCCCTGCTGAAAAAGTTTGCTGACCCCTGTGCTAGGACTACAACTCCAGCCATGCTGGCACTGATGGGAGTTGTATTCTGAAACATCTGGAAGGCACCAGGCTAGCTGAGTGGAAGAGGGTTTTTTTGTAGACAGCGGAGCTTTTCTCACCTGATATGACAAGTTGCACTGGCCAAAATCATCTCCTCTGTGCAGCTCTGAACAGCACAATAACCCCAGCACCCTGTACCCCAATATGTGGGTGCTAAGATGTATGGAAGTGAGAGCTGAACCATAAAGAAGGCTGATCGCCCAAGAATTGATGCTTTTGAATTCTGGTGCCGGAGGAGACTCTTGAGAGCCCCATGGACTGCAAGAAGATCAAACCTCTCCATTCTGAAGGAAATCAGCCCTGAGTGCTCACTGGAAGGACAGATCCTGAAGCTGAGGCTCCAAGACTTTGGCCACAACAACAAGTCGTTTAGTCATGTCCGACTCTTCGTGACCCCATGGACCAGAGCACGCCAGGCACTCCTGTCTTCCACTGCCTCCCGCATTTTGGTCAAACTCATGCTGGTTTGAGAACACTGTCCAGCCATCTCGTCCTCTGCCGTCCTCTTCTCCTTTTGCCCTCCATCTTTCCCAACATCAGGGTCTTTTCCAGGGAGTCTTCTCTTCTCATAAGGTGGCCAAAAACAACAACAAACTAGAAAAGTTTGTGGACAAAGCTTCTTTCCCACTGGGTCCTCCGGGGCAGCCTCTCTCTCTCTCTCTCTCTCTCTCTCTCTCTCTCTGTGTGTGTGTGTGTGTTTCGCCTAAAAGGCATTCCCGAAGCGTCCTCGAGGCCTGTGTGTCTGTGTGTCAGCAAGTTTCCCTGCCTCCAAGCTATGTGCTTACCCAGAGTTTGCAGGAATGCTTTGAACAGGTGCAGCCTCCAAAAATACTTGTCCCCCGCCCTGCCTTAAGCCTGTGGGACTGGCGGTCGGAGGAGGAGGGTGACGTGGGGTGGGGTTGACCCAGGATGGTAGGGCGACAGGGAAATGGAGAGGAAAGTCCCTCTGTTTCCAGCACAAAAGCCCAGCTGGGAAATTGCCCCCTCCACAAATGTTCTTTCTTTCTTGAGATTGCCTTGCTGCTGTTTCTCAAGGTCACTTTCAGAGGAGGCCTTTTGCCCTCTTCCAAGCCTTTTTGTCCTGGAAACCAGTTCTTTGAAGGTGCTTCCCCTAGGGTGGGGAGCGCTGGGACAAAAAAAGCCATTGCCTACCTAATTGCTTTTTTAGAACCGCGAATAGCTGGCTATTCCTCCTGGAGAGCGGTTTCCTATTTTAAACCATCTGTGTGCCCTTAGCAAGCAAAGTTGTACAGGGAGAGACGGAGGCGGGGGTGTTAGTTTCCCCTCAACCCCCTTAAAGCTTAATAATCTGAAAGGGGGGGGGGTTGCTTCATGTATGTGAAACTGGGGCTTTGGTCCTTGCCAGCCCTCTTCCAAATCTCCCTCTCTCCTTCAGAAAAGCCTTTTGACAAAGTTTGAAGGCTTTCGCACCATACGCAATCTCCTGTTCTTTTGGCTCCTGGCATGCCTGTGCGTCAGCAGATGGGGAGAGAGAGCCAGGCTTAAGCGGGGGCAAAGAACCAGAGGAGGGGAAGAACTGGAGAAGACAACTTATGCCAGCCCTCATTCCCGACCTGGCAGCATCTAGAGGGCACCAGATTGGGGACGTCTGACTTGCGTGCCAAACTGTTCTCTCCATGCTGCGTCACACAAACACATGTTCCGGGCGAAATGTACTGTCATTGGGTTCTGCTTTGTTTTTTTAAAAAAGATTCCAGTTGCTTTTTTCAGTGAGTTTGGTTCACACGTTAAACTGCGACTCCAGGGTTGAGAAACCAAGGGGCTGAGAACTGGAGCTTAGGGGTGCCAGCCAGCTGTGCCGACGCGACACGTTTGCACACTTATCCGTCTCTGTGATGTCATGAAGGTTGTATGGATGGGGTTTCCCCTTCGTGCAAATGGGTGATAAACTGACCCACAGTGCAGAATCAACCCCATTTTGACTGGACTCTGATGGATACGGGGTGCGGAGCCTGTGTACCTCCAGATGTCGTTGGACTTCAGTTACCATCATCCCCACCAACGGCTGAGACCGATGGATGTTGTAGTCCCAACAGTCTCTAAAGCAGGCACCCCCAAAATCGGCCCTCCAGATGTTTTTTGGGACTACAATTCCCATCATCCCTGACCACTGGTCCTGTTAGCTAGAGATGATGGGAGTTGTAGTCCCAAAACTATCTGGAGGGCCGAATTTGGGGATGCCTGCTGTGGAGGGTTGGAATGGGTTCTCCCATCTCTGTCTTACAGATTCGTCTCTGTGCTAAATTGTCTTTCCCTGCTCGGTTGGCCATGCTGCTAATTCCTGCTCTTCTAGGTTCCTCAAGCACGCTTTTCCTAAACCGCAGCTTGGATAAGCTTCTTTTGTTTCTGAATCGTTGCCAAGAGTCCAGTTCAGAGAGTTGTGTCAAAACCCTCTCTCTCTTGCAAAAGAAATGAAAAGGTGGATGGTGGTGGTGTTTCTGAGCCCAGGATCTGTGTTCTGATTCTGGGTTCAGGGGCAGAGAGCTTTCTGATGTCCTTGAGATTCTGTTCGCATCTGTCTTGGGAAAGCGAGGTTCTGGCAATCACTGTGTGCCCTCCTGGCGCAGATCGCATTCTTCATGGGGCCGCCGGATGCGAATCAAGAACATACCGTATTTTTTGCTCTCTAAGACACACCAGACCACAAGACGCACCTAGTTTTTGGAGGAGGAAAACAAGGAAAAAAATATTCTGAATCTCAGAAGCCAGAACAGCAAGAGGGATTGCTACGCAGTGAAAGCAGCAATCCCTCTTGCTGTTCTGGCTTCTGGGATAGCTGCGCAGCCTGCATTCCCTCCATAAGACGCACACACATTTCCCCTTGCTTTTTAGGAGGGAAAAAGTGAGTCTTATAGAGCAAAAAATACGGTAATTCTCACGCCTGGCGTAGCATTGGCCAAACCGGTCTATTGAGCGAGATGGTCTGGCCTGCCGTTAATCGTCCCAAGTTCTCCTGGCCAAAGAAAAGTTCTTTAGAGTGTCAGGAACGAACAACTAATAAAAAGAGGAATTGCAATGTGATTCTGCGCAGAGCCACAATTACATATACGTTTAAAGCCCATTCAAGGCCAGTTTAAAAGCACACGACTTCCTGCAAAGAACCATAGGAACTGTAGTTTGTGAAGGCTGCTGCAAATGGCAGCTCCGTGGAGGGGGAAACTACAGTTCCCATGATTCTTATGTGGGGGAGATGTGTGTTAAATATGCACTGGATATGAATAGCGCGGATTCGAAATGGGACTCGGCCCACTTTTATTTCCTCCTCCTTGGCAGCCCCCGTCCTCCCCGGGTCGGGGCTGGTTTTTGGGAATGCGTCAACTGCTTGCCTGTGTGGTTGTGGGTTAGTGGGACTGGCTGGGTTAGAGAGGCAGCGGAGAGGCTGATCTCTTTGCAAACAGCATAGCCCCGCGCTGATGCTGCACATTCCTTGGGCAGAAATAGGACGGCTGTGAAACGCGATCTCTGGGGAGGAATTCAAGCAGAGCCGGTGGTGGGACATGGCTTGGCTTGGGAGCCCAGTTAGGTGGGATGGAAACAGCAAGAGTGGAGTTGGAGAGGCAGAGAGAGAGAGATTGAGGGTGGCCTTGGTTGCTGCTGTTGTTGTTACATGTACAGTGGTGGTTGTTGTTGTTTAGTCGTGCCCGACTCTTCGTGACCCCCTGGACCAGAGCACGCCAGGCACTCCTGTCTTCCACTGCCTCCCGCAGTTTGGTCAAACTCATGCTGGTAGCTTCGAGAACACTGTCCCACCATCTCGTCCTCTGTCATCCCCTTCTCCTTGTGCCCTCCATCTTTCCCAACATCAGGGTCTTTTCCAGGGAGTCTCCTCTTCTCATGAGGTGGCCAAAGTCTTGGAGCCTCAGCTTCAGGATCTGTCCTTCCAGGGAGCACTCAGGGCTGATTTCCTTCAGAATGGAGAGGTTTGATCTTCTTGCAGTCCATGGGACTCTCAAGAGTCTCCTCCAGCACCATAATTCAAAAGCATCAATTCTTCGCGGATCAGCTTTCTTTATGGTCCAGCTCTCACTTCCATACATCACTACTGGGTACCTCGGGTTAAGAACTTAATTCGTTCTGGAGGTCCGTTCTTAACCTGAAACTGTTCTTAACCTGAGGTACCACTTTAGCTAATGGCGCCACACTGCCACCGCACGATTTCTGTTCTCATCCTGAAGCAAAGTTCTTAACTAAAGGTACTATTTCTGGGTTAGCGGAGTCTGTAACCTGAAGCGTCTGCAACCCATGATACCACTGTACAGTCGTACCTCGGAAGTCGAATGCCTTGCAAGTCAAATGTTTTGGCTCCCGAACGCCGCAAACCCGGAAGTGAGTGTTCCAGTTTGCGAACGTACTTTGGAACTCAAATGTCCGACACGAGTTCCGCCGGTTCCAATTGGCTGCAGGACCTTCCTGCAGCCAATTGGAAGCCACGCCTTGGTTTCCGAATGTTGTGGAAGTTGAACGGACTTCCGGAACGGGTTCTGTTCCACTTCCGGGGTGCGTCTGTGTTTGTATCCTGTCTTTCTCCCAAGCTGGGATTCAAGGTGGGAATCAGCATTATAACACAGGAAGTACAGTGGTACCTCGGTTTAAGAACAGTCCAGTTTACAAACTCTGCAAAACCGGAAACAGTGTCCTGGTTTGAGAACTTTACCTCGGTCTAAGAACGGAATCCGAACGGTGGAAGGGAACCGGCGGCGGGAGGCCTCATTAGGGAAAGCGCGCTTCGGTTTAAGAACGGTTTTGGTTTAAGAACAGACTTCTGGAACAGATTAAGTTCGTAAACCGAAGTACCACTGTAATACAAAACTCCATGGACAAAGACAACAGGCATATAAAAATACAAACTAGCTAAAAGCAATAACTAAAACATTTTTTAAAAATTAAAAAAGGAAAGCTCAGTTGGTCAGAGCATGGTGGTGATCTCCCAATGGGAAAGCTACATATTCTTGCAATGTCGGGGGTTGGACTAGATGACCCTGGGCGAGAGGGGCTCCCTTCCAACTCTATGATTCTTTGATTTGTTTGCAGGGAGATTACACGGCATTTTATGCTTAATGAGCCCTCACTCTGACTTGTTAGACGATGTTGAGCCAAAGCAAGTATCATGCCATACTTTCCAGTGCCATTACCCCATCGCTTTCCATATCTCAAAAACAGAATTGACCCAGGGTGGGGTTTGGGTTTTTTTTGTGGGGGGCGGACCAGGTTTATTCTACAAGAGCTTGCAAGCGCCGCCTGCAGTTGCCACAACGTGACTGAATGCCCCCCCGCATATCGATTCACATCTAGGCTTAATTTAAGTGGGAATGACATGCGCCAGCTCATTAGCTAAATGAAACGTAAATATTGCCTATTACCTTCTTCATCTATTGGGTGCCAGATCTCAGAGGGACAGACGATTCTCCCGGGATCTTCCAGAATAATTTTACAAGCTGTCAGTTTCTTCCTATTTTAGTCTTCTCCCAGACCTTGTTTAATTACTCTCTCTTGAAAGGAGTTAATACAGTAGTTTCCTAACTGGGGGCTGCAGCACACTAACAAGGCACAAGAAATAAATTAATTTCAAAAATTACAAAGTTCCCAGGTGACTGAGCGGCTCTGCTCACAAAGGAGTCCGCTTGTCGTGTCCCTGCATGCTTCCCCGTTCTGGCCTGGCATTCTTTCAGCTAGCCTTTACTGCAGAATGGGCACATCTCTGCAACAGGTAGGATTTGGTCAGAGATGCAGCAGAATAACCTGCCCGCAGAAGAGGTTGCCTGTTGTGTCTCTGCCATAGCTGTCAACTTACAGATCTGAAAATAAGGGACCAGCAGCCTCGAAAATAAGGGATCAGCAGCCAAAATTAGGGATTTTCCCAGCACAAGTATGTTCAACTTCTGAGCCCCTCCGAGCCAAAGGCAGAAAGCCCAGCCCGCAGCCAAACGAAGCCTCAAGCGGTGGTTCCCACAGCGCAGCAACCCGGCAAAGGGGATGCAGCAAGGAAAACCATCATCACCTCTCCGCTGGGAAGCGCTGAGCAAAGGCGAGTCCCCAGGCAACGTGGCCGATTTGATCGGCACAAGGCATGCAAGCTCCACCCCCCAGTCGTTCTTAGACTCCTTATTGGGTGAGCAACGCAGCCAAGCAACACAGTTGGATCCTCCCTCCTCCCTGGCCAGCAGGGTCCTTTACCTTTACCTCTCACTTTCTCTGACCACCAGATATGCTGGCTGGGACTGGTGGGAGTTGGACTGCTGGAATGCTTGGAGGACCGCAGGCTGCCCATTCTGGGTATAAATTAATGTTTTGGGACTGCTGCTCCCATCATCTCTGACCATTGGTCCTGCTGACTGAGGAGGATGGGAGTCCAGCAAGGTTGGGGAAGGTTGCAACTCTGCCTTTTCCTGATGATGATGATGATGATGATGATGATAATTTATTTATACACTGCCCATCTAGCTTGGCTTCCCCAACCACTCTGGGCGGCTTCCAACAAAATATTATAATACAGTAATGCATCAAACATTAAAAGCTTCCCTAAAGAGGGCTGCGTTCAGATGTCTTCTAAAAGCCTGGTAGTTGTTCTCTTTGACATCTGGTGGGAGGGCATTCCACAGGGCGGGTGCCGCTACCGAGAAGGCCCTCTGCCTGGTTCCCTGTAACCTCACTTCTCGCAGTGAGGGAACCGCCAGAAGGCCCTCGGAGCTGGACCTCAGTGTCCGGGCAGAACGATGGGGGTGGAGACGCTCCTTCAGGTACACTGGACCAAGGCCGTTTAGGGCTTTAAAGGTCAACACCAACACTTTGAATTGTGCTCGGTGTTTTCCCCCCGCCCCTTGATTCAAAGAACTTCCTTCTGCCCCAGAGATAGCCGTGTTATCAGCAAAGGATTCCCTGTTCCACACAGCTGTCTCTTCCCCAGAGCCAGCTGCAATTCTGGTCAGGAATGCGTGGAATGACGAGGATGCAAAACCTTATATTTCCGTGCCCCAGCTATCATCAAGTCCCAGTGTTTCTCGTCCCCTCCCTCCATCCCCATAGCTAAGAAGGAAGCTCATTAGCGCAGAGAAAGTTCTGGAGGAGAGCAGCTGTTCTTCCAGCAAAGGCCTCCGCTTGGGTTGTGAAGCTCCTGAGGGTGGAAAAGAAAATCCTTAGAATTTGCTGCTTTCTCCTCCCAAATGGACCGGGAAAGGGGTTGCGGGGGCAGGCTTTCAATTGCCCTCCCAGCCTTTTCACCTCTTAGTTTATTTTTCCTGCTGCGATCGAAGAAAGGATTAGGTGGGAGGCGAGTGCAAGGAGCCCGGCAGAGCCTGCCTTCCTGCCTAAAGGCCTAAGAGACCGGGTTCATTTCTGCACAAGATTTGCAAAAGCATTGGATAGGTGAATAAAGTGGGAACAAATAACGCCGTAATAGCATTTTATTTTATTTTTGCAATGGCTTTTAGTGTTCTCCAAAGCACTTTTGAAATCCACACACCCGCTGTAATCCGTTTACAGCAATCCATTAGAGATAGTCGGCCCATGTCGTTACCAGCCCATGTTGCAGATGGAGAAACTGAGGATTAAAGACCTCCTCCAGGCATCCTGATCATTGAGCATTCGTCCTGCTTGTAGAAAGGTTATGCAGTGATTAGACTAAGTAAGTCTTTATTGAGCATTCATTCCGATTTGTTTGCCAGGTGGTAATATGATGGCAAATAACAGGTACAGTGGTACCTCAGGTTAAGAGCTTAATTCGTTCCGGAAGTCCGTTCTTAACCTGAAACTGTTCTTAACCTGAGGTACCACTTTAGCTAATGGGGCCTCCTGCTGCCACCGCCACACGATTTCTGTTCTCATCCTGAAGCAAAGTTCTTAACCCGAGGTACTATTTCTGGGTTAGTGGAGTCTGTAACCTGAAGCGTCTGTAACCCGAGGTACCACTGTACCTTGAAAGGACGCCCAAGACACACTTAAAGCACATTGCTCCCCCCCCCACACGAGAATATTGGGAACTGTAGTTTTCAAAGGGCATTGGTAGCTTGTGGGGGGCAAACTACAGTTCCCTGGGTTACTTCAGGGGAAGTCATGTGCTTTAAATGGTGTGGATCTGCCTGATCTTGTGTTTGTCATGATTTTGCTTTTGGGGCTGATGGGAGTTGTAGTCCAAAACAACTGGAGGGCTGAAGATTCCCCTGAACTAGGTGTTTTGGCGCCCCAGTCTCAGCCTTTCTTAAATCACTGTGCCCATTTTAGATTTAATTTGGAAGTCCAGGGCCCAATTTGTGGGCTTAGGGGTGAGAACAACTAATGGACATCTAAGCCATGGCTAGGCAAACTAAGGCCCGGGGGCTGGATCCGGCCCAATCGCCTTCTCAATCCGGCCCGCGGACGGTCTGGGAATCAGCGTGTTTTTACATGAGTAGAATGTGTGCTTTTATTTAAAATGCATCTCTGGGTTATTTGTGGGGCACAGGAATCTGTTCACCCCCCATAGAGTCCAGCCCCCCACAAGGTCTGAGTGACAGTGGACCAGCCCCTGCTGAAAAAGTTTGCTGATCCCTGATGTTATGTACTGAGTTGAATAGGATCCAAAATGCAGCAGTCTGATTGGTCTTAGAACAATAGGATTCAGAATGCAGCAGTCTGATTGGTCCTAGAACAATAGGCCCCAGAATACAGCAGTCTGATTGGTCCACAGGAGCCACCCAATCCAGCTCCAGGTGGAAGTGAATCCGCAACCTGATTGGCCTACAGGAGAATCCCGGAATTAGCCAGTCACGTGGGACCCATTGTGTAAATAATGTATATAAAGCAGACATTCTGGGGGAACTTCCATTCCTCCTCGCCACTGTGAGCTGAATAAAGAGCATGAAATCCGAGTATATTTCACCTGATCTAAGCCAAATGAAGATAAGAGAGAGCTTGTTAGTGAAAGGGAGGCGAAAGCCCAAAGCTCAGTGCCTTAGCCATTGTCACCCGCTTTCCTCCATAGATAGGGCCTAGGTTTCCTGAATCCCCAGACCCAATTTGTGTCCCGTACTGGCAACGTTGACACTGCCTTTTGCCAAAAAGCAGCTGACAGGCAGTTCACGGATACCGCTCTCTCTTTCCCGGATGATTTCTGACTCACTTTCCCCACATTTGGCAGCGCTCCAAAGCCCCCACCGCCATCGCTCCTCCCTGTTCTGTGGCCAATGTGCCCTTTCTCTTGCTGATTTCCGGCATTGGCCCTTGTCCGTCATGCTTCCATGCCCTTGATGGATGGCGGCTGCAGGAAATGGCAGCCTTGTGATGATATAATCCGCACTGGCCTGTGCTTCTCGTGACTCGGTTTATTACCATTCGCTAACTCAGGCTGTTTGGCACCCAAAAATGTGCCACGATCCCAGTTTGCACGTCATAATGAACCGTAGTTTAATGCAAGCGGCGGTTTAATGTGAGCAAGCTGCATGCTTGGGCAAGCGGGTCAAAAGCTCCCATGCCCCAATTGAAAATAATAATAATAATAATAATAATAATAATAATAATAATAATACAGTGGACACTCGGGTTGTGAATGTGATCCGTGCGGGAGGCACATTCGCAACCCACAGCGCCATATCTGTGCATGCGCAGGTTGCAATTTGGTGCTTCTGTGCATGCGCAAAGCACGATTTAGCATTTCTGCACATGCGCAAGCGCAAGCGCCGAAACCTAGAAGTAACCCGTTCTGGTACTTCCGGGTTTGGCGCAGTGCGCAACCCGAAAACATGCAACCTGAAGCATCTGTAACCTGAGGTATGACTGTAATAATAAATTTATTATTTCTACCTCGCCCATCTGGCTGGGTTTCCCCAGTCACTCTAGGCAGCTTCCACCAAAATATAAAAAACACAACAAAACATCAAACTTTAAAAACTTCCCTAAACAGGGCTGCCTTCAAGTGTCTTCTAAAAGTCAGATGGTTGTTTATTTCCTTGACATCTGATGGGAGGGTGTTCCACGAGGCGGGCACCACTACCAAGAAGGCCCTCTGCCTGATTTCTTGTAACCTCACCTCTCTCAGCGAGGGAACCGCCAGAAGGCCCTCGGCGCTGGACCTCAGGGTCCAGGCTGAACGATGGGGGTGGAGACGCTCCTTCAGGTATACGGGACCGAGGCCGTTTAGGGCTTTAAAGGTCAGCACCAACACTTTGAATTGTGCTCGGAAACGTACTGAAAGAAGCCAGAACATAAACAGGAAGCGATGGAAAATGCTTTACCTGTTATGTTTCTACACGTAAGGCACGGGAATAGATCTGAGTTATAAACACGGTGGACATCGACCTTGCTCTCAGTTGTGTGGAAGTTTTAAGAGAGCGGTGCTAAATTGCAGAGAAGCAGTTTTCGTTTAATTGCATTATCTTTGTGCAATATAAATAAATATAAATTGCATTATCCTTGTGCAATATAAATAAAAGCTTGAGATCTCCCCATTCCAGGAAAATCACAGTGTGCAATGGGCTCCTGGCCAGAGGACAGGGATGTGAGCTAAGGACAAGTGCATGTCGCTGAGGGAACATGGATTTAAGCGAGGTGGTGCATCAGAGCACAGAAATGGATATCGTTTCAGGTCTCAACAATGCAAACCCTGTAGGGATGGTGGATCATAAACCTGAGGTTGCAGGGCCCATCTCTTATATGCCAGCCTCTGTGATAGGAATTTTGAGGTCTTAGATATATGGAAATGTTCATAAATGTACCAACCAAGCACGTACATAGATCAGCACAGGAAGACCAACCTGGAACCATTTTTGATTCCTAAACTGAGCAAATGTTTTCTCTGCAACGTCAAAGTGGAAAAGCCTCCCCATTGTCTCTTTCCTCACAAATCCTGTCCTAAGGGTATGTCTGTGTTTGAATAGGGTGTGAGCCTGTGACATGGCCCAGGAACTAAGTATTTTTCACTACAAAAGAATGGCCAGGCTCCGCAGGAAATCCAATCAAGTAACCTGCCAGATAGGAGCTAAACAATGACAGGAGAAAAACAACATTCAAATTTCTGTTTAGACCGCCTTTTCTGCAACGTAGGTATGATGTATCTGAGGGCTGGTCTTAGGTGACACCCCTTCTGTGATGTATGTATGATGCATCTGGGGGTGGTCTTGATCTACAGGGTGGCAATTTCAAAAGTCTTTATAAGGCCTTGCTGAAATATACTCCGAGTCGCAAAGTGATTTCATGCTCTTTATTCAGCTCATAGTGGTGAGGAGGAATGAATGAAAGTCCCCTCAAGGTATCTGCTTTATATACATTATTTACACAATGGGCTGCACATGATTGGCTAATTCCGGAATTCTACTGTAAGCCAATCAGGTTGTGGATTCACTTCTATCTGGAGCATGATTGGGTGGTTCCTGCCAACCAATCATACTGCTGCATTGTTCTAGGACCAATCAGACTGCTGCATTCTGAATCCTATTGTTCTAGGACCAATCAGACTGCTGCAGTTTGGATCCTATTCAACTCAGTACATAATACCTGCGCACCATTTTTCTGGGTCCCTCCTCTCTCCTGCAGGTGAGGGGAGCACCCTGTTGCAACAGATCAATAAAGATCAGGCTTACTAGCTGCTTTGCTTCTCAATATTCTCTGGTTGGCCTCTGTTATTTTCTCCTACCAATAGGGAACCTATGTAAGGACTCTATATGGGCTCTTGGATACCCCATAAGGGAAAAGGGCATTTTTTGTTTACAACACCTCTGAGGCAGAAAATGCAAAAGTATAATGACAAACTGAATCACTGACAAATTGCAACCGTGGCTAAAATGACCACCTCTCTCTGCCTTGTTGTGGTGGGGCTGGAGTCAACAACGAGGGCCAGACTTTGTAGCTCCACCTGAGGGTGCGTTGAGGTGAGCTTGGCTTGCCATATGTCCTCTCTTTCCAGGACATGTCCTCTTTATCATGGGTAGAGTCGTCCTAGCGATCCATAATTAAAAGTAGGAGTCGGCGAATGTGTCCTTTTTGTTTTTTTACTCTTCAAAATATGGCAAGCCTAGGTGAGGAGACCTCCACGGAGGTGGGCAGGAAAAATACTGAATAAATGTGAGGATTATTATTGCTCAAATAGTCCCTGGCCTTTCCCTGTCGTTTTAGCCCAACCACACAAAGCAGCCTTTTAGGAACAGAGAACATAAGTTGCTTCCCCAAAACTGTTTCCCTCCACATATATTTAACTTCCCAAGAAGGAAACTAATCATATCCCCTAAACTTCAGAAGTTTTTTGGGGGGCGGGGGCAAAGTTGTTGAGCTGACATGGGTTGTCATGCATCTCAGACATTTTGCCGTTCTCTGCCCGGACACTGCTTCCAACTGCAGTATTCCAGGTATACCTGGGAAATTCCAGACATGTGGCAACCCTGCTTAATAATAATAGTAGTAGTAGTAGTAGCAGCAGTAGTAATAATAATAATAATAATAATAATAATAAAATTTATTTATACCCTGCCCTTCCCAGCCAAGACTGGCCTCAGGGCATCTAACAACCAATAATAAAAACAAGTTGATTGAAATACAACTTAAAAAACACTACGGTCCCAGTTGCAACAATTATGGCTTCCCCAAAAGAATTCTGGGAACTGTAGTTTGTTAAGGGTGCTGAGCATTGTTTGTTGTTGTTGTTTAGTTGTTTAGTCGTTTAGTCGTGTCCGACTCTTCATGACCCCATGGACCAGAGCACGCCAGGCACTCCTGTCCTCCACTGCCTCCCGCAGTTTGGTCAAACTCATGCTGGTAGCTTCGAGAACACTATGCAACCATCTCGTCCTCTGTCGTCCCCTTCTCCTTGTGCCCTCCATCTTTCCCAACATCAGGGTCTTTTCCAGGGAGTCTTCTCTTCTCACGAGGTGGCCAAAGTCTTGGAGCCTCAGCTTCACGATCTGTCCTTCCAGTGAGCACTCGGGGCTGATTTCCTTCAGAATGGAGAGGTTTGATCTTGCAGTCCATGGGACTCTCAAGAGTCTCCTCCAGCACCATAATTCAAAAGCATCAATTCTTCGGCGATCAGCCTTCTTTATGGTCCAGCTCTCACTTCCATACATCACTACTGGGAAAACCATAGCTTTAACTATACGGACCTTTGTTGGCAAGGTGATGTCTCTACTTTTTAAGATGCTGTCTAGGTTTGTCATTGCTTTTCTCCCAAGAAGCAGGCGTCTTTTAATTTCGTGGCTGCTGTCAACATCTGCAGTGATCATGGAGCCCAAGAAGGTAAAATCTCTCACTGCCTCCATTTCTTCCCCTTCTATTTGCCAGGAGGTGATGGGACCAGTGGCCATGATCTTCGTTTTTTTGATGTTGAGCTTCAGACCATATTTTGCATTGAGCTTTGTTAGGAGGCCCCAAATATCCCTCACAGGCCTGCAGTTTTCAGAATTCTCTGTAAAGAGAGAGTGACCCCCAAGCCAAGGAGATAAGTAATTATATACAATCTTTAGAAGACAGTCCTCTATAGGGAATTTGTTTGCTGTTTGATTACATTTTTTATGTATGTTGGAAGCCGCCCAGAGCGGCTGGGGTAACCCATTCAGATGGGCGGGGTACAAATAATAAAATTATGGCTGAGGGAGCCGGCGTTTGTCCGCAGACAGTTTTTCTGGGTCATGTGGCCAGCATGACTAAGCCGCTTCTGGCGAACCAGAGCTGCGCACGGAAACGCCGTTTACCTTCCCGCCGGAGCGGTACCTATTTATCTACTTTGACGTGCTTTCGAACTGCTAGGTTGGCAGGAGCAGGGACCGAGCAACGGGAGCTCACCCCGTTGCGGGGATTTGAACCACCGACCTTCCGATCGGCAATCCCAAGAGGCTCAGTGGTTTAGACCACAGCGCCACCCGCATCCCGCGTACTAATATAGGATGCTGCTAATTTCATCGGAGAAATGTTGACGGGTATACTACTCTGGGAATTGTATCACTGCGAAACACACACACTGCTAGGATTGCCATACATCTGGAATTTCATGGACGTCGGAAAGTAAGGTAAAGGGACCCCTGACCATTAGGTTCAGTCATGACCGACTCTGGGGTTGCGACGCTCATCTCGCTTTACTGGCCGAGGGAGCCAGCGTACAGCTTCCGATTCATGTGGCCAGTATGACTAAGCCGCTTCTGGTGAACCAGAGCAGCGCACGGAAACGCTGTTTACTTTCCCGCCGGAGTGGTACCTATTCATCTACTTCCACTTTGACGTCCTTTCAAACTGCTAGGTTGGCAGGAGCAGGGACTGAGCAACGGGAGCTCACCCCGTCATGGGGATTCGAGCCACCGACCTTCTGAGTGGCAAGTCCTAGGCTCTGTGGTTTAACCCACAGCACCACCCACATCGGAAAGTATCTGGGTGGAAATTGCTGTAATGTCCGGATGTATGGCAACTCATATCGGAAGTGTTGCTCTTTTGGTGAATTTCCTTTAAAATAGCTCAAAACTTTAATTTATTTTTGGGGGGAAGATTTTGCAAAAGAAGCTCAACAGCTTTGCACCCCAAAGATCAAGAACTTTGCCCCCCCCCCAGTTTTTGAAATATGGCAACACATCTTGGATTCCAAATGTCGCAGGTTCAATCTCTGGTGTCTCCAAAAAAGCTCAACAACTTTTGTGTCGGGTTATTTTCATTTTTTGCAGTATGGCAACCCTACACACTGCCCCCCCCCAAAAAAAAGAAAAGAAAAAGGAATACATTTCTCTGTCCTGGTTTCGACGTGAGTCAAACCGTCGTTAAGAACATCAAACTATGGTTTAACGTGAACCCGCAGAATGCGAAAATCGCCGAAATGTCTGGGGAAATTCAGACGTATGGCATCCCATGTAGATTTTGGCTGTTTTCATTAAAAATAGCTGAAAGACCAACAACAACAAAGCTCAACAACGATTTTTGAAATATGGCTACCCTAATTTATAGGAAAAGGGACGCGGGTGGCGCTGTGGGTTAAACCACAGAGCCTAGGACTTGCCGATCAGAAGGTCGGCAGTTCGAATTCCTGTGACGGGGTGAGCTCCCGTTGCTCAGTCCCTGCTCCTGCCAACCTAGCAGTTCGAAAGCACATCAAAGTGCAAGTAGATAAATAGGCACCGCTCTGGCAGGAAGGTAAACGGCGTTTCCGTGCACTGCTCTGGTTCGCCAGAAGCGGCTTAGTCATGCTGGCCACATGACCCGGAAGCTGTACGCCGGCTCCCTCGGCCAGTAAAGCGAGATGAGCGCCGCAACCCAACCCCAGAGTCGTCCGCGACTGGACCTAATGGTCAGGGGTCCTTTTACCTTTTCTAGTTTATAGGAACATCAACCACCAAAGAGAGTTCCAGACTTTTCCGTTAAAAACCTCAGTAGGAAAAAAAGAAAGCAAGACCATGCGTAAACAAAAAACCTTCTCTTTCCCTAGAGCAGGGCAGCTGGCGTCCTGTTCCTTGACATCTCTCTGACAGACGAACCATCTTAGGACACCGGGGACTGGGCCGGATCCGTTTCTGTGCGCTGATGTGTAACTGGAGCAGCAGCCCTGCTGTGGGTGCGTCGCTCCAAAATAAGGGCCGTCTTCCTCCGCTCACAACTGATCAGCCTGCTCAGTCTATCCTCCTCGCTTTCTGTCTCTCTCTGTCTTTCTTGGGGCTCGGTGGCAGAAGATGTGCCCAGCATGAAGAAAAGGTCTCGTGCTCAACCTCTGGCGTGGGCCCATTGAAACGACCAGGGCTGAATACCGGCCATGTCCGGGAAATTCTAGACGTATGGCAACCCTATTACAGTCATACCTCAGGTTAAAGTTGCTTCAGGTTGAGCGATTTCGGGTTGCGCTCCGCTGCGACCCGGAAGTAACGGAGCTACTGTTTATATTTGGACAACTTTTCTGCTGTATTTTATTGGAAGGAGAAAAACAATCATTTCCTTAATAACCATTTAAACAATTTATTTGACTAAAACAATAACATTATAGTATATGTATTCACGTTTGTTAACTGCTGTGGTTAAACGTTTTTGTTTTTTTAAAAAACAACTTAGACTGCGTTTTAGCACACATGAAAAACTTAAAACAAATCCTTACTTCCTGATGTATAGCCTTTGGACTATAATGTAACTTAAATAGAAGCCTATATTTAGAAAGATTTTTCCTCCAAAAGCATTTTATTTTAAAAATCTATTTTAAATAAAAAAAATCTGATTTAAATAAAACAAATTGATTTAAATAAAAAAATCCGATTTTGTTATATATATATATACCATTGATTTTTATCCACCCTGCGTTGTGGCGACTGCAACCTAGGTTCAAGGTGCCATTTGGTGATTAGATTATATATCTGAGTTTCTAACAATGCCTCTGACTACTAGTTGCTGGAAACAAGAGAGTGCTCTTGTGTTCGAATCCTGGTTGCGAGTTTCCCACTGATGGGCCACTGTGGGGACAGGATGGTAGACTAGATGGACCACTGGCCTGATGGATAGGAGCAACAGGTTGCGTCTTTCTTCACCCCCCAAAAATACATAATATGGGAGCTCCTCTTCACTTTGATCTACTAGTCCTCCTTAGGTCCGTCTTCCCCTTCCAAATTCAGGAGTTGAAGCCCCAGAAGATCTTGGGGTGCAGCATGATATAAACCCCCAGGTTGGAAGATGGTGGACTTTTAAGCAGAGGTCGGATGGTAATCTGCCAGGGGTTCTTTAGTTGTGATTTCTGCATTGCAGAGGATCAGGCTAGTCAGCTCTTGGGGTCCCTTCCAACTTCTATGACGTTCCTCCTCCACACTGGGGACAAGCCCAGAAGTCAAGGTTTTCCTATAACAAAGTGACGCCAGGCAGGTGGAATAATAGGTTCGTAGAACTGTACAGCTGGAAGAGACCACAAGCCTGATTTAGTCCAAACTCTAGCAATGCAAGAATCTTTTGCCCGATGTGGGGCTCAAACCCACGGCCCTGAGTTTAACGGCCTTGGCCCATTAAACCTGAAGGAGCATCTCCACCCCCATCGTTCTGCCCAGACACTGAGGTCCAGTACTGAGGACCTTCTGGCGGTTCCCTCACTGCGAGAACCAGGCAGCAGGCCTTCTCGGTGGTGGCACCCGCCCTGTGGAGCACCCTACTATCAGATATCAAAGAGAAAAACAACTACAGTGGTACCTTGGGTTACAGACGCTTCAGGTTACAGACACTTCAGGTTACAGACTCTGCTAACCCAGAAATAGTACCCTGGGTTAAGAACTTTGCTTCAGGATGAGAACAGAAATCGTGCTCTGGCGGCGCAGCGGCAACAGGAGGCCCCATTAGCTAAAGTGGTGCTTCAGGTTAAGAACAGTTTCAGGTTAAGAACGGACCTCCGGAACAAATTTAAGTTCTTAACCAGAGGTACCACTGTACCTGACATTTAGAAAACATCTGAAGGCAGCCCTGTTCAGGGAAGTTTTTAACGTGTGACATTTTGATGTATTTTTTAATCTTTGTTGGAAGCCGCCCAGAGTGGCTGGGGAAACCCAGCCAGATGGGTGGGGTACAAATAATAAATTATCATTATTATAATATTATTAAGAGCCTCGTGTCCTTCCGACTGTGCCAGCTCTCGAGTGAAGGCATATATTTTATCCTTGTCGTTTAAAGACGGTGGCTTTTTTTAAATAATTGAATTGCAAGACAAAACACAGATGATAGAGAAAGCTTAGAAGAAGGAGCTTCCCAGGATATTTACAAAAAATAAAGGTCACGGGCAGCAGTGCCCGCCCCCCTCCCCCCAAAAAACTGGACAGGCTATCTCCCTTTCGCCTTCTCCACCTTGGCTAGGACATAAACAGTCTGCTGGGCCACCTGCTTCTGTTCATTATGGAAAAGGATCTGTTGCGTCCTGCCTGAGTCTCTCGCTGGCTTGGGCTGGGGTGGGGGGGGAGCATGTTCCAGCAGCAGTTTTCTCTGTGGGAGGCAGTAAGAAAGCTGCATTGCTCGGAGTGCCCTTTGAATCGAGAGCAGTTCCTAGGAAGGAAGAATGGAGTCGAGCGTGGTGTGTGGGAACCGCAGGATTTTGTAGCTGTCCCCACTGCCACCTCCTGAGCGTTAAAAGTAGTCCTTGCATTGCAGACACTCGCCCCAACTTTTGCCTCCCGTCCACAGGGTTCATTTTGGTGTTGCTTCCCAAACATGTTCGGCAAGTAATAATAATAATAATTCATTATTTATACCCTGCCCATCTACAGGGACGCGGGTGGCGCTGTGGGTTAAACCACAGAGCCTAGGACTTGCCGATCAGAAGGTCGGTGGTTTGAATCCCCGCGACGGGGTGAGCTCCCGTTGCTCGGTCCCTGCTCCTGCCAACCTAGCAGTTCGAAAGCACGTCAGAGTGCAAGTAGATAAATAGGTACCACTCCGGCGAGAAGGTAAACGGCATTTCTGTGCACTGCTCTGGTTTGCCAGAAGCGGCTTAGGCACGCTGGCCACATGACCCGGAAGCTGTACGCCAGCTCCCTCGGCCAATAAAGCGAGATGAGCACCGCAACCCCAGAGTCGTCCACGACTGGACCTAACGGTCAGGGGTCCCTTTACCTTTACCCTGCCCATCTGGCTGAGCTTCCCCAGCCACTCTGGGCGGCTTCCAACAAAATATTAAAAAACAGTAATGCATCAAACATTAAAAGCTTCCCTCAACACGGCTGCCTTCAGATGTCAGTTGTTGTTGTCTTTGACATCTGGTGGGAGGGTGTTCCACAGGGCAGGTGCCGCTACCTAGAAGGCCCTCTGCCTGGTTCCCTGTAGCTTTGCTTCTCACAGTGAGGGAACCGCCAGAAGGCCCTCGGCGCTGGACCACAGGGTCCGGGCTGAACGATGGGGGTGGAGACGCTCCTTCATATATATTGGGCCGAGGCTGTTTAGGGCTTTAAAGGTCAGCACCAACACTTTGAATTGTGCTTGGAAACGTACTGGGAGCCAAGAGCAAGAGGCAACAGGAGGACCAAAGAAATGTGCATGCAGAGCAGGAGAGGCGAGGCCTTTCCTATATCACACCCAGCTGTTAAAACCTTGCTTCCTGTGTTCTGTTCTGTTCAGTTTCTGTTAATTGGTTCTCATGGGAAACTTACAGATTCTGGCTTCACACAATTAACTCAAGGCCGTGTCAATTTACTCTTGGCAGAAAGCCAAGGTCAGCTTGACCTAGAAACTACTTACTCTGATTGGTTAACGACCAGCACTCAACTCTGTTATCTAGGGATTGCTAGCACAGTTTGGTGTGTTAGGGGTGTGTTAGGAGTAGAAGTGCTGTGCATGGTTAAGAGAGAGAGAGAAAGAAAGGATTTATTTTGCTTTGTTTTGTATGCAGAAACTCTGCTGGTTTTATTTTTCCTTTTAATAAATCCTGTAAATAGTTATTCTGAGTCCAGCTGACTAGTCATTTCCACCTCAACTAGCTTCTTCGCTGTGCAGGAAAACTCTGCTACGTTTGGGCTAAAGCCATTAGAGCTATGCCTGACACTTCAAAGTTCCATGAGGTTATGGGCATTGTGCTGCCAGCCTGAGTTGTGGTGGTGTCAGCATCAACGGCGTTGGTTCCAGTAGTTCCAGAAGTTGTTGTTCCTGTTGGTGCAGCAGATGGACACTGGCTGGTTCCTGACTGTGGTGAGCTGGTGACGCAGTGGACACAAGGACAACAGCTGCAGCGTGTGAGTGCTGGGTGCTGTGGTTCCTGTTTTCTCTCTCGGTGGTCGTGAGTAGCTGGTTCCGGGTTCCAGGGACATCGCTCTCAAGATGGCCTCACAACCAGTTCAGATGGCTTTTGAGCGTCTGAATGACTCCAATTACTTGCTGTGGTCGGAACGCATGCAGGCAGTGCTGCAGAGGGATCGTCTCTGGCAAGTGGTGAGTAAGTTTCCTGCAAAGCCTGATGATGAAGACCTCGATAAAGACCAAAGAGCAAGGGCCACAATTGTCTTGGGGCTGGAAGATTCCCAGTTGCCGTATGTGAGGGGAATCAAGACAGCTAGAGGTGTGTGGCAAGCACTTAAAGAACTCCATGTGCGTGAGACAGCGGTTTCCAAGCTGTTCATTCGCAAGGCATTGTACAAGGCAATGTTACAGCCTGGGGTTACAATGCAGGAACACCTACACAGTTTACAGTTAAAGTTTGCTGCGCTACAGGAAAGAGACTGTGCATTATTAAGAAGGCTGGTGAGATTTTAGGCACTGCTAAGTCAGAGGGAGGCTTGTTTTGGCTTAAAGCAGGATCTCAAGTTGCAGCAGTAGTCAGTAAATCTCAGCCTGCAGTGAATAACAAAGCTATACATGACAACTGTGTGCACTTATTGCATAGGAAAATGGGGCATGCTGGCTGGAAAAGTATACTAAAAATGTCTGAATTGGCTGATGGGGGTAATTTAAAGAGTTGTAACAAGTACCTTGATTGTAATGTTTGTAAAAAGGTTAAAACCCACAGAGTCTCTTACCCCAGAAGTGATAGAGTTAGTGAGTCACCGCTACAGCTGGTTCACATGGACGTAATTGGTCCATTTGCTGTAAGCAGGGGTGGATCGCGTTTTTCATTAACAATTGTGGATGACGCCACGCGTTATTCTTGGGTTTTTCCCATGAAGAATAAGGGTGACGTGTTCACTAAGTTTAAAGGCTGGGTGGCATCTGTGGAAAGATTTCTGTCCATTAAACTCAAAAGGATTCAGACGGACAGAGGTGGCGAATTTATGTCAAATGCTTTTAGAGATTGGTTACAAAAGCGTGGCATTGGGCATAGAAAAACGAACGCTTTTTCCCCAGAGGAGAATGGCGTTGCAGAGCGAAAAAACAGATCTTTACAAGACATGATGTTTGCCATGCTTGATGATGCTGATTTGCCCATGTCTTATTGGGGGGAGAGCATGCTCACCGCGTGTTATCTCCAGAATAGGCTCTTTCATCAAACAATAGGTACAACTCCATACTTTAAATTGTTTCAGAAAAAACCCAAAATTGACCATTTGCATGTGTTTGGATCAAAAGCCTGGGTATTAATTCCAAAACAAATGAGAAAGAAGGGAGATCCTAAGACCAAACAGTTAGTGTTTGTGGGTTACCAGGAGCTGGGAAAAGGTTTCCGCTTTGCTGAAGGGACAAATGGCATTGTGATCTCCAGGAATGCCAGTTTTTGTGAACATAGTGGCTGGGAGAGACTACATGCCAATACTGAGGTTTGGTTTGAACCTTCCCAGGAGCTTCATGACTCTGAAGGTAAACATAGAGAATCAGAGTCTGAGGGGGAGGAAAGTTCAGATAAGAGCTCTCAAGAAAGTGGAATTAGCCAGAGACCAGTTGCTAAGCAACAAAAGAGAGGTCGTAGTTCTGAGGAGGAAAGTGGGTCAGAAGAAAAATTTTCTCCCAGAAGATCTAAAAGACAAAACAAAGGAGTGCCTCCGGTGCGTTTTTCTCCAGATACTGCAAATGTGTTTAGTGTAATTGCAGAGCCCAACAGTTTTCAGGAGGTGTTAAAGTTACCAAAAGAGGAGGCAGAGCTCTGGAAGCAGGCAATGGAGGAAGAGATGTCCTCTCTGAATGAGCACAAGGTTTTTACACCAGTAGCAGCGCCTGAGGGGGCAAAGATTGTAGGCTGCAGGTGGGTGTACAAACTTAAACCTCTGGTGACAGGAGAGTACAAATACAAAGCTCGTTTAGTGGCTCAAGGATACTCTCAGAGGCCTGGAAAAGATTATGACGAGATTTTTTCCCCTACTGCTAAGGGGGACAGTGTAAGGCTGATTCTAACGCTTGGAGCAAAGAGAAAACTCCTGTTAAACCATTTTGATATCCAGACTGCATATTTACATGCATCAATATCAGAAGACCTGTATCTAGCCGAACCGCCTGGTTATGAGACAGGTTCCAATAGAGTGTTGAAATTAAACAAAGCTCTATATGGTCTCAAACAGGCTGCAAGATCTTGGAACAAATGTTTCCATGAGGCCTTAGTGTCATTTGGTTTCAAGCAGAGTACAGCTGACAATTGTGTTTATGTACGTGGTACAGGCAGTGATCAAGAGTTTTGTCTGATTTATGTAGATGATGTATTGTATGCTTGCAAAACAGATAAACAAACTAAAAGGTTTGCCAAGCAATTGTCCAGTAAGTTCAAAGTGAAAGACTTAGGCCCGGTTAGGACATATCTAGGGTTGGAAGTGTGCTGGGCCCAAGATGGCAGCTGCCTAATTAGTCAGCAGAACAAAGTTAAACAACTACTGACTACATACAGGATGCAGGATTGCAAAGGGGCAGTGGTGCCTATGGATCCAGGTTTCATAAAAACACTTCATACAGATGAGAGTCCTGAATTTGAACATCCTGGTGTATATCATTCTGTAATTGGAAGTTTATTGTATCTAGCACAGTGGTCCAGACCTGATATTAGCTATGCAGTAGGCATATTAAGTAGATTGGTCTCAAAACCCACACTAAATGCCTGGAAAGGGGTAAAACAAGTTCTGAGATACCTCAAACAGACAATTGACTATATGTTACAATTAAATTCTTCAGAGGATGAAATGTTGAGTTGCTACTGTGATAGTGACTGGGGAAATTTGCCGGATAGAAAATCTGTCACAGGACTAGTCATAATGGTCGGTGGAGCTTTAATCAGCTGGCGGTCACGCAAGCAAGACGTTGTAAGTGTGTCATCAACGGAATCAGAGTACGCCGCGTTGAGTGAATTGTGCAACGAGGTGATTTATTTCAAGCATTTGTTAACAGATTTAAATGTAAATTGTGGAGAACCAGTACAAGTTTACATTGATAATCAAGCTTGTATAACCTTAAGCAAAACAGAGGGTTTCAAATCGCGTTCCAAACATATCTCTGTAAAATACCAAAATGTGCGTTGCTGTGTACAAGACAATGTAATCACCTGTACTTATGTATCAAGTGAAGAAAATGTAGCAGATGTGTTAACTAAACCATTGGCAAAGGTAAAGAACAAGCGAATGTGCAAGGGTTTAGGTTTGCTGGAAAAATAATCTCCTACATAGGTGTATTTGATGTTAATTGTCCAGCAGAATCTGTGAGGGGGTGTTCAGTTTCTGTTAATTGGTTCTCATGGGAAACTTACAGATTCTGGCTTCACACAATTAACTCAAGGCCGTGTCAATTTACTCTTGGCAGAAAGCCAAGGTCAGCTTGACCTAGAAACTACTTACTCTGATTGGTTAACGACCAGCACTCAACTCTGTTATCTAGGGATTGCTAGCACAGTTTGGTGTGTTAGGGGTGTGTTAGGAGTAGAAGTGCTGTGCATGGTTAAGAGAGAGAGAGAAAGAAAGGATTTATTTTGCTTTGTTTTGTATGCAGAAACTCTGCTGGTTTTATTTTTCCTTTTAATAAATCCTGTAAATAGTTATTCTGAGTCCAGCTGACTAGTCATTTCCACCTCAACTAGCTTCTTCGCTGTGCAGGAAAACTCTGCTACGTTTGGGCTAAAGCCATTAGAGCTATGCCTGACACTTCAAAGTTCCATGATGTTCTGTAGCTCAGGGGTCCAGGCACCACTCTGCAAGGCTTTACCCAGCCTTGTCCACGTAAATTGCTAGCCCAACTGCCCACATATCTCTGTTTTGGGCATTTGTGGTCTACAACAGGGAGGGTGTGGTAGAAGCATTCAGAAAAGTTCCTGGTGTAGTTTCTTGGAACCAATTCTTAACTCGCCGCAAGCGATTCTGCGAATGGCTAATTTATGCTTCTGCCAGAATCGCATGAAAAGGTTCCTGTGTCTCACAATAATACTTGATAAAAAAATATATGTTCATTTATGGTAGATAGGTTCTTTTCTGTACACACATTTTCTCAGTAGGTGCGTAGCGTGCAGAGGTTGTGAAACTCTGCAGGCAGTTGAAACAGGTGAGTATCCAACATCCGTGGGCTTCTCCTCAGTGGATGTTAGTTACTTCTGCGTAGATCTCGATTAAAAAACCAAAACATGAGGCAATTTTAAACGATCTGGTTGGGTGTATCCTAGAGAATATAAAAGCGAGGCATGGGGAGTGGTTTTCAGGTGAGTAGGAGATAGATAGAGAGGAAGACTTTCTTAACTGGAAAATCGGATGCAGGGTGAAAACTGGGAAAACTATAATTAGAAAACCATTTTGCTGTGCTTGCCCTGGAGAGTCCAGAATCTTCTTTTGAGGTTTCCAATCATGGCTAGGCGTCTTTTAGGAATGCCTTCCGCATAGAGAATATTCTGTTGCTGATCAAGGACTTGGCATCCCCAGGATCTCAGCCTTCTGAGTGTGCATTTCTGAGACGCTTTTGTTTTCTCCCTCAGGATGATGAGGTCGTCCTTCAGTGCTCTGCCACCATCTTGAAGGAACAGCTGAAGTTATGTCTGTCTGCAGAAGGTTTCGGCAACCGGCTGTGTTTTCTAGAACCTACCTCCAACGCGCAGGTACCTTCTGAGGAAAGGGCAGCTGGGTAGGAAATATCTATACTGGTTTATCCCATGGTTGGAACCGTCAATAAGCTGATCTGACCGGAGTTTGGTGGCTGCCGTCAGAGTCAGGGAAATTGTTACGCCAGACCTTATGACGGTGGCCTGGTATGATGTGAGTGTCCAACCAAATGGCATCAGAATACCTCACAGGAAATGATTAGTAAATGAAATAATAACAAATAATTAACCCATAGCTGTCAACTTACAGATTTGAAAATAAGGGACCAGCAGCCTTGAAAATAAGGGACCTGCAGCCTCACCTGTTCCAGGCACTCCAGTCTTCCTGTCCTCCTGCAGTCTGGTCAAACCCATGCTGGTAGCTTCGAGAAAACTGTCCAACCAACTTTGTAACCAGAGGCTCAACTGAATAGAATCTGAATCACATGCACCACAAGGCCTATGCAGCCTCAACTTAAGATGGCTCCCCGGCCTGGCTTTCCCTGCAAAGTTTGCAGCAGCACGTGCAACAAAATGGCGTCCAGCATTCAAAACACCCCTCAGCTTGCATTAACTAGCCACACACAAGGCATGCAAGCTCCACCCCCAGTCGTTCTTAGACTTCTTATTGGGTGAGCAACACAGCCAAGCAACACAGTTGGAGCCTCCCTCCTCCCTGGCCGGCAGGGAGGGAGGGAGAGGAGCTGCTTCCTTTGAAATTTAAGGGACATCATTTAAGGGACATTTAAGGGACATACATCAATAAAGGACAGCAGCAGGACATGGCGCTGGAATAAGGGACCGTACCTTCAAATAAGGGACACTTGACAGCTATGAATTAACCACAGATTGTTTTCCAGCAACAAACCGTGATGTGAAGCCATGGTCTGTTGAAGGCTTATAAACCATGGCTTTTTTCACTGTCCTCTGGAGTCATGTCCAAACTCAGCAACCTTGCTAGTTTGGCCGCTCCAGATGCTTGCAGAGACTTTGGAGAAACAAGCCGCCACTCGCTTGCTTGCTTTTCTGTTAGATTATTCATGGTTTGTTGAAGAAACCATGATTAGAACGAACTAGGGGCATACCATTATGTGCAAACGTATCCACTGGCTGGTAATAAACTTCAAGAGACAAGAAAACCTTGGTGCAAAACTCTTGTGCTTTGAAGGCCGCCCCAGAATCTGATGTCCATGGGTTTGTGTGGTTCCAGTTAATCATGGTCACTGGGATATGAGGGTGGGGGAATTATAAGGGGGGAGGATACTGGAAGGGCCTGTGAGAGCTGCTATGTGGGCGAGACCTGCCTAGTAATCTGGCAACCTCATCAAAGTCCCTGGTCTCTCTGCAGCTCTCCAATAGCAGCTGTTTACCCCAGCCATAAAGTACTCTACTTCTGCACTGCCATTAAAGTGGGGTGTGCTTTGCAGTCTCTGACGTGCCCACCAAATTCACTAATTTGATATGGGAACCAAGGATCCAGAGATCTCACTAAGGGTGGCCAAATTCTGTGTGCCTGCCATAAAACTTAGGAGACAAGCTGTGCTACCACAATGACTAAGGCCATAAACGACCATTTTAGTGATTAAGATTTAACTTACATATTTTAACTGCTGTTATGTCTGTATTGTGCCTGTTATACCCAACTGCAAATTTAAATGTATCCCTATCTTGTTTTATGACTTCCCTGATATTGTATGTGAGCTGGAACTGGTCTGTGACCGAAATAATAAATTTATTGTTATGATATGGGAACACTACCCACCCAAGTTTTTTTTAAAAAAAAACCTAAGCAAACCTGTGTTTTCTACACACACAGAAAGTCCCTCCAGATCTGGCCATATGCTGCTTCAGCCTGGAACAGTCCTTGTCCGTACGAGCGCTTCAGGAAATGCTGGCCAACACGGTGGAGGTGGGTTCTGATGTAAGTACGGCTAATGTTTCTTTGTGAGCACATCATGGCCCCATCAACGTTGGGGCAAGGAAGTTTTTTCCAGCCTGAGAGCCACATTGCCACCTTCCAGGGTCCACCACATGCCAGTGGGTGGGCGGGGCCAGAGGCAAAAGGGGGTGGAGCAATGAAACTCCGCCTCTGTACAGTAAAGGAACTTCAGAATGCGCTCACACGCCCTCTTGTCCATGCAAGAGTCACAAGGACACATTCCACCCAGGGAAAGACTGAAAAGCAAGACTGGCAGTGTACGTAGCTTGGAGAGAGTCCCAGGGGCCAAGTAGAGAGATCTGGAGGGCCACGTATGATTCCCCAGGGGGTCTGAGGTTCTTTACCCATGCTATACATATTGGACCTGAGTGTTTCCCTGGGTGGGAGGGCCTTTGTCCTAGAAACTCAGCACACATTTTAGGATTCTGACTGTGCCGCAGAGTTATGCAGGCGTTCAGCCGAACATGCAAAGGGTGGCAGTATCCAGGCCGCTAGCAATGCAACGGAGGGGCTGTTACGTGTGCCCTCATTTCCCACCCACCCTCTTGCACAATGGGTAAAACTCGGGGCAAGAGGCCTAAACAGGACTATGGTGCCGTCCGGGTGCCTGGCCTCCCGGTTCACCCCACAACAGCCTCCAACTGGTGTCAAATATTACCTGGTTATGTGGGTATGGTTAAGAAGACCTCTGCATGCATGTTTGGGGTTGGGGTGAGAGCTGGCCTGAGCCCCGTCCTCAATGGGAACACCTGGAGCAGGTATGTGTGGTTGCAGTGGGTGGGTGGCGGCGTCTCTGTGATGCTAGCTGAAGCGACCATGTCGTGCTGTGCCCGCCTTGGCATGTGGTCTGAGTATCAAGCGTGGTTTATCTTCTCTTCCTCTTCTTTCCTTTGGCTTCTCAATTCTGCCGGCTGACCCTCTAGGGTGTTGACTTGGACAAGTGGGTAGGTGCCGACTTCGCTGCCGTGATCCCACCCACCTACCCGTGCCCCTTCCTTTCTAAACCCCTTCTCTGCCTTTTTCTCCCTGACCTTGTTTTGCTGTGTGCGCACACCCGTCTCCTCTCCTCTTCCTGGGGGGTTCCCACCTCCCCTTGCTTAGCCAGGAGCAGGCGTGTGTGGCAGGACTTAGGAAAAACCAAGCGATCTGGGGTTGGGGTTGCAGGGTCCCACAAATCCCACTTCTCAGCTGTTGGGCTCCCAGGACAAAGACCAGAATCTTCCTCATTTTGACCACATGGAATCAACTCCTAGCTCTCCTTCCTGCTCCCCAAAGCAAATGGGTACCTTAAAAAAGCAAATGGATATGCCTCTATCCATTTCACCAATGCCCAGTTACTAGGGTGGGCGATAAGCCAGCTTGCACCTTCTTTTACTAGCTTGAAACCTGTATCTCTAGTGATGGTCTTGACGTACAGAAATTCAAGAGGCGAAGCTTTTCCCGACATGGCTGCCATGTGAAGGGGAAAAGGATTCGTTGCTTGATTTCTGTGGGTCAGGCTGCTGCGAAAGGCACAGAAGTGGGATCAGTAAATCCTTTCGTCCAGCATGAAGATGGAGGCCTCTGGCCAGAAAGGGTTTCTTGCATGAACAATCTGCTTCAAGGGGCTTCAAAACCAAGTCCCAAAAGTCCATGGATTTCTGCTGTCTGGAGAAAGGTTGTAGATCAGCAGTAGGGCTTTGCATGCAGAAGGTGCCAAGTTCAAGGCCCAGGGTCTCCAGGTAGGGCTGGAGGTCCTTGCCTGAAAGCCCAGAGAGACTCTGCCAGTCAGTGTAGACCCTACTGAGTCAGGATGGTCTGACTCGGTAGAAGGCAGCTCCCTGTGTTCCTATATTACACCCTCTCCCATTCAATAGAGCTCAGGTATCGCTGTGTTTGAGCAGCAAGCGATGTCTCCTTGCATGAACAAGCTTTTCTCCACTTCCAAAGGAACTGTATTGTATTTCTGGTCCAAAGAGGGTGGCATTCCCTAGGTAAACTATGGAACTTGCTCCCACTGACTCAGATGGCTTTGAAAGAGGATTAGGCCAAAGTCATGGAGTAGAGGGCTATTGATGGCTACTAGACATGATGGCTGTGCTCTGCCTCCATAACACTGGCGACAGCAATGCTTCTGAACACCAGTTGCTGGAAACCACAGAAGGGAAGAGGGCTTTTGTGCTTGGGGTCCGACTTCCAGGTTTCCCCAAAAACGCATCTGGTTGAAAACAGGATGCTAGACTACGTGGACCATTGACCTAATCTAGCAGGCTCTTATTCTGTTCCTGTTAAAGTCTATACAGTCATACCTCATGCTGCGTCTGCTTCATGTTACGTTCTTTCAGGTTACGTACCGTGGCGACCCGGAAGTACCAGAAAGGGTTACTTCCGGGTTTTGCCACTCGCGCATGCGCAGACGCGCAAAATGATGTCATGCGCAGAAGCAGTCAATCGCAACATGCGTGTGCGCAGACGCGCCGCTGTGGGTTGCGTTCCTTTCATGTTGCGGACGGGCCTCTGCAACGGATCCCGTTCGCAACCACAGGTACCACTGTAGTGTTGCGCAAGATTGGATAGCTCAGTTTTGGGAATGTCCTTCTAGGCAAGAGCTTAATGAGAGGCAAGCGAGGGTCTCTTGTCTTTCTCCCACGATGGAAACCAGGTGGAACCCCCTTTCCCTCTAAATAATTGCCCTCTCCCTCTCTCCTTCGAACTCCTCATCCCTTGATCCATCTTCCAACACACTTCCTCTTCCACTAGACTTTTCCATCCTTGGCTGTGGTTACTCCTTCCTCAACCCAAACTCCTCCATCTTTTTCCTGTTCTCACTTCATTGCATGGTTCCTACATGTGAACAGGGAGAGGCTTGCACACTGGGGCATACGTTGCAAGCTGGTGATGGAGCACAGTATGTCAAAACTAGTGTGGTTCGCTTCCAGTTGTCCTCTTCCTTCAAGCACTCATCTTGATTTCTGTGCATCCACTGTTTATTGGGTGTTTATTCTGAATTGTTTGGAGGGAGGTTAGAGAGCATCATGTCTAGGGGGTGGGGTGAAATTCTCTTCTCCCTTGAAGGGGGACCTACTTAATTCACACTTTCTGAAACAATGTTTGAAATGAAACACAGGAAATTCACACGTCTCTGATTTTTGCAATGCGGCTCTCTATTTAGGTCAGGGTTTGTCAACCTGGTCCCTACCGCCCACCAGTGGGTGTTTCAGGATTCTAGGTGGGCAGTAGGGGGTTCTACGGCACAAGATGAATCCTCCTTCCATGGAGCACTGGTGGGCACTAAGGAAATTTTTGCCATCGAAAAAGATGCATTAGTGGGCGGTAGGTATAAAAAGGTTGACTACCCCTGATTTAGGTGATGTGTGCAAAAATGCATACTCCATGCTAGAGTGTGCATAAAGCGTACATATATTGGTGAAAATAGCGTGCAAAAATTCACTGTATACTAGGGGAAGTAGTTTTGCCAACGAATGTGCAAGTTAGGCAAAATTGTCTAAAAAATTGTGTGTGTTAAGGAAAAAGCCACACTAAATTATGGTGAATTTTCGTGTGGACGTTAAAAACAGTTTCAAAAACAGATGTGGAACGGTGAACTTAGGACTGGAAAAATGAGAAACCAAGAAGAACGAAAACTGACACATTTACCAGTTTCCCTAATCCCATCAAGCAATGGTTGTCCTACACTTCCCGGTGCGTTTTTCTGCCATTTCCCTTACCACAAACCAACCAACCCTGATTCCTTATTTATTTGCTTTTAGTAGTGGCTTTGTTGCCCAGGGGTGCCAAATCCACTTTAATCATGCGGCCTGAATTTTGCTGGCGTGCAGTTGAATCCCACCCACAAAATAGCGACAGTCTGGAAGCGGCCGAGGTGTTTTGCACTGTGAGATGAACCAAGTTGCTGGGATCTTGTTGTGTTTGATCTTACAAGACAAGATGGAGCCACGATGGGCAGTGGGCCTAATCTCCATCCCACCCTCCTGTGATGCCTTGTATTCTTTGCCCCCACCCTTGCTACGCAAAATGTTGGCCGTGCCCCTCCCTCCCTGGTGAGAGCGCTGTTTAGGAAACAGTGACTGACACCACAGTGGGTTGCAACATTCTTCTACTAGCAACTAGGTTCCCATGATCTCAGAATGCAGACTGCCCTGACAGTGATCATGTGACCTCCGCAGGGGATTATGGGGTAACACCCATGAGGCATTGGCTGTGCGCCACCTACATGGGTCGTGCCAAACCATGGGGCATGCTCCCTGCCTGATATATTGGGTTAAAATGGGATAACACCCAGTATTGCTGCTTTGAGCTAAATTTAACAGGACGTTGGGCTCCCTCTTTTTTGGGGTTGGGTATACTATTAGGGACGCGGGTGGCTCTGTGGTCTAAACCACTGAGCCTAGGGCTTGCCGATCAGAAGGTCGGCGGTTCGAATCCCCGCGACAGGGTGAGCTCCCGTTGCTTGGTCCCTGCTCCTGCCAACCTAGCAGTTCGAAAGCATGTCAAAGTGCAAGTAGATAAATAGGTACCGCTCCAGCGGGAAGGTAAATGGCGTTTTCCTGCGCTGCTCTGGTTCGCCAGAAGCAGCTTAGTCATGCTGGCCACATGACCCGGAAGCTGTACACCAGCTCCCTCGGCTAATAAAGCGAGATGAGCACCGCAACCCCAGAGTCGGTCACGACTGGACCTAATGGTCAGGGGTCCCTTTACCTTTACCTTTATACAGTCCAAACAAAGCGCTATTGACGCATGAACTGCAGTAATTGAAACTTCTCAGTAACCATTACATGTGCTGTAATCACATGGTTTTTAAGGCCCGGGTCGTTAAAGTCCGTGCCACAGCAATGCAGACCTGCTGTAATGATCGCACAGCAGTTGTTCCCAAATAGTGCATGATTTCAGATCCCTGCAAGAAGTAAATTGATGAAATAATAAGCGTTTCCTGTAAGGTCCTGGACATGCCTCTCTTTAAATCATTCTATGCGTGAGTGTGTGTCTTCCTTTGGGGTGAAGAAATGGTTCAGTCCACACCCGTTGCAGAGACACACCAGCGCGGCCCGTCCTCGGTGTGTCCATCTATATATGGGGTGCAGTGAATGACCCTCCTCTGAGAGTTGCCCGTTTTGCTTCATCTTGAAGTTTGCGCTTGGGGAGGCAAGATCAAAGCATCACAGGCCCTTCCCTGGAAAACCAAGCTGTAACTGTATTTGAGTATGACTTAAAACTGATGGCATTCGCTCTTCTTACAGACCCAAGAGTCAATCTTTTCTTCTGCCAGAGAAATTTTGCCTCTGATTTTAATGCGTGCTGGCCATCAGAAATATGGCACACAGTGCCATCCCGAATGTAATGCAGTAACATCGTCCAGTTATTCACGACCTTTTGTGCTGCTGCAATATGACCTTTGCCCGGATGGTAGCAAATAAATGCAGTGCTTTTTTCAGGGGGAAACACATACCCCAAAACATTTTGTGAATCTTTGCCCTTTTGTCCATTTCCTGTATTCCCCCCCCCCCGATTTGAACTATAAAGTGGTGATTTTCTTGAGTCAAAATGAGAGTACGCCTAAACATTTATTTTTAGAAAAAAAGCACTGTATAAATACACATTGCTGCAATGTGAGTCATGCAATAATGACCGTATATATGTGTGTGTGTGTACAATATATGTGCAATAATAATATGACCTGTGAACCTAGGGTCATTTATACTGCAGATATATACAATGGCAACTATGGCTATAAATAGCATAGCAAAGGGGTCTATGTCATTATTACCATATTTACAGCAGCAAGCAACCTGTAGAAGGGATGACTGCATATATTATTGTGGTGTGGCCCATTATATATTGTTTATGGGCTGCATCCAATGTTAAGAGCCGACTTGTTGAAGTGGGTGCCCATGGCTAACTTTAGATTCATTCCACTCAATGGGTCTGCTCCAAAGAACATTTAACGGGATGCAACCCTATATAGATATATAGGTATGAACTGCAGTAAGAACTGCTATTGTTTTTTAATCACGACAAAAACAGATGCCAGTGAAATGCCAGAACCGTTTTAATGCCTCACAACGGTGGCGTCGACGCATGTATGGTGGACGCAAGCCTTTTCCTTGGCTCAGCTGCGCATATATATATATATATATATATATATATATATATATATATATAGTATGAGAAGAGTCTTTGCAAATGGCAGCCACCACCTTTGGGCTTGGCAAGTATGGCTGTGCAAGAGAACCAGGAAGCTGTTCCTTGCTGGATCCTTTTGAGGCCCATAAGCAAATCCTACGGACAGTGGATGCGACTCTGCCTTGTTCCCTGTGCCAGGTCCCTTTGGAAGAAATGGCTCTGAAGAAATTATTCAGTGCTGGAAATCTCTTCAGGAGATAAAATGGGTTCTTCGTGTGGGAATAGATTGTGGGGGACGAAGCGGTGTTTTACTATGGTGTGGACAGAGCCGTGTGGTAAAGCTGATTGTCGCACTGCCCTGCTGAGGAGAATTTTACCTCACGTCAAGTGCACTTGTGTGGTAAAATTCCTGGTTCAAACAGGTCGTCTGTGCTCCCCCATTCTCCAGGTCATTCCATAATTTTCCTGGCCTGCTTTTTCCCATCTTCTATGTTTTAATAATAATAATAATAATAATAATAATAATAATAATAATAGTTGTGCAGTTCAAACAGGTCTTCTGTGTCCACCCATTCTCCAGGTCATTCCATAATTTTCCTGGCCTGCTTTTTGCTATTTCCTAAGTTTTTTAACAACAACAACAACAACAACTTTACTGCACAACTGGTTGTTGTTGTTTTTTATTATTATTATTATTATTATTATTATTATTATTTTGATACCCCACCCATCTGGGTGTAAAAGCTGAGACATGGAGCATGTTTGCTTGGATGAAATGGGAGTTGTTTTCACGACGCCGTTTTCAGGAGTTAGGCCTTGGGCAAGACTTCCATTTCTTGGTTTCTGTTTTGCCAAGCTCTGGGACCCAGTGAGCCACTTTGGAGTGCATTCCAGTAGGCCCTTCAGGAATCTGTGGCCAGCCTGGGGCGCCAGCTGGGGCTGATGGGAATTGTAGTCCAAAACACCTGGGAAGCCCCAGGTTGGTCAAGGCCGCCTTAAGGAAAGGAGTCATCAACTTGCATTTGCTATGGGTTGGGGATGAGGGATGCTCTGGGTGGGATTGTCCAATTCACAGACTGACTTGGCTTTCTCTTTTGCCCTGTCACCCCCATCCCAGTCTTCTCAAGGTGGCGGACATCGGACACTCCTGTACGGACACGCTATTCTTCTCCGGCATTCCCACAGCGCCATGGTAAGGGCAAGGAGGAATTGGGGAAAGTTGTGTGTCTTGAAGAAGCGGGAGGAAGAAACCAGGAAAGCTTAAGAGCTCGGTCCAGCGTTGGCCGACTCCAAAGGCCAGTGGAGCAGGGAAGACGCAGCTGCTCCTCAGCCATTTTGTGTTCTACGTCCCTGTCCCTGAGCCAAGCAGATTTATTTTCAAGCGTGTGTCATGTGTTCCCCTCCCGGGATGCAGAAATCGCAAGGAATCCTGATAGGGGTTTTAGGAGGTGGGCACATTTCTCGGCCAAGAAGGTGTCAAACGTCAAAAAGGCTGGAGGACAGATATAAGTTCTAAGTCAAGAAGCTGAGGTCACCCAGGGTTGGGTGGTGCCGGCTGTGATTTCCTTCTGTGTCAACATTCCTAGGAGAGCTCTGTGTGTTTGTGTGTGTGTGTGTGTGTGTGTGTGTGTGTGTGTGTGTAGAGCTGGGCCTTGAATGGTCATCCTTGAAATCGAGTGTGTATTCGCTTGCCACTGCTGATTTACTGCTGGAATTATTCCTTGAAGTGACCTTACATGCTTGAAGCGAGGGGAAGATCTTGTAGGACTCCAACGCCCATCAATCCCCAGTTAATGATCAGGGAATGATGGGTGCAGTTCCCCATCCCCACTTTGTTATTGCTATGGTTGTTATTAATTAAATAACTAATGAATATACAGTCATGATGTGCCAAAATGACTTCTAAGCTGTTCGCAACCAACGCGAACAATTAAAACACACAATCACCTTGTTGTTGTTGTTTAGTCGTTTAGTCGTGTCCGACTCTTCGTGACCCCGTGGACCAGAGCACGCCAGGCACTCCTGTCTTCCACTGCCTCCCGCAGTTTGGTCAAACTCATGCTGGTAGCTTCAAGAACACTGTCCCACCATCTCGTCCTCTGTCGTCCCCTTCTCCTTCTGCCCTCCATCTTTCCCAACATCAGGGTCTTTTCCAGGGAGTCTTCTCTTCTCATGAGGTGGCCAAAGTCTTGGAGCCTCAGCTTCAGGATCTGTCCTTCCCGTGAGCACTCAGGGCTGATTTCCTTCAGAATGGATAGGTTTGATCTTCTTGCAGTCCATGGGACTCTCAAGAGTCTCCTCCAGCACCAGAATTCAAAAGCATCCATTCTTCGGCGATCAGCCTTCTTTATGGTCCAGCTCTCACTTCCATACATCACTTCTGGGAAAACCATAGCTTTAACTATACGGACCTTTGTTGGCAAGGTGATGTCTCTGCTTTTTAAGATGCTACAATCACCTTAGAGCATCCTTAATTAAAATATACAATGGGGCCGTATTTGCCTTGTGTTGGTCAGCAGCAAGCAGCACCCCATTGCATTGGGTTTGACCTCTTGTTTTCAGCAGCTCTGCACTACAGGCAACTCATACGGGGGTTGCGTTTCTGGTTGCTACGCATGTGCTGATTGCCCACGAGTCAGGAGTTGCCTGTACTTCCTTTGGTTAAATGCAAGAAGGGGCTTTTACACTCGCCAGAAGCTCTGCTCTGCTCTTGCCGGTCCTGGAAGGATCCTTTACAAAAGCCCCATATGCTCAGAGACTTTGTGCCTGTTCATTGGGGGATAGAGGAAGCCCAGAGCACTTGTTCTTTAGATGTCCCTTTTATGAAGAGGCATGTAGTGAGACCACCTATCCCCTACTGGTGAGGCTCGCTGACCTCCCGGAAAAGCAAAAATTTGACCTTTTCCTGTTAGGCAAAGATCATAAGACGGCCCGGACGATCGCCAGACACTGTGTACAGATCTGTAGGCACAGACCACCCCCCAACCCAAACTAGTTCGTTAAGAAAATCCCCAAACTCGGTTCCATGGGTGACTCTGAGTCATCTCTCTGTGGTAGCTTATCTTAAAGTTTTAAGTGTCTATACGCTTATCGCATTTATAAATTTTAAATTTATTGTCGCACATTGTTTTAAATGTTTGCTTTCCTTCTGGGATTGTAGCCCCAAGTGTGTTTTATAAGCTGGTCTCCGACCGTAATAAATTATCTATCTATCTATCTATCTATCTATCTATCTATCATCTATCTATCTATCTATCTATCATCTATCTATCTATTTATCTATCTATCTATCTATATCTATCTATCTATCATCTATCTATCTGTCTATCTATCTATCATCTATCATCTATCTATCTATCTATCTATCTATCATCTATCTATCATCTATCTATCTATCTATCTATCTATCATCTATATCTATCATCTATCTATCTATCTATCATCTATCATCTATCTATCTATCTATCTATCATCTATCTATCATCTATCTATCATCTATCTATCTATCTATCATCTATCATCTATCTATCTATCTATCTATCATCTATCTATCATCTATCTATCATCTATCTATCATCTATCTATCTATCTATCTATCTATCTATCTATCTATCATCTATCTATCTATCATCTACTTCCTTTGGTGCAAAAGATTATGGCCACACATCTATCTATGTGCATTTATCAAGTTACATTTTAAAACTGCAATTTAAGGTGCAGAAACCAGGGTGGTTGATCTCCCCGGCATGCACACACACACACACACACACATTTGAGGTTAAGAACTTCAGAGAACGTTACTTGACCTTTTTTCCTTCCTGATTTGTAGTATTTGAGCTGCCTAACCACATCCCGCTCCCTGACGGATAAACTTGCCTTTGACGTGGGCCTTCAGGAGGATGCAACAGGTATGTGATTTTGCACCCCAAGGAATTGCCGCCTTGCGGGTGTTTTTGCTTGCAGCGGGGAAGAGGAGGAGAATATTCCTAGCTCATTCTACATTCCAGGCACTGTTCAGTGGCAATAGGACTGTGTTGAGTCTCAGAGGAGTAAATTCCCACTCAGTGCAGACACAGAACAAAACAAATCTGCATGCAAACAACTGAAATTCTGTGCTGGTGGTGGTGGTGCGGAATAATTCTGTGACCTGGCTACATGATGCAAATTGAGCAGCTTTTAATGAAACGTTATTGGGCCAAAGTGAAACATAAATTATGCAAGCTGCTCAGATTGTATATTTTATGTTGCACATTTGCCCAATGAAATCTCATCAATAAAACAAGTACAAATCTGCAAATAAGCTTAATACATCAAAGGGACGCGGGTGGCGCTGTGGTCTAAACTACTGAGCCTAGGGCTTGCCAATCAGAAGGTCGGCGGTTCTAATCCCCGCAATGGGGTGAGCTCCCGTTGCTCGGTCCCAGCTCCTGCCAACCTAGCAGTTTGAAAGCATGAAGTGCAAGTAGATAAATAGGTACCATTCTGGTGGGAAGGTAAACGGCATTTCTGGCCACATGCTGGCCACATGACCTGGAAAAACTGTCTGCAGAGAAACGTCGGCTCCTTTGGCCAGTAAAGTGAGATGAGCGCCGCAACCCCAGAGTCGTTCGCGGCTGGACTTAACTGTTAGGGGTCCTTTACCTTTACATTTTTACATCAAATATAGCTGGATCGCCCCCTTAGGGAAAACCTAGGTAAGTGGTTCCCGAACTTTTTCTGGCCACCCCACCCTTTCCCCAAAAACTCATTCCCTGTGCCCCTTACCCTAGCCTATAAAAACATTCGGAATAGCAGTTTGCATGACCCGCTTAGGTAGATAATAACACAATCGAATTCAAAGCCGTAAAAATTAATTGCATGTTTATTCAAAATCCAGTTACAACTATTCGGTTTCGTTGATGAACTTGATCCACGGATGCCAGTTTTTCATAGTAATTCCCCCCTGCCACCCCCTTGCCTCTTAGTATCCCCCTAGGTAATGCCACCACCTCCCAGGGGGCAGTAATGCCCACTTGGGAAACACTGACTCAGGTGAACAGATGAATCTGAAGCAGCCCACCTATATGCCGATACTGTAGGTGCCTGTCTGATGTGACCCCAGAGCAAATAATGGAATATAGCTAGTTTCTCGTAGACGTCTACCCACAATCTCTCTCGCCACTAGGGGAAGCCTGTTGGTGGACCATCCATCCTGCCTCCAAGCAGCGATCGGAAGGGGAGAAGGTGCGCGTGGGTGATGACCTCATCCTTGTCAGCGTCTCCTCTGAGCGGTACCTGGTGAGTGTGTGTGTGTGTGTGTCTGTCTGTCTGTGGGAGGACTTGCCTCCTCTCCTCTCTAAACCACTGAGCCCATTGGGTTTGCCGATCAGAAGGTCAGATACCTGAAAGAGCGTCTCCACCCTCATCGCTCTTCCCGGACACTGAGGTCTAGCGCCGAGGGCCTTCTCGTGGTTTCCTCGCTGCAAGAAGCCAAGTTACAGGGAACCAGGCAGAGGGCCTTCTTGGTAGTGGCACCCGCCCTGTGGAACGCCCTCCCAACAGATGTCGAAGAGAACAACAACTACCAGACTTTTAGAAGACATCTGAAGGCAGCCCTGTTTAGTGAAGCTTTTAATGTTTGATAGGTTATTGTATTTTAGTGTTTTGTTGGAAGCCGCCCAGAGTGGCTGGGGAAACCCAGCCAGATGGGTGGGTGTCACGGAACTCCCATCAGTGCCGGAGGGAGAGAGCAAAAGCCCGAGGGATTCCAGAGAGCGTCCAGTGATCTGGGGAAGAGAATCAGCGTAGCACCAGTGGAGAAGGGGCCAGATGGGGGAAGCGGCGAGGCGGTCCCATGACTCCTTGCCTGGGACCAGCAGGGAGAGTAGGGGTCTTCCGCTGCCCACACCCTCCTTGCACAGAAGGCTTTAGCGCAGAGAGAGTAGGAGGAGACTAGGCGTCAAAGAGCTTCTTTGCTGGAAGAAGTTTACGAAACGCCCACTGACGGATTCTGCCAGCGATTGAGACAGCCACGGGTGAGTGGCTGTCCGGACAGAAAAGGTTCACTCAGGCAACCCAGCCAGGTGTTTGCACCGGCTTACGCACAAGCAACCCCTAGAACCATTACAGCGGGGTATAAATAATAAATTATTATTATTACTTCCAGCTCTACAATTCTATGATTCCATGAATCCGTGGGGACTATTAAGCCCCGATCTCACTCCCCGCCCGCTTTGTTTCTTCTACTCTTCTATGTCTCAACCATGTCCTTGTTCTCCCCCAGCACCTGTCTACAGCCAGCGGAGAGCTCCAGGCAGATGCCTCCTTCATGCAAACACTATGGAACATGAACCCCATCTGCTCAGGCTGCGAAGAAGGTATTTGATTCCTTAGAGTGTGGTTTGAGGTCACATGACACATCCACCTTGCTGAAGCTACGCAGGTCCCGGTGTGGTCAGGGCCTAGATGGCAGACCACCAAGGAACCCCATTCCTTATTGCATTTGGATGGAGGTGACAAGGCCATTCACACAAACCTACCAAATTCAAAACCTCTTGGAACAATGCACAGTTGCGCCTTGGAATTCACGCTGCTCCGAATTTTGTGATGCAGTTTTCCAGCCCAGAAAAGGTGCACGTGAGGGGGAAATGTGAATGGAATTGCATATATTAGTGAAAACAGCACCCAAAAAGTTATGTTACGTTAGGGAAGATTGCTTACAGAAAGAATGCGTATTAGTAGAAACTGCATACTGGAACGCTGATGAATTTTCACGAGGGCTTTTGAAAAATAAATAAATTGTAAGCTAACGTGGAAGTGCAGAGAACTAAGCACAACATTGGAAAATTGAGGAATGGAGAGAACAGAATTTATCCAGTCCCTACCTGTGTTACAGGACTATGGTAAGACTTACTCAGGCCACATTCACACAATACATGGCTCCCCCCAAACAATTATGGGAGCTGTATTGTGTTTATCATCACTGAGAGCTCTTAGGAGACCACTATCCCCCCGCACAAGAGGAGTTTGGATTTGATATCCCGCTTCATCACTCCCCGAAGGAGTCTCAAAGCGGCTAACATTCTCCTTTCCCTTCCTCCCCCACAACAAACACTCTGTGAGGTGAGTGGGGCTGAGAGACTTCAAAGAAGTGTGACTGGCCCAAGGTCACCCAGCAGCTGCATGTGGAGGAGCAGGGAATCGAACCCGGTTCCCCAGATTACAAGACTACCGCTCTTAACCACTACACCACACTGGCTCCCACAGAGCTATAAGCACACAGTGGTTTAACAGTGAACTCTGGGAATTATAGCGCTGGCAGAGGAACAACTCTTCCCTCCTGACAACTCTTGGCGCCCTTAACCAACTACAGCTCCCAGAATTATTTTCGGGAAGCCACGACGGTTTAAAGTGGCACCATAGCTCTTCAAATGTATGGAGGGAATGTGGCTTGAGATGACGCAAGCAAAGACAATGTACATCATGCATTTTCTTTCCTTTCTTTTTTTCTCCAATTTTTTTATTGATTTTCCAGAGTTTTAAACAAACAAACAAACATACATCTTAATTGTACTTGATCCAATCTTGGTGACATTGTTAAATGACCTCCTCGAAGCCCCCTGGCTGAGTTTCGTTGTATATCATTGTAACAGTTTTCCAAAACCAATTTTCTCATAAAATTAAATTAGTCACTTAACATCTTTCTTCCTTTTCATTTTGACTTTAAACATATTATTCTCTAACATCACATAATTAAATCCTAAGCCTATCTGGTATTTGCAAGTTTTTCCAATTACGTTATCTTAGCATATTTAACAAAATATTCTTTAAATTTCATCCATTCCTCCTGGTACTCCTCCTCCTTCTGGTCACGGACTCTTCCAGTCAGGTCGGCTAGCTCCGAAAAGTCCATCATCTTCATCTGCCATTCCTCCACTGTTGGGACTTCTTGTGTTTTCCAATTCTTAGCTAAGAAAATTCTAGCTGCAGTTGTGGCATACAAAAACAATCTAACACCTTTCTTGGGCAATTCCATGTGCACTCCGATGTATTAGTTTCTCTGCTTGTGATGCCACGCTCTCTAATCCCTATTTTTTTGGGTGGTCCACGCAGGATATGTGACTGGAGGCCATGTTATGCGCCTCTTCCACGGCCATATGGACGAATGCCTCACCATCTCCACCACGGACCAGAACGAAGAGCAGCGCAGGTGGGCATACTGTGTGGTGGTTGTCAGCATAAAGGTGGCACTTTAAAGAGCAAGGAGGGCAAAAGAGAAGGGGGGGGGAGAGAGAGAAGTCTCTGCCCCAAATAGTGAACAGAAAGCGGGAGGGGATAACAGAAGGGAAGAACATGCAGACTTTGAGCGCAGCTGTTATTTGGGGAGGGGAGCCTCTCTACCCAAAAGTAAAAGATCACACCAAAGACACTTCATGCTCTCGCTAACTCAGATTTTAATTCAATGCAAGCATTTTGTTATTCTCCTGCTGAGGAGTGTATTAACTTATGGTCTCTATGTGTGGTTTGGGAGCTGCATGGTCAGGGGAAAAACAATGGTGTCCAAGGTTGTAAAGACTGTGGAGAGAATAATTGGGTGCACTCTTCCCACCTTGGATCAAATCTATGCTTCCAGGCACCATAAGAAAGCTGCAGAGGTAGTGCAGGATAGTGCGCACCCCGGAAATGATCTCTTTCAGCTTCTGCCTTCTGGAAGAAGGTACAGGGTTATAAAGACTAGGACTAGCCGCCTGAGAAACAGTTTCCATCCAAATGTGAATTTGGTGTTAAACACAGTGTAAGGTAGTCTCTGGGACGTGAGTGGCGCTGTGGGTTAAACCACAGAACCTAGGACTTGCTGATCAGAAGGTCGGCGGTTCGAATCCCTGCGACGGGGTGAGCTCCCGTTGCTCGGTCCCTGCTCCTGCCAACCTAGCAGTTCGAAAGCACGTCAAAGTGCAAGTAGATAAATAGGTACCACTCCGGCGGGAAGGTAAACGGCATTTCCGTGCGCTGCTCTGGTTCGCCAGAAGCGGCTTAGTCATGCTGGCCACATGACCCGGAAGCTGTACGCCGGCTCCCTCAGCCAATAAAGCGAGGCCGACTCTGGGGTTGCGGCGCTCATCTCGCTTTATTGGCCAAGGGAGCCGGCGTACAGCTTCCGGGTTATGTGGCGAACCAGAGCAGCGCATGGAAACGCCGTGTACCTTCCCTCTGGAGCAGTAACTGTTTATCTACTTGCACTTTGATGTGCTTTCGAACTGCTAGGTTGGCAGGAGCAAGGACCGAGCAACGGGAGCTCACCCCGTTGTGGGGATTCGAACCGCCAACCTTCTGATTGGCAAGTCCTAGGCTCTGTGGTTTAACCCACAGCGCCACCCGCGTCCCACTGAGTTCTTACTCAGACCCTTTATCCCTGAAAGGGTAAAAAAATACCCTATAATGGCAAGACTAGCACAGGTAGATTCAAGGAAGGCAGCGGCAAGCTGGTGTCCTCCGGACTACAATTCCCATCAACCTCAGTGTCCTATAGCTTGTACTTGCTGGGGGAAGATTGGAATCGCAGCTGGAAGCATCTGGACAGCATTAGGTTGGCGAAGGCAGCTGTAGCAAATAAGAGGCGCTATTGCCATGTCTGGTAATTGAACTTGGCTGGTTTTGAATCCTTCTTGTGGAAGAGTTACCCAGCTCATCTTCCTTTTCCTCAGGGTGGTGAACTACGAAGGCGGAGCTGTCTGTTCCCAGGCTCGCTCGCTGTGGCGTCTGGAGCCTCTGCGCATCAGGTATGAAATAATAATAACAAATAATGGCAGTGCTTTTGGGGTCGCTTGCATCCCAGGAGCGCAGGCTCCCTTGTGGATTTGTCTGCCTCAAAAGCCATGAGCACCACAAAGGATTCTGGGTTCTGTTTGAGGGTGCAGAGTCGGTTTTCACTGGCTTTTGAGCCAACGAGGTATAAAATGTTATTTTGGGACTGTTCCTTTTAAACGTGTCCTGACAAAAAATATATATACAGAAAATGTATTTAACCCAAGGACTCGGTTAAAAATCAAGAACTTACATGGTTGTTAATCAGAGTGGGATGCCACGAAATGCCACAATAAGAGACATCGCCTCATGACCGGTTCTATTTCTTACCTGAAAGTGAAAAATACAATCTGGCTGACTCTCATAACCCTTCCACCTCTATGGCTTTATTTGTTGACCCGACCTGGAATATAGCCTCTGAACCTTTTTCTACCCTTACTGACCTTCATAATAATAATAATAATAATAATAATAATAATAATAATAATAATAATAATAATATCTTTATTGTCATTGCCCCCTCTCAGGGACAACGAAATTACTTGACTGCTCCATAAAAACACTAATTAAAACAATACAGTATAGTACAGCAAGGAAGATTAGATGACTTTCAAAGTCCAGGCTTCCCATTCAGGGCCGAGATCGCTCTGGAGAAGAAGCTGTTCTTAAGACGGCTCGTTCTTGTCTTCATCGTCCTGTATCTCCGGCCCGACGGCAGGAGCTCGAAGAGACAGTGACCAGGATGCGATGGATCTTTTACTATGTCCAGTGCCTTCCTATGGCACCTTGTGGCATAAATCTGCTCTAAGGTGGAGAGTGGGCAGCCAACAATGCTCTCTGCTGCCTTAACAACTCTGTACAACCCCATCCTGTCCTGGGTAGTACAGCTTCCGTACCACACACATAAGCCATAAGTGAGCACGCTCTCAATGGCACAGTGATAGAAGGCAAGCAGCATTTTCTGCGGAAGATGGTTTTTCCTTAGAATTCTCAAAAGGTACAGTCTCTGCTGCGCCTTCTTCACAAGCCCCCTTGTGTTGACACTCCAGGACAGATCCTCTTGTAATTCAATGCCCAAAAATCTGAACGTTGTTACCCTCTCCACACAGACCCCATCAATCAAAAGTGGCTGTTCTTATCAGACATGTGAGCAGTCCTAGCATCAGTGCGCTTACACCCTCAGGCACAACTGCCATTTTATTTTATTTTATTTTATTGTAATGCCGCCCTTCATCCAAAGATCACAGGGTGGTTCACAACAGAAAAGAAAAAAAATGAAAACATAAAATACATAATAAAGCAAAAACAGCTCCCCTCAAAAAAAAAAAAAAAGGCCAGTATGCCAGTGGACAGCTGGGTTTGGGAGCTGCCATTTTAATTTCCCACAATCCCTTGCCCTCAATGTAGTGTTGTTTTGAGGCATTGTGTAGAGAATTAACATGGCTGCTCTGATCAGTCCCCTGGTGCTGCTCAGGAAACTGTGACTGCCGCAACCCAATAAATTGTTCAAGGCCCAACCATGGGCGCCACTGACTGCGGAGGAGCCAACAGAGGACATGTGGGAAATTAAACCAGGGGAAGGACCTGCCTGTGTGGAAGCCTGGATCCTACAGAGCACTGTCTCACTGTCTCCTTACAGCTTAAAATATCAATTTACAAAGGGTGCGTAATCCAGTATTTCTTGAGGGATGATACTCCTGAAACTACCTGTATTGTTTCGGGGTATTCAGCCCAGATTTTTAAAGCTAAATCTAAAGTTGCCTGGTTTACTCAATGGTGGCTATCTAGTCTTTTTATATACTGTATGTTTTTGGATTACTAATGTATTTGGATGACTTTGTATGACTTTATTGTTTGAACTCATGCCAGTAAAGGCCAAAGACAATAAAAACGACTGAGGAAAGGAACTACCTGTGAGGGGAATTGGCCACAACACATCCTTCTTCCATGTGTTCACACCAGTAAACGGTGGGACTACATTATAATGTCGTTTATAATGTTGTTGGACCACAATTCCTGGCATCACTACCTATTGGCCTTGCTGGCTGCAGGGGCTGATGGGAGTTGAAGGGGCTGAAGGGCAGCACACTGGCTACCCCTGATCTGTCCTAGTTGCCTGAGAGGGAACATACAGTATTTCTTCCACCACAACAGCTGGAGCGGCAGCCACATGAAGTGGGGGCAGCCCTTCCGCGTCCGCCACGTGACCACGGGCCGCTACCTGGCGCAGACCGACGAGAAGGGGCTGGTTGTGGTCGACGCTGAGAAAGCTCACACCAAAGCCACAGCTTTCTGCTTCCGGATCTCTAAGGTGAGAGGAGTCCCCCATTATTGCCCTTGTTGGAAGCAGACAGTCTTGGTTGTTGTTTAGTTGTGTCCAACTCTTCGTGACCCCCTGGACCAGAGCACACCAGGCACTCCCGTCTTCCACTGTCTCCCGCAGTTTGGTCAAACTCATGCTGGTAGCTTCGAGAACACCGTCCAACCATCTTGTCCTCTGTCCTCCCCTTCTCCTTGTGCCCTCCATCTTTCCCAACATCAGGGTCTTTTCCAGGGAGTCTTCTCTTCTCATGAGGTGGCCAAAGTCTTGGAGCCTCAGCTTCAGGATCTGTCCTTCCAGTGAGCACTCAGGGCTGATTTCCTTAAGAATGGATCGGTTTGATCTTCTTGCAGTCCATGGGACTCTCAAGAGTCTCCCCCAGCAAAGTGCTCTGCCTTTAAGAATATAAGTACCCAAGAGGAGCCGTGCTGGACCAAAGGCCCATCTTGTCCAATATCCTGTTCTCTCATTGGCCAACCAGATTCCCCAATGGGAAGCCTAAGTGCAACAGAGCTCTCCCCACTTGTGATTCCACGGCAGCTGGGATTCAGAGGCAAACGGCCAACGAGGGCAAACAGAGTTATTATGACTATTGTTATGATCGTTGATTTATCCTTCTAAACCACTGTTTCAAGGCGAATTACACATAAGATAAGTCTGCCGTGCGGCTGGATTTTCCTGGACACAGCCAGGAAATGGGCTTGAAAATGGTGCCCGTGTGGATTTTTGGTTATTATTTACTACTAATACTACTATTAATTCATTTTCTCACCTGCCCTTCACTGTAAGGTCCCTGGATGGGTTACGGCCATTTAAAAATACTAAATGTTGAAAGTGGCATTGAAATGGAGAGAATCTTGTAAGTAGGAGCAGCCAAGCACTTTTAGCAACAGCAAGATAGTCTAAAACTGAATAATCAGGTCCAACTGAACATTCATTCATTTTGGGCGGATTTTCTCAGAATTGGCAAGATGTCTGGGAAAACACAGATGTATGGTAAATAGGGTGTTACACACACACACACACACACACACACACACACACACACACACACACACACAATCTTTAAAAGAAAAGCCCAAAAATATATGTCTAAATGTAAAGATTGCTCCTATGGCATACATGTGCTGCTGTTTTGTCTTATTGGTTTGCTTTTGAATAAAATAAACATTGTAGGACAGCCCCTTTGCCAGCCTGTGGCCTCAGTGTGCCCCTGCCATCCCTCTGAGCTCATGGCGCCCTCTGTTCTCCCCCTTGCCCTTCTAGGAAAAGCTGGATGTGGCTCCGAAGCGAGACGTGGAGGGGATGGGAGCCCCTGAGATCAAGTACGGAGAGTCCATGTGTTTCGTGCAGCATGTCGACAGCGGCCTCTGGGTAACGTACGCGGCGGCTGATGCCAAGGCTCTCCGCTTGGGGCTGCTCAAGAGAAAGGTGAGGCTTAACCGGCTGGCCTCCCTGGCTTTCCATCAGAGCTGGTGGCCCTGAGTCAAGGAGTCACGCAGGGGAGGTTGAGCCCATAAGGTGCCCATTCAGCATCTAAAACATGCAAGTTCCTCAGACTGGAGAGCCCGGCCTGAGTCCGCAGCTTTATAGGGCCAGGTGGAAGCTGATTGGCTCCCCATGTCAGCTGGTCTCTTTTGGATTGGTTGCTGCAGCACCACCCTCTGGCTATCTGTGGCAGTGGCACCGCAGCACAGCGCCCTCTGCTGGCCAGCTGTCATAGTGGTGCAGAGAGTAAAGTTTCCTAGGTCCCCCTGTCAAGAATCTCTGGTTCGAGAATTCTCAGAGCGTCCACCATATATACCTGCTTTCTTCGCTCATCCTACAGGCCATCTTGCACCAGGAAGGTCACATGGACGATGCTCTTTCCCTGACCCGCTGCCAGCGTGAGGAGTCGCAAGCTGCCCGGATGATCTACAGCACTTCTGGCCTTTACAACCAGTTCATCAAGTAGGTGCCGGGCAGATTCTGCTCCCCTGGAAACCAAGAAATCGACTGCTTGAGTTGTGTTCTGTGCCTGACTGTCACCTGCCTACCTGTCATCTTCTTTGTGGTTCCATGCTCCCCTCTGCCATCCCCATTGACTGATCCATTGTGGTGCCACGGAATGTTAGCAAGCATTCCAATAGATGTGCAAGACTAAGAGTAATTCGTCGCAATGCAAAACAAAACCGAACTGCTCATAGGCATAGCTGTCAAATTTTCCCTTTTCGTGTGAGGAATCCTATTCAGAATAAGGGAATTTCCCTTAAAAAAAGGGAAACGTTGACAGCTATGCTCATAGTGTAGCCTTATTGGAGTTCACCGATTGGGTCTGCGTTGCTCCTGGACAGGAGGAAGGAAGTCAAATGACACCAAGGGTTGGTTCAGAGAAAGAGTTCTTTATTTCTGCTCTCCGGAACAGCAGAAAGGCACCTGCGTGGTGTGTCCACAGCAAGTTGAAAGAAATGAGAAATTTCATGCAGTATATATATCCTCCAGGCACCCTCTCCCTCCTTCCCCAGGAATCCAACCACGTCAGCCTATACACGCAGGTTGACATCACATATGTTCCTGCTCCGGTATTCTCAACCATAAAAGGGTATTCCTTCCTGTACTTCTGACCATAAAAGGGTATTCCTGTTCCTACTCTTATCTTGGAGCAAGAGGTCACCAACTCCAAGAACACACTCTGGCGCTGTTTCCGGACTAGGTCTGTGCGTTAGGACGTAAGATAAGACCTAGACATGTCATCCCTACTGCACTGAAACAGCCAAGGTCATCCTTGCCGTCACGAACTGATAAAGGAGAGGGCTCTGAGCACTTGTTTATACAGCCGGGTTTTTGTTTATACATTGACTCAGAGCTCAAGCTAATGGATTTTAGCAAAGGAAAAATAGGGATTTTGGTGCCCGTTTCAAACTGCCTGCAGTTTTGGGTTTGGGAAACCCATTCCTTCAATAGGAGGGAAGAGAGAGGTCAGTTTGGCGAGAAGAGAAGCAGCGCCTAGTAAGAGGAGGAGCTGCGGTGCTGGGTTTATTTATTGAATTTCTATCCCGCCGTTCCTCTCTTTGATTAAGCGGCCATGAGGTCTAGCAGCTTGCCATTTTCAAGACCCGAAGCGGAAGAGGGGAGCATTCCACAAAGTAAATATATTAACTTGCGGCCATCTTAGGGATGTGATTCCTCCTTCTCTGTGCCATCCATATCCAATGCTAATCTCAGCTCTGGCTGTTCCAGTGTGGTGTAGTGGTTAAGAGCGGTGGACTCGTAATCTGGTGAACCGGGTTCGATTCCCCGCTCCTCCACATGCAGCTGCTGGGTGACCTTGGGCCAGTCACACTTCCCTGAAGTCTCTCAGCCTCACTCACCTCACAGAGTGTTTGTTGTGGGGGAGGAAGGGAAAGGAGAATGTTAGCCGCTTTGAGACTCCTTCGGGTAGTGATAAAGCGGGATATCAAATCCAAACTCTTCTTCCTTCCCCAGGGGCCTGGACACACTGAGCGGAAAGGTCAAGTCGGGAACCCCAGTGACTCTTCCCATCGATGGGATGATTCTCAGCTTGCAGGATCTGATCAACTACTTCCAGCACCCCGAAGAAGAGCTGCAACATGAGGAGAAGCAGACCAAGCTGCGTTCCCTCAAAAACAGACAGAACCTCTTCCAGGAGGAGGTGAGAAATCGGGGGCTCAGCCTGGGAGGGTAACCAGGTTGATGCCATCGCCGAACCGGTGCCCTCAATATGTTGGATTCCCAGTTCCCGGCAGCCCCAGCCAGCATGGCCAATAGGAATGATGGAAGCTGTAGTCCCAAGAGCATTTGGAGAGGCTCACAGCTTCTCCACCTCTGGTGAAGACAGCAGGGGCTTGTGGGGCTTGCTAAGGTCAGACTCCAGGTCCTGAGGGCACTTCGGTCCTGAAAGATCTTCATTGGCTCCCAGTACATTTCCGAGCACAACTCAAAGTGTTGGTGCTGACCTTTAAAGCCCTAAATGGCCCCGGTCCTGTATACCTGAAGGAGCATCTCCACCCCCATCGTTCTGCCCGGACACTGAGGTCCAGCTCCGAGGGCCTTCTGGTGGTTCCCTCCCTGTGAGATGTGAGGTTACAGGGAACCAGGCAGAGGGCCTTCTCGGTAGTGGCGCCTGCCCTGTGGAATGCCCTCCCAGCAGATGTCAAGGCAATAAACAACTACCGTATTTTTTGCTCTATAAGACTCACTTTTTCCCTCCTAAAAAGTAAGGGGAAATGTGTGTGCGTCTTACGGAGCGAATGCAGGCTGCGCAGCTATCCCAGAAGCCAGAACAGCAAGAGGGATCGCTGCTTTTGCTGCGCAGCGATCCCTCTTGCTGTTCTGGCTTCTAGGATTCATAATATTTTTTTCCTTGTTTTCCTCCTCCAAAAACTAGGTGCGTCTTATGGTCTGTTGCATCTTATAGAGTGAAAAATACGGTGTTTTACTTTTAAATGACACCCAAAGGCGGCCCTGTTTAGGGAAGTTTTTAATGTCTGACGCTGTATTGTTTTTGATATTTGGTTGGAAGCTGCCCAGAGTGGCTGGGGAGACCCAGTCAGATGTGCGGGGTATAAATAATAAATTATTATTATTATTATTATTATTATTATTATTATTATTATTATTCTGCTTCTTTCGCAGGGCATGATCACGCTTGTTCTGAACTGCATCGACCGCCTCAACGTGTACAGCACTGCCGCACACTTTGCTGAATACGCTGGCGAAGATGCCGCTGAGTCCTGGAAGGAGATTGTCAACCTGCTGTATGAGCTTCTCGGTATGAACACCAAGGGCAGAGCTCCAGGAAGAGAGCTACCTGGGCCCATGTTGACACGACACAGATCTGGAGCTTGCAGGGTGCTCTCGCGTGGCTAGCGAAGTTTAGGGAAGGGGGTCAGCATGGATTTCCAGTTCTGATTTGGTCTGGATTTGATTGCAGGTTTCACAACTTCCTGGCCCCTAAATTTGCGTGGCAAGTTCCCACCCCCCCCCCAGTGGAAAAAATGACACATGACACAATTATTAAGGTTAATGGGCTAAATAAGGGCCGCTCCCCCGGAATCCTTTATCGGGCTACCCTTCTATATGTGGGGCAGGTGATGGCACTACCTCCCCTCTTCCATCTACAGAGCAATACCAATGCCTAGCCACCAATACCAAGAAAGTTGTGACGATTTGCTACAAGGTAGGCAGAAGCCAAGTGGCTGGTGCCAATTTGCCTAGTGGAAAAATTCCTACCAGGCCCCTCAATGGTGACCAACCGAGGTCCATAGCAAGGTCAAGGAACGAAAAACCTTTTAGGGTGGGGAAAAAGCAGGAACAGCTGGCAGGTGGCAAAGAGGGAGATCCCCGGCCGCGTCCTGGTTTAAATAAGGCAGGCCACACCCCTAGAGCCAGCCGATTGGCTGCCCAGGAGGTGACGCGGCCGGGAATTCCCCCAATTGTGCAGGGGCCGTGAAGCCTGCAACTCCACCTCCTCCGAATGGCGGAAGTGGTTTTATGAAATCTGCAGCCCCTGAAGACTTTCTAAGAATGTGCATCCTTGTGTGCCATCTGCATGATACATTTTAATCAGTGTTATACCCCTTTAAATAGTCGTGCCTTGCTCCCAGAGAATCCTGGGAAGTGTGATTTGTTAAGGGAGCAGAGTTGTTAGGATTCCCTTCACACTATTCCCTTTACAGATCTTCAGTTTCCAGAGTGGTTTAACGGTTCATCCCTTTTCTTAAGGAACCAGTCACTTAAGAAATGGGATGGACCATTAAACCACTCTGGAAACTGGAGCTCTGTAAGGGGAATAGTGGGGTGGTCTCCTAACAGCTCTCGGCAGTCTAAAGAAACCACTGTTCCCAGGATTCTCTGGGGCAAGGCATGACTATTTAAAGGGGTATAACCCTGATGGAAATGTATCATGCAGATGGGGAATCAGTGGCCAGGTTTGCGTGTCACTTTTAAACCATAATTTAAAGTAAAAGGATTGTGAGTGAGTGAGAGAAGGCTGCTCCATCTATCATCTCTGCTTGTGGGCTTCTGGTTATCCATTGTGAGGACCCAATGCTGGACGAGATAATAGGCCTTTGGTCTGATCTCGCGGTTGCAAAATTAAATTGCCTGACAATAATGTTGCGGCCATAACTAGCCGGATAGTAACATGCACGCTCTTTGCCTTGGTGTCCCTCCTCGCAGCTTCGCTGATCCGTGGGAACCGAGCCAATTGCGCCCTTTTCTCCAACAACCTGGACTGGCTGGTCAGCAAGCTGGATCGACTGGAGGCCTCCTCTGGTGAGCAGATGGGGTGGTTGGGGCTATCCTATACCGTGATCTTCTTCAAGCCACCCGAGCACTATTGAAGTTTTGGACTACAATACCCATCATCCCCAGGCAGTTGGCAGGGATGATGGGAGTTGTAGTCCTAAACTTTTGTAATCCAAAAGTGCAGACTGAGGAAGGCTAGTGTCTGTCTGTCTATCTATTTATTTATCTGTCTATCTGTCTATCATCTATCTATCTATCTATCTATCTATCTATTTATCTATCTATCATCTATCTATCTATCATCTATGTTAAAACAAAGAAATGTTTGGAGAGGAAACATAACCCAGTGTTGAAAGCAATTTAGTCTTGTGTATAGCTATAGTTAAGAGACACAGGTGGCGCTGTGGGTTAAACCACAGAGCCTAGGACTTGCCGATCAGAAGGTCGGCGGTTCGAATCCCCGCAACAGGGTGAGCTCCCGTTGCTCGGTCCCTGCTCCTGCCAACCTAGCAGTTCGAAAGCACCCCTAAGTGCAAGTAGATAAATAGGTACCGCTTTATAGCGGGAAGGTAAACGGCGTTTCCGTGTGCTGCGCTGGTGCTGGCTCGCCAGAGCAGCTTCGTCACACTGGCCACGTGACCCGGAAGTGTCTCCGGACAGCGCTGGCCCCTGGCCTCTTAAGTGAGATGGGCGCACAACCCTAGAGTTGGACACGACTGGCCCATATGGGCAGGGGTACCTTTACCTTTACCTATAGCTATAGTTCCCCTAAAATTCCCCTAAAATTATGGGGAATCAACCATTATCCATTAGCTTGGGGGCCAATGTGGTGTAATGGCCAGAGTGTTGGACTAGGACTTGGAGACCAAGGTTCACATCCCCACTTGGCTATGAAACTCGCTGGGTGACCTTTGACAAGTCACTCGCTCTCAGTCTAGCCTACCTTACAGGGTTGTTGTGAGGATAACATGTGTGCGCTCTCTCTCTCTCTCTCCCTCTCTCTTTGTCCCATCCTGGTCTTATCTGGCAGGTATCTTGGAGGTTTTATACTGTGTGCTCATTGAAAGCCCTGAAGTTCTGAACATCATCCAGGAGAACCACATCAAGTCCATCATTTCACTCTTGGACAAACACGGGCGCAACCACAAGGTAAGTCGAGCCACACATGCGCCACTGACTCCTCTTCTCACAGACAAGCGTCAGTCGGCAGAAAGCTTTTTTCTCTGCAACATGTTGGGCACAGGCCAGGGGAAGGGCACTGTCAGGAGTTCAGCCTACACTTGAGTAGCACCCTGGCAGAGACACGTGCCCGACTGGCATGTTCTCTCCCTCCTGGTCTTTCGTTCGGGAGCTTCAAAAGCTTTCTTCAGCCTGAACATCACAGGGACCGATGCCAACCAACACCGGCACACTTAGGGATCCGCAGAGTTTGTGCATCGTGCGTGACAGACCTCAGCAACTCAGCATTTTGGCTAATCTACTTTATTTACATATAAACACACATGGAGCACGGCAACATGGCTCCCTCTCTCTCTAGCATCAGACAGCAAAGAGAAAAAACAAAGGACAATAGTCCCACTTCACAGAACACAGTAACACAAACATCCTGTCTCCGTCACTTCCCACTTTGTGGAGTCAAAACATACACCGTCATGTGATAGACAAAAATCCCATGACTTCAATCATAGATCAGGAATTCTAACAGGCACATGTAGCACACTTGGATCCTGTCCAGTGTTAACTCCTATTCAGAGTGGACCCATTGAAATTGATGAGCCTGGCTCATTAATCTGGTTTTTACCTTATCATCAATGTTAATTATTATTTTTTGAATGTTTTAAACAGTTGTTTTTAACTGTGGTGTTTTTTGTTTTGTTTTGCTGATAATTCCATTGTTTTAATTCTGTTTGTAAGCCACTTTGAGGGTTTTGATTTGTTTTTTTACAATAAAGCAGTATGTAAGTTTTATGAAATAAATAAATTTTGGTGCCCCCTTGGCAGGTCCTGGATGTCCTCTGCTCTCTGTGTGTCTGCAATGGTGTGGCCGTCCGCTCTAACCAAAACCTCATCACTGAAAACTTGCTCCCGGGGAGGGATCTGCTCTTGCAGACAAAGCTCATCAACTACGTCACCAGGTTGGTGCTTTCCCCGTTTTAATGTGGCATCACGTATGTCACAATTCTGCTGGAGGGGGGTGGATGGACAGCACAGAAAACAAATTTGGAAACGTAACTAGACTTTGGGACGCGGGTGGTGCTGTGGGTTAAACCACAGAGCCTAGGACTTGCCAATCAGAAGGTCGACGGTTCGAATCCCCGCGACGGGGTGAGCTCCCGTTGCTTGGTCCCTGCTCCTGCCAACCTAGCAGTTCGAAAGCACGTCAAAGTGCAAGTAGATAAATAGGTACCACTCCAGCGGGAAGGTAAACAGCATTTCCATGCGCTGCTCTGGTTCACCAGAAGCGGCTTAGTCATGCTGGCCACATGACCCGGAAGCTGTACGCTGGCTCCCTCGGCCAATAAAGCGAGATGAGCACCCCAACCCCAGAGTCGGTCACGACTGGACCTAATGGTCAGGGGTCCCTTTACCTTTACCTTTTTAACTAGACTTTACGTTTCTAGTCCTTATGAGTTCCAAAGGTGTGCAGACAACGATTGCTGAAATATCAGGATTATATCCACTGTTAGCCATATTACGGAGTAGACCCACTGAAATCGGTGCGCTTAAGTAAATCAAGACCAACGATTTCAGGGGATCTGTTTTGAGTTTTGAGTCAGTTCGGCATCGCCCTCAGAAGCTAGAAGGGGGGTGAAATAAGATTTCCCCATACTTGGGGGCAGCAGAGCTTCAGATCCCTTGCCCTTCTGCATAATCTGACTTGGACACGATAGCAAATGTTTCATAATAAATGGTGCATATAAGAGAAATTGTGTAACTTTAGCCAATTTGTTATAGCAGGATCAAGCTTCCCTTGGCAGAGAATCTGCCTTACGGAACTTTAATTGTTAGTTTAACGTAACCTAGGATCTAAGGGACGCGGGTGGCGCTGTGGTCTAAACCACAGAGCCTAGGGCTTGCCAATTGTAAGGTCGGCGGTTCGAATCCCCGCGACGGAGTGAGCTCCCGTTGTTCGGTCCCTGCTCCTGCTCACCTAGCAGTTCGAAAGCTCGTCAAAGTACAAGTAGATAAATAGGTACCACTGCAGCGGGAAGGTAAACGGTGTTTCCGTGCGCTGCTCTGGTTCGCCAGAAGCGGCTTAGTCATGCTGGCCACATAATCCGAAAGCTGTCTGCGGACAAACGCCGGCTCCCTCGGCCTATAGAGCGAGATGAGTGCTGCAACCCCAGAGTTGGCCACAACTGGGCCTAATGGTCAGGGGTCCCTTTACCTTTAACCTAGGATCTTGGAATTCAACTGGGATCAAAGAATTTAAACTCGGAGGAAGGCCATCAGAGAGACCCCCCAAATCACCATCACGTCCTTTGGTTTTCTCTTCCCTTTGGGTCTGGGTGGTCTTTCCTTTTCCTCCTTCCTTTCTTCACTCTCCCTCCCATTCCCCTGCTCTTCCTCCCTCTTAAACAGCATGCGCCCCAACATCTTCCTGGGCACGCACGATGGCTCCACTCAGTACAAGAAGTGGTACTACGAGATGATCGTGGATTACGTGGAACCCTTCGTGACCTCTCAAGCCACCCATTTGCGGGTTGGCTGGGCCATGGCAGAAGGATACAGCCCTTACCCCGGAGGCGGGGAAGGTTGGGGAGGCAACGGCGTCGGGGACGACCTCTACTCCTTTGGCTTCGACGGCCTGCACCTGTGGTCAGGTAGGGCACCTGCGTGGGGCGGTTCACACACCATTCAGGCTTCAGGTGTCAAGGAAATAAACGGCTACCTGGCATTTAGAAGACAAATAGAGGCAGTCCGTATTGGGGAAGTTTTCAATGTTTGATGCTTTTACTGCGGTTTTATAATTGTTGGAAGCTGCCCAGTGGTGCTGGGGCAACCCAGTTAGATGGGAGACATGGAAATAAATTGTTGTTGTTGTTGTTGTTTGGTTGTTGCTGTTGTGGCATCTAAGGCAGAGTTTCCCAAACTTGGGTCTCCAGCTGTTTTTGATCTACAGTTCCCATCTTTCTCGATCACTGGTCCTGCTAGCGAGGGATCATGGGAGTTGTAGTTCAAAAACAGCTGGAGACCCAAGTCTGGGAAACCCTGATTCTAAGGAGGAAATGTTTTTGCTGCTATTTATTACTACAGTGGTACCTTGGGTTACATACGCTTCAGGTTACATATGCTTCAGGTTACACACTCTGCTAACCCAGAAATAGTGCTTCAGGTTAAGAACTTTGCTTCAGGATGAGAACAGAAATTGTGCTCTGGCGGCGCGGCGGCAGCTGGAGACCCCATTAGCTAAAGTGGTGCTTCAGGTTAAGAATAGTTTCAGGTTAAGTACGAACCTCCGGAACGAATTAAGTACTTAACTCGAGGTACCACTGTACTACTATTACTATATTTGTCACCTCCCCTTCACCAGCAGGTCCCACGGCAAATCACAACAATATAAAATATAAAACAGTTAAAATGGAGTACAGTCACAAGAATAGTGTGGGTCAGATGTCTCAGGTGTAAACGGCCAGGATAAAGAGGTGTGTCTTTGGCATTTGCTGAAAACTATATAGCAGACATGCCACTTGTGCCTCTGTGGGGAGTTCCACAACTTAAGGGCTGCCACAGAGAAGGCCCTGTCCCTAGGCTATACCCCCTAAAACTCTGAGGGAGGTGGAACTACCAAACAGGTTCCCTCTGCTGGTTTTAACACCCGGGAGGGTTTATAGGGGAGGAGGTGGTCTTCCAGATGCCATTACTATTGTCAAGATGGGCTTCTAAGTATGGTTTGCAAGTATAAAAGCCGAGCAATGAAAATATAAACACCCATAATTAAAACACACGGTCATAATTAGCGGCAAAGCAGTCCCATTAAAACGCTGAAATATAAACACCCGTAATTAAAATATGCAAGAAAACAATCCCATTAAAGCAACGCAGTAATTGAAAGAGGGAGGCTTGAGAGGAAAGAGGGAAGGAATTAGGTGTGCTTTAAAGAACTAGAAAGGCCCTTTTAAATTTCAGCGGGGAGATTATGTATCATCTAGAAAATCTAATAAATATTACCAAACATTACAACAACAACAAAAAAGCAAATGAGAACACGTAGAATGCAATCACCAAAATAATTGAAAAACACACACACATAACACAGAACAAATCTAAGCAGACAACCCCCACCTATTCCACATCGCCCCATCCGCTCAAGTAAGCAATAACAATCATATTAATAATTATATCATTAATTGAGTTGAATAACATTCAACTAACCCATAATCCTGGGCAGAAATATAGATCTGCTGATCTTAAATGTTTTAAAAATAGGTTCAGAAAAGACACACAGCCCTGCTTGCATGGACTCTGGGTGTTTGCATGCACAGAGGTCTATTCACCTCTCTCTAAGTGGTCCATTTTTTAATCCTGGATGGTGCAGTTGCTAGAGTGCCATACTAGGACCTGGGTGTCTGGGGTTCAAACCGCCTCTCGGCCATGGAGATCCCTGGATGACCTTGGTCCATCTGGCACCCTCTCTCACCCTAACCTACCTCACAAGGTTGTTGTGAGGGTGAAAAATGGGGAGATGGACGATGGGTGCCATCTTGAGCTCCTTGGAGGAAGGTGGGATATAAGTGCAGTAAAGAATCTCTTGCACTGCAGCACTCGTAAGTTGGTGGCGGCACATGAATAGCAAGGGGACCTTCTCATAGGTGTAGATGGTTGCCAAGGAAAGGACGAGCTTCTGTGGTTTGTCTTAGGAGCAATGTTACACGGCCAAGAAGGTAAAACGTAGCAGGAGGATACTAGTCTTCATTAATTCCACTGAATCCATGGGGTTCAACGTGAAGAGGAGTCCTGGGCTGAAGGCTTGTTGTCGACATGCAGAGGGGCCGGGAGGCCAGCTGGCAAGTCCAGCTCGTACGTCTCCTTCCATCGGCCCATGCTCAGACATAAATCAGCGACCCGAACTTCAAAAGCCAGGGCACGCAATTAGCAGAATGTACTGTGCACACAGAAGTGGGCGTGAGGCGTATGAAGTCATGCTACAGCTACAGATTTATGAAAATAAATCAGAACAAAGAAACATGTCGTCTCTCTCTCTCATGTCATCTTGGAGAGAACAGCAAAAGCTATACGCAAACGGACGTTCCCAGCAAGCTGTGCTGGAATGTGAACAGGCATGTGACACGCAACAATCTCACGCCTGTTCCTTAAGGTGGAATGGAAATGTCAACATCGCCCGCATGTTATGAATTCATTGTATGTTGTCCTGTATTATCTAGTTGAGATTCCTACTGTTCTGTGATTCCTCTCTTCTTTTCACCAAAGCCAGACTAAACGTCTTTTCTTCTGCTGTGTTGGATGGCAGGTTGAGAGGAGTTCCCTACCAGGACAGACTTTGCTCGTGTGCTCAAGACATCGATTCCATAAAACATATTTTGTTGCACTGTGCAAAATATGAGCAAGCCAGGGCTGAACTGATATTACCCTTGCTGGTACCTTTTCTGGGAAAATCAGAGGCTCACTATGTCAGGTTCCTATTGGAAGACCGGACAAATGCTAGAACATTAGCGGTGGCCAAGTTTTTATCTGTGGTTGCTAGAACCAGTAATCCCTATATTCTGAACGAAATGCTTGTTTAACCTGGAGGTAGGCTGTATGAATTGTGTATTGCTTTGTAACGATTTGTTGGGTCTCTGGACTGTAATAAAGGTTGATGATTCCTCTCTCTTTGGCACAGGCCGCGTGGCTCGGGCCGTGACCTCCCCCGGCCAGCACACCTTGGGGGCGGACGACGTGGTAAGCTGCTGCCTCGATCTGAGCGTGCCCAGCATCTCCTTCCGCATCAATGGCTTCCCCGTCCAGGGCATGTTTGAGAACTTCAACCTGGACGGCCTCTTCTTCCCTGTGGTCAGCTTCTCTGCTGGCATCAAGTAAGCACGAAAATGAGGATCAGGGCCCAGACCTGTGCTCACCTACTAAAAAAGAGGAATAATCACCATTGAGTCAACGGTCTGTTAGGAGGAGAATTCATTTTAGGGCCTGTCCACACCTTGCCTTGACGCAGATTGCAAACCCTGCATGCAAACCCCTTTAATTTCCCCCTCATCCCTGTGGCATTCTTCTCCAACTCCTGTCATCCCACGATTTCTCCCCCCTAAATCTGAAGGTTCCCCATGCTTTGAAAATCCAAATAGGAGAGCCACATTGCTTTAGATCTAGAGAGGAGAAAATTTGGGGGTAGCAGGAGCTGGAAGAGCGAGTGTTTGGACTGGCCCCTAGTTATCGTAGCAGATTGTAGTTAAAGGTAAAGGGACCCCTGACCATTGGGTCCAGTCGTGACCGACTCTGGGGTTGCGGTGCTCATCTCTCTTTACTGGCCGAGGGAGCCGGCGTACAGCTTCCGGGTCATGTGGCCAGCAGGACTAAGCCGCTTCTGGCTAACCAGAGCAGCGCATGGAAACGCCGTTTACCTTCCCGCCGGAGTGGTACCTATTTATCTACTTGCACTTTGATGTGCTTTCGAACTGCTAGGTTGGCAGGAGCAGGGACCGAGCAACGGGAGCTCACCCTGTCGCGAGGATTTGAACCACCGACCTTCTGATCGGCAAGTCCTAGGCTTTGTGGTTTAACCCACAGCGCCACCCGCGTCCCTTAGATTGCAGTTAGTACTGTCTATATTGCTACTTCATATTCTCTTTAGAATATAATTTGAAGAGAAAAGCCATAAACGCAACGGCAAAGGAAACCACCAGGAGCAGTGACATCTTCCCCTTGCTCTACCCAATTGTTGCCCCTGGCCCCCTCCACCACTCGTGTGCGGCCCCTGGAAAGTTGTTTTGTCAAAGAGCCCATCACGGCCATTCAGAAAACTGGAGTGAGGCTCTGAGCCAATCAAGGCCTGCGAGAATGGGGGCGGGACAGCAGGGGCGGAGTTCTGTTGTTCAGCCCGTAGGCGGGACAATGCTAATATTTCTAGCCTGCTTTTCCACCCAAAGACCTTTAAACAGTAGGTTATTTCCTTAAGGGAATTACATTCCAACTGAAGAAGAATGGCTGGGTAAATTATGCGAATACTTGGAATTAGCAAAGCTGACTGATAAGACAAAAAAATATAATCCAGAAACAATGGAAATGTTTAAATGATTATTTATGTAGACAAGGATTAAGTGTAGGGTGTTGGTTGTGTTTACAATAGATTTACGAAAGATTTAGAAAACTTATTGATTAGAATATTTGTATGAGATTATATGGGAAAAATACGGAATAACAGATACAAATTTGCTTAATGTATATAGGAAGTGCAGTGTAAGCGATGGAAGTCCATCAATGAAATTTTATTATTGAGATATTTGTAGAATAAATTTGGAAGAAATTCTTCCAATTTTTCTTTTTCTTCCAATTTCTCTTCTTATTTTTTCTTTTTCTTTTTTCTTTTCTTCCTATTTTTCTTTTTTGTTCTTTTTTATATGTGTGTGCTTATCTGAAAAATATATGTATGTATTTGTATGTATTTTGCTTGTACTTTGTAATAATTATGTTAAATAAAATGTAATAATAATAAAATTTTATTTTTTTTAAAAAAAATTAACAGTAGGTTCTTTCCTAATTGGGGACAGTGTCCAACTCTCTCTCTTTTGCCCCTCCCCCCCGCCAGGGTGAGGTTCCTCCTGGGGGGACGCCATGGGGACTTCAAGTTCCTGCCCCCACCGGGCTACGCCCCCTGCTATGAAGCCCTCCTGCCACGTGACAAGATGCGCGTGGAGCCCATCAAGGAGTATAAACACGACTTCAACGGGTTCCGGAACCTTCTGGGGCCCACCCAGTCCTTGTCCCACACTTCCTTCACGCCATATCCTGTGGATACCATCCAGGTAAAGAGGATCGGGGGAACAAAGTGTGGGGAGGTGGTGGGGTCAGGTTGAAATTGGCCAGCCCCAAAGCCGAGGGATTTCTGGGGCAAGCAGTTGCCAGGTTTGCCAAAGGCTGCGCTATATAGGTAGTTAAAAGGTAAGGGGACCCCTGACCCTTAGGTCCACTCGAGGCCGACTCTTGAGTCATGTACCCAGCATGACTAAGCCGCTTCTGGTGAACCAGAGCAGTGCACAGAAACTCTGTTTACCTTCCCGCCGGAGTGGTACCTATTTATCTACTTGCACTTTGACGTGCTTTCGAACTGCTAGGTTGGCAAGAGCAGGGACCGAGCAACGCGAGCTCACCCCGTCGTGGGGATTCGAACCGCCGACCTTCTGATCAGCAAGCCCTAGGCTCTGTGGTTTAACCCACAGCGCCACCCGCGTCCCTTTATATAGGTAGTTGTTGTTGTTTAGTCGTTTAGTCGTGTCCGACTCTTCATGACCCCATGGACCAGAGCACGCCAGGCACTCCTGTCTTCCACTGCCTTCCGCAGTTTGGTCAAACTCATGCTGGTCGCCTTGAGAACGCTGTCCAACCATCTCGTCCTCTGTCGTCCCCTTCTCCTTGTGCCCTCCATCTTTCCCAACATTAGGGTCTTTTCCAGGGAGTCTTCTCTTCTCATGAGGTGGTCAAAGTCTTGGAGCCTCAGCTTCAGGATCTGTCCTTCCAGTGAGCACTCAGGGCTGATTTCCTTCAGAATGGAGAGGTTTGATCTTCTTGCAGTCCATGGGACTCTCAAGAGTCTCCTCCAGCACCAGAATTCAAAAGAATCCATTCTTCGGCGATCAGCCTTCTTTATGGTCCAGCTGTCACTTCCATACATCACTACTGGGAAAATATAGGTAGTTAGGAATCACACCTGTGCCTCATCTCCCTGTTAACTTTCCTCTTTTCCTTCTCTGCAGATTGTACTGCCCCCCCATCTTGAGCGAATTCGGGAGAAACTGGCAGAGAACATCCATGAACTTTGGGCTTTGACTCGCATCGAGCAAGGGTGGACTTACGGCCCTGTGAGTGTTCGGTGCCCACCAATGGGACTCCTGTTCCCCACGCCACCCCCCAATTAATATATAGGTGGAGAAGGTGCCATTCTCCTTCTCCCCCAACTCACCTAAAACAAGCTTGAGTTGGGCCTCTGAACCTTTAGTTGTGGCAAGTGAGGGAGGAGTGGGACGGGTACTATTAATCACATCCTGTGCCTCTGCCCCCTTTTCAGATCCGGGATGACAACAAGCGCTTGCACCCGTGTTTGCTGGATTTCCACAGCCTGCCCGAACCAGAACGCAATTACAACCTGCAGATGTCGGGAGAGACACTCAAGTGAGTTGATGGTGGAAAGTCCTAAGTGGAGAAGCAAGCTCAATTTAAGTGGGTCAGCTTTGTGGTGTAGTGGTTAGGAGCAGTGGACTCGTAATCTGGTGAACCAGGTTCGCTTCCCCACTCCTCCACAAGCAGCTGCTGGGTGACCTTGGGCCAGTCACACTTCTTTGAAGTCTCTCAGCCCCACTCACCTCACAGAGTGTTTGTTGTGGGGGAGGAAGGGAAAGGAGAATGTTAGCCGCTTTGAGACTCCTTTGGGTAGTGATAAAGCGGGATATCAAATCCAAACTCCTCCTCTTCTTCTACATGTGTAGGTCAGGGGGCAGCATAAGACAGCAGGCCCAGGGGTCAGCAAACTTTTTCAGTAGGGGGCCAGTCCACTGTCCCTCAGATCTTGTGGGGGGCCGGACTATATTTTGAAGAAAAAAACACCTGAATGAATTCCTATGCCCCACAACTAACCCAGAGATGCATTTTAAATAAAAGGACACATTCTACTCATGTAAAAACACCTGGCAGGCCCCACAAATAACCCAGAGATGCATTTTAAATAAAAGGACACATTCTACTCATGTAAAAACATGCTGATTCCCGGACCGTACGCAGGCCGGATTGAGAAGGCGATTGGGCTGGATCCAGCCTTAGTTTGCCTACCCATGCGGTTGGCAATGGAAAAAAGGTCCTGGCAGTGTCAGGGTCCAGAAAAGAAAACAGAGAGGAACTAAGAAAAACACAAGAGAATATAAAAATTTTTTTTCCTTCCAGTAGCACCTTAAAGACCAACTAAGTTAGTTCTTGGTATGAGCTTTCGTGTGCATGCACACTTCTTCAGATACACTGAAACAGAAGTTGCCAGATCCTTCTATATAGTGAGAAGGTGGGGAGGGGTATTACTCAGAAGGGTGGTGGGAATGGGTGATTGGCAGATAGCTGTGATGAGCCTGTTGACGACTCTTAACGACTGCAATAGGTATCTTATCTCATTATACATGACAAAGCCATTTTTCACCTTCTCACCCCTTGCTTTTTCCTGTAAGACCTATTGCAGTCGTTAAGAGTCGTCAACAGGCTCATCAAAGCTATCTGCCAATCACCCATTCCCACCACCCTTCTGAGTAATACCCCTCCCCACCTTCTCACTATATAGAAGGATCTGGCAACTTCTGTTTCAGTGTATCTGAAGAAGTGTGCATGCACACGAAAGCTCATACCAAGAACTAACTTAGTTGGTCTTTAAGGTGCTACTGGAAGGAAAAAATTTTTTTTTGTTTTGACAAGAGAATATGTCTTAGAGCAGAGGTTAGAAGCCTGTTCTCTGTAGAAGGCTGCAGTCCCTTGGGTTACAAAAATGTGTGCATTAGAGCGTGCATAAAAGCAAAGGTGTTGGTGAAAATAACATACAAGACTGCATTTCATTATGGGAAAACGGCTTGCAGAAATGTGCACCTTAGTCAAGACTGCATATAAGAGCGTGTTTATCAGGTGAAATTTACACTGGAGTGCTGATGAATTTTTCATGACTGTGGTTTTTTAAAAGAAAATAAATGGCAATGTGGGGAATGGAATTTAAGACTGGGAAAATGAGAAACTGAGAGAACAAAAGCTGACAGATCATTCTGTCCCTATCACGAACCCAGCTTTCTATACACGTACACATACCAGCTTCATATTTGACAGATGGTACTGCCGGTAAATTGAATTCTGATTCAGTAGTCTCTTCCCCATTGAATTCCCCTTGAAACTGAAAATCAGCCCTCACTGATTCACGGTTGCTCACTGAGATGAGTGGTGGAAAGGAATGTGGCTGGTAAGGACACAGCAGAGTTTGTTTAACCCTTGCTCTGTCCCCTGCAGGACCTTGCTTGCTCTGGGCTGCCATGTGGGGATGGCAGATGAGAAAGCTGAAGAGAACCTCAAGAAGACAAAGCTCCCCAAAACGTAGGTGGGCTGGTCGCTGCCTCCAGGCAGAGGCCAAAGTATAGCTCTAAATACATGTGTGTGTGTGTTGGTTTGCTGGCAAGGTTACCTTCAATCACCCCTCTGACATTTGGAAGGGTCTGTAGCTCAGTGATGAACACATGTTCTGCTTACATAAGAGAATAACAACAACAACAACAACAACAACAACAACAACAACAACAACAAAGATTTTATCATTTGTACCCCACCCATCTGACTGGTGAAGACCCTGCTGGATTGGGACAGTCACCCATTTAGTTTAGCAGCCTGTTCCCACAGCGGCCAACCAGTTGCCCATGGAAAGCTCTCTTGTTGGAGGGCGGTTGGAGGATGGATGGCGGCTAACAGATTGAGGTTGAATCCTGACAAGACAGAAGTACTGTTTTTGGGGGACAGGGGGCGGGCTGGTGTGGAGGACTACCTGGTCCCAAATGGGGTAACTGTGCCCCTGAAGGACCAGGTGCGCAGCCTGGGAGTCATTCTGGACTCACAGCTGTCCGTGGAGGCGCAGGTCAATTCTGTGTCCAGGGCAGCTGTCTGCCAGCTCCATCTGGTACGCAGGCTAAGACCCTCCCTGCCCGCGGACTGTCTCACCAGAGTGGTGCATGCTCTGGTTATCTCCCGCTTGGACTACTGCAATGCACTCTACGTGGGGCTAGCTTTGAAGGTCACCCGGAAACTGCAACTAATCCAGAATGAGGGAGCTAGACTGGTGACTGGGAGCGGATGCCGAGACCACATAACACCGGTCTTGAAAGACCTGCATTGGCTCCCAGTACGTTTCCAAGCACAATTCAAAGTGTTGGTGCTGACCTTTAAAGCCCTAAATGGCCTCATCCCAGTATACCTGAAGGAGCGTCTCCACCCCCATCATTCTGCCCAGACACTGAGGTCCAGCGCCGAGGGCCTTCTGGCGGTTCCCTCATTGCGAGAAGCCAAGTTACAGGGAACCAGGCAGAGGGCCTTCTCGGTAGTGGCACCCGCCCTGTGGAACGCCCTCTCACCAGATGTCAAAGAGAATAACTACCAGACTTTTAGAAGACATCTGAAGGCAGCCCTGTTTAGGGAAGCTTTTAATGTTTAACAGTTCACTGTATTTTAATACTTCGTTGGAAAACCCAGCCAAATAGCTGGGGTATAAATAATAAATAATAATATATTGTTGTTGTTGTTGTTATTATTATTATTATTATTATTATTATTATTATTATTATTACTATTCCCAGAAACTTGTATTCAGACATTGCTGCCTCCAACAGTGGCCGTAGAAGATAGCCATTATGCCTAGATGCCAATTACCCTCCGTGAATTTATCCAATCCTTTTTTTAAACCACCCAGCTTAGTGGCCACCACCCCATCTTTAGAGGGTCAAGTTATGTAGTTTTGATCCCTGGCATCTCCCGTTAAAAATTGCTAAGAGACTCCTTCCCAGTACTGTGTTGTTGCCTTTTATCGGCATAAGTTTAAACAATACAAAGTCATCCAGATACATTAATAATCCCAACACATAAAATATATGAAAGACTAGTTCTTGGTGCTACCTGATACCTACAGACAGAGTCTGTTCTGCCTTAAGAGTGTTACAAAATGCAGCCTTGCAGCTTCTGCCAGCTGCCCATCCCTTTGCTCTGTTTACCATCCAGGCTGATGAAGAACACAAACGTGCAAAGAACTGGCTTTGGTGGGAGTGCTTGGTGCAGAATTATGAATTGCAGCCCTGGCTATGCAATGTTGGCTTACCATTGGAGACGGGACAGCTGATTTGCTGGCCTGTTTCCCCACCAAGCAGATACAGAATTGTTTATTTGTCCAGATGGGCAAATGAGCTGGTGAAAGCGAGGGGAATGCTGTCCCAAATAGCTCAGTGGCTGCGAACAGGTGGAAAGAAAGGCTTTGGGGGCGGGGGGCAGGGGGCGTTTGCCTTGCTCTAAAGCCCTGCTTTGATCCTCTTGACAGGTACATGATGTCCAATGGCTACAAACCAGCGCCGCTGGATCTCAACCACATCAAGTTAACTCCGGCCCAGAACACCTTGGTGGACAAACTGGCAGAGAATGGGCACAATGTCTGGGCAAGAGATCGTGTCCAGCAGGGCTGGACCTATAGTGTTGTGCAGGTATGGTATACCAGTTGGCATGAGAGCGATGCTTAGCAAAGGCTACAACCCAGCATCTGGCATGGTTCTAGGTGACAGGGGAGGAAAGGAAAGCTTAAAGCCAACTCCCATCTCTTGTGGGGGCTCAATTAGTGCCAGCGCCTTTTGTCAAGAGCTTGGGTGTAACCTTCGACACCTCCCTTTCCATGGCGGCGCAGGTTGCAGCCACAGCAAAGGTGGCATTTTTCCATCTCCACCGTATTAAGCAGTTGGTCCCTTACCTTTCTCGCCCTGATCCGGCCACAGTGATCCATGCAAGAGTCACCTCCATGCTTGATTATTGTAACTCGCTCTACACGGGGCTGCCCTTGAAGCTGATCCAGAAACTCCAGCGGGTGCAGAATGCCGTGGCGAGGCTCCTTACGAGGTCCTTGCTGCGGGATCACATTCATCCAGTGCTTTACCAACTGCACTGGCTCCCGGTGGAGTACAGGGTCTGGTTTAAGGTGCTGGTTTTGACGTTTAAAGCCCTATGCGGCCTAGGACCCACGTACCTACGGGACCGCCTCTCCTGGTATGCCCCGCAGAGGACCTTAAGGTCCACAAATGACAACATTTAGGAGGTCCCAAGTCGCAAGGTGGTTAGACTGGTCTCAACTAGGGCCAGGGCCTTTTCAGTACTGGCCCCGACTTGGTGGAACGCTCTGTCACAAGAGACCAGGGCCCTGCGGGACTTGACATCTTTCTGCAGGGCCTGCAAGACAGAGCTGTTCCGCCTGGCCTTTGGTTTGGACTCAGTCTGACCCTTATATTTTCCCTCCCCTGTGGTTTTGATCCATGGGCTATTATCAAAATGAGGCTGCATTTTAAATTGTACTTTTAACCTGTATTTTAAATTGTTTTTTCCCCCTCCCCTATTATGTTTTTATTGTAAGTTTACTGGTGTTAGCTGCCCTGAGCCCGGCTCTGGCCGGGGAGGGCGGGGTATAAATTTAAAAGAAAAGAAAGAAAATGTAATGGCATTTGTGTCACAGGAGTCAGATGTTCTGACTTAAGACAGAAAGAGAAGCTGTGAGCCAGGATTCCTGAGTCCTCTGTTCTGCTCCTTCCACCTTTCTAGTCAGGCATACTTTGCTCAACATAAAGGATACCTGTGTTTATGTTGTGTGGTGTATACCAGGGATGGGGAACCTTCTTGGCTCAGTGGGCCAGATGGTTTTCTCCACCCATCCAACTTTCCTGCCTGTCCTCTGACGTCATGATGACGTCAGGTGACTAATAGGTGTGCGATCCAGTCCACCCATCAAAGTTGACCTGTGGGGTGGGAGAGGGGTCTGTTTCACCAGCAAGTTCCCTGCACCAGCAAAGCAGCATCCGGCAGGATTGAGCCCTGCCTTCACCCACCCGTCAGTTGACATCACCTGTGGATGCCAGCTGATGGATAGGTGGGTGTGGTTTTGGGAAACGGGCCAGTCTTATGTGTGTGTTTTCTGCTGTTCCCTTCTTAGGACATCAAAAACAAACGCAACCCCCGCCTGGTGCCCTACAGCCTGCTAGATGAGAGAACTAAGAAAACGAACCGGGACAGCCTGCGCGAAGCGGTCCGCACTCTAATCGGCTATGGATACAACATCGAACCACCAGACCAGGAAGCCAGTGAGTGTCCTTCTAATTCCCTGAGTTTGCTCTTCTGCCAGTCTTAGTGGGAGAGCTGATAAGAGCAGGGCAGTACAGCTAGGAGAGGCACACAGGCCTGTCTGGCTAATGAGACAGCTATCAAAAGCTGTGCTCTCGGTGCCTTTGAAGCCTAGGTGGTGGGTGACTGGGGACAGAGCCTTTTGGGTGGTGGTGCCTCATTTACGGAAAACCCTTCCAGAATTATTTGTTCAACACCACCTCTCCTCTCTTTTCAATGACAGCTTTAGATGATTTTAGTTGCCTGGGCCATAGATGAACTAATATGAAGCTGCTTCTATTTATTTATTGCAGGGATATTATAAGCAACCTTTGGGGGAGGCACATTTGAGCTGGAAAGGCAAAGGTTTAGAATGTTTTAAGATCATATTTCAAATAAAGAAATGTAGCAGATTGTGCTACCTAAGACTGCAGAAGGGTGGAATTGCAGGTTTGCTTTTCCTGTATTTCTTTTTAAATCTCCTTATGCACAAAACCCCCAAATTTAAAGAGGAGGAATTCTAACTCAGCTTTCTTCCTGGCATTCTAGTTTTTTACGTGCATTACCTTTCTGCTTGCAGAAAGCCGGCACGCAAAAACAAGTTTAAGCTAAAATCTTGTCCCTGACATGCTCGTGTTCCAAATATGGGGAAGTTCTGATGTCTGGGAGAACAATCTGGACTCCCATCTGCAGCCTGGAGTTGTACAGTCTCAGATACTCAGGGCTATGCAATCCATCTGAATGTGTGACTGGGCTCTCTGCCTAGAGGAGAGTGAACAGAACAGGGTGCCAGAGCCTATAGACCTGTAAGTAGGCAACATCACCATTGTATCTCCTCACTTCTTCCTGGGCCTCCTCAACAGGTCAGGAGCTGACCAAGGGCCGATCAGAGAAGGTCCGCATTTTCCGCGCCGAACAGTTCTATGCGGTGAAATCAGGCAAATGGTACTTTGAATTTGAGGCCGTCACAACGGGAGAGATGCGAGTAGGGTGGGCACGACCCAACGTGCGGCCTGACGTGGAACTGGGAGCGGATGAGCTTTCCTACGTTTTCAACGGACACCGGGTGAGTCAGAGGGGATGAACTACGGCCCCATTTGCACCATACGTTCAAAGCTCTGTGATGCCACTTTAGAATAGAATCGTAGGATTGTAGCATTGGGAGGGACCCCGGGGGTCCTCTAGCCCACCCCACTGCGGTGCTTTAAACAGTCGTGGCTTCCCCCAAAGAATTCTGGGAGCTGTAGTTTGCTACAGGCGCTGAGAGTTTATTAGGAGGCTCCCTATTCTCTCAGAGGTACTTTTTCTAGAGCTGCTTGGAAGAGTGACTGACGGTTAAAACACTCTGGAAATTGTGGCTCTTTGACATGGGTAGTCAAACTAAGGCCCGGGGGCCGGATCTGGCCCAATCGTCTTCTAAATCCAGCCTATGGACGGTCCAGGAATCAGTGTGTTTTGACATAAGTAGAATGTGTCCTTTTATTTAAAATGCATCTCTGGGTTATTTGTGGGGCATAGGAATTCGCTCATTTTTTTTCTTCCAACATATAGTCCGGCCCCCCACAATGTCTGAGGGACAGTGGACCGGCCCCCTGCTGAAAAAGTTTGCTGACCCCTGTGCTAGGACTACAACTCCAGCCATGCTGGCACTGATGGGAGTTGTATTCTGAAACATCTGGAAGGCACCAGGCTAGCTGAGTGGAAGAGGGTTTTTTTGTAGACAGCGCAGCTTTTCTCACCCTGATATGACAAGTTGCACTGGCCAAAATCATCTCCTCTGTGCAGCTCTGAACAGCACAATAACCCCGGCACCCTGTACCCCAATATGTGGGTGCTAAGATGTATGGAAGTGAGAGCTGGACCATAAAGAAGGCTGATCGCCCAAGAATTGATGCTTTTGAATTATGGTGCTGGAGGAGACTCTTGAGAGTCCCATGGACTGCAAGAAGATCAAACCTCTCCATTCTGAAGGAAATCAGCCCTGAGTGCTCACTGGAAGGACAGATCCTGAAGCTGAGGCTCCAAGACTTTGGCCACAACAACAAGTCGTTTAGTCATGTCCGACTCTTCGTGACCCCATGGACCAGAGCACGCCAGGCACTCCTGTCTTCCACTGCCTCCCGCATTTTGGTCAAACTCATGCTGGTTTGAGAACACTGTCCAGCCATCTCGTCCTCTGCCATCCTCTTCTCCTTTTGCCCTCCATCTTCATTTCCCCCCAAAAATATAGTCCAGCCGCCCACAAGGTCTGAGGGACAGAGGACCAGCCCCCTGCTGAAAAAGTTTGCTGACCCCTGCTCTTTGAGGTGAACGGGGTCTTTCAACAACTCTCCACACCCTTAGCTCCCGGAATTCTTTAGGGGAAGCCATAACTCTTTAAAGTTACATCATGTGGTTTTAAAAGTGTGTCATACGTGGTCCAAGTAAGACTATTCCTCCATTTAGTTCACTGTTGTCCACACTGACAGGCAACGGCCCTTCAGAATTTCAAACAGGGGGTCTCTTCCAAATGCTTCCTTAAGTTGCCGTTCAGGGTCTTAACAAATGGCAGGTCCCACAATTCCTTGGGGGAAGCCGTGACGACTGTTTTAAAGTGCTGTCAGAGCTCTTCAAATGTATTCTGCGCCCCCCTAATCCTGGGGGGTGGACCCCGCTAGCCAAGTCCTGCTTTGTGTCTCCCCTTCCTGCTACCTGTTACCTGATCCTTCCCCCCTTTTCCAACCTCCTGTCCTTCAGGGCCAGCGCTGGCACGTGGGCAGCGAGCCTTTTGGCCGCCCGTGGCAACCGGGGGACGTGGTGGGCTGCATGATAGACCTCACCGACAACAATATCATGTTCACGCTCAATGGGGAGATGCTCATCAGCGATTCGGGGTCGGAGTTGGCCTTCAAAGATATTGAGATTGGGGACGGTAAGCAGAGGACTCAGGTTCTCTCTCATTTTTAATTTTTTTTTTGCTCATGGGCCACATGAAGAATTTGTAGGGTTTCTTTGTCAGCTACAAGGAGAATAGAACACTCCAGTGCAGTGGTTCTCAACCTGTGGGTCCCGAGATGTTGTTGGACTACAACTCCCATCATCCCTGAGCTCTGGCCTTGCTAGCTAGGGGTGATGGGAGTTGTAGTTCAACAACATCTGGGGACCCGCAGGTTGAGAAAGGCTGCTTTAGTGCATGGGTAGGCAAACTAATGCCCGGGGTCCGGATCCGGTGGTTTACCAAGAAGCGGTTTACCAAAAGTGGTAAAGATATTAACTGATATGCATGGAATTTCATATATAGCTATATAATCCCTAGTATAGTAAGATACGACCTTTTGGAGCAGGCATTTTAAAAAAAAAAGTTTTTTATGAACCGCCCTAGTAGGACGCGGGTGGTGCTGTGGGTTAAACCACTGAGCCTAGGGCTTGCCGATCTGAAGGTCGGTGGTTCGAATCCCCGCGATGGGGTGAGCTCTCGTTGCTCGGTCCCTGCTTCTGCCAACCTAACAGTTCAAAAGCACGTCAAAGTGCAAGTAGATAAATAGATACCACTCCGGCGGGAAGGTAAACAGCGTTTCCGTGCGCTGCTCTACTTCGGAAGCTGTACGCCGGCTCCCTTGGCCAATAAAGCGAGATGAGCGCCGCAACGCCAGAGTCGCTCACGACTGGACCTAATGGTCAGAGGTCCCTTTACCTTTAGTAGGGCAGTAATTGTTCCTTGATAATTTGTTACCCCCCTCCATGATGGTACCTGGGGCGGATTCCCCCCCCCCCGAGCCATGTTCCTACACCCCTGGATGCAGAACTCGGCACCCAGCCAGGTACCAAATTCTGTGCTTGTGTTTTTCCTTGAGCTGTGCGATAATTAACATTAATCCAAAGCAGCTCTGGGACAGACCGATGGGCTCTAGTGATGGGCACAAAGAAAACTGGGTTTTTAATTCCCTCCACCCCTGTGGCTTTGCAGGTTTCATCCCAGTGTGCAGCTTGGGCTTGTCTCAGGTGGGGCGCCTCAACCTGGGCCAGGATGTCAGCAGCCTCCGCTACTTCACCATCTGCGGCCTGCAAGAAGGCTTTGAGCCGTTCGCCATCAACATGAAGCGGGACATCACCATGTGGTTCAGCAAGAGCCTGCCCCAGTTCTCCACGGTGCCCACGGAGCACCCACATTATGAGGTGAGCTTTGCCATGCTTGCGCAAACTGAGGCCTGAAGGGAAAGGGACATCCCAGAGAGACGGGATTTGTAGAGCGATGCCTGCAGAGAACATTCTAGAACACTCTAGAACATTCTAGAACATTCTAGAAGCCCATTTTGTGAGGAAAAGAGCAAACACCTCCTTCACCTCACTTCAGAGGGCATTCTTTGGCAGAATGAAAGCTTGGAGGGTGGGAATGTGAGGGAACTTGAGGAATGATTTTTCCCTCTTTTTTTCCATTTAAATGCTTTATTTTTCATTTTTTAAATATATATACATTTTTATTAGTTTTTTTCCACATATCATTTCCAACAATCACAAAACATAACTTCTTCTCTTATACAATATTTTTGACTTCCGTCAACACCTCTGATGATTTTCCGTTCTTTATCACTTATTCTGCATTTCTTAATTTCTCTTTTACTCTTAATTATCCTTAACTAATAATTCTCCTCATAGTCTTTCTTGCAATATTTCAAATAGTCCTCCTTACAGAACTTCTTGCAGTCCTACTAGCGTAATCTGTTCATTACAATTGCTTTCAAATAGTTCATATATTTACTCCAGTCTTCTAAGAATCTCTGGTCCCACAGGTTTCGAATCCTTCCTGTTAATTTATCCAATTCTGCATAGTCCATAAATGCTATATTATTCATTTTCCATATATATATATACAAGACGTAGTCATCTTCATTTCAGTCATTCCAATAAAAATAGACAAAAGATACATACAATTTCAACTACACGAGCCTATGACTTCCAGTCCTCTTCATATTTTCCTTTATATTAAACATCTTGCTTTAATTTATCATTACTATTTTGTAAAAATTCTCTTTTCTATTTTGATATCACATTCCATCTTACGTTATTTTAATGTGTTTTTTTAAATTGATTTATCATCAACCTATGTACCAAACACATAACCATACAAGTTATGGAGAATATTCAGTTTTTAAAAAAGCAAATTGCAGAGATGTGGTAACATAGAACCAAAATTATAAGGGGAGCCTATATAGCCCAGTCATGATGAAGAGTGAGTTCATGGGGTGGTGAAACCTACCGGAAAAATAAGAAATCAAGATAAACTTTTTATAAAAGAATGGAAATTGTTTGTTGAATATTTACAAACAAACTGCAAACAGATAAGATAAGAACACTGGCAGGATTATTGTAATAACCTGCAGTTTTATAAGAGTATATATTTAAAGCAGATGAATAAATGAAACAAATTAATTTGGATAAGCAGAAGATATTAAAAATAAATTTAAGGAACCGCAGAAAGAGGGGGAAGGAAGTCAGGTTTTGAAATGTTAAAATGACTATGGAATCATTGAAATGCATAAAACTGAAAATCATAAATAAAATAAAATAATAAAAAAGAGTGAGTCACCGGAGGACATATGGCTGTCCCTATTTATATATATATAATTTAAAAAATGGAGACCAGTCCACTTCAAAATTTGAGCCCTGTGAGGAAGATAGGATGGAGGCTGGTTTCTGAGAGACAGAGGAAGATGCCAGGCTTGTTGCCTCAACATGGAGAGACAACGTGAGGGAGAAGGCCCTTAAGGTATATGACAAAGCCATGTTGGTGAAAAGGGACCAGGACCTTGGAGAATAAAGGAATTGGCGTTGTTATGGAGCTCCAGAGAGAGGCAAATACAGTGGTGCCCCGCAAGACGAACGCCTTGCAAGACGGAAAACTCGCTAGACGAAAGGGTTTTCCGTTTTTTGAGCTGCTTCGCAAGACGAATTTCCCTATGGGCTTGCTTCGCAAGACGAAAACGTCTTGCAAGTTTGTTTCCTTTTTCTTAACACCGTTAATACAGTTGCAACTTGACTTCGAGGAGCAACTCATAGAACGCAGTGTACATAGTAGCCTTTTTTGAGGTTTTTAAAGACTTTGGTGATTTTTGAAGCTTTTCCAAAACTTATTTTGCAGCCATTTGGCAAGTTAAGCATTTAAAACTTTTTTTTGGTGGGGGTTGGATTTTGGGTTGGGGTGTTTGGAATTCAAGGACTTGGTGTTGGGGAGGGGTTTGCAAGAATCTGGAAGCTTGTGTGTTTTTTTCTGCATTTTTATGATTTTCTGTGACCATTGGGGCACTCTGCTGTTTTTTTAAAAAAATCTGGATTTGAATTTCTGTGTGCTAGGTGGCTGGGGGAACAGTTGGGGAGGGGTTTGCAAGAATCTGGAAGCTTGTGTGTTTTTTTCTGCATTTTTATGATTTTCTGTGACCATTGGGCCACTCTACTGTTTTTTAAAAAAAAATCTGGGTTTGAATTTTGAAATGCTCTTTACAGTATGTGTGACTTTAAAGAGCACTTAATAAACTCTTGTCGTACCAAATTTGGCTTTGTTTGGACTTTGTTTGACCATAGGAACGCATTAATTGATTTTCTTTTTCTTTTTTTAAGATATTTATTAGGGTTTTCCATTTTATACAAACAAAGAAAAAAAGAAAAAAGTTAAAAAGAAAAAATATTAAAAACACATAAATTCATAACTTATTTTCCAATAACATATTTCCCTGACCTCCTCATGCCTCCCCTTCTTGTATTCCAGTTCAAATTGTTCATCCAGCAAATCCTTATCTCATAGCATTACAGCTAAAAACCCCTTATTTTCTATCCATCTTCTTAAATTATTGTAACTTATACTTTTACTTATATACAAAAAAGGAACTATTTTTTCATATTCTTTTGTACCATTACAGCTAATAACCCCTTAATTTCAATCCAACATCACTCAATATTCCTTAATATTACAGTATTTTTGCAAATAGTCTTTGAATTTCTTCCATTCTTCTTCTGCTGATTCTTCTCCCTGGTCACGGATTCTGCCAGTCAATTCTGCCAGTCCCATAAACATTAATTGATTTTCAATGCATTCCTATGGGATTTCGTGCTTCGCAAGACGAAAAATTCGCTAGACGAAAAAATTCGCGGAACGAATTAATTTCGTCTTGCGAGGCACCACTGTAGTGGCATGCACAGAGTGGGCAGCAGTGAGGAGTCAGGGAGAGAGGGAAGCCTTGGCTGTGTCTGAGGGCAGCAGCCATGTCTGCTTGGCAAGAGGAGCACTGAGCCAGAGCTACTGAGGGGATAATATTAATATAATAATAATACTGTGGTACCTCGGGTTACATACGCTTCAGGTTACAGGCGCTTCAGGTTACAGACTCCGCTAACCCAGAAATAGTACCTCGGGTTAAGAACTTTGCTTCAGGATGAGAACAGAAATCGTGCAGCGGCGGCGCGGCGGCAGCAGCAGCAGGAGGCCCCATTAGCTAAAGTGGTGCTTCAGGTTAAGAACAGACTAATTAAGTACATAACCCGAGGTACCACGGTAATAATTTATTATTTGTACCCCGCCCACCTGGCTGGGTTTCCCCAGCCACTCTGCCCGGCTTCCAAAAAAAGATTTAAAATACATTAAAATGTCACACATTAAAAGCTTCCCCAAACAGGGCTGCCTTCAGATGTCTTCTAAATGTCAGGTAGTTGTTTATCTCTTTGACATTTGATGGGAGGGCGTTCCACAGGGAGGGCGCCACCACCGAGAAGACCCTCTGCCTGGTTCCCTGTAGCTTCACCTTTCACAGTGAGGGAAGGCCCTCGGCGCTGGACCTCAGTGTTCGGGCAGAACGATGGGGGTGGAGAGACCCACGTCTGAGCCACCCATTTATATATATATTTTTAATATATATTATTATTATTAATTGGCATCCTAGGATATCATACACAACCTTAAATACACGTACAAAGAAAAGGTAAAGGTAATAATAATAATAATAATAATAATAATAATAATAATAAATAACCTTAAATAATTATATCGTTAAATATTTATTTAAACTTGTACTTATCCTTGCTCTTTTCTTATACTTTCTAACTAAACAAAAATAAACCAAAGTAAAAATTGAATAAACTAAATTATGTCAAAATAGACTTCCTGTCATTTCCCGATGTAAGTTACATTTACAGCATTGAATGTACTTATACTTCTTACCTTACTCTTACTATGTTTTCTCATACTTTCTTATAACATATCGTACCATTTTTCCTTATTTAATAATATTTAATTTACACAAGGGTCATTCAAATGCATCCACAGATGTTATGTTGTTGTTATATTTTTGTCGGTATTTCTTAAACATATCCCATTTTTGCGTAAATGATTGTTTCGTATTTCCCCTTAATCTATTTGTCAATTGAGCCATTTCTGCATATTCTGCCATTCCCTTACGGTTGGTACTTTCTGAGGGCTCATCTAGACTTCCTTTTGTGCCGCGTTTCTAGGCACAGAACCAGGTAAGGATGCGGATTTGGTTGCAGGTAGTCTTGTGCAAAAGAGAAACCGTAAGGTGAACCCGTGCCGCCCTGTGCTCCATTTTCAGGTGTCCCGGATCGACGGCACCGTGGACAACCCTCCGTGCTTGAAGATGACACACCGGACGTTCGGCTCGCAGAACGCCGTGGTGGAGCTCCTCTTCCTTCGGCTCAGCATGCCCGTGGAGTTCGACGAGAAGTTCAAGGTCACGGCGGGCACCACTCCCCTCACGCACGCCCTCACCATCCCCGAGGACGAGGTCAAAGACGTCGACCTCGACTCGGAATATGAGCAGCTGAAGAAAACCGCCAGCCCCAAGGAGGCCGAAGAGGCCGAGAAGGAGAAGCAAGGCCCCGCTCCACCAGGCGCTCCTAAGGAGCCTCCCAAGGAGGTCTCCAAGGCCGAGAACGAAAAGGATGCTTCGACGGAAAAGGGCAAGACCAAGCGAGGGTGAGGGCTGGGTTGGGGCATGGGGAGAAAAGGCTTCTTGCCCGTTGCAGGTGATTGCCTGGGGTGAGTGGGGAGTGCCTATGTTATTACATTAATAATAATAATAATAATAATAATAATAATAATAATATAATAAATTTTATTTATACCCTGCCCTCCCAAGCCAAGACCGGGCTCAGGGCAGCTAACAACCAATAATAAAAACAAGTTGATTGAAATACAACTTAAAAACAAGATTAAGACACAACATTAAAACATTAAAATGCAGCCTCATCACAGGGAAGAAAAAAGAAAGAGGGGGAAGGAGTCAAATTGATTCTAAGCCAAAGGCCAGGTGGAACAACTCTGTCTTACAGCCCCTGCGGAAAGAAATCAGATCCTGCAGGGCCCTGGTCTCATGAGGCAGAGCGTTCCACCAGGCCAGAGCCAGTGTTGAATGTGAGATTTTGACCAGCTTCGGCCCATCTGAAGCTGAAGCTGATACAGGCTCGTCTTATCTTGAGCCCAAGCAGAGCGTCGTCATACACAGCGGAAGGATAAGCAGTATGCGCTACATTCTTAATTTTATTTACACTCTATGCTGAGAGAATACAAACGTGCATCTTGCCTCTGCGAGAGCAGGGAAGCAACTCCTCTCGGAAACAAAGAACACCGAGAGAACAGTGAAAAACAGGAAACCAGTGTACGTCACATCCAGTCTCCCATTCCCGTGGGAATCCAACAGTAACTCTGACTGTGGAATGCAAAACAATGTCTTGTGACTGCAGTTGCTGCTCAGTGAGGGAAATAGAAACCAACATTGAAAAGGGCCTGGCTCTGGTTGAGGCTAATCTGACTTCCTTAGGGCCCGGGACCTCTAGGGTGTTGCTATTTATGGACCTTAAGGTCCTCCATGGGGCATACTGGGAGAGGCGGTCCTGTAGGTATATCCCAACTTGGCTCCAAAGAGCATGCAGCAGCATGCTTGGCTTCCCATGAGATTGCCACCTCATCCCTCCCTCTCCCATTTAATTCAGATTTACCCTTTATGTGGCACGTTTGTTTTATATATTGGATTTTCTGCAGGAATAGCAAATCTCTATCAAATGGGAATATAGGATGGCCTTCCAAACCAACTGCTTAAGGCGATTTTTGAAACAGTTAAAAGCACGAAACCGCAGGTCGTTGTTTTACTTTTAAACCACATTTCCTGCAAGTAAATCTGTGCTCAAAGCAGTTCAGAAACTAAATGCAGCGATGCAATAATTATACACCGTGAGCCGTATGATGTCGCTGCAAAACAATGCTAGAAAATTAATAATCATTAATTAGCGGTTCATTTGACATATAAAAACATGTAACTAAACAGTACAGCTCACTAATAGATCAAGTCAACATTTCTATGAAGCAGCAGGTGTTTTTCAGGCAGCAGCTCCTTTCTGAAGGCTCCTAGGGCTGGAGGGTGGGGTAAGCCAGGGGGAGAAAGCCACCCCCTGGTGTCCAGCACAGAGTCACTGACCCCCTCACTGCATTTAAAAGAAGGCTAAAACCCTAACAGGTAGACATTGGTGTTTAAGACCCATTTGTCCTACTAGGAAATCCTGTTTGAACAAGCATGTCTTCAGCTGTTTCCGGAAAGTACAGTTAGTGAGCGCTTGTCGTATCTGAGGTAAAAGGTAAAGGGACCCCCGGCCATTAGGTGCAGTCGCGTACGACTCTGGGGTTGCGGCGCTCATCTCGCTTTATTGGCCGAGGGAGCCGGCATACAGCTTCCGAGTCATGTGGCCAGCATGACTAAGCCGCTTCTGGCAAACCAGAGCAGCGCACGGAAACACCGTTTACCTTCCCGCCTACCTTACCTTACCTATTTATCTACTTGCACGTTGACGTGCTTTCGAACTGCTAGGTTGGCAGGAGCAGGGACCGAGCAACGGGAGCTCACCCCGTGGCGGGGATTCGAACCGCCGAACTTCTGATCGGCAAGCCCTAGGCTCTGTGGTTTAGACCATAGCGGCACCCACATCCCTTGTCGCATCTGAACAGGAATTCTATTCCACAGAACAGGGGGCAGCCATGCTAAAAGCCCTGTTCTGAGTTACTGTGGAGTTCAGTTTATTTATTAACGTTAGGAACTTTTAGGAGAAACTACCGGACATATGAGCATGACAGCATGTGGGTTGTACTGTTCAAAACATTCATGTGTAAGCAGTGACAAGGCCCCAGTGCGCTACCGTGTGAAAGTGCCCCTTGTGTGTTTAACAGTGTGGTCCAATGCGGATTGATTCAGAAGTAAGTCCCATTCAGGTCAGTAATGCACTTTAATCCAAGAAAAGCAAAGATGGCAGCCTTGGAGAGAATGAGGTCTGGTTATTTGGATGCAGCGCCAGCTTCCGTTTCTGACCATGCTCCCTCTCTCCCACGTCTCCAGTTTTCTGTTCAAGGCCAAGAAAGCCACCACTTTCATCAGCCCTCCTCCAGTCGTCCCCACCGTACCTCGGCTGGAAGAGGAGGTGGTTCCAGATAATCGAGATGACCCCGAGATCATCATGAACACCACAACGGTAACAAGGACTTGGCTCTTTGTGAGGCTTGGCATGCAATCTCTTGATAGAAGCACAGATTCCTCCTTTACTTTGGGGTGCTCAGGTGTGCTTTGCTACAGGTCGAGGGCATCTTTTTTCTGGGTGGGGCTAAAGCACAATTCACGGACCAGTTTCAGAGCATGCGGCCTTCTCCCAGAGATGGGATGCTTGGGGAAATGTTTTGAGTTCAAAAATCCTGCGCATAGCTCCTCTCTTCCTTCAACTTGCACGAAAGGAGGAATTGCTTCCTAGCTTAAGCTACCCACGGTTTGTCATTAGCCCTTTCTTCTTACAGTATTACTACTCAGTTCGGATCTTTGCGGGCCAGGAGCCTACCTGTGTCTGGGTAGGCTGGGTCACCCCTGACTACCACCAGCACGACATGAACTTTGACCTCACCAAGGTGCGCAACGTCACTGTCACCATGGGTGACGACAAGGGAAACATCCACGACAGGTGAGAACTAGCCGGGTTCCCTTTGCCTTGTGAGTCTGTCATAAAAATTTCCTCAGGCCCATGTCTTAGTTGATTGTGGGTGAAGGTTGGAAGGAGGTCTGACAAAGATAAAACAAGGATCTCAAATGCTCATTGTGGCGATCACACACAGGGCCCCCGGACGTTTGACGGTCTATTGACCCTGTGCCGCCACTGCGATTGCTTTTTCCGCTGCCACCACCCCGTATCTCACGGGGACACACGGAGTCCAGTCAGTTGTTAACATAAACAAATAATCAAGTTCATTTTTAAATGCAGGAACAAGCTTATGGTTACAGTTAATTTTTCTTGGCAGTTTCTTAATCTTAGTTCCTAACAACTCCAAACTGATTATTCCAACTATCTATCTGACTCCACCTAACGATTCCTCTCACTCTCTCACAATACAACTCTACCAAACCACACCTAAATCTCCCTCTTCCTTCTTCAACTCCCAAACCTCAACTCTCAACTCAACTGACTTTCAAAACCTCCCACTCGACCTTTTATTCCCCCCTTGCATTCTCACTGGCCAATCACATCACACCTATTTTAACCCTTTCCTTATAACCCATCCTAGGAGGCAAACGCCACACTCATCCATGAATGTTTATAAAAGGACTGATCCACTCTGCCAAAGGGATGAGCACACTAAGAGGCTACAGACAAGAGGGGTGATGGGAATTGCAGTTCAGCAACATGTGGAGGGCACCAGGTTGGGGAAGCCTTGCTTTTCAGGGCTTAGTGGTACCTCAAGAAGGTCTTGGTCAGAAGGACTCTTCAACTGTTTCTCCCTTTCGTAGCATCAAGCGAAGCAGTTGCTACATGGTGTGGGGAGGGGACTTCGTCTCCAGTACCCAGCAGACTCGGGTCAGCACCGTGGACCTGGTGATTGGCTGCCTCGTTGACCTGGCAACTGGCCTCATGACCTTTACAGCCAACGGGAAAGAGGTCAACACTTTCTTCCAGGTGAGTGGGGCACCTTCTGGGTGGAAGGGCAGAACACATTTTTCAGGACACTGGAGTACAGAGAGGTGGCCATCATACAGTGCATATTTAATTTAAGGAACTGGTCAACAGATGGATGCTGGCTTTAGATAGTCTTTAAATGGGATTTTAAAATAGATGTGAAACTGTTGATAAGGATAACTTAATGCAACCTGCATTTTCAACCTCCAACCACCGACGCTGGAGACACACAAGAGGGGAATCGTTGGCTGGAGCTTCTATATTCTCCTGTGAGGCTTTCAGAAAACAGTCCTCTTTCTAGAGCATGGTCAAGGATGCCTGTTATATGCACCTGCCATGTTCTGAACCGATGCAAGCTTCAGCCAGGTTGAAAGTTGCCAACCCCTCCAGCAAAGGTTGTGAGTGGACAATATAACCCTCTGTTTCCAGACTACATCCTCCAGGCTTGTGGAGAACTACAGAGGCTTTAAGGGCCAACCCTCGGCCCTAAAGGCGGGCAAGTCTCCTCTGTCCCATACACTGCCAGACTGGTGATGTGCAGTTGGAAGCATCTGGTTCTTTATGGGAAGGTGCCTGTGAGGGTTCAGGCTCTGACTCAATAGAGTCCACCAGCTCCACCTGGTATGCAGGATGAGACCCTACCTGCCTGCAGACTGCCTCCCCAGAGTAGCGCATGCTCTGGTTATCTCCCGCTTGGACTACTGCAACGTGCTCTAAGTGGGGCTACCTTTGAAGGTGACCCAAAAACTGCAACTAATCCAGAATGTGGCAGCTAGACTGGTGACTGGGGGGTGGCCGCCGAGACCATATAACACCGGTCTTGAAAGACCCACATTGGCTCCCAGTACATTTCCAAGCACAATTCAAAGTGTTGGTGTTGACCTTTAAAGCCCTAAACAGCCTCGGTCCAGTATACCTGAAGGAGCGCCTCCACCCCCATCGTTCTGCCCGGACGCTGAGGTCCAGCGCCAAGGGCCTTCTGGCAGTTCTCTCATTGCGAGAAGCCAAATTACAGGGAACCAGGCAGAGGGCCTTCTCGGTAGTGGTGCCTGCCCTGTGGAACGCCCTCCCATCAGATGTCAAAGAGATAAACAACTACCTGACATTCAGAAGACATCTTAAGGCAGCCCTGTTCAGGGAAGTTTTTAATGTGTGAGACATCTTAGTGTATTTTTGGTCTTTGTGGAAGCTGCCCAGAGTGGCTGGGGAAACCCAGCCACATGGGCGGGGTACAAATAATAAATTTTTATTTTTATTATTACTATTACTATTTCTCTGGGGGCTCCTATCCCTCAGCCTGAGGCACACTCTCTTCAACAGTCAGCTCTGAGCCCTAAACTTGACCTGGTTCCCTAACTCCCTTCCAGGTTTCCACTTTGTGTCTGGATCGCTGCTAGATTCAGGGGCTGTGAAACCACCCATGTAAAGGCTCTCCTACACCACAGACTTAAACTACTTTACCTGGTGTGTCTGATTTAGCGTAGTGGCCAAAAATGGTGTATGTGCATGTCAGAGACTGCAGGACCAACGCTCTCTGATTTGCTTGAATGTATTTACAAAAAATTGGGACGCCGGCTCCCTCGGCCAGTAAAGCGAGATGAGCGCTGCAACCCCAGAGTCAGTCACGACTGGACCTAATGATCACGGGTCCCTTTACCTGCCAGTGTGGTGTAGTGGTTAAGAGCGGTAGTCTCGTAATCTGAGTAACCGGGTTCGCGTCTCCGCTCCTCCACATACAGCTGCTGGGTGAATTTGGGCCAGTCACACTTCTTTGAAGTCTCTCAGCCCCACTCACCTCACAGAGTGTTTGTTGTGGGGGAGGAAGGGAAAGGAGAATGTCAGCCGCTTTGAGACTCCTTAAAGGGAGTGAAAGGCGGGATATCAAATCCAAACTCTTCTTCTTCTTCTTCTACCTTTATTTACAAAAAAAAATAAAAAATAAACTGCACTGAAATAATTGATAAAAGCCGGTATATATAATTGTTTTAAATACATTAAAAATAAACAAAATATTGACCTGACTCAGCATTCTGGCAAAAGGGTACTTGGCATCCTTACAATTCCCAGCATTCATTGGGAGAAAAAGTTAGAAGTTAAAACTTTTTTCCTATGTGTTTTACTACGTCATCTTACACACCTGTCGCACTGCAGGTGGAGCCAAACACGAAGCTGTTTCCTGCTGTCGTCGCCCTTCCAACAAGCCAGAACGTAATCCAGTTTGAACTGGGCAAGCTGAAGGTAAGGCCCAAACCTCCAAATAGTAGTGTTTTTGCACACATTCCAATCGCCGAGCCATGAGGGACTTTAGGGGCTTCAACCCTTATCCAGGGTTCGGTTTCCTTGAACTGAAGGTGAATGGAGACTGTGGTGTCTTCAGGATATATGGTTACATTTGCATATCAATACAACCTTAGCATAGAACGGAAGGCCTCACAGCATTAACACCCCAACAGATCTTGCCTCCACATTAAGTTCCCAGACCATAGCTCTGGGTACAGCACAGAGTAAGGCAAGTCTTTGTGTCTCCAGCTTCCAGCATCAGCCCAAACCTTCTCACAAACCAGGCTCCCTTTAACCTGCTGTTCTCCATCTTAGGATCACTTGGCATCCAGCCAGATGAGGTGGGAGAAGGCCCATCCTTTTGTCTCTATAGCAACAGGGCAACTTTTTTGGACATATAAACGGAAGTACTTAGTTGGCCAGCTGAGGCCATTACCTTAACAAAATAACGAGTCTGTACCGGTTCAGTTGCTTCTTCTGCCAGATTCTAAACCGCACTGTATATTGGGTCACAGGCTTGGAAGGGACCCACAGATATCCAGACTGACCTCCCCTCAAAAACTATAACAGTATTTTAGAACAGAGGGAAGCTTGCAGTTGTGACATTCAGAGTGACCACATTCTTCTGTCTCCCTTCTCCTCCCCTGGCAGAACATCATGCCCATCTCAGCTGCCATGTTCCGCAGTGAGCGGAAGAACCCAGAGCCCCAGTGCCCACCACGGCTTGCCATTCAGATGCTGACACCGATGACCTGGAGCCGTATGCCCAATGAGTTCCTGCGGGTGGAAGTTGCCCGTTTCAGCGACCGGCATGGGTGGATGGTTGAGTGTACAGAGCCTAACATCATGATGGCCCTCCACATTCCAGAGGAAAGTCGGTGAGTCTCCTATAAGCCCCTGTAGGAATTACAGCTCAGCTCTACCAAGTCCTAAGGCAGATTAGCCATTTCAGCACCATGGAGAGCTCCTAATGAGCCACTTGCTCCCACAAAGGGCTGGAAGAAAACAAATGCCTTTTGAACATCTCTCCTCCAGCTCACCTCTCCAAGGTCACATGCACACCATTCATTTGAAGCAGGGGGCTCTCTTGGTAGTTCCACCACCTTCAGAACTTTGGGGTAGTGGTGACCCTGGAGAGGACGTTCTCTGTGGCAGCCCTAAGTCGTGGAATTCATTCCCTACAAATCTGGCACCTCAACTATACCCCTTTTGGCCTAGGACTTGCCAATCAGAAGGTCGGCAGTTCGAATCCCCGCGACGGGGTGAGCTCCCGTTGCTCGGTCCCTGCTCCTGCCAACCTAGCAGTTCGAAAGCACGTCAAAGTGCAAGTAGATAAATAGGTACCGCTCCGGCAGGAAGGTAAACGGCGTTTCCATGCACTGCTCTGGTTCGCCAGAAGCAGCTTAGTCATGCTGGCCACATGACCCGGAAGCAGTACGCCGGCTCCCTCAGCCAATAAAGCGAGATGAGCGCCACAACCCCAGAGTCAGCCACAGCTGGACCTAATGGTCAGGAGTCCCTTTACTTTTACCTTAAAAATGCACCTCTTTACACTGGCATTGGCCACCTGAAGTATGAGTTTTCAGGACCTACCTATTCCTGTTACTGTAATTTATTTTAACACTGTTTTTAATACTGACTTTTAAGTGGTTGCAACCTGCCCTGGGACCTGCTGGTGAAAAGCAGGTAACAACAACAACGATGATATAAAATGAGGATAATGTGTACACCAAACTACGAGCACTCTGAGTTATTTCCTCATCCGAAAAGCAGGTGAAGAGACGCCCTGTTAAGAAAATATAAAGAGGAAAGAAAGTGTTAAGATTATCATCATGCGTAGTTACAGACCCATGTTAAGCCTATTATATTAATAATTCACCCTTTGCATCTGTTTTGCTCTATTTTGTTTTCAACTTGTACTTCCCTAAAAAAATCATCTAATCTAGGTATCAACATAATAATAATAATAATAATAATAATAATAATAATAATAATACTGGGAATTGTAGCTCCATGAGGGATAAACGACACTTCCCACGACTCATTTGGAGAAGCTATGTGCTTCGTAAGCACGTCAAAAGTGCAAGTAGATAAATAGGTACTGCTCTAGCAGGAAGGTAAACGGTGTTTCCATGCGCTGCTCTGGTTTGCCAGAAGCGGCTTAGTCATGCTGGCCACGTGACCCGGAAGCTGTATCCTCGGCCAGTAAAGCGAGATGAGCGCGCAACCCCAGAGTTGGTCACAACTGGACCTAATGGTCAGGGGTCCCTTTACCTTTACCTTTATGTGCTTTAAATGTAAGATGTAGATACAGCCCTAGGTGGAGATGTGGAGAACTAGAGCTTTTTCAAAAAGATGGTGCCCAGGCCTGGAGGACAGGGCACTTCCTGCCACGCAGTGCCCTCACGTCCCCCTCTTCTGACTCCCCTTCACAGGTGCATAGACATCCTGGAGCTTTCAGAGCGCCTGGACCTGCTGAAATTCCACTCGCATACCCTGAAGCTGTACTGCGCCGTCTGCGCCTTGGGCAACAACCGGGTGGCGCATGCCCTGTGCAGCCACGTGGACGAGTCTCAGCTGCTGTACACCATCGAGAGCAACCACCTCCCTGGCCTTCTGCGAAGCGGCTACTACGACCTGCTCATCGGCATGCACCTGGAGTCTGCCAAGCGCTCCCGCCTCATGATGAACAGCGAGTTCATCGTCCCTATGACGGATGAGACCAAGAGCATCACGCTCTTCCCGGCCGGTACCAAGAAGCCCGGCCTGCCCGGAGTGGGCATGAGCACCTGCCTGCGCCCGCCGCTGCACTTTGTGGACACCTGCTTCGTCAGCAACAGCAAGGAGCTGTACCAGCTGAGCCCGTCCATCCCCTTGGACGTGCTGAAGGTGAAGGCTATCAACATGCTGACCGAGGCCGTACAGGACGGCGGGCAGCACACCCGCGACCCCGTCGGGGGCAGCGTGGAGTTCCAGTTCGTGCCGGTCCTCAAGCTGATCTGCACCCTCCTCATCATGGGCGTCTTCGAAGACGAGGACGTGCGCCACATCCTCAAGATGATCGAGCCGAACGTCTTCGTGGAGCCCAAGGAGGAGGAAGAGGCAGCAGCGGACGCCGAGGAGGGAGGAGAAGAGCAAGCACCCGCGGAGGAAGAGGAGCAGATGGTGGCAACGGAGGAAGAAGACGAAGAGGGGGCGGAGAAAGAGGCCGGAGGGGGGAAGAAGGAAGAAGTGGAGGGAGGCGAGAAGAGGGAGCTGAAAGCCATCGAGGCCGGGGAAGCGGAAGCCAAGGAGGATGAGGAGGGGTTGGAGGAAGGCTTGCTGCAGATGAAGCTTCCTGAATCTGTCAAGCTGCAGGTAAAGGGTGTGGCTTTGGGGTTTCCTCCCCCCCGCCGTACTCCCTCCAGATCACCCAGCCTCTGTGGTCCTTCAACAGTGGCCATCTTATTCCCGCTGTCAGAGTCGGTTAGCTCCATTCCCTGTCCAAACAATGGACCACACACTTTTAACGGGATCAAGGGCATCTTGTTCTTGACATCTTGGCTGGCCGCTTGAAGAATAGGATGCTGGACTAGATGGGCCATTGGCCTGATCCACAACAGCTCTTCTTATGTTTGCCTCATGAAAAGAGCATGAGGCGAACGCTTGTGTTTGGATGGGTGTGAGGTCTTCATGTGTGAGATTGAATGGATGGTGGCTCTAGCTGTTGTGCTTCTGCGACCATGTGAGAAAGCAAGAGTGTGTTTTGGGTTGTACCCAACTGAGTTTTATCTTGGAGCGGATGCGCTGAAATTAATGAACATTCTATTTCATTCCGCTGGGTCTAAGCTCAGTTGGAGACAACCCTTGGTGGGTTGGCTCTGGCCCCACCCATGGGCTGTCCACTTTTAATGGGGGAAGGGACATCTTGTCTGCTTGGCCACTGTGAGAACAGGATGCTGGACCTGATGGCCATTGGCCTGATCCAGGGCTCTTGTTAAGTAACATCCTGAGCCAGCTCTGTCACCAGGTCTGAGCCAGGTCACCCTGAAAGACCCATCTCTGTATGGTCCACCTCCTTTGAGGCCACTCCATGTCACATCTCCAGTTGGTATGTACAATTGTTGTCGTTTAGTCGTGCCCGACTCTTTGTGACCCCATGGACCAGAGCACGCCAGGCACTCCTGTCTTCCACTGCCTCCCACAGTTTGGTCAAACTCATGATTGTAGCTTCGAGAACACTGTCCAGCCATCTCATCCTCTGTCGTCCCCTTCTCCTTGTGCCCTCCATCTTTCCCAGCATCAGGGTCTTTTCCAGGGAGTCTTCTCTTCTCATGAGGTGGCCAAAGTCTTGGAGCCTCAGCTTCAGGATCTGTCCTTCCAGTGAGCACTCAGGGCTGATTTCCTTCAGAATGGATAGGTTTGTTCTTCTTGCAGTCCATGGGACTCTCCAGAGTCTCCTCCAGCACCAGAATTCAAAAGCATCCATTCTTCGGCGTCCATCAGCCTTCTTGATGGTCCAGCTCTCACTTCCATACATCACTACTGGCAAAACCAGAGCTTTAACTATACGGACCTTTGTCGGCAAGGTGATGTCTCTGCTTTTTAAGATGCTAAGCCCCAAACCTCCTCCTCTCTCCTTCTCAGTCCTTTCCACCCAGCCCTGGTGACTGTGGCTCCTCTCCCCATTGTGCTGACTCCTCTCTCTCCCTCCCTCTTCCCACAGATGTGCAACCTGCTGCAGTTCTTCTGCGACCGCGAGCTGCAGCACCGTGTGGAAGCCATCATCGCTTTCTCGGAGCGCTATGTGGACAACCTGCAGACCAACCAGCGCCAGCGCTACAACACCCTCATGCAGGCCTTCACCATGTCCGCCGCAGAGACGGCCCGGCGCACCCGAGAGTTCCGCTCCCCTCCTCAGGAGCAGGTACTGGGGAGGGGGCAATGGGGAGAGCTAAAGGGGGTGGCTAGGCAGGGCTTCAGCCAGTGAAGAGGTACAAGTTCCTGTAATGCCCCTGTGTCAAAAGCTGATAATATTCTCACACAGCACTCCAGAATATTATTATTCTTCCTTATTTATTGTATAATACTTTCACTGACCACCTCGCTGAGGAAATCCTGGGTGAGTTTGAAAGCCATGGTGCTGATTGATATAGCAGAAGTAAATTGAAATAACAGGAGCAAATTAAGTTTCATTTTGGGATTCAGAACTGGGAGCCTGAACAGCCCTGCCCTGCTTGTCTCTACCTGACTTGGATTGGGGCCTGACAGGCTCCATAAAGAGTGCTGCTGCTGCTTGGCAGAGAAGGCTCCATTATTGTTTTTATTTTTTATCTATGTCATTTCAAATTGTGATTGATATTACAGTGGTACCTCTGGATGCGTTCCGCAGCCCCGTTCGCATCCTGAAGTAAACGCAGCCCGCGTCCGGCGATTCGCCGCTTCCGCACATGCGTGTGGCGTCATTTTGAGCATCTGCGCATGCGTGAGCGGCGAAACCCGGAAGTAACGTGCTCTGTTACTTCTGGGTCGCCGCGGAGCGCGACCCAGAACATGCTCAACCCAAAGCTACTTCAACCCGAGTATGATTGTAATGCTGTATCAGATTTTATGATTTATGTGGAAATTGTTTTCCATTTGGTTGGTACTTTTTTATTTGTTTTATTTATTGTTTATAACTTTTGTTATGTTGGTAATTATGTAAATCTTGTCATGTTGTAAGCTGCCCTGAGCATTGTTTTTGTTGGGATACTGCCAGGGAGATAATGTGCATCTTAGCCCCCAAGCTCCTTGCCAGACGATCCATCGACCTCCCGTAGTCACGCAGTATCAGCAATTTAGCGACACTAAGCCTCTGGCTTAGTGCACACTCTTAACAGCAGAATTCACACAGCAAAAGTTGCACAAGCAGGACAGCATATTTACAGTTTATTTTGCGTAGGTCAGAACAAAAGAAGACATGACCGTCTGCTCCGACTGCTCAGGCAAAACAGGAGAAAACGAAAGGAACATATAGCATAAACATCCTGTGAGACAGGAACTTACGCAGGCTGTGACACAAACATCCTGCTCCCTTTTAAGGTGGAACGGAAATATCCTAACATCCTCCCCCTTTCCGTGTAACCTGTAGTACCTGTGGTTCAGCCCAATTGCAACCTTTGTACGTAAACCTTAAGTTGTTCTCTGTTAACAACCTTAGACAACAGATCAGCAGGAATTTCATTTCCTGGCATGTAGGACACCTGAATGAGTCCTTTCTGAATACACTCTCTTGCACGATGTAGCTTAATCTGCAAGTACTTGGTCCTTTGCTTGCAACTCTCCGAGTTCAGCAAAGCCAAACAAGATCTATTGTCTTGATACACTTGTATAGGACATTTCACAAAAACCCCAATGTCCTTAAACAGTTGCATCAACCATTCACAATCCATGAGTGAAAATGACAGAGCATTGAGTTCTGCTTCACAGGAACTTAGGCTAACTGTCGTCTGCTTTTTGCACAACCAGTCAAACAGGCAGTGGTTGTACATGTAGCATACTCCAGAAGTGCTTGTACCATCCGTGGTGTCACTTCCAAAACTTGCATCTGCAAAGATTTCAAGACCTCCAGTCTTCTGACTGGTGAACCTCAGCCTGTAGTGCATAGTCCCTTTCAAATACCGGGCTATGCGCTTCAGAGCTTTCCAATCCTGAACAGTAGGATTGTTAGCATGTCTGCTAAGCAGGTTAGTGCTTACAGCAATGTCAGGTCTTGAACATCTAGCAATGAAATTCAACTTGCCTAGAATGCATCTGTACAGCGTTGTGTCAGAAAACGCTTCAGCAGTACTGTCTACCTGGTAACCTGTCACCATCGGTGTGTCTGCTGGGTTTGCATCAACCAAATTCAACCTGGTTAATACGTCAGCAATTTTCTGTGTTTGGTGTACCAGAAAATTACCTGCTTGGTCCCTCTCCACCTGCAGAGAAAGATAGTTGGATACTTCACCAAGATCCTTCATGTCAAAGTGCTCCTTCAGCTGAGCTAGGGTGCTTTGGTAGAAAGCCTGATTCTTCCAAAACATCAGAAGATCATCAACAAAACATAAACAATACAGTTTGTTTTGCCCCTCCTCCTTGACAAACACACACGGATCAGCTTTGCCCTGGTGAAAACCTAGAGAAAGCAACGTTTCAGTGAGTTTTGTGTTCCAACACCTGGCACTCTGCTTGAGACCATATAAGGATTTCCGCAGTTTACAGACCATTCCCTTCTGTATCTGCATCCCGTCAGGTGGAAGCATGTATAGCTCCTCCCCCAAAATCCCGTACAAAAAAGCTGTATTTATGTCATGATGGGAAACATGCAGTTTCTCCTCCGCAGCGATCTTGAGCATCAGCCGAATGCTCTCATATTTGACCGTGGGTGAGTAGGTCTCGTGGTAATCCTGCCCTGGTACCTGTGAAAAACCTCTGGCAACCAATCTGGCTTTGTGTCTGACAACCTTGCCATTCTGGTCTGTCTTGGCCTTGAAGACCCATTTGCTGCCAACCAGTCTCATCCCTGGGACTACCGGTACCAGTTCCCAAGTCTGGTTCCTGTTCAAGGAATCAACTTCAGCCTTCATGGCATTAAGCCAAGGCTCAGCATCTTTAGAGGTTAACTCCTGGACCTCTTTGAAGCTTGAAGGTTCCCACACCTTCTCTGAGCTACTAAGAACAGCAGTTGCCGTCTTAGCAAACTCATCAGCAAATCTCTTTGGAGGTTTGCCTTTGGTCGCCCTTTCAGACCTGCGAACCAGACGCAAGTCTTCTGGACTCATCTCCTCCTTCTTAGGAGAAAAGTGACCAATGGTGAACAGTGGTTCTTCCAGTTCATTGTCAGACGTATCAGATGGTCTGACTGAGGCCTTTGCGCTCTTGTAGTCTGCTGTGTCATCACTGTCACTGACAGCAGCAGCAGCGCCGCCCACTGAACTGGAATCCGAACTCTGATCATCATCATCATCATCATCCTCAGTTTCCTCAGCTTTCTCAGCATGATCTGCTTTCTTCACATCACCTTCATCCTCCTCTGGGTAACTCTGGAAAATTCCCACATTTTCCCCCCACTTAGGATTGTACTCAACACTCCTTGTGAACTTTATGGATTTTGAGTTAGTCATCCATACTCTGTATGCACCTTTATCGTACCCCATGAACAAACCATGTGCCCCACGCTTCCCAAGCTTGTTGCTTTGTGGGGTGTGTACCCACATGTCAGAACCAAAGATTCTCAAGTGCTTGGTGTTAGGTTTCTTACCAAACATTTTCTCATAGGGAGTGCAGCCAATAGGTGATGACAGTCTGCGATTAAAAGTGTAGACAAAATTCGAGAGAGCCTCCCCCCAAAACTTCTCAGGGAGGTTGGCATCATGCAACAAGGTTTTTATTCCTTGCAGCAACGTTTGATTTGCTCTCTCCGCAAGCCCATTCATCCATGGCGATCTAGGCGTTGATAAGTCATGCTGGATTCCCTTCTCAGTCAGGAAAGCTTCAAACTGCTGAGAAGTGAACTCCCCGCCCCGATCAGTAAACAGACAGCCAATACGTTTACCATGAGCATTCTCCAACCAAGCACAGAATGCCTTGAACCTAGGAAATGCTTGCGATTTCTGCTCGAGCACAAACACATGAATGTACCTGGAAAAAGAATCAATTAGAACCATGAAGTACCTTGCACCTCCCAAAGAGGGCGCTAGAGGCCCAACCAGGTCTGCATGAACTAGCTGGTAGGGTTTGGAAGCCTGCCTGCTAGACTCCTTGCCTTTTGGAGCAACCTTCACCTTGTTCTCTGCACAAGATACACATTTCATGTGAAATTTACAAGGTTTGATATCCAAACCTTCAACCAACTCAGGCATCTTGGCTAGCGCTTGCCAAGAGAGGTGACAAAATCTTCTATGTGCATCGTGAATGCATCCTGCATGAAGAACCTTGTTAGTTTGTGCAACACAACAAGTATCAGCATTAGACACAGCAACATCATCATAAGTTAGACAGAACAAACCATCCATCAACTTTGCATGCCACATGTCCTCTTTGCCTTTTCTGATGACACAGACAGTCCTCTTGAAGGAAACCTCAAAACCACGCCCAGTCAGCTGTGGTACACTAATCAAATTGTCCGCAGCTCCTGGAACAAAAAGTACATCTCTGATGGTAGTATGCAAACTTGCAAGTTTCACAGTCCCAACTCCTGTAGCTTGCAAAGTCCTTCCATCAACCAGGTGGACCTCTCCATCTTGAGGTGTGAAGGAGATAAACAGATGGCGGTCTTTGGTGAGATGGCGCGTCGCCCCAGAGTCAATAACAAACCTGGCCTTGGCCTTGTTTCCCACCGGCGTGGGCTTTTGCAGCTTGCCTTTAGCCTTTGGTGAAGCTGTGCCAGCATACAAAACCTTGTTTTCCACTGGCGTGGGCTTTTGCTGCTTGCCCCCCTGCTCCTGGCCATCAGACTTGCCTTTAGCCTTTGGTGAAGCTGTGCCAGCAAACAAAGCCTTGTTTTCCACTGGCGTGGGCCTTTCACCCCCCTTCTGCTTCGGGCCATCTGCAGGCTTTTTCCTTTGTTTACTTCTGGCCTTCCGGCCTCTGCAAAGTTGACCTTGGCTCCCATGGGAAACAGAGCTCTCAGCTGCCGACTCCTTGGCTCCCCCTGGAGGCTGGAATGCTGCCTGGGATGACATCACAGTCAGCTCCCCCTGCAGCTTGCAACCGGTGCCCTCGGCATCCTTGCATTCACTCGCATTCTGGGAAACAGCCAGGACCTCCGATGCAGTCAAACTCTGGGCTGGGATGACTGGCAGATGGGCTATCTTCAAAGCATTCCACATCTGACGCGCAGTCGTGTTGCCAGCTAGCGTAGCAATTTCCTCCAGAGAGACGGACAAGACTATTACGTCTATGGCTCTCGAATTCTGAGCCTCCCATCTCCCTGTCAGAGGAACTGGAGGGGCTTCACATACAGTATGCCACAACCCAAACTGACGCAGCAAACTCTCACACCATTTTGCCCAGGTCTCATAATTGTCCCGATTTAACTTTGGGCACTCAGCAGCTTCAGAGGCTTGGAAAAACTCCATTCCAGCTCTTAACGTCAGCCGTGAGTCTTCTTCACTTCAGAGACTCCTTATCTTGGCACCCATAAATCACGAAGCCTGCTTGGCTCGGCTCCCAGGCCAATTAGGCCAGCCGGACATCAAAGAGGCTGCCGCGGCAACAGAAAAGCCTCTGCTTTCGCTTTTCCAACATACCTCAGCAGTCTGTCGCTGTCTTACTCCCCTGCAAGTGCCGTGAATCTGGGCCCGAAACCTGTTGTTGGGATACTGCCAGGGAGATAATGTGCATCTTAGCCCCCAAGCTCCTTGCCGGACGATCCATCGACCTCCCGTAGTCACGCAGTATCAGCAATTTAGCGACACTAAGCCTCTGGCTTAGTGCACACTCTTAACAGCAGAATTCACACAGCAAAAGTTGCACAAGCAGGACAGCATATTTACAGTTTATTTTGCGTAGGTCAGAACAAAAGAAGACATGACCGTCTGCTCCGACTGCTCAGGCAAAACAGGAGAAAACGAAAGGAACATATAGCATAAACATCCTGTGAGACAGGAACTTACGCAGGCTGTGACACAAACATCCTGCTCCCTTTTAAGGTGGAACGGAAATATCCTAACAGTTTTTACTATGGAAAGGCTGCATACAAATAAAATGATGAATGATGAATGAATGAAGTTCTCACTGTCAGTGGCCTACAGTGCAGCGCTTGATGTTTTGCTGTTCTGCTAAATTTGTATCCTGAGCAACTATTGGTTTACTGAGAGCAAGGGAAAGGCTCTTCTAATGCACAGCCTTTCCCCACCTGATGCCCTCCCGGTGTGACGAGCTGTAACTCCTATCAGCCCCAGGCAGTTGTAGTGCAAAACATCTGGAGGGCACCAGGTTGGGGAAGACTGACATAGTACATTCAACAGAAAAGGCCTGGATTCTCTGCTTAGCAGCGTTCATCACTTAACTCCAGCATGATGCTAGGTCAGCCTTTCTCAACCTGTGGGTCCCCAGATGTTGTTGAACTACAACTCCCATCACCCCTAGCTAGCAAGGCCAGAGCTCAGGGATGGGAGTTGTAGTCCAACAACATCTGGGGACCCACAGGTTGAGAACTGCTGTGCTAGGTGCTTGTGGCGTTTGCCCTCCTAGGTGACATCATGCTGGGTCATAAGGAAAGGGTTAAATGAGTGTGAAGTGATTGGCAAGTGAGAATCCAAGGGGAGGAGTTAGAGTTAGTGTTGTTAAGTAGTCAGTCGGGTGTTAGAGAAGGGAGAGTGAGGATACGTCTGTGGGTTGGGATAGTTGATGTGAGAGAGTGAGAGAATCTGTTACAAGGAGTCAGATAGACAGATGGGATAATTAGTTAGAAGTTATTAGGAAGGTATAGGACGGTAAGAACCTAAGATTAAGAAACTGACAAGAATGTTTAATGGTTTAATGTTAACAACTGTCTGGACTCCATGTGTACCCGAGAGAAACGGGTTGGTGGCAGCGGGGAAGCAATCACAGTGGTGGCAGAGGGATCAATAGACCGTCAAATGTCCGGGGACCCTGTGTGAACGCCGCAGTGCTGTACGGAGCATGGGACAAAAGCTGCCCAGGCTTGCAACCCACATCCAGTGCAACCTGTGTCTTCTTTCCTCTGCAGATCAACATGCTGCTGCACTTCAAGAATGGGGCTGATGAGGAGGAGTGCCCGGTGCCGGAAGACATCCGGGACGAACTGCTGGAATTCCACGCTGATTTGCTATCTCACTGTGGTAAGGAGCACCCTCTTCATTGCCCCTACCAGCCCTAAGCACACTAAAAGCCACTCTGCACTCTGCTTGATGCAGAGGAGTGCTAGGAAGCACCAGCTGAGGAACCCCCAAGGGAACCTTGGTCTCACAGAACCAGATGAGGTGTGAAGAGGGCAGAGCAAAGACAGACAAGGCATCAGAGTCTCAGATTGCTTGGGAAGGACCCGGGCAAGGAGGAGACTTAGGAAGCTGTGGGAAGGCGTGGACTTCAGTCCTCACAACTGCTATTGGGGCAAGGTCTACTGGAAAGAGTTGCTGGGCTCACTAGGCCTGAGCTGTTTTGTTTCTTGGAATAAAGAATTGATGTCGCTGACAGTTTCTGAGTTATTGCTAACCTGCTCCCGACACCTGCCCTAGCATCAGGACACATTTGCACCATATATTTAAAGCGCTGTGATGCCACTTTAAACAGTCAGGGCTTCGCCCAAGGAATCCTGGGAGTTGTAGTTTCTTAGGGGTGCTGAGAGTTCCATTCTGTAGATGTAAGCCACACCTTCCCCAGCTTATCCCTGTGGTGAACGAAAGCTAGAAGCTCGCACTGAAAATCCAAACGGAAAGTGTGGGTTGTGAAGATGCTGCAGATGCCAAGGTCCACACTTGCACAGTGTGTTCTTGTCCACACACCCTGGCTAGCTTGGGCACCAGACCGGTTTCCCCCATTTTTTGACACTTGCGCTCATTAGCTCTGCACGTTCACCAACAGGTATCCAGTCGGAGGGTGAAGAAGAGGAGGAGGAGGAAGACACGTCCTTCTACCGGCGGCTGATGGGCTTAGTGGATAAGGTAACGAGCTTCCGCAAGAAGGAGGAGAAAACGGAGGAAGAGCAGCCTGCAGAAGAGGAGCCAAAACCCAGTAGGTGCAAGAGTGGAGTTGGGGAAGGAAAGGGGTGATTAAGGGGCTACTTTGCTGAGAGTTATAGGGACGCGGGTGGCGCTGTGGGTTAAACCACAGAGCCTAGGACTTGCCGATCAGAAGGTCGGCGGTTCGAATCCCCGCAACGGGGTGAGCTCCCGTTGCTCGGTCCCTGCACCTGCCAACCTAGCAGTTCGAAAGCACGTCAAAGTGCAAGTAGATAAATAGGTACCACTCTGGCGGGAAGGTAAACAGCGTTTCCGTTCGCTGCTCTGGTTCGCCAGAAGCGGCTTGGTCATGCTGGCCACATGACCCAGAAGCTGTACGCCGGCTCCCTCGGCCGATAAAGTGAGATGAGCGCCGCAACCCCAGAGTGGGCCACAACTGGACCTAATGCTCAGGGGTCCCTTTACCTTGCTGCGAGTTGAGGATCATGGCCATGAGTCAGGAGGAGGCAAATTTCTTTAATGTTCTTAAGAAGTGTCCTTTGCCTGCTTTGTGACCTCCAGATGTTTTGCACTACAGCCTCTTGTAGGCTGTCTAGTACAGGCTTCCTCAGCCTCGGCCCTCCAGATGTTTTTGGCCTACAACTCCCATGATCCCCAGCTAGCAGGACCCATGGGCAGGGATGATGGGAACTGTAGTCTCAAAACACCTGGAGGGCCGAGGTTGAGGAAACCTGGTCTAGTAGACCTCAATTCTCCCTCTCCCCAACCATGCAGGCACCCTGCAGGAGCTGATCTCGCACACCATGGTTCACTGGGCCCAAGAGTCTTTCATCCAGAGCCCGGAGCTGGTGAGGGTCATGTTCAGCCTTCTCCATCGGCAGTACGACGGCCTTGGGGAGCTAATCCGTGCCCTCCCCAAGGCCTACACCATCAACGCCAACTCTGTGGAAGACACTATGAGCCTGCTGGAGTGCCTGGGCCAGATCCGCTCACTGCTCATCGTCCAGATGGGGCCTGAGGAGGAGAACCTGATGATACAGAGTATTGGGTATGTGCCTCCATCTCTTCCTGTAGCCTCCTCCTTTATCCCACCCCGAAGCAGCCCCTCCATGCTCCATGGGTTCCCGGCTCCTGCTCAAAGGGAACTGTTACCTCCAATGAGCTGCAGAAATACATTTCCATATTACTCAGCCATCTTGGTTCATCTTGTCTGGTACTGAGCTCTACAAGGTCTGAGGCAAGGATCCTTCCCTGCTGCCTGAGGCCCCTTCTCTTAAAAAAAAAAAATTTAATTAAATTTCCATTTACCAAACCAATCATATCATATTAATTATTCCAAATTATACCAATACATATCACAAAGTCCAAATATTTAACCAAATTTTAATTTTTTTGTGGGGGGTACCCATGTTTCGAGTTCGGTAGGGGTCCAGTCATCTTATATTTCTGCTGCTTTGATGTTCACAGTCCCATCTTCTCATCTCCTTGTCGTTATCCTTTTTCTTCTTAATAATCTCTGAGTTGTATCCACAAGCGAGTTGAAAGGAACAGCCTTGTTTATATTTCTGTGTGAACTTTGTAATGCTCTCCCGTAATTCATCTCACATAGATCCAAAAGTTCAAAAGTCCTGTTCAAGCGGCAGTCGCCATTTTAGTCAGTTCCGATGAAATACAGTCTAGGCGTCCGCTCCTTAAGTTTCCCAGACCAGTTGCACCATAAATCAGTCTTTCCGGGAGGGTTATTGCCCTTTCAAATTTATGATCCAAACCTGATAACAGAACAGTGGTTTACCCTCCCTATGACTGCAAATCTTGCAACAAGGTCTGCCTCATAATGGCAGATCGCTTTAGTAACTACGCCACGAGAAAGCCTCCCTTCGCCTGAGGCCACTTCTTGCTTGAGATGCCTGCGTAACATCTGCTCTGTCCATGAGCTATGACCCCCCCCCCCCCGATTTTGACTCCTGCCCATTTGCAGGGATAGCATCCCTCTCTGAGGCTAAGTCCGCTCCATACATTTAAAGCATCGCTATCATGGCTACTAGCCATTGATAGTCTTCCACATTTTTGTCCTACCCTCTTTTAAAGCCTTCCAGGGTGGTGGCCGTTCTCCCAGTCTGAAGCTCTTCCCCTTAAACACTCCCGACTCCCCTCTACTTTCACTTGCTCTGTCCTTTGCATCGTGGGCTTGCATTCTCCGGTACTCAGCGCCTTGCACCCTTGTGTCTTCCCCTGGCAGCAACATTATGAACAACAAGGTCTTCTACCAGCACCCCAACCTGATGAGGGCTCTGGGCATGCATGAGACCGTCATGGAGGTGATGGTGAATGTGCTTGGAGGAGGAGATTCAAAGGTAAGGAAGCTTGCTTTCGGCTAGCACAGGCCCACGTTTTCAAGGCTGCTCATGGCTGCACACACACCCAACAAGTTGATGCAGGAGGTGGTGTTGGTGGTGCGGTCTTCAGTGCAGGAGAGTGAAAGGGTCCATAATTGGATCAAATGCTTTCTGCCATTCTGTGAGGAGGGAGGCATGGTGCTGACCTTTAAAGCCCTAAATGGCCTCGGCCCAGTATACCTGAAGGAGTGTCTCCACCCCCATCGTTCTACCTGGACGCTGAGATCCAGCGCCGAGGGCCTTCTGGTGGTTCTCTCACTGTGAGAAGCAAAGCTACAGGGAACCAGGCAGAGGGCCTTCTCGGTGGTGGTGCCCACCCTGTGGAATGCCCTCTCATCAGATGTCAAAGAGATAAACAACTACCTGACATTTAGAAGACATCTGAAGGCAGCCCTGTTCAGGGAAGTTTTTAATGTGTGACATTTTAAATGTATTTTTAATCTTTGTTGGAAGCTGCCCAGAGTGGCTGGAGAAACCCAGCCAGATGTGCAGGGTACAAATAATATATTATTATTATTATTATTATTATTATTATTATTATTATTATTAACATGTGGAGAGACAGCCTCCATCATGGCTGCTGCTGTTTCCTGCTCTTGGCATCCATTTTGATTTCATAAAATCAATGTGATTTTATATTCTAAAAAAATACTTCAAAAAATAGAGTGGAAGAACTCACTGCTTCAATACTTTTCCAACGCTGGAGCTTTTGAAGAACTCAGAGCTCTTATTTGATCAATTCCCATGGAAAGGAGAAGCACCAATAGCAGTTTGAAGTGATGCATCTCTCCTTCAGGCCATACAGGGCGACTATGAACTGCTTCATTATTGACAGGAAGGCACCCCATTTTTTTTAAAAAAAAGCTCCCTCCAATTGAACACACACACACACTCAGGGTGTTTATTGTGGACTTGGTGCGCTGCAAGTGCGTGCAACAGCCGTGCAATGCCGTCTTCATCAAAACGTTACCCCATATTTCAGGAGAGGGGTGGGGTGGGTGAGATGGCAAAGCGGGTGTTTAGCAAAGCTGTTAAAGGAGGCCGCCTTGTCCCTTGCTGAGCAGGAGATCCGCTTCCCCAAGATGGTGACCAATTGCTGCCGTTTCCTGTGCTACTTCTGCCGCATCAGCCGCCAGAACCAGCGCTCCATGTTCGACCACCTCAGCTACCTGCTGGAGAACAGTGGCATTGGGCTGGGTGAGCAAGGGCGCTTTGGAGCAGGTTTGGGGGAGTGCAGTGGGGTGCTGGGGTGTGGAGGAACACAGCAGATATCAGCTGTCCAAAGATGGGAATGGGCTTTTTCTGCTGTGGCTCCCCATTTGTGGAGTCTCGCCTGGCCCCTTCATTATATATCTTTAGGTCCCTAGCAGAAATGTTTCTCTTTAACCAGGTGTTTGGCTGATGAACATAAATGTAGAAATATTCTCACACAGGTGAAATTTGCTCCTCCGTTTCCATGTGTGTCTGGTGTCAAAACTGAAGGGCAAACCATTTTTTTGGTCCGCTTCCACTGTTCTGAGAAATTCTGATTTAATGCTAGTTAAAACAAATTGAGAAAGCATGTCGCCCCGCAAATCTATCCATGCCTCTTTAGCAGGGGAGGATTAAACCCCATTTTGAAAAATTAAACTGTTGGATTTTTTCAAAGTTGGATTTTTTAAAAATTTTTGCACAGACCTACCCAAGCTGTGTCATTCCAGCTACAACTTCTGAGGGCAGTGACTCCTCTGTCCCCTTTTGTCAGGCCATGCTCTGCCCCTTGGGCCTTGAGTTCTGCCTGTTCTTACTGTTTGCTTTGCTCCTCTAGGCATGCGCGGATCCACACCCTTGGACGTGGCAGCTGCTTCTGTCATTGACAACAACGAGCTGGCTCTGGCCTTGCAAGAGCAAGACCTGGAGAAGGTAACAGGCATGGCCAGAAAGTACCAAACAGGACTGGGTGGGTGGGTGGGTGTGGAGTGTGGCTAAGGACTGTTGTAAATAAAAAATTGCCCTTTTCCCTTTATGGGGTATCCAAGAGCCCATACAGAGTCCTTACATAGGTTCCCTATTGGTAGGAGAAAATAACAGAGGCCAACCAGAGAATATTGAGAAGCAAAGCAGCTAGTAAGCTTGATCTTTATTGATCTGTTGCAACAGGGTGCTCCCCTCGCAAGCAAGAAAGGACCCAGAACAAAGGTGTGCAAGGCCTTCTAAAGACTTTTGAAATTGCCACCCTGTAGATCAAGACCACCCCCAGAAACATCATACATACATCACAGAAGGGGTGTAACCTAAGACCACCCTCCAGATACATCACACCTACATCACAAAAAAGGCGGTCTAAAACAGAAATTTGAATGTTGTTTTTCTCCTGTCGTTGTTTATCTCCTGTCTGGCAGGTTACTTGATTGGATTGCCTGGGTAGCCTGGCCATTCTTTTGTAGTGATAAATACTTAGTTCCTGGGCCAAGTCACAGGCTCACACCCTATTCAAACACAGACATACCCTTAAGACAGGATTTGTGAAGGAAAAGACAATGGGGAGGCTTTTCCACTTTGACCTTGCAGAGAAAACATTTGCTCAGTTTAGGAATCAAAATGGCTTCAGGTCGGTCTTCCTGTGCTGATCTATGTACGTGCGGTTATGAACATTGCCATATATCTAAGACCTCAAAATTCCTATCACAGGACCAGCTTTGGGTATTAACAGCATACGAGCTACAAGAAGACTGCTCCCCTTCCCCAAATTTGCCCCTCTCCTTTCTCTCTCCCCAAAACCATGATATTGCTGCCCTCCTGTCCATTTCCCAGCATCCTTGAGGTCTTCCTCTGCTGCCCGCAAAGGCTTTCAACCCTGTCCCCATGAGGTGGTGAGGGTGGTTACCTTTTCTCTATGACAATATCATAGAGCTCAAATGGCAAGAGTGGCACTCTTTACCACTTCCTCTTTCCCCTCTATGTGCTTTTCAAGGTGAATGTGAATTCATTTTACCCAGACCACTTGGGAAAGTGAAGCGTGTGTGTTCTTTCTTTCTGTCTCTCAGGGGGATAGGGGAGAGAAGAGATGAGAGGTGGTGGCACCCAAGGCAGTGGTGCAGAAATCCAAATGGGGCCTAAAAACATCGCTGACTTCCCCCTTATCGTTTATTATTTTCATCATTTATTAAATTGTACTAAGGGACGTGGGTGGTGCTGTGGGTTAAACCACAGAGCCTAGGACTTGCCGATCAGAAGGTTGGTGGCTCGAATCCCCATGACTGGGTGAGCTCCCGTTGCTCAGTCCCTGCTCCTGCCAACCTAGCAGTTTGAAAGCACATCAAAGTGCAAGTAGATAAATAGGTACCACTCCGGCGGGAAGGTAAACGGCGTTTCCGTGCGCTGCTCTGGTTCTCCAGAAGCGGCTTAGTCATGCTGGCCACATGACCTGGAAGCTGTACGCCGGCTCCTTCGGCCAATAAAGTGGGATGAGCGCCGCAACCCCAGAGTCGGCCACAACTGGACCTAACGGTCAGGGGTCCCTTTACCTTTACCTTTACCAATGTACTGCTCTTCATCCGAGAATGACAGGGCGATTTGCAATAAAAAAAACACCCAAAAATTGAATGCCAGAATAACAAGCAAAAACAATACCCCTCTCCATTTTAAAAGGCCATGGATTGTTTAATTAGCCAAAGGCCTGGGAGAAGAAGCACATTTTTGCCTGGTGCCTAAAGATCTTGCAATGAAGGCACCTGGCAAGTCTCCTTGGGGAGAACATTCCACAAGTGGGGAGCCACTGCAGAAAAGGCCCGTTCTTGTGTTGCTGCCCTCTGGACCTTTTGCAGAGGACGCACACAAAGAAGGTTGTGAGATTATGATTGTAGGGTCCAGGTCAGTTCATATGGGGAGCGGCAGTTCCCTTAGCTGTTCCTTGCCTTCACAGCAGCAGCCTAGGCAGCCTTTTTGTCCAGTGGTGAGGGAGTAAACTCCTCTGCGGTTGCTTAGCAACTGCATCCCACCTCTCTTCCTTTCCTGGGCAGCAATGCTGAAGCTAGCTATTTAAAGGTCATAAATGACGCCAGGATCAATACACATCCTGTCCACTGTCGAATGCAGTTTGCCTCTGAATGCCAGAAATAGCAGAAGTATGGAGTGTTGGTTCTGCTTATATGAGCTTCTGGTTTGCCACTGTGAGAATAGGATGCTGGACTGGATGGGATCCAGCTAAAGGACTCCTCTTCCGTTCTTCTTGCCTATTGATTTCATGAATGCAGACCTGTCACTCATGTGCAGTTACTTATTGTGTGGTTTGTGAGTCTTTTCAGTTACCGTATTTTTCGCTCTAAAGGGCGCACTGGACCATAGGGCACACCTAGTTTTTGGGAGGGAAATAAAGAAAAAAATATTTATTCCCCCCCCCCCCAGCCCCAAAGAGCAAAGAAGCCAAGACAGCCAGCGGGATCCATCCCGCTGGCTGTCTTGGTTTCCTCTTTAGCCACGCACAACCTCTCCAGCCGGGAGAGGCTGCGCACGGCTTCGTTTTTAGCTGCGGGGTTGGGGCGGAGGAAGCCCGAGCTTCCCCTGACCCCAGCCCCCAGAACAGGTCCAGGAGCGGCGGCAAGCGCTGGGGATAGCTGCCCGAAGCCTGCCAGGCTCTGAAAGCTTGCGGATAGCTGCCTGAAGCCGGGGTGCGCAGCGCTGCACTCCCCGGGCTTCGGGCTGCAGGCTGCTATCCACAAGCCTTCGTAGCCCGGCGGGCACTCCCGCCGCACTCCGAAGGCTTGCAGATAGCTTCCTGAAGCCTGCATTCGCCCCATAGGACGCACACACATTTCCCCCTCATTTTTGGAGGGGGAAAAAGTGCGTCCTATAGAGCGAAAAATACGGTAGTTATGAGCGTAGCCTTCTTTTCAGTCCAGGGAAATGAGGGTGACTTATCCCAGTCTTGAATCTGGTCCTCCACCATTTTGCTCCATCGGGGGGGGATGCCCTGTGGATAAAGGCATGGAAGAACTGGAGCTTTGCCATCAGCCTTGCACTCTCCCTTGCTTCCCCAGGTGGTGACGTACCTAGCCGGGGCCGGCCTCCAGAGCTGCCCCATGCTGCTCTCCAAGGGATACCCCGACATTGGCTGGAACCCCTGTGGAGGCGAGCGTTACCTCGACTTCCTGCGCTTCACTGTCTTCGTCAACGGTGAGCTTGGCGGTGGGTGGGCTCTTAACACTGGTGGTTACACAGATAATTCAGGGTCCAGAGGAGCGGGTCCACTCTTCATCACTCGCTGACCCAGGGAACACAGCCCCCTATATTATTTCGCTTGCTCTAGGGGGGAGTCTGCCTTCCTCTGGCATCAGTGTCTTCAAAATGGCGGGTTCCCAGAATGGAGGAGTCGCTGCTAAATTTGGATATAGGTACCATTGTGTTGGTGTTGCACTGGAGCAGCATCTGGTAACCTGGAGTCCCCACCAGATGTTTTAAACTGATGACAGTTGTCCTCCAAAACTTCTGGAAGGCACCAGGTTGGCAAAAAACCTGCACAGGACATAGGTTGCTGCAGATTTTGTTAGGTGGACCCAGGGTTAATTTGGGGGGGAAGCAAGTGATTGACGAAAGAGATGAGGCGTGTATATAATGCTTAGAACATGCGCTAGCCAGTGGGCCACATCAGCCCCGACAGATGTGACAGACCAGCCTTTCTTTCCCCCTCCAATGTCCCTTCCAAGACTTCAACCAGATTCTGAGCTGGCGCTGGGCACACCCCACATATTTCTAAACCTTGTGCCACAAACATAAGAAATACAGTGGTACCTCAGGTTACATACGCTTCAGGTTACAGACTCCGCTAACCCAGAAATAGTACCTCGGGTTAAGAACTTTGCTTCAGGATGAGAACAGAAATCGTGCTCCGGCGGTGCAGTGGCAGCAGGAGGCCCCATTAGCTAAAGTGGTGCTTCAGGTTAAGAACAGTTTCAGGTTAAGAACGGACCTCCGGAACGAATTAAGTACTTAACCCGAGGTACCACTGTATAATCCTTACTTCGTGGAAGCAAGTCAAAGCTGAAATAACGAAGACAGTAGAGTTTCCACCAGGTGCTTCTGTGGCAAAAATATGTGGAACTAGGGGCTGATGCCTGCTTGCTTCGGTTACCAAGCCTACCTGTGCACCAACCCCTTTGCCAACCCCCCTTCCCTTACGACCCCCATCCCTTTACACCTCCCTTCCAGTTTGTCCAAACCTCCCCTCCCAGCTCTCTCCAACTCCCTCCCCTTCATCTCACCTCTCTAGGTGGCAATGCGAATTGCAATATGACGATAGCCTTACAATTTTATGTGTATATGCAGAAACCTTCCTCCCTGTCCCCGTTCATGCAACATTCTCCCTTCTTCCCCGCAGGTGAGAGTGTGGAAGAGAACGCCAACGTGGTGGTTCGCTTGTTGATCCGGCGCCCTGAGTGTTTTGGCCCCGCCCTACGGGGTGAAGGTGGCAATGGGCTGTTGGCCGCCATTGAGGAGGCCATCCAGATCTCGCAGGATCCTGCCCGCGACGGGCCGACGGTCAAGAAAGATCGCCGCCGGGAGCTGTGCGTGAAGGGAGGGGCAAAGGGCGCTGTGCATGATGACGGGGAGGGCAGGCTCATTGAGGGCAGAGAGTTAACAGACAGATTCCAGGAACACAGACCCCATCCTTGAACCAGAGGGTATGCAGCCCAGTTCATAGGAACATAGAAGCAGGCCCTATACTGAATCAGACCATTTTTGCATCTACCGTATTTTTTGCTCCGTAAGACACACCTTTCTCGCTCCATAAGACGCACCTATAAAATAAGGGGAAATGTGAGCGTGTCTTATGGAGTGAATGGCGCTGCACAGAGAGGTAGAGGTGCGCAACACCCCTTCAGCGAAGCGGGAGGAGGAACGGAGCCCCTTCCATTCCTCCTCCCGCTTCGCTGAAGGGGTGCTGCGCAGCTCTCCTTATCTGCACAGAGCCCCTTCAGCGACGCACCTGTCCTGCGAAGCCGGAGGAGGAACAGAAGGGTCTCCTTCTGTTCCTTCTCCAGTTTCACTTGAAGGGGTGCTGCACAGTTCTCCCTCTTTGCGCAGTGCCTCTCCTTCGCAGGAGAGGTGCTGCGCAGAGAGGGAGAACTGCACAGCACCCCTTCAGCGAGGCACCTGTCCTGGCTTCTCCCTTAGCCTCTTCCGGGCAGGGGGAGCCTTCATCCTGCTGCCCTGAAGAGGCTTGGCGCTGTTATCCCCGAAGCCAGAACAGCCACACAGTATCCCAGAAGCCAGATCCCTCTTGCTGTTCTGGCTTCTGGGATTCAAAAAATTTTTTTTTCTTGTTTTCCTCCCCCCAAAACTAGGTGCGTCTTATCGTCTGGTGCATCTTATAGAGCGAAAAATACGGTAGCTCAGTACTGCCTACACTGACTGGCAGTGGCAGTTTGGCCTGGGAACATTCCTAGCCTACCTGGAGATTGAGCATGGGACCTTATGCATGCATAGTACATGCACAGCCACTGAACTAAAGGTCTTAGCCTGGAGGTATATACAAAGCAGCCTTATGCCTGGTCCTTCTGGCTCTGTGTTGTCTACACTGCCTGGCAGTGCTTCTCCAGGACATTCCCAGGATTGAAGATGCCAGGGACATTTTGCCTGCAAACAGGTGGCGGCAGCACCACTGAGCTGCACCCCTTTCCAATTTAACAGCTCCTGTTAAACTGGGACGGGCTGGAAAGGATGGTGAAGGCGGAGGCAAAATTGTTCTGTTTCTCCAGGAACAGCAAGAGGAGCAGAGGCTTTCTTGTTGCTCAGCGCATTGAGCAGAGCAGCAGCATATGACTTGCTCCAGCTTATCTCTCTTGTTGAAAAGGTGCCTTGCTAGCTTCACGGATCAGCTCTTAGCACACAAGTCAAATACTTGCCTGACAAGTAGCCTTGGTAGCTCAGTCAGTAGAGCATAAGGCTCTTAATCTGAGTCGTGGGTTTGAGCCCCACGCTGGGCAAAAGATTCCTGAATTGTAGGGGGTTGGACTAGATGGGCCTTGTGGTCCCTGCCAATTCTACAATTCTATGAGTCTGTGACGCTTTCCCAGATTCCCTCACTACAGGCCTGAGTCCCTGTAGAGAGCCGTTCCAAACAACCTTCCCACCTTTCTGCACATGCTCAGCATCACTTTCTTTTTACCGTTGCCTCACATGCTCCGAGCAGTACCAAAATGGGACTAGTCTCAAGAGTCAGACCCCCTGATTTCTTGGTAAAGGGACCCCCGACCATTAGGTCCAGTCGTGACCGATTCTGGGGCTGCAGCGCTCATCTCGCTTTATTGGCCGAGGGAGCCGGCGTACAGCTTCCGGGTCATGTGGCCAGCATGACTAAGCCGCTTCTGGCGAACCAGAGCAGCGCGTGGAAACGCCGTTTACCTTCCCGCCGGAGTGGTACCTATTTATCTACTTGCACTTTGATGTGCTTTAGAACTGCTAGGTTGGCAGGAGCAGGGACTGAGCAGCAGGAGCTCACCCTGTTGCGGGGATTCGAACTGCCGACCTTCTGATCGGCAAGTCCTAGGCTCTGTGGTTTAACCCACAGCACCACCTGCATCCCCCTGATTTCTTAGCTCAAATCAAAAATTCCCTTCTCCGTTTCCCTCTCCACTTCACTTCGCCTCCGCCTTCAGGAGGACTGGAGCCTTGATCTGTGTGGTTTTTTTCAATGTAAAAGCTAAGAATTCGGGTTGTTGGCGGTGCCACAATATTCAAAGCCAGGGGTAGGCAACCTAAGGCCCATGGGCCACAAGCGGCCCATGGGGGTCGTTTATACGGCCCACGAGCTGCCCACGAGCCAAGCCGCCCACTTGGTGAGTCCCTGCGCACTGCGCTGAACCGGCACAGCGCGGAACAGGGACTCGCTTCAGCGGTGCCAGAAATCACATCTGCGTAGATGCCGAAAATCGCATCTGCGCAGACGCCGACACCGGAAATCGCGCATGCGCAATCTGGCCCATGGAGGGGTCTCCGCTGGAGTGAACAGGCCCAGGCAAGGTAAACCTTGCCGGCCCCTGTTCTAAGCTGATGGCCGCATTCTGCACTCTGCTGACATGGTGACCACTTGTCTGACCTCTCTGGCTACAACTTCATTTTCACACACACTTCGTGAATAGTATTCATTCCTTTTCCCTACTCTCAACGTTTGTTTGTTTGTTTGTTTGTTTGTTTTTGTTTTGCCCCTCCCCCCATGCTCCCCACCTTCGCTGCATGAACGGCTGATGATTCTTCTCCCCTTTTCCTACTCTCTCTCTCTCTCTCTTTCTCTCTCTACCAGATTTGGGGGAGAGGAATCCCACGAGGAGAACCGGGTGCATTTGGGCAACGCAATCATGTCCTTCTATGCCGCCCTCATCGATTTGCTGGGGCGCTGCGCCCCTGAGATGCATGTAAGCAGCATCGCTCCACTCCCTTCACTGTCTGCAATGCTAGAGATAGCCCACTTCAACCCCCCCAAAAAAACCCCACAACATTTCACCTTGCACTGATCCCACCCACCCTCCAGCACAGTCCTCTGCTGGCTCTCAACCCCCCTCCCCAGCACCCTTTCTTCCAAAGTGGGCATTGGATCAGGTCCCTAACCAACTGGCTCCTCCTCACGCCTTGCCTCCTTCTTTCTGAACAGCTCATCCAGGCCGGAAAAGGCGAAGCCCTCAGAATCAGGGCCATCTTGCGCTCCTTGGTGCCCCTGGAGGATCTTGTCGGGGTCATCAGTCTACCTCTGCAGATCCCATCGTTTGGCAAAGGTACGGTGGCCGGGCGGGACCTCTCCTGGTCCCGAGAACCTTCCAGGCCCTTCCGGAACCTTCCATGTGCACTTGCTGCTCCTTCCTCTGCCTGCTTTTCTTTCCCCACCCCAACCGGCTTCCGGAAGCCTGGCTTGCTCTCTCTCCTCCACCTGCTCATGTTCTTCTCTTGCTTGTGTGTAGATGGCAGCGTTGTCGAGCCCAAGATGTCTGCAAGCTTTGTGCCTGACCACAAGGCACCCATGGTGTTGTTCCTGGACCGGGTCTACGGCATTGACAACCAGGACTTCCTTCTCAGCGTGCTGGAGGTGGGCTTCTTGCCTGACATGAGAGCCGCCGCCTCATTGGACACGGTGAGTGCTGGGATAGGAAGGGATGGATACTATTGGCTGGACACCACATGAGGGTCAGACTGTTGCTTGGGGGCTTCCCATTGGGGAATCTGGCTGGCCACTATGAAATCAGGATGCTGGACTTTGTTTGTGTTATGTACTGAAGTTCTCACCCTGGGCCAGCAGGGGGATACTGTAGATAGTTATGCAAATAAGGGATCGAAAGTGACGTTCAGTGATTGGATAGTTTTAGAAAATTGTTACAGTTATGTTGTACTGGAGCTCTATATAAGCAGGCTGACTGAACCCTTCAGTTCAGTTCTGTTCTGGCCTGTGAATAAACAAGAGCTGTTTGAAGAATCACTGTGTCGTCTGATATGTTCACCCACAGCTTAACAGTTTGTTTGCTTGTTTGCTTGTTTGTTTGTTTGTTTGTTTGTTTGTTTGTTTGTTTGAGTGATTATAAATTAATATACCACTTGATTGTCCAAAAGCAACAACCTCAAGGAAATCCCAATGAAAGAACAATGGCAAGAAAAATTGATGAGTTATGCAGAATTGGCAAAGTTGGCACATAAATTACGTGAGAAGGATAATCTTGACTTCAAGGAAGATTGGGAACTTTTTACAGATTACTTAAAAAAACAAAACAAAATGCCTTGGACTCCTTGGCAGGTTTTGAATAAACACCCACAAATTTATTAATAGAATAAATGATAGATAAGGCAATGATATGTACAATTTTTAACATGCAGAGAATAATATGTGCAAATAAATCAGAGAAGGGAGCTGAGGGAAGTCTCAGGTGGGGGGGGGAGATGGAGGGATGGGGAGGAATAAAAAGGGGGGAAATAATGTAATTGATTATTTGGACGGATAATTTGTTCTGTTGAAATTGCTTAATAAAAAATATTTTAAAAAAACAAAACAAAAGCAACAACCTCAAAGAGGCTTACGAAAAGAATGAAACAATGGAATTATTAAAAACAACCATGGGAGGAGGGTTGTGGGTTGGCTGGTTGGTTTCGTTATTGCTTTTATTGTATATTTTGTGTTCTTATTTTGTATTTTCATGCTGTGGACCTCCCTGGAGGGCGGTGGTATACAAACTTAACAAATAAACCAAATGGAACAAAAGGAATTTAAAACATTCAAAAAACATAATTGCCACCCATGACAAGATAAAAACCAGGTTTAAAACGTATGTCAGTATTCCACATGTCTGGGTTGGCTTGCCTAAAGAAAAATGTTTTTAGCAAATTTTATCAAATCCACCACAGATTAAAACAAATTTAGTACAATTTTTCCAAAAATTGGCTTCCCACGCTTTGTTTTCAGTGTCTCCATAATTTCCTTTTGTTTCTGCATTGTTTCCCCAATCATTTCTAATTCACATTCCATTCCCTATATCACAATCATTTCTTTGTTAATTTTAATTTATTATCCTTTAACATCAGCTGCCCACTTGTCAAATCCTGCAGTATTCTAACACTTCCGATACAGTGGTACCTTGGGTTAAGTACTTAATTCGTTCCGGAGGTCCGTACTTAACCTGAAACTGTTCTTAACCTGAAGCACCACTTTAGCTAATGGGGCCTCCTGTTGCCGCCGTGCCGCCGGAGCCCAATTTCTGTTCTTTTCCTGAAGCAAAGTTCTTCACCTGAAGCACTATTTCTGGGTTAGCGGAGTGTGTAACCTGAAGCATAGTTAACCTGAAGCGTATGTAACCCGAGGTACCACTATATCTGCAAGTAAGGTGATCAAGTTGTCAGTCTGCAATAAAACAAGAATTGTTGTTTCTAAAGTAAATTTCCTTTCCTTCTTTCTGCGTCAATGAAAACCTAATAGTTCACTTTTGCTATACGTTTCCCCTTTACTGCTTAACTGCAGAGTCCACTTTGTCCCAATATCTTCCCCAGCAGGTTTCTTCTCATGTTCTATGGTCTTCCCTTCTGATGCCCTGTCATTGAAATTCCACTCAATATTGATCCGGAGTAGAACTCCAATGTATAGTTAGCAGAGTAAAAACTTAAACATGTTGCAGGATTCCCAAACAATAGACCAGAGGCAATTATACTTCATCCAGCTCCAAGAACCCTCCTGAATTAATTGGAATAGGAAAGATCTCTACAAATCAGATCTTTCTTTCTTTTTCAGATGATCTTTATTGAATTTTTAGTTACATACTGTACATACACATACATTATATTTCACATTTGTTCTTGCTCTCCCGGGCTGACTTCCCTCCTTCCTTCTTCTGGCTTTTTTGTGTCCTGTTTGACTTTTCGCATTGTCTTTGTCCATTTTCCATAAGATTGTTCTTCTTCATTTTTTCCATTAAATGTCCGTAAACAAATAAATCTTTCTATATATACAAATTCTTGCTGTCTGTCTATATTCATTTACAAATATTGTTCAGTAATAATCCTAATATACATTTTTAATTCATTTTGATATTATTATCCAGTAAATTTCTTGTATTTTCCCATTATGAGATATTATTTTAATTCTACTGGTTTCCCTATTTCACATCATCTTCTCTATATATAACATAAATTTTCCCCATTCTTTTTGATATGTTTCATCCCCCTGATGTCAAATTTTTGCTGTTAATTTGGCTATTTCTGCGTATTCCATAACCTTGTACTGCCAATTTTCTATTGTAGGCAATTTTTGCTGTTTCCATACCTGAGCCAGCAATAACCTTGCCACCGTTGTGTATAAGAACAGTTTCTGGTCATTCTTGTCAATGTCTTCTCCCACCATTCCCAACAGGAATGACTCTTGTTTTTTCAAAAACGTATACCGTATCTTTCGCTCTATAAGATGCACCAGACCAAAAGACGCACCTAGTTTTTGGAGGAGGAAAACAAAAAAAAAATATTCTGAATCTCAGAAGCCAGAACAGCAAGAGGGATCGCTGCGCAGTGAAAGCAGCAATCCCTCTTGCTGTTCTGGCTTCTGGGATAGCTGCGCAGCCTGCATTCACTCCATAAGACGCACACACCTTTCCCCTTACTTTTTAGGAGGGAAAAAGTGAGTCTTATAGAGCAAAAAATACGGGGAAAAGTGAGTCTTATAGAGCAAAAAATACGATTTTTATCTTCTTTATATATAACGAAATCAGATCAATATTTTCTGCACTAAGAAATGCAAACTGACAGGCCCTTCTCATCTCCCACGCTTCTGACCTTTTCCTTTCTCCCACCGCAGGCTGCCTTCAGCACCACAGAGATGGCTCTGGCCATGAATCGCTACCTGTGCCTGGCAGTGCTGCCGCTCATCACCAAGTGTGCCCCCCTTTTCGCCGGCACTGAGCACCGGGCCATCATGGTGGACTCCATGCTGCACACCATCTACCGGCTGTCACGGGGGCGCTCCCTCACCAAAGCGCAGCGTGACGTCATTGAAGAGTGCCTCATGGCGCTGTGCAGGTATTGAGGAGGCGCCCTAATTTCAGGGTAGACCTTTTACGCCCTGGGTTACCGGAAGCACTGCCTTCACGTCCTTGGGGGTCCTTCTTGAATGCCCGCCCTTAAGAGCAGTTAGGTAAGGTAAAGGTAAAGGGATCCCTGACCATTAGGTCCAGTCGTGGCCGACTCTGGGGTTGCGGCGCTCATCTCGCTTTATTGGCCAAGGGAGCCGGCGTACAGCTTCCGGGTCATGTGGCCAGCATGACTAAGCCGCTTCTGGCGAACCAGAGCAGCGCACGGAAACCTTCCTGCCAGAGCGGTACCTATTTATCTACTTGCACTTTGATGTGCTTTCGAACTGCTAGGTTGGCAGGAGCAGGGACTGAGTAACAGGAGCTCACCCCGTCACGGGGATTCGAACCGCCGACCTTCTGATCGGCAAGTCCTAGGCTCTGTGGTTTAACCCACAGCGCCACCCGCGTCCCAAGATCAGTTAGGTAGGTGAATGCAAATGATGACGGGGACTTCTCAGGGTGGCCCCAAAACTATGGAGCACCATTCCAACAGGTGAACAACTTGCCTCTTCGACTCGGGAAGTTGGGCAGGCCTTGAATTCCTTCTTTGTCATGGCTGCTTCTTGTATTAATCTGCCCACATATGTTCTGTTCTCCCACGACCCCGGGGTTAGACTCCCCTTCTTTGGGGAATGAGACTGGGGATTCAGATTGGGAGGAGGAACTCAGAGGAGGAAGCACATGCACAGGAGGAGCTCACAGAGCCAGTGTGGTGTAGTGGTTAAGAGCGGTGGACTCGTAATCTGGTGAACCGTGTTCGATTCCCCGCTCCTCCACATGCAGCTGCTGGGTGACCTGGGTGAGGACAGGATCACACTTCAAAACGACCTTGACAGATTAGAGAACTGGGCCAAAACAAACAAGATGAATTTTAACAGGGAGAAATGTAAAGTATTGCACTTGGGCAAAAAAAATGAGAGGCACAAATACAAGATGGGTGACACCTGGCTTGAGAGCAGTACATGTGAAAAGGATCTAGGAGTCTTGGTTGACCACAAACTTGACATGAGCCAACAGTGTGACGCGGCAGCTAAAAAAGCCAATGCAATTCTGGGCTGCATCAATAGGAGTATAGCATCTAGATCAAGGGAAGTAATAGAGCCACTGTATTCTGCTCTGGTCAGACCTCACCTGGAGTACTGTGTCCAGTTCTGGGCACCACAGTTCAAGAAGGACACTGACAAACTGGAACGTGTCCAGAGGAGGGCAACCAAAATGGTCAAAGGCCTGGAAACGATGCCTTATGAGGAACGGCTAAGGGAGCTGGGCATGTTTAGCCTGGAGAAGAGGAGGTTAAGGGGTGATATGATAGCCATGTTCAAATATATAAAAGGATGTCACATAGAGGAGGGAGAAAGGTTGTTTTCTGCTGCTCCAGAGAAGCGGACACGGAGCAATGGATCCAAACTACAAGAAAGAAGATTCCACCTAAACATTAGGAAGAACTTCCTGACAGTAAGAGCTGTTCGACAGTGGAATTTGCTGCCAAGGAGTGTGGTGGAGTCTCCTTCTTTGGAGGTCTTTAAGCAGAGGCTTGACAACCATATGTCAGGAGTGCTCTGATGGTGTTTCCTGCTTGGCAGGGGGTTGGACTCGATGACCCTTGTAGTCTCTTCCAACTCTATGATTCTATGATTCTATGATTCTATGACCTTGGGCTAGTCACACTTCTCTGGAGTCTCAGTCTCACTCACCTCACAGAGTGTTTGTTGTGGGGGAGGAAGGGAAAGGAGGTTGTGAACCGCTTTGAGACTCCTTCGGGTAGTGATAAAGCCGGATATCAAATCCAAACTCCTTCTTCTTCTACCCCTCCGGCCCGTTGTATTGCGCCAGAGTCTTCCTTGTTGCACTGGAGTAAACGACAGCTGGAGAGTGAAGGCAGAGCTAGCAATTGAGACAGAGCTAGTGTATAAAACTTGGTCTGAGAGTGACTGTTGTTGAAGCAACATCTAAGCTTCGCTCTCATTCATTTTTCAAGGTGAGCCCTGTATGGAGCTGTCCAGGGTACTTTTGTCCTGATTTGCCTCTGCTGAGGTCAACGCTCACATCAGGACCTGTTGTGACTATTTCTCTCTCTCCTATGATCTAACTGCATCTGGATCTATATGGCCTTTGTCTCTATCTGGCTAGCCACAGCCAGTGTTCCTTCTGAAGAAGCTTGGTCCCTCCATACAAATACAGTGGTACCTCTGGATGCGAACGAGATCCGTTCCGGAGCCCCGTTCGCATCCTGAAGCGAACGCAACCCGTGTCTGCGCGTGCGCGGGTCGCGATTCGCCGCTTTTGCGCATGCACGTGACGTTATTCTGAGCATTCGCGCATGCACGAGCAGCGAAACCCGGAAGTAACGCGTTCCCTTACCTCCGGGTCGCCACGGAGCGCAACCTGAAAATGCTTAACCCGTAGCTACTTTAACCCGTGGTATGACTGTACACTTAAGAGGTTGACCCTACCCCTGCTCCTTAATATTTTTGGTCCCCCAAACACGAAATTTCATTGCGGGCTACTTTTCCAGGTATATCAGGCCCTCCATGCTCCAGCATCTCCTGCGCCGGCTGGTATTTGATGTGCCCATCCTCAATGAGTTTGCAAAGATGTCTCTGAAGGTGAGCAGTGCATGTGTGTGGGGGGGGGGGAATGTTGTCATATGGAACACACCAGGCTGTCTGCAGCAGCTTTTGCCATACTGGTGCCCTCCAGGTGTTTTGGACTGCAACTCCCATCAGCCCCAGGTAGCATGGCTGCACTGGTTTGAACCAATGGGACTTGTAGTCTAAAACTTTGGGAGGGCACCAGGTTGGCAAAGGCTGGTCTGGAGGATGAAGAAAATTGTGTTCTTGACGGGAAGCCCCTCTCCCTGCTGACTCCTTTTCTCCACCCTGCCCAGCTCCTGACCAATCATTACGAGCGTTGCTGGAAGTACTACTGCCTTCCCACTGGCTGGGCCAACTATGGGGTCACCTCTGAGGAGGAGCTTCACCTGACCCGGAAGCTCTTCTGGGGCATTTTTGAGTCTCTGTCCCACAAGGTAAGCAGTTGTACCTAACTTTGATCTTAAGTAGGATCCATTGGGTCAGCCTGGGAATACGGTGATGTGTGAAGTGTTTTGCAGTAAAATAAGACACAATATAAAATGCAGAAAATTACACACCACACCAAACAAAGCCATTCCTATGATGGTATGATGATTATTAAAGGTAATGCGGGTGGCACTGTGGTCTAAACCACTGAGCCTCTTGGGCTTGCCGATCAGAAGGTCGGCGGTTCGAATCCCTGCGACAAGGTGAGCTCCTGTTGCTCTGTCCCAGCTCCTGCCTACCTAGCAGTTCGAAAGCACACCAGTGCAAATAGACAAATAGGTACCGCTGTGGTGGGAAGGTAAATGGCGTTTCCATGCGCTCTGGTTTCCGTCACAGTGTTCTGTTGCTCCCAAAGCAGTTTAGTCCTGCTGGCCACATGACCTGGAAAGCTGTCTGCAGACAAACACCGGCTCCCTCGGCCTGAAAGCAAGATGAGCGCTGCACCCCATAGTCACCTTTGACTGGACTTAACCGTCCAGGGGTCCTTTACCTTTTTTACCCTGCGATGATTATTCCATAAAATGACAGAGGGAGCCTGGTCCCAAGCTGCATAAGGCCTTATATACCAATAATAAAATATTTAAAGTGTCTTCCCATGCCCTACTATGTGACCAGCCTTCAGGCTGACTGGCTCAAGCATTTAGCCTGCTTGAGCTGGCCTCTGACCTTTGGCTTCCAGCTGATCTGTCTCCCTCTTTCCTGGCTGCCCTTGGCTATGAGTGTCTGTCAGGAGGGGTCACTGCCAAGGGCAACTCAGTTGGGAGGGTGGGGAATGGCCAGGAATGTGGGTCGTCTTCTTTTCCGTCTGCCAATTCACCCACCGTTGCTTCTCTCATTCACGGTGCCCAGAAATTTGACCCTGACCTGTACAAGCTTGCCATGCCCTGCCTGTGTGCCATTGCGGGGGCCTTGCCCCCTGACTACGTGGATGCCAGCTACTCATCCAAGACAGAGAAGAAGGCGTCTGTGGATGCTGAGGGCAACTTCGACCCCAAGCCTGTGGAGACCCTCAAGTGAGTGATGTTTAAGTAATAATAATAATAATAATAATAATAGTAATAATAATTTATTATTTAGACTCCACCCATCTGGCTGGGTTTCCCCAGCCACTCTGGGCGGCTTCCAACAAAATATTAAAATACAGTAATGCATCAAATATTAAAAGCTTCCCTGAACAGGGCTGCCTTCAGATGTCTTCTAAAAGTCTGGTAGTTGCTGTTCTCTTTGACATCTGGTGGGAGGGCGTTCCACAGGGCGGGTGCCACCACCGAGAAGGCCCTCTGCCTGGTTCCCTGTAACTTGGCTTCTTGCAACGAGGGAACCGCCAGAAGGCCCTTGGCACTGGACCTCAGCGTCTGGGCAGAACGATGGGGGTGGAGACACTCCTCAGTGCGGAAGGACGCACATGGTGTAGTGGTTTGGATGCCGATTCAAATCCCCGTTTGGCCGCAAAGCTCATGCTAGTCATCATCTCTCAGACCTAATCTACCTCACAGGGCTGTTGTGAGGAGCAAAACGGGGAGGACGTGTATTCCACTTGTAGCTCCTTGAAGTAAAGGCGGGAGATCTGTGGCGTCATAAAAATAAACATAAACGTTAGCAGGCCTGCTGAGGTAATGCCAGTGCAGGGGTAGACAGTGAACTTTTAGGGAAAGATTGAAAGAGGGGAAGAGGGATTTAGCCTTTCTGTCAGGAGCTCGTCCTACACTCGAGTAGGATCCTGGTAGAGACACATGCCCAACTGGCATGTTCTCTCCCTCCTGGTCGATCGTTCGGGAGCTTCAAAAGCTTTCTTCAGCCTGAACATCACAGTGACTGATGCCAACCAACACCAGCACACTTAGGGATCCGCAGAGTCTGCGCAGTTCGCGTGACAAACCTCAGCAACTCAGCATTTTGGCTAATCTACTTTATTTACATATAAACACACACGGAGCACTGCAACATGGCTCCCCCTCTCTCTAGCATCAGACAGCAAAGAGAAAAAAACCCAAAGGACAATAGTCCCACTTCACGGAACATAGTAACACAAACATCCTGTCTCCGTCACTTTCCACTCTGTGGAGTCAAAACATATACCATCATGTGATAGACAAAAATTCCCATGACTGCAATCATGGAGCAGGATTTCTAACACTTTCTGCTCCTTGCTAAAAACGCCCTCCAACTCCTTCAGTATTTCCTTCCTCTCCTGGATTTATTCCAGGCTGCAGAATCCAGCGCTGAGAGTTGGCAGGAATGATTAAACCTTGCAGGGCCGTGTATGGGCACTGCTCCTTCCTGTCACTTCTCCCCTGTAACTGCCCAGCCTCGCATCTGATGAAAATGTTCTTTCTTGCAGCGTCATCATTCCTGAGAGGCTGGACTCTTTCATCAACAAGTATGCCGAGTATACCCATGAGAAGTGGGCCTTTGACAAGGTAAGGAGCCTCCACGTGACCCTACACACACACACACACCTTCCAAGCTCCAGGAAGATGAGGCTCTCTGCCTCCGTCTGCTTGGAAAGAAATGGATATGACACCATTTGATCTCCCACTTGCAGATTCAGAATAACTGGTCGTTTGGGGAGGTGGTCGATGAAGAGGCTAAGACGAACCCCATGCTGCGCCCTTACAAAACGTTCTCGGAAAAGGTAAATATTGCACCCTGTAGAAGCCGGGTAGAACCTTTTGACTCCCGAGTCCAGTTGCAAGCTAAAGGCAAAAGTCGCAGAATTCTGGTGCTTGACAGACCAACTGAATCTGAAATTTAGAATTTCAGACCAAAAGAAAATGCATAATAATAATAATAATAATAATAATAATAATTATTATTATTATTATTTTATTTATATCCCGCCCTCCCCAGCCAAAGCCGGGCTCAGAGCGGCTAACAACAGTAAAATGATAAAACATTCTAAAATCATTTCATTATAAAATTAATTCCAATCAAATTAATGGCAACCATTGGGCGAGAAGTTCTGTGTGGATTGCCAAAGGAGGGAGTCAGGCTGTGCCTTGGCCAAAAGGATTTTGGCACTGTACATCAGACTAAACCTTCTTGGAGGGGGGGGAAAGCATTTTAAAGCAGAAATGATTATTCAGGTAGCAGATGAATGTTTTGTATCATTATAATGTCAGGAATCCAGCTGGTTACAAGATTAGGAATGTTATAACACTTTCAAATGAAGAGATGAAAATTGGATTTCTTGTTTGCAGATATATTTTTTTAATATATTTTTATCAAAGATTTTCTTGGTTTGCAAAAGTATGTGCAGTGTCTCTTTTCAAGTTACATTTTTTTACAGATCAGTTTCATTTGTTGAGACATTAGTGTTACATTAGGAAGAAAAGGGGGAAAGAGGTGGAGGGGGGAATGGTGAGTGGGGGTGGAGATTTGACTTAGAAATATTCAGTTGGCTATCAATCACCTTGTTAGAGAGCTCTCCTCTTATGTGGCCAGATTGGATCGTAATAGAATTCTCAGGATGTAATGGGGAACCACAGCTTACCGTATTTACTCAAGTCTAATGCGCCATCGAATCTAATGTGCACCGTAATTTTCGCAACCTAATTTGGCCCAAATACAGTGGTGCCCCGCAAGACGAATGCCTCGCAAGACGGAAAACCCGCTAGACGAAAGGGTTTTCCGTTTTGGAGGTGCTTCGCAAAACGAATTTCCTATGGGCTTGCTTCGCAAGACGAAAATGTCTTGCGAGTTCCTGCGGGGGTTTTTTCCTTTCCCCCCCCCTTTTTCCAAGCCGCTAAGCTGCTTATCAACTGATCCGCTAAGCCGCTAAACAGCTGATCCGCTAAGCCGCTTATCAGCTGATCCGCTTAGCCCGCTAAGCCGCTAATAGCGCTAATCCGCTAAGCCGCTAATGGGCTTGCTTCGCAAGACGAAGAGACTCACGGAATGGATTCTTTTCGTCTTGCGAGGCACCACTGTAAAGGTGAGCATTAGATTTGAGTAAATGCGGTAATTCTTTGCCATAGTCCTTTCTCTCCTTCTCTGTCCAAAATTCAATATCACTTTTCCCTTTCTGTAGGATAAGGAAATTTACCGCTGGCCCATCAAGGAGTCTCTGAAGGCCATGATCGCTTGGGAGTGGACTGTTGAGAAGGCCCGGGAGGGCGAAGAGGAGAAGACCGAGAAGAAAAAGACCCGCAAGATCTCACAAACAACCCAGGTTTGTCCCGAAGTGTCTTAGGAGGAGAAAGAACATCTGGGGGTTGTTTCTTGCCCTAAATGTTTCTTGCCCTAAATGCTTTTTTTAAAAAAATGAAAAGCCCCTTGGGAGGCCACAATTTTGAGAGGGTTGTGTGGGTTCTTAACCAACCCTTTCATATTTCCTCCTTCTGTCACGGTCCGGTTCACGGGCGATCAAAGTCCCGGCTGGGGATGTCGGGATCAGGGGCGGGGTGCGAGCAGGAACTGGAGTCCAGAAGCCAGGAGTCAGGAAGCCAAGAGTCTGAGGGTCAGAGAGCCGGGAGTCAAGAAGCCAAGGGTCTGAGGGTCCAAAAGCAAGGAGTCACGAAGTCAGGGGTCCGAGGATCAAGAAGCAAGGAGACAAGGAACCAAAGACAGCAAGGCAGGGAACGTGTTGCTGTGGCAAAGAGCCGAAGGGAAAATGCTGACCTTATATCCCTTCCTGATATAATTTCTGACTTTTTCTGTGTGTAGATCCACCCACACTTTGAAAAGTTGCAATTTAGGGAGTATAGCTCAGACTTCCTCAACCTGTTTAGGGAAGCTTTTAATGTTTGATGTACTACAGTATTTTAATATTTTTTGGAAGCCGCCCAGAGTGGCTGGGGTATAAATAATAAATTATTATTATTATTATTATTATTATTATTATTATTATTATTACCTCGGGCCCTCCAGATGATTTATAGATAAACTTCATTCGCATTAGCCAATGGCCATAGCAACATAAAACAAGCAATGTATACAATTAAAAATACAACAATGGGTAAAAAGGACAATCAAATGACCAAGATTATCGTTCAGATAGTGGCCCTTAATCTCACTGCACCCTCGATAAACCTAGCAACCTTTGCTGTAGTCTTATCATTTTGATCTGATAAAAGAAAGAACAACATGGCCGCAGATGGGCGGCCTGGGATGGGGAGTGGGGTGATGATCTCATTCCTCAGATCTTTATAAAGGGGACAGGACAGGCGAACATGAGCCACTGTTTCCAGATTCAATGGACCAGTTGGTCTAAGGCAGCTTCCAGCATTTATGCGGGAGAGAGGCATCCAGAAAATTTGACCTAGCGCAAGAGAAAGGAGTCAAGGGTGGAGGCGATGGTGGTGTGGGGGAGGCAATAGCGTCCAGTGAGCGGTCTTTGTTCTTATGTGTCCCCCTTAGACCTACGACCCCAGCCATGGCTACAACCCACAGCCCATTGACCTGTCTGGAGTGACCCTTTCCAGGGAGCTGCAGGTGAGTGAGCACAAAGCGTTGGTGCTGACCTTTAAAGCCCTAAACGGCCTCAAAGGCCCAGTATACCTGAAGGAGCGTCTCCACCCCCATCGTTCTACCCAGACACTGAGGTCCAGCTCCGAGGGCCTTCTGGCGGTTCCCTCGCTGCGAGAAGCCAAGTTACAGGGAACCAGGCAGAGGGCCTTCTCGGTAGTGGCACCCGCCGTGTGGAACACCCTCCCACCAGATGTCAAAGAAAACAACTACCAGACTTTTAGAAGACATCTGAAGGCAGCCCTGTTCAGGGAAGCTTTTAATGTTTAATAGGTTATTGTATTTTAGTGTTGTCAGGGACTCAGGAGCAGGAGCACTGGGGAGAGAGGAAATGGAGAGCGAAGGGGATGAATCCGAGGGCAGCGTAGGGGAGTATGACAGTGGCCCGAGAGATTCCATGAGCTTCTCCAGCGAATCAGAAGATTCCCAGAAGGGGGCGCCTATGGTCAGGGCAAGGGGGGTCCCAGGGGGGACGCACCAGAAACAAGGAGCCAGAGGGGAACCCCAAAGCAGCAGTGGAGGATCGGGACCAGTTTCCCCACCAGAGCGTAGTGGAGGGGAAGAGTCACATGTGTCAGGGGCAGTGTCTCCTCCAGAGAGGGAGTCAGGGCTGACCACGCCTCCAACGGAGGGGAGGTCAGTTGCAGCTAGCCCCCCCAGAGGGGGAAGCAGTGACAGCAGCAGCAGTGAAATGGTCAGGAGAAAAGTTACCGGCTGGGCGCGCGCGCCAAGTTCAAATGTGCAGGCGCGGGGAACAGCAGGAGACCCGGATGGGGAACCAGCTCCTAAAGCCCGCCGGAGGGAGGGGGAAGGCTCAGGGGACTCAGCGTCAGAAGAGGCTAGAAAGGGCGAGACCCCAACGGCCAGGCGGAACCAGAGGCGGAAGGAACTGAGGAAGAGGTGGAGTAAGGCTAGAATCTTAAATTGGTGTCAGGGGGGAGGAGACTCAGACGGAGCATCAGCGGTCTGACAGTTGAGACGTAGAGCTGCGCGCTGCGGCTCTGGAAGTGAAACTGAACTTCAATAAAGACTTTGTACCTAACAACGAAGCAGCGTTGGTCCTTTGTGAGCTGGGGCCTTGGGCAGCTCTGACAAGTGTTCTGTTGGAAGCCGCCCAGAGTGGCTGGGGAAACCCAGCCAGATGGGCGGGGTATTATTATTATTATTATTGAAGCAGAGTGGGAAAATTCCTCAGTCATCATAACTTACCCAAATATATAATTTCTGCCGCTTTTGACCACATCTTTTCCTCTCTCCACCACTGGTCTCTCTCCACAGGCCATGGCAGAGCAGCTAGCTGAGAACTACCACAACACCTGGGGGCGCAAGAAGAAGCTGGAACTGGAAGCCAAAGGTGAGCCTCTCCATCTTCTTCTTCTTCTTTCTGCCTTTCCTTTTATCGGGGGCTGTTGTTCTCTCCCCTTTCCCCCCTCCCAGCAGGCTTCATGCCTCCTCTTTCTCTCTTCCCCTCCCCAAGGGGGCGGCACCCATCCCCTGCTGGTGCCTTATGATACGCTGACGGCCAAGGAGAAGGCCCGAGACCGAGAAAAGGCCCAGGAGTTGCTCAAATTCCTCCAGCTTAACGGCTATGCAGTGACAAGGTGAGCCTGGAAGGAGATGGGGTGGGGTGGGTGGGTGGGTTGTGCGAGCTCTCACACGCACACACATGCACACTGATGACAATAAAAAAGGAATATGTAAAGGTAAAGGGACCCCTGACCATTAGGTCCAGTCGTGACCGACTCTGGGGTTGCGGCACTCATCTCGCTTTATTGGCCGAGGGAGCCGGCGTACAGCTTCCGGGTCATGTGGCCAGCATGACTAAGCCGCTTCTGGCGAACCAGAGCAGTGCACGGAAACGCCGTTTACCTTCCCGCCGGAGCGGTACCTATTTATCTACTTGTACTTTGACGTGCTTTCGAACTGCTAGGTTGGCAGGAGCAGGGACCGAGCAACGGGAGCTCACCCGTCGTGGGGATTCGAACTGCCGACCTTCTGATTGGCAAGTCCTAGGCTCTGTGGTTTAACCCACAGCGCCACCCGCGTCCCAAAAAAAGGAATGCTTCTGTATAAAAAAGGAAAGATGGGGGAACGTATGCTACATGCTCTAGGGCAGGCACCCCCAAACTCGGCCCTCCAGCTGTGTTGGGACTACAATTCCCATCATATACAATTGGGAATACAATTCCAGTATATTCCAGTATTCCAGGAGTACAATTCTAGTATATCTGAAGGAGCATCTCCACCCCCATCGTTCTACCCGGACACTGAGGTCCAGCGCCGAGGGCCTTCAGGCGGTTCCCTCACTGCGAGAAGCCAAGTTACAGGGAACCAGGCAGAGGGCCTTCTCGGTAGTGGCACCTTCCCTGTGGAACGCCCTCCCACCAGACGTCAAAGACAACAAGAACTACCAGACTTTTAGATGACATCTGAAGGCAGCCCTGTTTCGGGTAGCTTTTAATGTTTGAGGCATTACTGTATTTGAATATTGTGTCGGAAGCCGCCCAGAGTGGCTGGCGAAACCCAGCCAGATGGGCGGGGTATAAATAAATTATTATTATTATTATCATCCCTGACCACTGGCCCTGTTAGCTAGGGGTGATGGGAGTTGTAGTCCCAAAACAGCTGGAGGGCCAAGTTTGGGGGTGCCTGCTCTAGGGATAACCACCCTGCCTGTGGGATTTGTGCTATCTGCCAATCTGCTACTGAGTCGAGTTCAAGGTACTGGTGGTAACATATAACATTTAAATCCCTATACTTACTAATGTATGATCTGGTTGAAATTATTAAATAACAATAAAGCGAGTTTAACCAGTTTAGGATTTCACCGCAGACAGTCCCTTGTTGCAACTCATTATAGGGGAGGATCACCTTACCAACCAAGGTCCGTATAGTTAAAGCCATGGTTTTCCCAGTAGTGATGTATGGAAGTGAGAGCTGGACCATAAAGAAGGCTGATCACCGTAGAATTGATGCTTTTGAATTCTGGTGCTGGAGGAGACTCTTGAGAGTCCCATGGACTGCAAGAAGATCAAACCTCTCCATTCTGAAGGAAATCAGCCCTGAGTGCTCACTGGAAGGACAGATCCTGAAGCTGAGGCTCCAAGACTTTGGCCACCTCATGAGAAGAGCAGACTCCCTGGAAAAGACCCTGATGCTGGGAAAGATGGAGGGCACAAGGAGAAGGGGACGACAGAGGACGAGATGGTTGGACAGTGTTCTCGAAGCTACAAACATGGGTCTGACCAAGCTGCGGGAGGCAGTGGAAGACAGGGGTGCCTGGTGTGCTCTGGTCCATGGGGTCACGAAGAGTCGGACACGACTAAACGACTGAACAACAACAACATAGGGGAGGAGGGTGAGGAAGGATTTCACAGCACCCCTAGCAATTATCTGCTTTATTTATTTTATTTAGCAAAATTTATATGCTGTTTTGTAATTTTTTTATTTAAAAAATCCCTTAAGTAGTTTGCATAAAATGGTCTAAAATATCCATTAAGAAAATAGTGATGGAACAGACTTTAATAGCGCCAACATTTTAAAAAAAGAAAGCAGAAATATATGCATGCACGCACACACAAACACATTCTGCTTTGCGTCTTTTGAAAACCTGGTTTCCCTAGGGTCCCTGGATGTTGTTGTGCTACAACTCCTATCATCTGTAGCACATCTGTAGTGAGAAGGGCCACTTCTGGTTTAAAAAACCAGAAGCATTTTTACTTGGTATTATAGGTCAGGACATTAATAGGCAAGATGTTAAATTGTTTTTATATGCAACAACTGTGGCAAGAGTATTGTTAGCCCAGAAATGGAAGCAAGAAGAAATTCCGACGAAAGAAGAATGGCAGACGAAATTAATGGACTATGCAGAATTGGATAAAACGACAGGAAGGATTCGAAACCTGCGGGACCAGAGATTTACAGAAGATTGGAAGAAGTCTATGAATTATTTGAAGAGCAACTGTAATCAACAAATTACGCTAGTAGGACTACAAGAAGTTTTGTAAGGAGAAATATACGAAGTGTTACAAAGTAGAAAAAGATAGAGATATTGGTTATGAGTTTGAAATGTAACAGGGAAGATAAGAAATGCATACTGAGAGATTAGATTGGAAATTTTTCAGAGAGGATTGATGGAAGTCAAAAGTTTGAATAAGATGTAAAAGTATGTTTAATTGCTGTTGAAAATGATATGTTAAAAAAACTAATAAAAATTATATATATAGGTGTATAGAGGCTGATTGAGAGTACCAGCAAAAACCTGTCTCACTATCTCCGCATTCTGTTTATCTCTCACAGGGGGTTGAAGGACATGGAACTGGACACATCGTCCATTGAGAAGCGGTTTGCCTATGGGTTCCTGCAGCAGCTGCTGAAGTGGATGGACATCTCTCAGGAGTTTGTGGCCCACCTGGGTAAAGGAGCTGTGAATATGTCCCCGTCCCCACCCCACCCCCGTAGCTTCCTCTGGAACCTGTGAGGAGCTACACACTGACCCCTGTAGCGCTCCAGACCTCCAGGGACTCTGTGGGTGGGGGAGAAGGGAGCTTTAGAATGAGCTGTTCAACTCACTTAGGATGGGAATGGAGACTATTGCAGCAAAGCCAGTTGAGCCAGAACTCCAGGGTTCTGTTCTCAGTTCTGGGAAGGGGACAGCAGTTAAAGCCAGAGTGGTGCATGCTCTGGTTATCTCCCGCTTGGACAACTGCAATGTGCTCTACGTGGGGCTATCTTTGAAGGTGACCCGGAAACTACAACTAATCCAGAATGCAGCAGCTAGATTGGTGACTGGGAGCGGCCGCCGAGACCATATAACACCGGTCTTGAAAGACCTACATTGGCTCCCAGTACGTTTCCGAGCACAATTCAAAGTGTTGGTGCTGACCTTTAAAGCCCTAAACGGCCTCGGTCCAGTATATCTGAAGGAGCGTCTCCACCCCCATCGTTCTGCCCGGACGCTGAGATCCAGCGCCGAGGCCCTTCTGGTGGTTCCCTCACTGCGAGAAGCCAAGTTACAGGGAACCAGGCAGAGGGCCTTCTCGGTGGTGGCGCCTGCCCTGTGGAACGCCCTCCCACCAGATGTCAAAGAGAAGAACAACTACCAGACTTTTAGAAGACATCTGAAGGCAGCCCTGTTTAGGGAAGCTTTTAATGTTTGATGTATTACAGTATTTTAATATTTATATTTTTTTTGGAAGCCACCCAGAGTGGCTGGGGAAGCCCAGCCAGATGGGCGGGGTATAAATAATAAATTATTATTATTATTATTATTATTATTATTATTATTATTATTATTATTACTATTAAGCATGTTAGTGTATAGGAGTAAGGACACCTGGATTCGCTTTGTCAAATGCGGTTGGGAAGTGTGAGTTGGCTTTTCATTCTGCTTTGAAGCTCCTCACTGTGCTTTCTCGGCAAAGGTCTATGTCGAAGTGCTTCCCCTGCTTTCCCCAGGAAAAAACCACACTCTTTAATGCTGAATTGCAACAAATGGCAAATCAGGTCTTCTACGGATTGCCATTTGCTCTGACTCAGCGGTAAAGAGCATAAAGCGTTTGGACCCGCGCTTAGAAACTTGGCACAGAATGAAGTCTGGATGAGCCCTTTACTGATCGCTGGGCTAAGACAAAACCATTTTGAATGCTTCCAATCTGTCCTTGTTTTTGGGTGGGATTCAGCACCATACCACCAAATTCGGACTGACCTGTTGCCCTTGCGCAGCAAACTCACTCTCTCTCCCCAGAATAGGATTTTTTTGGTGCGCTGGGGTAACTGGCTTAACACTATGTCACCTTACCTTGCTGCAAAGGAATCATGATTACCGTATTTTTCGCCCCATAGGACGCACCGGCCCATAGGACGCATCAAGTTTTTTGGGGGGGAAATAAAGGAAAAAAATTTTATTTCCCCCCCAGGCGCTTGTGGTGCCGGCAGCGGGGAGAAGCGCTCTTCTCCCCGCAGCCCGCCTTCAGACCAGGTCCGGGGACAGCGGGGAGACGCGCTGCGCCTCCCTGCTGTCCCCGGAGCTTGCGGGGCAGGCAGCGGGGAGAAGCGCTCTTCTCCTGGCCGCCCGCCTTCAGACCAGGTCCGGGGACAGCGGGGAGACGCGCTGCGCCTCCCCGCTGTCCCCGAAGCTTGTGGGGCAGGCAGCGGGGAGAAGCGCTCTTCTCCCTGCCGCCCGCCCTCAGACCAGGTCCGGGGACAGCGGGGAGACGCGCTGCGCCTCCCCACTGTCCCCGGAGCTTGCGGGGCTGGCGGCAGGGTCTCCCCGCCGTCAGCCTCCAAACCACTTCGGGAGACAGCGGGATGGCGGCGTTCCGCCTCCCTCTGTCCCCCGACCTTGTGGGGCTGGCGCTGGGGCTCTCCCCTCTCACTCTCCAGGCTTCAGCGAAAGCCTGCATTCGCCCTATAGGACGCACACACATTTCCCCTTCATTTTTGGAGGGGAAAAAGTGCGTCCTATAGAGCGAAAAATACGGTAATACTCAATAAATAAATAACTCAAACCACCCTGCGAACTTTGTGCTAACCAGGCAGGACGAATGCTCAGTAAGTCAGCTGTCTGGAAGCCAGCTCCTTTTCTCAATTGCTCAGGGTTAGGGACACGTGGGTGTATTTGTTGCATGTGAGTGTGCCTTATCCCTCCCGCTTCTCACACCTTGGTGGAACTCACTGGGATTCTTCCTGCTTCAGACGCTGTGGTAAGCAGTGGCCGGGTAGAGAAATCCCCTCATGAACAAGAGATCAAGTTCTTTGCTAAGGTAAGTCAACCTTTCTCTCTTCCTCTTTGCCTTGGCGCTGGTTGGGTTGGGCAGCACTAGGACTGGGGAGGTTTTCCCTCCCTAAACGGAGCATCAGCTATACTTAGCGAAGTTGGTGAATTCCATCGGAACTGAAAACAGGAGCAGAAATTTTTGTGATTTGCACGTTTGCCATTTGGGGATGTTTAGGGAAGCAGGAGAGGATATATTATTTTATGGTATCTTTCCTAACTTGCGTCAGCAAGTTCTATAACTTAGCAGAGTTGTTAAACAACCCCCCTTTTAAATTACGCAGCGGAAGCGTTCTGGGCCCATAACCCTTTGTGAGGATAAAATAAAAAAAATTCCTTCCAGTAGCACCTTAGAGACCAAGAAGTGTGCAGGCACAGGAAAGCTCATACCAAGAACTAACTTAGTTGGTCTCTAAGGTGCTACTGGAAGGATTTTTTTTATTTTGTTTCGACTACGGCAGACTAACATGGCTACCTACCTGTAACTAGAACCTTTGTGGGGAAGTTTAGGGAGGCAGGAGAGGATATATTATTTTATGATGTCCTTCCTAACTTGCGTCAGCAAGTTCTATAACTTAGCAGAGTTGTTAAACAATCCCCCTTTTAAATTACACAGCTGTTAGCTAGTTGCAGGCTCATCTGAGCCTCACTATTTAGGATTCCTGGTACGATTCCTTTTTATATCCCTCCTAAAAGAATAGACACGACCAGCTGGTTAAAGTTAGCATAAAACTAGTTTACTTACAATCATCCAGTTCACAATAAGATCCCTGAGGGCGGACTTAATTTACAGAACAACATATAACTATGTGAATTATCCCCTAAGGGAAATAGTCTCAAGTGACTGCGACTCAGCAGTCACTTCTCCTAACTCTTAGGAACACAAAATGGAGAACAAGAAGAGCAGAACATGGAGGCCGTGTGCTCCTCTGTCCAAGAAGAGGCCGCACCCACATTAAGTCACATGCAAAGGAAGTCTGTCCCAGCTCAGGAGGAACTAGCAAGTTTTCTCCTGAGTGATACAAAACATTCCCCAGCATGTGCATTGTAGGAATGTTGTATTTGACTGCAATACGTTTTTACATCCCACACGCCAGAGGTCAGGAACGGAAAGCACAAAAGCGAATACAAATTGCGTCCACTATTGTTTCAATTTAAACCTGCAAACATCACATAAATAATCACATTTATTCCCAACGTCGTTTTTGACGTTTTCCCTCTTCGTATCGTGGCAGTGAGTGGCATAAAAACCAACAACGGAATGACCTTTGTACAGTAAGTACAGTGGTACCTCGGGTTACGTACACTTCAGGTTACATACGCTTCAGGTTACAGACTCCGCTAACGCAGAAATAGTACCTCAGGAGAAGATTGGAAGAATTTTTTTTTTTTTTTAAAGATTTTTATTAAGATTGGAAGAAATTTAAGGACTATCTTAAGAAACATTGCAAAATCATTGAAGGCTAGAACGATGTTGATTCAGAAATTAAGGGGTTAAAAGCTGTAATGATTATGTGATTAAGAAAAGAAAGGCTAAAAATTATATAGAAATTAGGGAAAGGATTTGCTGAATTGACTTAATTAGAGAATGGAATACAGAAAGGGGAGGTATGAGGAGGTCGGGAAAGTAAGTTTTATGAATATAAGGGATGGAAATTATACTTGTTTTGTATGTGTTCTGTTTGGATTGTATGTATTTTTATTGTTTTTGTTTTTTATTGTTCTGTTTTTTCTGTTTTATATAAATTCCTAAACCTTAATAAATATATTATTTAAAAAAAACCAGAAATAGTACCTCAGGTTAAGAACTTTGCTTCAGGATGAGAACAGAAATCGTGCAGCAGTGGCGCAGCGGCAGCAGGAGGCCCCATTAGCTAAAGTGGTGCTTCAGGTTAAGAACAGTTTCAGGTTAAGAATGGACCTCCGGAACGAATTAAGTACTTAACCCGAGGTACCACTGTACATGGGGAGGAATCCGACGTAATGCTAAGGGGCTGGTTTCATTAGCGCAAGGGTTTCTGCTTGCCCGATGGAACGATTCCCCTCTCTCCCTCTGCCCTGTGCTGTTCTGGGGTTAATTCCAAGCACCACTACCCAAACCAGTGGGAAGGAGAGAGGTGACTGCCTCTTTGTCCTAGCAGACGTTCTTGAGTTTACACCTGGCCCCAAATATACCACAAACCTGCACATCATCTTATTTAATAATTATTCTCCCCTTTCAGATCCTGCTGCCCCTCATCAACCAGTACTTCACGAATCACTGCCTCTACTTCTTGTCCACACCGGCCAAAGTCCTAGGCAGCGGTGGCCATGCCTCGAACAAGGAGAAGGAGATGATAACCAGGTGAGTACCTAGGAAACACCAGAAAGGACTGGATGCTTGTCTGTGTGCGAGTGTGCACAAAGGGTTACAACAGGCTTCCTCAACCTCGGTCCTCCAGATGTTTTGGGCCTACAACTCCCATGATCCCTAGCTAGCAGGACCAGTGGTCAGGGATGATGGGGGCTGTAGTCTCAAAACATCTGGAGGGCTGAAGGTTGAGGAAGCCTGGGCTACACTTTCAAGTTGGTTGCAAAGTGTAAAGTGGGGACAAACTTGTGTTTGCAAATATATGCTTGTTATACAGATAGGCAGTGGCTCGCTGTGAGAAGATGTTCAAACCAAGGTTTGCTAGCCAGTAATGTGTGAAAAATGGCTCTTGTTAGAGCTGAGATGAAACTTTTTGCAAATGCAAAGTTTGCCCGAATTGGACTCCTTTTTAAATTTCACATATTTGCATATTTCAGCTTTGAAACTATAAGGCAATAATAATTTACAAAGAGAATTTCTAAATTTGAATGTTGTATTTACCCATTAAACCTCTCAACAGCCTGGATCCAACGGCATCCATGACTGGGAATTTTGTTGAGGGAAAGGGAGAGGAACCATCAAGCAGAGAGGATATGAAGTCACATTTTTTTGCAAATCAAACGTCTCTGCTTGAAAACTCCTAAGCCCTTCCCTCCCAAAATTAATTTCAGACCACGTGTCTTTGTGCACATGTGTGTAATATTTTTTTATTGAGACTTGGGAATACCTGTTTTAGGGGAAAAGGTTTCGTGTGAAGCAACTTGGAGACATTTGCACTTGTCCCATGCCTCGGAAGCAGGAGTGCAAGCGGTTTTCCATTTGCTCCATCACTTTCCCAGGGAAAACCAACTCTTTGCAATCTGCAACCAAATGGCTATGGTTTTGGGAACAGATCCTTAGCTCTGAATTCTGCCTCCTGCATTCTTCTTCTGGCCGGGCATATGGGTTTTGTGTGCATGAATGTAGGAAGGTAGAGGCATTTACACCGTCCTCTCCAAGCTGCCTCTCCGAGGCCCCGTCCGCCCTCCCCTCTTCCCCATCAATGTGCACTCTTCTTTCCAACAATCTCTTTCATTCTCTCCTTCTACCTCTCTCTTTTCCGCCCTTCAGCCTTTTCTGCAAACTGGCAGCCCTAGTCAGGCACCGGGTCTCTCTCTTCGGTAAGCTTCATCCTTCCTCTGCTCCTGTCCTGGGGTGGGCAGGTGGTCTCAGCCTCCTCTCCTCTTTATTTCTCCTCCCTCTTGTCGGCTCAGTGGGGGTATTTTTGCACCCACGAGTCTGCTCTCCCTCCTGCACCATGACTTCCCTCACCCTGTGCTACCTCAGCCATGAACAAAGCTGCCGCCCTTCTGCTTCTCCCACCACCTGTATTTCTCTAGCCTGTGCATCTAGTCCATTTTCCTGAACCCAGGCCCTAAATCTGGGTCTTCTGTCTCCATCCAGGGACAGACGCCGCTGCTGTGGTTAACTGCCTGCACATCCTTGCCCGCTCTTTGGATGCCAGGTGAGTAGTCAGTCAGTCAGTTTTATTGCACATAGCCAAAGGCTGCTGCAATGTACACAGAATCATTCAACAATTAAAAGAAAATATACTGGATTGATACAAAAAACTTAAAACATTTATATTATCAAGACGTTACCTACTCTAAACAGAGCTATAAAAGTACCTTAATATACAAGTTAAGACATTAAATAATAAAATTTATAAGCTAAAATTATCACATGGCCATTAATATATTAAGAAATAATGTTAATTAATACAATGTGCAATTATATTCGGAGTTTGGTGATAAAGATAGAATATAGCTTGATGTAGATAGGGTCAAATAAATTCATCTCCTTTACAGTTGGTGGCTACCTTGGCTATATACCATATTTTTCGCTCTATAAGACGCACCAGACCATAAGACGCACCTAGTTTTTGGAGGAGGAAAACAAGAAAAAATAATATTCTGAATCTCAGAAGCTAGAACAGCGCAGAACTCTTGCTGTTCTGGCTTCTGGGATAGCTGCGCAGCCTGTATTTGCTCCATAAGATGCACACACACTTCCCACTCATTACTTTTTGGGAGGGAAAAAGTGAGTCTTATAGAGCAAAAAATACGGTAATTTGCTCTAATATTCCTAGCAGCAGTTGCAAAGAGTGCTACACGGCAAGTCACATACTTATCTGTGTCTGCGATGAGATATAAAATCATGTCAGAGGGGTTCTGGCCAGGGGACCTTGTCATTATAGGTGCTAAAAATCTTTCTCTTGCTTCATTATATAAACCAGGTGAGTAATAATCCCAAATAATCCCTCACATGTGCACACCTGCGGAGAAGACCTATAAAGATGCATGGCTCACAGAAGATTGCCTCCCCTCTCTGTTTGGTGTGAATGAATGAATTTAAATACTGTGTATCTGCATTCACCAAAAATGTTTTCTGCAGAGTTTGCACATAGATGCCTCTTGTTATTTTTGTTATGTACTGAAGTTCTCACCCTGGGCCAGCAGGGGGATACTGTAAATAGTTGTCACTCAGGTCCACATATGCAAATAAGGGATAGTTACAGAAAATGGTTACTGCTGTGTTCTAGTGGAGCTCTATATAAGCAGGCTGGCTGAACCCTTCAGTTCAGTTCTGTTCTGGGCTGTGAATAAACAAAAGCTGTTTGAAGAATCGCTGTGTCATCTGATATGTTCACCCACAACTTAACAATTTTTGTTTCCAATTACATTCAGTTGTTTACGGTCTAGATTTTCTTATATTCTTTCCTCTCCTGTTAAATGTTTGATTGGTTATGTTTCTTATGTAACATAGGAACATAATCAAAAAGATTTTTTATGTATAAAAAAAGATTTTTTTAAACTGCAGCTGCTTTAGATGTTTTTTAACTATACCTGTTTTTAGAATGTTTTGAGTGGATTTTTTTTTTTAGAATGCTTTTAAAAATTGCTTGTGATGGAGGTGTTTGCTGCCCTGGGCTTCCTTGGCAGGGAAGACAGGATAAACCATAATGATAATAAATGTAAAAAGTAATAAGTGCGGCAAACAGTGTTGATGGATAAACTGAGGACAGAGACTGATGGCTTTATTGATGTTTGGCCTTGCTTTGATACATATGTCACACAAAGAGAGCATCATGTAGGCCACCCAGTGAACATGGGCATATCTGGGAGGACATAGCGGGTTGAGGGGCAAATGATTCTTTTAACATATGATCTAACTACACATTTTTGTGTGCTGGTAAGTTCAAGTGCTTCTTCCTGTGATTGGGAGTTTGGAAGTGTTTACTGCACTGCCTGGTTACAGTTGGGGACACATTTGTTTGGGTTTTTTTGTTGTTATTTATTTATCGTATTATTATTGAATAATAAGTGGGACGTGGGTGGCGCTGTGGGTTAAACCACAGAGCCTAGGACTTGCTGATCAGAAGGTTGGCAGTTTGTGTTCAGTTTCTGTTAATTGGTTCTCATGGGAAACTTACAGATTCTGGCTTCACACAATTAACTCAAGGCCGTGTCAATTTACTCTTGGCAGAAAGCCAAGGTCAGCTTGACCTAGAAACTACTTACTCTGATTGGTTAACGACCAGCACTCAACTCTGTTATCTAGGGATTGCTAGCACAGTTTGGTGTGTTAGGGGTGTGTTAGGAGTAGAAGTGCTGTGTATGGTTAAGAGAGAGAGAGAGAGAAAGGATTTATTTTGCTTTGTTTTGTATGCAGAAACTCTGCTGGTTTTATTTTTCCTTTTAATAAATCCTGTAAATAGTTATTCTGAGTCTAGCTGACTAGTCATTTCCACCTCAACTAGCTTCTTCGCTGTGCAGGAAAACTCTGCTACGTTTGGGCTAAAGCCATTAGTGCTATGCCTGACACTTCAAAGTTCCATGAGGTTATGGGAATTGTGCTGCCAGCCTGAGTTGTGGTGGTGTCAGCATCAACGGCGTTGGTTCCAGTAGTTCCAGAAGTTGTTGTTCCTGTTGGTGCAGCAGATGGACATTGGCTGGTTCCTGACTGTTGTGAGCTGGTGACGCAGTGGACACAAGGACAACAGCTGCAGCGTGTGAGTGCTGGGTGCTGTGGTTCCTGTTTTCTCTCTCGGTGGTTCCGGGTTCCAGGGACATCGCTCTCAAGATGGCCTCACAACCAGTTCAGATGGCTTTTGAGCGTCTGAATGACTCCAATTACTTGCTGTGGTCGGAACGCATGCAGGCAGTGCTGCAGAGGGATCGTCTCTGGCAAGTGGTGAGTAAGTTTCCTGCGAAGCCTGATGATGAAGACCTCGATAAAGACCAAAGAGCAAGGGCCACAATTGTCTTGGGGCTGGAAGATTCCCAGTTGCCGTATGTGAGGGGAATCAAGACAGCTAGAGGTGTGTGGCAAGCACTTAAAGAACTCCATGTGCGTGAGACAGCGGTTTCCAAGCTGTTCATTCGCAAGGCATTGTACAAGGCAATGTTACAGCCTGGGGTTACAATGCAGGAACACCTACACAGTTTACAGTTAAAGTTTGCTGCGCTACAGGAAAGAGACTGTGCATTAGACCAGCAGGAGAAGGTGGCTATTATTTTGAGTTCTCTCCCGGAAAGCTGGGATAATTTAGTTTTGTCTCTAGAAGGCATACAGGAGCGTGATTTATCAATCAGTTACGTTACTGGGCGTTTGATTGAAGAGTGGCAGAAGAGGCAAGAAAGGTCGTTGGCTGCAGAGGCTTCTACAGGCGGGCGGTTTGGAAGGAGTTCTCATGCCGTGCCAGGGGTGAAGCAAGAGCAGCGTGCCGGTGAGGAGTCTGCGTTTGCTGTTAGGCGTTGTTTCCGATGTGGGTCTTCAGCGCATCTAAAACGACAATGTCCTGAGTTGGTCAAGTCTCAGTTGCCGGTGCAGGAGCAGAGACGAGATCAGCAGCAGCAGCAGCAGCAGCGGAAAAAGAAGTTCTTCAAACAAAAACAGTCGACTCAGCTGGTGACCGCCGAGGTCAAGATTGCTGATGAGAAACAAGCTGTCTGGGTGGTCGATTCGGGAGCGTCTCGGCACATCGTAAATTCAGATGAATTGTTTGTTTCCAAGAACTCAGCACAGCGCAGCCAGGTGGCTCTAGCAGACGGAAGTACTTCCGAAGTGATTTCAGGGGGTGCAGTTTTTGTCCCTTGTCTTCGTGAATGCCTGCAAAATGTACTTTGTGTGCCTTCATTAAGGAGCAATCTGATGTCTGTAGATTGTTTGCTAAAAGCTGGGTTTAAAGTGTATTTTGAAGGAGACAGTTGCATTATTAAGAAGGCTGGTGAGATTTTAGGCACTGCTAAGTCAGAGGGAGGCTTGTTTTGGCTTAAAGCAGGATCTCAAGTTGCAGCAGTAGTCAGTAAATCTCAGCCTGCAGTGAATAACAAAGCTATACATGACAACTGTGTGCACTTATTGCATAGGAAAATGGGGCATGCTGGCTGGAAAAGTGTACTAAAAATGTCTGAATTGGCTGATGGGGGTAATTTAAAGAGTTGTAACAAGTACCTTGATTGTAATGTTTGTAAAAAAGGTTAAAACCCACAGAGTCTCTTACCCCAGAAGTGACAGAGTTAGTGAGTCACCGCTACAGCTGGTTCACATGGACGTAATTGGTCCGTTTGCTGTAAGCAGGGGTGGATCGCGTTTTTCATTAACAATTGTGGATGACGCCACGCGTTATTCTTGGGTTTATCCCATGAAGAATAAGGGTGACGTGTTCACTAAGTTTAAAGGCTGGGTGGCATCTGTGGAAAGATTTCTGTCCATTAAACTCAAAAGGATTCAGACGGACAGAGGTGGCGAATTTATGTCAAATGCTTTTAGAGATTGGTTACAAAAGCGTGGCATTGGGCATAGAAAAACGAACGCTTTTTCCCCAGAGGAGAATGGCGTTGCAGAGCGAAAAAACAGATCTTTACAAGACATGATGTTTGCCATGCTTGATGATGCTGATTTGCCCATGTCTTATTGGGGGGAGAGCATGCTCACCGCGTGTTATCTCCAAAATAGGCTCTTTCATCAAACAATAGGTACAACTCCATACTTTAAATTGTTTCAGAAAAAACCCAAAATTGACCATTTGCATGTGTTTGGATCAAAAGCCTGGGTATTAATTCCAAAACAAATGAGAAAGAAGGGAGATCCTAAGACCAAACAGTTAGTGTTTGTGGGTTACCAGGAGCTGGGAAAAGGTTTCCGCTTTGCTGAAGGGACAAATGGCATTGTGATCTCCAGGAATGCCATTTTTTGTGAACATAGTGGCTGGGAGAGACTACATGCCAATACTGAGGTTTGGTTTGAACCTTCCCAGGAGCTTCATGACTCTGAAGGTAAACATAGAGAATCAGAGTCTGAGGGGGAGGAAAGTTCAGATAAGAGCTCTCAAGTAAGTGGAATTAGCCAGAGACCAGTTGCTAAGCAAGAAAAGAGAGGTCGTAGTTCTGAGGAGGAAAGTGGGTCAGAAGAAAAATTTTCTCCCAGAAGATCTAAAAGACAAAACAAAGGAGTGCCTCCGGTGCGTTTTTCTCCAGATACTGCAAATGTGTTTAGTGTAATTGCAGAGCCCAAGAGTTTTCAGGAGGTGTTAAAGTTACCAAAAGAGGAGGCAGAGCTCTGGAAACAGGCAATGGAGGAAGAGATGTCCTCTCTGAATGAGCACAAGGTTTTTACACCAGTAGCAGCGCCTGAGGGGGCAAAGATTGTAGGCTGCAGGTGGGTGTACAAACTTAAACCTCTGGTGACAGGAGGGTACAAATACAAAGCTCGTTTAGTGGCTCAAGGATACTCTCAGAGGCCTGGAAAAGATTATGACGAGACTTTTTCCCCTACTGCTAAGGGGGACAGTGTAAGGCTGATTCTAACGCTTGGAGCAAAGAGAAAACTCCTGTTAAACCATTTTGATATCCAGACTGCATATTTACATGCATCAATATCAGAAGACCTGTATCTAGCCGAACCGCCTGGTTATGAGACAGGTTCCAATAGAGTGTTGAAATTAAACAAAGCTCTATATGGTCTCAAACAGGCTGCAAGATCTTGGAACAAATGTTTCCATGAGGCCTTAGTGTCATTTGGTTTCAAGCAGAGTACAGCTGACAATTGTGTTTATGTACGTGGTACAGGCAGTGATCAAGAGTTTTGTCTGATTTATGTAGATGATGTATTGTATGCTTGCAAAACAGATAAACAAACTAAAAGGTTTGCCAAGCAATTGTCCAGTAAGTTCAAAGTGAAAGACTTAGGCCCGGTTAGGACATATCTAGGGTTGGAAGTGTGCTGGGCCCAAGATGGCAGCTGCCTAATTAGTCAGCAGAACAAAGTTAAACAACTACTGACTACATACAGGATGCAGGATTGCAAAGGGGCAGTGGTGCCTATGGATCCAGGTTTCATAAAAACACTTCATGTAGATGAGAGTCCTGAATTTGAACATCCTGATGTATATCATTCTGTAATTGGAAGTTTATTGTATCTAGCACAGTGGTCCAGACCTGATATTAGCTATGCAGTAGGCATATTAAGTAGATTGGTCTCAAAACCCACACTAAATGCCTGGAAAGGGGTAAAACAAGTTCTGAGATACCTCAAACAGACAATTGGCTATATGTTACAATTAAATTCTTCAGAGGATGAAATGTTGAGTTGCTACTGTGATAGTGACTGGGGAAATTTGCCGGATAGAAAATCTGTCACAGGACTAGTCATAATGGTCGGTGGAGCTTTAATCAGCTGGCGGTCACGCAAGCAAGACGTTGTAAGTGTGTCATCAACGGAATCAGAGTACGCCGCGTTGAGTGAATTGTGCAACGAGGTGATTTATTTCAAGCATTTGTTAGCAGATTTAAATGTAAATTGTGGAGAACCAGTACAAGTTTACATTGATAATCAAGCTTGTATAACCTTAAGTAAAACAGAGGGTTTCAAATCGCGTTCCAAACATATCTCTGTAAAATACCAAAATGTGCGTTGCTGTGTACAAGACAATGTAATCACCTGTACTTATGTATCAACTGAAGAAAATGTAGCAGATGTGTTAACTAAACCATTGGCAAAGGTAAAGAACAAGCGAATGTGCAAGGGTTTAGGTTTGCTGGAAAAATAATCTCCTACATAGGTGTATTTGATGTTAATTGTCCAGCAGAATCTGTGAGGGGGTGTTCAGTTTCTGTTAATTGGTTCTCATGGGAAACTTACAGATTCTGGCTTCACACAATTAACTCAAGGCCGTGTCAATTTACTCTTGGCAGAAAGCCAAGGTCAGCTTGACCTAGAAACTACTTACTCTGATTGGTTAACGACCAGCACTCAACTCTGTTATCTAGGGATTGCTAGCACAGTTTGGTGTGTTAGGGGTGTGTTAGGAGTAGAAGTGCTGTGTATGGTTAAGAGAGAGAGAGAGAGAGAAAGGATTTATTTTGCTTTGTTTTGTATGCAGAAACTCTGCTGGTTTTATTTTTCCTTTTAATAAATCCTGTAAATAGTTATTCTGAGTCTAGCTGACTAGTCATTTCCACCTCAACTAGCTTCTTCGCTGTGCAGGAAAACTCTGCTACGTTTGGGCTAAAGCCATTAGTGCTATGCCTGACACTTCAAAGTTCCATGAGTTTGAATCCCCATGACGGCGTGAGCTCCCATTGCTCGGTCCCTGCTCCTGCCAACCTAGCAGTTTGAAAGCACGTCAAAGTGCAAGCAGATAAATAGGTACCACTCCGGCGGGAAGGTAAACGGCGTTTCCATGTGCTGCTCTGGTTTGCCAGAAGTGGCTGTGTCCTGCTGGCCACATGACCCGGAAGCTTATACGCCGGCTCCCTCAGCCAATAAAGCGAGATGAGTGCTGCAACCCCAGAGTCGGCCACGACTGGACCTAAGGGTCAGGGGTCCCTATACCTTTTACCTTATGGAATAATAAACCCAATTAAATGTTGCCACTCTAATGAGGCGGTATGTAGGGCCTCTTCGCTCGTAACCCTGTGCTAATCTGATCCCGGCACCTCCTCCCTGCAGGACAGTGATGAAATCGGGGCCTGAGATTGTGAAGGCCGGCCTGCGCTCTTTCTTTGAAGGGGCCTCGGACGACATTGAGAAGATGGTGGAGAACCTCAAGCTGGGCAAAGTGTCGCAGTCGCGCACCCAGGTCAAGGGCGTGGGCCAGAACATCACCTACACCACCGTGGTCCTGCTGCCGGTGCTGACCTCAATCTTCGAGCACATCGCCCAGCACCAGTTTGGGGATGACGTCATCTGTGAGCAAACGTTTGAGGCAGCAGGGGGGATGAGTGGGTGGAGCTGGGCTTCGAGGCATGGATAGGCCTGAATAGGTTGGCTGCTGTTAGCAATACAACAAGGCCTTGAATGAGCTGCTTAGGCTACACTGATCGCACCAGGGCAAGGATGGTGAATTAGGGGTGAGGAAGAAATTTGGTCCGCTCTGCAGTTTAACAGAAACCTAGCTGTTTTGCGCTCCTCAAAACAATACAGTGGTACCTCGGGTTACATACGTTTCAGGTTACATACGCTTCAGGTTACAGACTCCGTTAACCCAGAAATAGTGCTTCAGGTTAAGAACTTTGCTTCAGGATGAGAACAGAAACTGTGCTCCGGCGGCGTGGCAGCAGCGGGAGGCCCCATTAGCTAAAGTGGTGCTTCAGGTTAAGAACAGTTTCAGGTTAAGAACGGACCTCCAGAATGAATTAAGTACTTAACCCGAGGTACCACTGTACACGGAACTGAAATGTGGTGTAGTGGTTATGAGCGGTAGACTCGTAATCTGGTGAACTGGGTTTGCTTCCCCGCTCCTCCACATGCAGCTGCTGGGTGACCTTGGGCCAGTCACACTTCTCTGAATTCTCTCAGCCCCACTCACCTCACAGAGTGTTTGTTGTGGGGGAGGAAGGGAAAGGAGATTGTTAGCCGCTTTAAGTCTCCTTAGGGTAGTGATAAAGCAGGATATCAAATCCAAACTCTTCTCTTCTTCTATCCTTTGAAATTTGCACTGCTTCGGATTTTGTGAAGCGGCTTCCCAACCAATTATCATATGCCCAAATACGTATATGAGGGGAAAGCACGCACAAAGATCCATGCATTGGTGAAAATAACATACAAAAGAAGAAGCATTTTAATAGCCGGGAAGTTTAAAAAAATAAAAATACATGAAGCCGAACGGCATAGAAATCTGCATATATTAGGAGAAACCAACATTAAGGAAGACTTGGCGAAATAATAATGGTTGCAGACTGTTGGGGAAATGTGCTTCATCGAAAACTGAGAAATTGAAAAGGACAGGTTTGGCCATCGCTAGTGTAAATGGAGCCTAGTTGTTGTTTTTTTAAAAAATGAACACTTTATTGAATTGCAGTAACAGAAACCCAACAATATCACAAGCAAAAAAAGAAAAATAACAAATTACACAAAAGAAAAGAAAAAAAAGAACACACCAAAAAACACATAAAAACATAGACTTCCCTCCACCCAGTTTTTTGGGGGTGTAGCAGAGGTGGTAGTGAGGGGCCTGGTGGCCTTGGCCGAACCCCAGGATACATCCGAGGTAATGATGTTGGGGAAACAAGAGCTTTGTATCTCTGACAACAGAGAACTATAAGAAGGAGAAGCCGTATGTACCGTATTTTTCGCCCCATAGGACGCACCGGCCCATAGGACGCACCAAGTTTTTTGGGGGGGAAATAAAGAAAAAAAAAATTATTTCCCCCCCAGGCGCTTGTGGGGCTGGCTGTCCCCGGAGCTTGCGGGGCAGGCAGCGGGGAGAAGCGCTCTTCTCCCCACCTCCCGCCTACAGAATAGGTCCGGGGACAGCGGGAAGACACGCTGCGCCTCCCAGCTGTCCCCAGAGCTTGCGGGGCAGGCAGCGGGGAGAGGCGCTCTTCTCCCCGCCGCCCGCCTGCAGACAAGGTCCAGGGACAGCGGGAAGACGCGCTGCGCCTCCCAGCTGTCCCCAGAGCTTGCGGGGCGGGCAGCAGGGAGAAGTACTCTTCTCCCCGCCGCCCGCCTGCAGAACAGGTCCGGGGACAGTGGGAAGATGCGCTGCGCCTCCCAGCTGTCCCCGGAGCTTGCGGGGCAGGCAGCGGGGAAAAGCGCTCTTCTCCCCGCCGCCCGCCTGCAGAACAGGTCCGGGGACAGCGGGAAGACGCGCTGCGCCTCCCAGCTGTCCCCGGAGCTTGCGGGGCTGGCGGCGGGGAGAAGCACGCGTCTCCCCGCCGTCAGCCTCCAAACCACATCGGGAGACAGCGGGATGGCGGCGTTCCGCCTCCCCGCTGTCCCCCGACCTTGTGGGGCTGGCGCTGCGGCTCTCCTGAAGCCTGGAGAGCGAGAGGGGTCTGTGCGCACCGACCCCTCTCGCTCTCCAGGCTTCAGCGAAAGCCTGCATTCGCCCCATAGGACGCACACACATTTCCCCTTCATTTTTGGAGGGGAAAAAGTGCGTCCTATAGGGCGAAAAATACGGTATCTGGTCCTGAAACCAACACCCATTTTTCTGTGTGTCCCCGCAGTGGATGACGTGCAGGTGTCCTGCTACCGAACTCTATGCAGCATCTATTCCTTGGGCACTACTAAAAACCCTTATGTGGAGAGGTGAGTGCATTGTCACGAGAATCTTGGAGCAAAGGGTCTGTGCGCAATTGGGGGAGGGGGAGGCGCTGCTTATGCCCAGAGGTGGTAGAGCCCACACTGAAGTTCACACAATCAGGGTGGGGAACATAATTTGGAACCCAAATCACCCATTGTGGGATGAGCAGGGCTTTGCAATGGAAACAAAGAGCACCGTTCGCTTTCTTTTCTTTATTTTTTAAAATCCTTTTTATTGATTTTCCAATAAAAAACATCCAATTAATATATCCAATCATAAATAAAAACTAAAATAAAAAAAGACCAAATTATAGTCCAAATTATAATTATTAATTTTCTGGAGCTCCCCACAGTCTGGATCTCTGAAGCTTATCTCCACATCTCAGTCCTGCGTCTACTCGTTGTTTCCATATTTTCCACATCTCGATTTTGACGCTTTATAATTCTCCATCCCTGAGTCCACGATTCTCAATCATGTCAAACATCATATACTTTCACCCGTCAAATACAGCTTTATTAGTACATATTTTTCCAACTGTCTTTTTATCAGCGCAACTTCTTCTGACTCCATTCCAATCTGGGATGTTGTCCAAGTCTGAAGTTTAATGGCGCAGCAACTCCCAGTCATTAATTGTCCAAACCTTCCTTTTGAGCGTTATTGAACCAGTACCTTCCAAGTTAAATTGTTAGGCAGAGCACCTTTCGCTTTCAGTCCCTCTCACTTCTCCTTGTCTGTCTCTTCCAACTCTGCAGGCAGCGTCCGCAACTTGGTGAATGCTTGGCCCGGCTGGCAGCAGCAATGCCTGTGGCCTTCCTGGAGCCTCATCTCAACGAATACAACCCCTTCTCTGTTTACACAACCAAATCACCCAGGGAGCGAGCAAGTGAGTGCCTCTTTCCACCTGCCTTTCAATAATAATAATAATAATAATAATAATTTATTATTTATATCCTGCCCATCTGGCTGGGTTTCCCCAGCCGCTCTGTTTTTGTTTTAAATAACTTTTATTCAAAATTAAAACAAAACATATTATCCAGAAACATAACATCCTTATTCCCCCCCCCATTTTTCCTCCCTCCCCCCCCACAGAACCTACCCCCCAGCTTCCCTCAGTTCCAGTCTTTGATTTCTCTAAAAATGCTGTTTTCTGCATGTTACACAGTTGTATAAATCCTCAAACTATTTAGCTGATGATTATCAATAAAAAGTTTGTGAATGTTTATTCAAAACCAGCCAAGGAGTCCAGTTCGCTTTGTTGTATCTTCAAATACTTTGTAAAGGGTTCCCATTCTTCTTTAAAGTCACAGTTATCCTTGTCCCGTAGCTTGTGTGTCGGTTTTGCCAGTTCTGCATAGTCCATCAAATTTTTCTTGCCATGATTCTTGGGTTGGGGTTTCTTCAGTCTTCCATCCTTGTGCTACCAGAACTCTCGTGGCCGTTGTCGCATACATGAAGATGTTTTTCAGCTTTTTTGGCAGATCTTTCCCAACAATCCCTAATAAAAATGCTTCAGGTTTTTTATCAAATGTTAAATGGAACATTTTCTTCAATTCGTTGTATATCATTTCGGTTCCCCCAGCCACTCTGGGCGGCTTCCAACAGAATATTAAAATACAATAGTCTATTAAACATTAAAAGCTTTCCTTGAATGTGTGGGTCGTTTTGCACCTCCCCTGTTCCCAATCCAGGGGTTTCATGCCCTCCCTTTGCACCCCCAGTCCTAGGTCTTCCAAACCGTGTGGAGGAGATGTGCCCAGACATCCCTGTACTGGACAAGCTGATGAAGGACATCAGCGGGCTGGCAGAGTCAGGGGCCCGCTACACCGAGATGCCCCATGTGATCGAGGTCACCCTGCCGATGCTCTGCAACTACTTGCCCCGCTGGTGGGAGCGGGGCCCTGAAACCAACCCCCAGGGGCCCTGGTGCACGGATGTGACCTCCGACCAACTCAACACCTTGCTGGGCAACATCCTGAAGATCATTGTCAACAACCTGGGCATCGACGAAGCTTCCTGGATGAAGCGGTTGGCAGGTACGGAGGGTCAGAGAACAAGGAGGATGTGAATAATAATAATAATAATAATTTTATTATTTATACCCCGCCCATCTGGCTGGGCTTCCCCAGCCACTCTGGGCGGCTTCCAAAAAAATATTAAAATACTGTAATACATCAAACATTAAAAGCTTCCCTAAACAGGGCTGCCTTCAGATGTCTTCTAAAAGTCTGGTAGTTGTTTTCCTCTTTGACATCTGATGGGAGGGTGTTCCACAGGGCGGGTGCCACCACCGAGAAGGCCCTCTGCCTGGTTCCCTGTAACTTGGCTTCTCGCAGTGAGGGAACCACCAGAAGGCCCTCGGTGCTGGACCTCAGTGTCTGGGTACAACGATGGGGGTGGAGACGCTCCTTCAGATATACTGGACTGAGGCCATTTATGTGGGATTTGAGGCACTTTTTCTCATCCAAAGCCCCATCTTCTTAATTCTTCCCCACGTAGTCTTCGCTCAGCCCATCGTCAGCAAAGCCAAGCCGGAACTGCTGCGCTCCCATTTCATTCCAACCATGGAGAAGCTGAAGAAGCGCTCCGGGAAAGTGGTGGCCGAGGAGGACCAGCTGCGGCTGGAGGCCAAGACCGAGTCAGAGGACGCCGAGCTGCTGATCAGGGACGAGTTCTCTGTGCTCTGCCGCGATCTCTACGCCCTGTACCCCCTGCTCATCCGCTACGTTGACAACAGCAGGTACTTCGGATTTTGCACAGGGTGTTAACGCTTGCATGCAACACAGGTTTACAACAGAGGTGGGGAACCTTCGGCCTAGGGGCCAAATGCGGCCTCCAGGTCTCCCTCTCCCTCCCTCTCTGGCCCTCTCCCCAAGCCACACTCCCTCTTCCCGGGCTTCACCCCTCACCGCCCTGCTCCACACATCCCTGGGTCCTTGAACTTTACTGCTGCGTTGTTTGAACAACAGTCTAGTCCTCACATAAATTCCACTAGGTTAAATAATAATAATACCTTTATTGTCAATGTACAACCTGTGTACAATGAAATTAACCAAGCCTCCCTCCCCACACACAAACACTCAGTCTCATTGCACTCTGTGTGCTTGTCGCACAACACACCAACCCTGAAAGTCAGTTGCACTATATTATTTTCCATTCAGCAGCCTAACAGCCCACGGATAGAAACTGTTTTTTAGCCTGTTGGTACAACTGATTATACTTCTATATCTCCTGCCCGAGGGCAGTAGATTAAAGAGGTGCTGGCCAGGGTGTGAATCGTCCCTGAGAATTTTTCTCGCTCTCCTAAGGCATCGATTCCTTGCGATGTCATCTAGCGGGCTCAGGGGACAGCCCATGATATCATGTGCTGTGTTCACCACCCTCTGTAAAGACTTTCTGTCCGTGGCTGTCAAGCCAACGTACCACACTGTGAGGACACAGTGAGAGGACACTTTCTATTGTGGACTGGTAGAAGGAGGTCATCAATTGTCACACCAACGGTCAGGTACCAGGTTGGGTAGATGAGAACCACGAGTTCAGAGGCAGGAACATAGTCAAAGATGGGGTCACAGTTACTCAGACTAAACAGCACAGCTTGGAGCAAGCGAGTTGGCGAGGCTCCTGTTGCTTCCTCCAATCACAGAGTTCCAGCTCTGGCCACCGCAGGGGGTGGCACTGCAGCACAGGAGAGATTGAGCTAATAATGTCTCGGTGTGTCTGAGAAGTTCTCCAGCGGTGCAAGGAGTAAGGTGCCTGGTGTTTCTTCCTGAGTCCCTCTTTCAGATACCACACTCACAAGCTGCAGGCAGACTTGCGTGGCAAGTTCCCGACCTCCCCAGTCGGAAATAATGACACATGACACAATTATTAAGGTTAATGGGCTGAAAAAGGCCACAACTTTATTGGTTACAGGTGATGAGCGGTATTGGCTTAGGCATTGGTCCTAAGTGACTATATCTGACTCCAGCCCGTCTGCTTGAAGTCCGGGAAGGGTTAACCACCAGTAGGGGGAGTCCTGCTGATGCACATCAACTAGGAACCCACCCCCAGAGTCACCAATAGGGGGCGTGCCTTAGGCCCTAACCTCCCTAGGCTTTGGACAGGGTCACACACCCCGGAATCCTTTAATAATAATAATAATAATATCTTTATTGTCATTGCCCCCCTCTCAGGGACAACGAAATTACTTGACTGCTCCATAAAAACACTAATTAAAACAATACAGTATAGTACAGCAAGGAAGATTAGATGACTTTCAAAGTCCAGGCTTCCCATTCAGGGCCGAGATCGCTCTGGAGAAGAAGCTGTTCTTAAGACGGCTCGTTCTTGTCTTCATCGTCCTGTATCTCCGTCCCGACGGCAGGAGCTCGAAGAGACAGTGACCAGGATGCGATGGATCTTTTACTATGTCCAGTGCCTTCCTATGGCACCTTGTGGCATAAATCTGCTCTAAGGTGGAGAGTGGGCAGCCAACAATGCTCTCTGCTGCCTTAACAACTCTGCACAACCCCATCCTGTCCTGGGTAGTACAGCTTCCGTACCACACACATAAGCCATAAGTGAGCACGCTCTCAATGGCACAGTGATAGAAGGCAAGCAGCAGTTTCTGCGGAAGATGGTTTTTCCTTAGAATTCTCAAAAAGTACAGTCTCTGCTGCGCCTTCTTCACAAGCCCCCTTGTGTTGACACTCCAGGACAGATCCTCTTGTAATTCAATGCCCAAAAATCTGAACGTTGTTACCCTCTCCACACAGACCCCATCAATCAAACAGACTACCCTTCAATATGCAGGGCAGGTGATGGCGCTACCTCCCCTCTTCCATCTACAGAACTATACCAATGCCTAAACGCCAAATACCCAGAAAGTTGTGACGATTTGCTACGTTTCCCTTCCAAATGTTTATATCTAGATAACTGCACCATCCAGCAACAACTTGCATTGTCCACTTACAGGGATGGGAGAAAAGGGGGAGATAATCTAATACCGTGCCTTAAATTAGTTGTGTTGTGTGTTGTTTTTTAATGTGCCCCGAATATGCCCCATTAGCTATGGAAGTGGGAAGGTGGTATCTACTGACCGTTCTATTTTAATCTGCAGGGCCAACTGGTTGACGGAACCGAACTCGGATGCCGAGGAGCTCTTCCGGATGGTCGGGGAGGTGTTCATTTACTGGTCCAAGTCACACGTGAGTCGCCTTTTCAGCAGAGAGGGTGGTGGTTGCGTGGGTGCTGATGGAGACACGTGAGAGCATCTCCCACAAAATGTGGCTCATCTGTTCTTCCCTCCCATGCCCCAGAACTTCAAACGGGAGGAGCAGAACTTCGTAGTGCAGAACGAAATCAACAACATGTCCTTCCTGACAGCCGACAGCAAGAGCAAAATGTCCAAGGTGAGAGGAGGGCTGGGGTGTGGAAGAGGGGTGCTTGCCACCGGGGTGGGGGGTCTATCACCCCCAAAAGGGGAGCCTAGATGAACCTTTGAAGCGACAACCTCTGGGTTCTGTTTTGACCGGAAGTCCCTGATTGGCTGCCCTAGTGCAGTCGACAAGGGTTGACTTCCTGTGGAACAGGAAGTCCCCAACACAGCTATGAGATTATCAGATGCCCTTAGGCAAACCCTTATTGCTCAGTCCCAGTCCCACCTCCCCCTAACATGCCAGTAATCACTCCTGCCCGCCTTTCAGGGCTGTTGTGTGGATTACTGGGGTAATCTGTTAGGACAAAAAAAGACCTGTGCAAATTATTTTTTTGTTGTGATCTTCGGATGAAGGGCGGTATACAAATTTAATAAGCAATGGTGGTAATAGTTCAACAACATTATTAAAACTGTCTTTTCCTTTCCTTTGCGGGGTACCTACTGCATGTTGAAGTGGACCACCCCCCCCCCACCTCAGCCAAATACATCCCATCACCATCTGCAGCTGCACCACAATCTGCCACAGGCTGCCTCTGAGAGGGCCTGCCACCCCACCCTTTAAACTTGGCTGCCACCTAAGATGCTACTCCATCGGTCGTGTGCTTCCTCGCCCACCCCACGCTTGCACAATTCAGTTCTTACCTCTTTGCAGCATGCAGGAAGCCTGGGCCCAAGAAGCAGCTTTTGTGTTGGAGATCTAGGAGGGCGGGGTAGGCTGGGGTGAAGTGGGGAGGGAGGGCACCATGGGTTGACAAAGGGCATCACGGTATGGGGGGGGAGCATCAGAGAGCCCCTCCATACGGATGTCCTGCTCAAGGATCCCTCAGCAGACCTGCCTGCTTGCTTTCCTTCCTCTTGTGAACAGGGAGGACTAGAAACCTGGTTCTCTTCTTTTGGATAAACAACAAAAACACAAAAGAGCGGGGAGATTCCATGACAGCCAAATTCTGCCCAAGGCTCGGGCCTGGGCCTCTTCCTGTACGCAGCGGCTTTCTCGCTCTTCGGATTGCTCGCTTTGGGCAGGGCAGTGGGGAGAAGAAAGATGCCGGTGGACAGCTTTGGACCTTCTTGGACCTTCCCTGAATTCTTTGCCGGGTGTTTGTGTGAGAGGGAGGGGAGTTTGCCACTCCGTCTAACCTTCTCTTTCTCCTCTTCTGTCTTGTCTCCCTCTTCTCCCCTCGCCTGTGTTGAGTTTAGTCTGGAGAAGGCCAGGTTAGCGAAATAATGGACGTTCCGCCACCCCTTTTGTTGTTGTTGTTGTCGGGGGTTTTTTGGGGGGTGATCCTGTGGAGACAGCATGGTGCAGTGCGCATCTCTGCCGTAACCCTCCCCTCCCTCCTCCTGGGAGAGAACCATCTCGATCATAGCTGTCAACGTTTCCCTTTTTTAAAGGGAAACCCCCTTTTTCCGAATAGGATTCCTCTCAAGAAAAGGGAAAAGTTGGCAGCCATGATCTCGATATAAACAGGGGTGCCGGGAGAGAGGGAAGGGCTCGCGGCTGCATGGAGGATGGCAAGAACGCAGTGGCTTTCTGTGGCTGTGGCAGCAACGCATCATGCATCCGATGGGTTGGCACTGACGAGCCACCAAGTGCCCTCCGTTGGCGGGACCAAGCTCCCATCATGCCCTTGGACAAGACGCCATATTTCAGGGCACGACGCACCCCTGCTTCCAGAGTTACGTCATTTGTCTCCCTGGCCAGACTGTCCTGAAGCCTCTGACCTCAAGTGGTCCCTTCCTAAAAAAATCCACCTCCATTTGCTCGTTTCGGGAAGCCTTCTTCCTCTCCCAGCATGCATTGGGCCATGCACAGATCTCCGTCCCCTAACCTGGGCCCATGTACTCCAGGGTTTCCCCTATTTGCCATCTCTTCTCCTCCCCTACTTTCTGGATCCCGGATCCCATAATCCAGTGGTTGTGACATCCTTTGCCACTGCCTGCTGCCCTGCCACCACATGGGAGGGAGGCGGTGCCCGCGACGCCACACGTGGTAGATTATGTGTCTTGGCTGCCAACGGTGCTGTGTGTCTCTGTGTGCGGTTATGTGTAGAGGTTAGAAAGGCTCTTTTGCACAGCGGAATGTAGGAGGACAAAGGCACGGCGGGGAAGGAGACAAGGGTGTCTTGGTTCACGTTACCTTTCCAGGGGTCGGGGATGGCGGCTGCTCCATTTCATGCAAGTTCAATCCTTCTCCCACTCATCTCCAGCCCTGCCTGCCTTCATCAGTGAGATTCCAAAATCTGTCTCCTGTTTACTAGGCCTTCTTATACACCTGAGACCAGCCTTCCCCAGCCTTTTGGACTGCAGCTCCCATCATCCCTGTTCCGGGGCTGATGGGAGTTGTAGTCCAAAACATCCGAAGGGCACGAGGCTTGGGAAAGCTGCGTGCGACCCACTCGCTTGCACCGTTCTCTTCTGGTACTGCCTAGATCCCTTCAAAGCCCTCCCACCGAGCCTCTTCTGTGCCTCTAATTACACATGGCTGGATCTCTTCCACACTACCCAACTCTCAGCCCTCCTCCCAGTCTACACTGCCATGCGCTGGATCCCAGACTCCCACTTCACACCCCATTGCCTCCTCCTCATCCCCATAAGGCTGATTCGTACAGGACGTTTTCCGTACATGAGGACGGCTCTCATGTAGGGTGAAAACCATGTGCATTGCTGCTTCTGAAGTCACCCGGTGTGAGCATTTTCTTTTATTTCGTCTCCAGTTTATGGATCAAGAAGCCGGTGCATGCTTGCGGGTTTTTGATCCATGCACCCCTGGCAGAACACCTCAGAAGTAACAATGGACGTATTTTTCCTCCACCCCCGTTTGAATATTCCGTGTAATAAAGACTTTCCTACATTTGGAGCAGACCTCAAAGGACGTCTACCCCCGTGGAGTGCCTTTGTGCGAGGAACAACGTTGGCCATTGCTGGGGATTCTTCTTCCTCTTGTCTTCTCGCGAAGGAAAACACTCGCCCGTCATTCTCCCACGGGAGGAGCCTTTAGACCCCACCTCCCACCCCCGCGCCCCAAACCTCACTGAATCCTCAGAGCGGCGCTTGGCCGTTAAGCTTTTGCCCAGCTGATCTCTTGGCATGCCGTAGGATAGCCCGAGTGGCCGGTCCCCCTGCCACAACTCCCCGCACAGTATTAACTCCCCTTCTCTCCCTTTCCTAACCTTCCTCCCAGTCGGGTGGCTCAGACCAGGAGCGGACCAAGAAGAAGAGGCGTGGGGACCGCTATTCTGTGCAGACATCACTCATCGTGGCCACACTCAAGAAGATGCTCCCCATTGGCTTGAACATGTGCTCCCCCACCGACCAGGAGTTGATCAACTTGGCCAAGATACGCTATGCCCTGGTGAGAAGGTTGTGGGGGGGGGGCATGGGAATAATCATCTGCCTCTTTCACACAGGAAGGTTTGGAAGTGGGGGTTCCCAGTCTGGGGGACTTAGAATACTTTAAGAAAATACAAGTATACAGTCATACCTCGGCTTACAGCCGCTTCAGGTTGCGTTTTTTCGGGTTACGGACCACCAAAACCCGGAAGTACCGGAACGGGTTACTTCCGGGTTTCAGCGGTCGCGCATGCGCAGAAGCGCTAAATCACGCTTTGCGCATGCGCAGAAGCGCTGAATCGCAACCCGTGCATGTGCAGACGCGCAGGTACGGGTTGTGAATGCTGCGGTTTGCAAACGTGCATCACGCACGGATCGTGTTTGCAACCCGAGCATCCACTGTATTAGTTTCCAAATTGCATCCCGCCCTTCGTCCCAAAGGAGCCCAGGGTGGTAAACAGCAAAAATATTTTTTAAAGTACAAATTAAAAATGAATAAAAACATACAGTGGTATCTCTGGTTACGAACGCTTCAGGTTACGAGCTCCGCTAACCTGGAAGCAGCTGCTCCTGATTGCGAACTTTGCCCCAGGATACGAACGGAAATCGTGTGCTAGAGGTGCGTGCACGCAGCGGGAGGCCCTATTAGTGAAAGTGCGCCTCAGGATAAGAACAGCTTCAGCTTGAGAACAGACCTCCGGAACGAATTAAGTTCGTAACCAGAGGTACCACTGTACTTGAAAACATCAAAAAAATATTCAGACACATTTAGAACATCAAGAAGCATTTAAAAACAATCACATACCCTCACAGTTATTAATTTCATGGTTGCCGTGGCCAGTATCTCTCAGCCATTAAATGCCTGGGTAAGCAGGAATGTTTTTAACTTTCTTCTGTATTGAGGGAGGCAGGTACCCTTCACCTGGGGCAGCATTCCACAGACAGGGAGCCACCACCAAGAAGGCTCTGTCTCGGGTCAGTGCCAACCAGGCAGCAGGCAAGAATAACCCTCTTATTTGGACGAAAGGTTGGCTATAAATGTAGTCAATAATCATAATCATAATAATAAATATAGTACCATAAGCATGTGTGTACAGTACAGCTCACAGGTACTTGTTGCCAAATAATATCAGGCGTGACTGTTGCCACTCTCGTTTGCTCATATGAAGGCCTCCTCTTTCTTTCAATCTCTCTACAGAAAGACACTGATGAGGAGGTACGTGAATTCCTCAACAACAACCTGCACCTCCAGGGCAAGGTGAGTGTCACAAGAATGCTTGAGGAATGAGATCTTTGCAAGTTCAAAATACACCTCCCAGACTAGTGAGGGAGCAAGTCAGGCCTCCTTACCCTGAATGAGGGGCGCCCGTCTTTCTCAACTGCAGTGACGCCCATCTTTTTTTCCCCCTTGCAGTGTGAGAACTCCTCATCCATGCGCTGGCAGATGGCCCTTTACAAGGAGATGTCTGGCAAAGCCGAGGACAGCAACAATCCGGAGAAGATTGTCAAACGGGTTCAGGAGGTTTCGGCTGTGCTCTACCACCTGGAACAGGTACAGGCAGAGAAAGCTGGCAAGCTGGGTTTAGCAGGCAGAAGAATGTGGCCAGATTTAACCAGCAGGTGATCTAGGCAACTGTTAAGTGGCTCACCTGGGTAAGGGCCTTCAACTTTTAATGGGTTGCCATCACTTCTGCTGTTTCGTTGAACATAGAGCTCCCTGCAGAGGAGTTCATTAAAACATCTACAGCTTGAAAGGATAGCTGCAGAAGGCAGTTCAGTTCCCTTTGGGGCTGTCTAGTTAACTCTAGTGCACTTGGAATCGGCTCCTCAGATCTGACATGGGTGGAACAGGAGTATAGAAAGCTGCCTCACTCTGAATCTATCCAGTTCGGTAACATCTACACTGACCTGCAGTGGCTGTCCCAGGTTTCAGGCATGGGATCTCCCTAGCCCTACCTGGATTTGCCCAGAGATTGAAGCTGGGACCTTCTGCAGGCAGCGCAGGTGTTCTGTCGCTGAGCTACAGCTCCTGTGCCCTGGTTGTTGTTGTTGTCATTTAGTCGTGTCCGACTCTTCGTGACCCCCTGGGCCAGAGCACGCCAGGCACTCCTGTCTTCCACTGCCTCCTGCAGTTTGGTCAAACTCATGCTGGTAGCTTCCAGAACACTGTCCAACCATCTCGTCCTCTGTCATCCCCTTCTCCTTGTGCCCTCCATCTTTCCCAACATCAGGGTCTTTTCTAGGGAGTCTTCTCTTCTCATGAGGTGGCTAAAGGATTGGAGCCTCAGCTTCACGATTTGTCCTTCCAGTGAGCACTCAAGGCTGATTTCCTTAAGAATGGAGAGGTGCCCTGGTAGACACCTGCAAACGATTTTCAGCCCTGAAGCCTCCAGCCACCTTCATGAGATCCCTCGGAGACAAGGGGTCAGAGGGAGGAAGCATGCTGGAAAAGGGAGAGGGGAAAGTAGGTGGGAAATGATTGGAGGAGTCTCCCGGCCTTCCAGCCCCAGTGAGATTTGTACACACCCCACAGACAGAGCATCCTTACAAGTCAAAGAAGGCCGTGTGGCACAAGCTGCTCTCCAAGCAACGGCGGCGAGCCGTGGTGGCCTGCTTCCGCATGACGCCCCTCTACAACCTGCCCAGGTGAGTTGAGGTCATCAGGGGAGGTTTTGAGCTCCAGCTTGTTGAGTTGTATTTGGCTCGATCCACGCAAACCCTCCAGCTTCCCATCTGTGGGTTCGGGAGGTCTCTGTGACCACACAGGCACTTATGGTATGCCCCGCAGAGGACCTTAAGGTCCATGTATAATCATAGTTTAGAGGTCCCCGGTCCTAAGGAAGTCAGATTTTCCTCCACCAGGGCCAGGGCCTTCTCAGTGATGGCTCTGACCTGGTGGAATGCTCTGTCCCATGAGACCAAGGGCCTGCAAGATTTAACTTCCGCAGGGCCTGTAAGACAGAGCTATTCTGCCTGGCTTTCAATTTGAACTTAGCCTGATCTTTTATTCCCCTTCCTTCCCTCCCCTTCCCCTTTTTATGAAGTTTACCCACTCTGGGATCCCACAGCTAATTCTCCCCTGGTCTCCTTGCTGGCCCAAATAGGACTAATTTAGCCAGCTAGCCCTGGTGATCATGTAATGTTTATTGGATGGATTTCTCCCCTAAATTGATGTTTGAATTCTGAATTTATTGTTATTCACGTTTTATACTGTATTTTAAGCTGTTTTTTTGTTGCATCAATTAAGTTTTAAATTTGTTGTTAGCCGCCCTGAGCCCTGTTTTATGAACCAGGAAGGGTGGGGTATAAATAAAAATTTATTTATTTAATTGCAGGGACCACTAGCTGGCTGTGCCATGGGGTGGGGAGGGGATTATTTATTTATTCCATAAGATTTACCGTATTTTTCGCCCTATAGGACACACTTTTTCCCCTCCAAAAATGAAGGGGAAATGTGTGTGCATCCTATGGGGCGAATGCAGGCTTTCACTGAAGCCTGGAGAGCGAGAGGGGTCGGTGCGCACCGACCCCTCTCACTCTCCAGGCTTCAGGAAGCTATCCGCAAGCCGTGGGAGCCCGGCGCAAAGTCGCGCAGCTCTCCCACGGCTTGCGGAGAGCTGCCTGCAGGCTTCGGGCTTCGTGCAGCTCTCCGCAAGCCTTGGGGGAGCTGCATGACTTCGGGCAGATATCCACAAGCCTGGGGAGACCGGCGCGACTTCCCACCGGGCTCCCTAGGCTTGCAGATAGCAGCCTGTTCTGCGGGCTGGGGTCGGGGGAAGCTCAGGCTTCCCCCACCCCCGCCCCACGCCTGGGGGGGGGGGAAATAATTTTTTCCCCTTTATTTCCCCCCAAAAAACCTAGGTGCGCCCTATGGGCCGGTGTGCCCTATGGGGCAAAACATACGGTATATGCCGCTGCGTTGCAATAAAACCTCAAAGCAGTTTACGAAAAGAGGACGGTGACGTCACCAGTAAAAGAAAAAACAATTGAAAACAGCTGTTTGAAAAATTAAAAAAAAAATTTAAAATCAACGATAAGCTGGAAACCCACATAGAATTATAGAGTTCGAAAGGATCAATAGGGTCATGTCATGTCTCAAACCCATGGCCCTGAGGTTGAGAGTCTCATTCTCTTCTGACTGAGCTATCCCATCTCAGCATTCTACATGCCCGGATAGGCTTGCCTAGACAAAAAAATGTTTTAGCGGGCACCGAAAGGAGTACAGTGAAAGTACCTACCTTATGTCAATAGGCAGGGAGTTCCGAAGTGTGAGGACTGCCACATCAAAAGATCGATTTCTTACATGTGTGGCAGGGGTCTTACGTGGCACCTGTAGCAGCTCCTGTTCCCCAGATTAAAGTGTTGGAAACTTCCCAAGTCATTGGGGCGTCTCTCCGGTGGTTCTCCCTGGCTGTAAATCTCCCTCTGTCCGGAGAGACCAGTGATAAGCGACCCCTCTCTCCTGAGAGGAGCACACTCGTCTTCTGGTCTATCATAGCAGAAGAAAGACTCAATTGTAGTTCTAAAACTACTTTATTTACAGTCTATATATAGAGAGAGGGGACACGGGTGGCGCTGTGGGTTAAACCACTGAGCCTATGACTTGCCGATCAGAAGGTCGGCGGTTCGATTCCCACGATGGGGTGAGCTCCCGTTGCTCAGTCCCTACTCCTGCCAACCTAGCAGTTTGAAAGCACGTCAAAAGTGCAAGTAGATAAATAGGTACCGCTCCGGCGGGAAGGTAAACGGCGTTTCCGTGTGCTGCTCTGGTTCGCCAGAAGCGGCTTAGTCCTGCTGGCCACATGACCCGGAAGCTGTACGCCGGCTCCCTCGGCCAATAAAGCAAGATGAGCGCCACAACCCCAGAGTCGGCCACAACTGGACCTAACGGTCAGGGGTCCCTTTACCTATATACAGCGAATCCATCAGCATGTCTGTGCTCTCTGAGCACCAGTACAGAAAAACAACGCTTTCAGAAGTGAAACCAACTTCCAACAGTACTGAGACTTCCTGTCTCACGCTCACTCACTCACATGATATACACAAAACATAGTGCTACTGCTGGAGCAGCATGGATGGGTAAAAATCCTAACATAAAATATTCAAGGGGGCATCTATGGGGCACAGTGATCTCGCAAGCATGGTACCCCGCTCCTGTGTACCTCTTCACTATGTGAAGCAGGAAGGGCAGAGCTGGGCTAATGGCTGACCTGCCCCCGTCTGCTTTCCAGGCACCGGGCTTGCAACATGTACTTGGAGAGCTACAAGCTGTCCTGGATCCTTACCGAAGAGCACCCCTTTGAAGACAGGATGATTGACGATCTGTCTGTGAGTCCTGGGGAAAGAATGGGAACCAAATGCTTTGTGCAGCCTGTGCAGGTTCTAGCATTAAATGGAAAGCTGGATGCTGCGTGCGTGTGTGTGTGCGAGCGCATGCACACATGCACACACGCAGGGGAGCATGTACCACTTGGCAGCTCTGTGGTGGAAGTCCTCTATATGCCTGACTCGTTGGCAGCAAAGAGCAGTGTTCTGGCTTCAGTTTAATAGCAGGAATGGAAGAGACATCATTGGGTCTGGAATGCCCTTCCTGGAAGGGAGAACAAGAGAGGTGCTGAGCCGGGTGTGGAATGAGCCACTGAGTTTTCTAGTCCTCCCATGTTTCCAACCGATATATATATATATATAAATGCACACCAGGCACTATGCCCTGGGGGCTTTCCTTTTCTGTCGTCTCCCAGGAAGAGGCTTTTCTATGGTTTTCTTCCCCCCATTACTATCACAGCATCAGGAATCCCATACACTCTAGGGGACAGCTGCTCCGAGCACAGTTCAAAGTGTTGGTGCTGACCTTGAAAGCCCTAAACGGCCTCAAAGGCCCAGTATACCTGAAGGAGCGTCTCCACCCCCATTGTTCTGCCCGGACACTGAGGTCCAGCGCCAAGGACCTTCTGGCGGTTCCCTCCCTGCGAGAAGCCAAGTTACAGGGAACCAGAGGGCCTTCTTGGTGGTGGCCCCCGCCCTGTGGAACGCCCTCCCACCAGATGTCAAAGAGATAAAACAACTACCAGACTTTTAGAAGACATCTGAAGGCAGCCCTGTTTAGGGAAGCTTTTAATGTTTAACAGACTACAGTGGTACATACACTTCAGGTTACATACGCTTCAGGTTACAGACTCTGCTAACCCAGAAATAGTACCTCAGGTTAAGAACTTTGCTTCAGGATGAGAACAGAAATTGTGCTCTGGTGGCATGGCGGCAGCGGGAGGCCCCATTAGCTAAAGTGGTGCTTGAGGTTAAGAACAGTTTCAGGTTAAGTACGGACCTCCAGAACGAATTAAGTACTTAACCTGAGGTACCACTGTACTGTATTTTAATACTCTGTTGGAAGCTGCCCAGAGTGGCTGCGGAAACCCAGCCAGATGGGCGGGGTATAAATAATAAATAATAATATTAATAACAACAAAAATTATTATTATTATTATTATTATTATTATTATTATTAACCTCTAACACTGTTTCCCTTTTGTTCTTGCCGGGGGGATGGGATGTAGAAACCAGGGGAGGAGGAAGAAGAAGAAGAGGAGGAGGCAGAAAAGAAACCGGATCCTTTGCATCAGCTCATCCTGCATTTCAGCAGGACAGCGCTGACCGAGAAGAGGTGAGTTACAGATAGGTAGCCGTGTTGGTCTGCCATAGTCAAAACAAAACAAAAAAATTCTTCCAGTAGCACCTTACTTAGTTGGTCTTTAAGGTGCTACTGGAAGAAAAAAAATTTTTTGTTTCGAGAAGAGGTGAGTCGCAGGCAGGGTGCATGTGTGGGATCGGAGCCAGGTTGGACTTTTTAGCTGAGATAAAGAGGCTAGGGACATTGGAAGCTGCCTTGTATTGAGCCAGAGCATTAAGAACATCAGAAGATCCTTCTGGATCAGGTCAATGGCCCATCTAAGTCCAGCATCCTGTTCTCATAGTGGCCAACCAGATGCCTGTCAGCAGCTAGCAAACGGGACCCGAGACAGGAACACACTCCCTTTCTGTGGCTTCCAGCAACTGGTATTCAGAATCATTCCTGCCTCCATCCGTGGAGGCAGAGCATAGCTATCATAGCTAGGAGACATTGATCCTGCCACAAAAAAAGAAGAAGAGTTTGGATTTGATATCCCGCTTTATCACTACCCTAAGGAGTCTCAAAGCGGCTAACATTCTCTTTTCCCTTCCTCCCCCACAACAAACACTCTGTGAGGTGAGTGGGGCTGAGAGACTTCAGAGAAGTGTGCCTAGCCCAAGGTCACCCAGCAGCTGCATGTGGAGGAGCGGAGACGCGAACCTGGTTCACCAGATTACGAATCTACCGCTCTTAACCACTACACCACATAAGGATCTTTCTCCACCACGCCCAGTCAGAATGGTTCTTTAGGAGAGAAACTTTAAGAAGGAATGGGAAATTTTCACTTAAGAGAACACTGTAAACAACTAAAACCTTTGGCAGGATTTGAGTAATGCTAAGGTAAAAATGGATGATTTAAGAAAAATAGAAGAAATATGTGACGTGGTTGAAAAAGATTGAAAAAGGTAACCATGGAAGGGTGGGGGGGAGTCTAAGGATTCAGGGAATCCTAAATGATGATGATGATGATGATTAATGTTTGAATTTAAATGTTATTGAATTAAAATTCAATAAAAAAGATTATACCACTCCCCCCAAAAAGGAAAATAAATAATGGTTCTTTAGACTTTGGAATAATGCCTATGTCTGAACAAGAGCAAATCTGTTGCATGGAAGCAAGTTTGTCGAAAGGTAGACAGTCTAATTATGCTGTGGGGACCATGTTCATTATTCCCCAGCTTAGTTTGTAATGTGAGTCACATCTTTGCATTATGATTATGGGATAGTAACCGTGAGGTGCTCTTCTCTGTCTGCATTATTATTATTATATTATTATTATTATTATTATTATTATTATTATTATTATTTAAAAGCACGATAAAATAAACAAACACTGGGAGCAAGCGTTGCAGACAGGCCGGTTTCAGCACATAGAACCTGAGCCTCCTCTGTTTTGTTTCAGCAAACTGGACGAAGACTATCTGTATATGGCATATGCTGACATCATGGCAAAGGTGAGAGACAGGCCATTTTAATGTGTTTTTTCTCCAAAAGAAAGAAAGAAAGATGTAGTGTGTGGTCGTTCCCAGACCACAGCCACACCATTCAGTTAAAGCACTATTACACCACTTTAAACAGCCAAAATTCCTGGAAAAATTCTGGGAGTTGCAGTTTTCTGAGGGTCCTGAGAGGAAGCCCCCTGTTTCCCTCACAGAACTGCAATTCCCATAGTTCCCTGGGAAGAGGGGTTGATGGTTAAATCTGCCTGGGAATTGTACCTCTGCAAGGAAATAGGAGTTTCCAACACCCTTAACAAACTACAATTCCCAGGATTCTTTGGGGAGGGAAGCCATGACTGTCGAAAATGGTGTGTTTTAATTGTATGGCACGTTAGAGGCCTCAGAAGGAGGACTGAAGCTTGTCGTGCTGTTTGCCACCCCTTTTTATTGATCCTACTCCTGTGCCTTTAACATGTGATCTGGGCATGCAGAAAATGTGGGAGAAAATGTAAGAGCGCTTGCTGGCTGGGACTGACGTGAGTTGTGGCCCAAAACATTTGGAGGGCACTGGGTTGGGGAAGGTTGCTGTGCTAGTATCAGTAAACGCCAGCGTGTTACTCAGAGATGACTTTTGCCAAGTCCCCCTGTGGACAAATGGAGGTTAGTGAGCTATGTTTGCCTCTCTGAGAGGCCCACAACAGCTGGGTTGGGGGGCAGTAGGTTTATTGAATCAAGAGCTGACTCTATAGCAGGGGTGGCCAACTCCCAAGAGACTGTGATCTACTCACAGAGTTAAAAACTGGCAGTGATCTACCCCTTGGGGGGGGTCAGGTCAAAGTTTTTGAGCTTTTTTTAGGAGAAGAAACCTTGTTTTGTGGGGTTCAGGTCAAAGTTGTAGAGCTTTTTTTGGGGGAGCCAGCGATCTACCAGTGATCTACCACAGATGTTCAGTGATCTACTGGTAGATCACAATCTACCTGTTGGACGTGCCTGCTCTAGAGCAAGGCGCAAAGAGCTCTGAGGTTCTGTCGCTAGTTCCGATGTGTGACGGTGTTTTTTGTTTACGTGCTCATCCCTCTTATCCTTTGGTCCCCTGGACTCCAGAGTTGCCACATCAACGAAGGAGAAGAAGGTGAAGAAAATGGCGAAGAAGGGGAAGAGGCCGAGGTTCCCTTCGAGGTAAAGGACCCCCCCACACAGACGCCCTGACGCCCCGAGAGGTTTCTGAACTTTCAGCAAACATTTGCCCACTCGTTCTCAAACCTCCAAAAACTTGGGTGTACGTTTACAAAGTCTTGGGCAACTTCCAGGCAACCTGTTGATTGACCATCATTCACCCTGATTTGTTTGCATGAAAAGCTTGTTCAGAGGTTATACAATGCCTGCTCTTCCTTGAGCACCTTTCACGATTTGTTTGCGGGGAGGTTATACAACTTCCCATCAGTCGACCATTATCCTATGACCTATTGGCCTTTGAAAGATTGTCTCATTTGCAAAATCGCAGTGTGCTTTGTTATTTCGGCCTAATTGCAATGTGGGATGGGGTGGGGGTGGGGGGAGGAGAGACGAAGAGGAGATGCTACAGGTACCAAGGGAGACTTGATTGAGCAAACGTACACCTGCAGTTGCCATCTTGGGTTAGTAGGACAATTGTATGTTCACTGTTCCAATGTATACCTTCCTGGTCCAACCTGGAGTGGGTGAGGTACCTTGAGAAAGAATGCAGAGAAACAGTGCTAAAATTGAAGGCTGCGGTCAGGACCAAGTTGTTAATCTGGGGATCAACTCAGTGGTTCTGCATAACGTTCCAAAAACTGGCCAGTGCACCAATGCTCATTGGATTCCAAACAAGGCTGGCTGTGATGGGCATTTAGGCCTAGGAGGTGAACACCAGTGACCTTGCTCGGGGAAGGAAAGGAGCCACTTTGAAAGCTTTATATCAGCTGGTGGCGCCAGATCGGGTCACCTGACCTCCCAGGCCCAGAGACATGGATTCTCCGTCTGGAGCCATGTGGCCGGCCCTCCAGCCTGCCCTCCCTTGCACAGCAGCCCTGGCGGTGCAAGAAGCGGCTTTCCTAACTAAGAGGGAGAAGTGTAGGCAGCCCTCAAGGAAATGATGATTGACACTGACCTCCAGCCTTCAGTTCAGGGCTGTCTTACCCATAGGGGTGTGGGGCACCCAGGCGCCGGGCTCCCAGGGGCACCAAGCCGAGAGTCTGGGGCCTGAGAGTTGAGTCCGGGGAATAACCCACCCATCTGCATCGTACGTTTGGGGGCAACCAAGCCAGCAAGAAGCTGAGGCAGCCGCCCGGCTCCGCCCTCCTGTGCGCCTGGGACTGGGCAACTGGGGGGGGGATCTTTGCACCCCAGCACCACATATGCTTAAGACAGCCCTGCCTCAGTTCACACTGTCTTGCCTCCTTGCAGGAAAAGGAGATGGAGAAGCAGAAGCTCCTTTATCAGCAGTCCCGCCTGCACAACCGCGGAGCAGCCGAAATGGTTCTGCAGATGATTAGCGCCTGCAAAGGTCAGAAGCGGCCCTTCTTCCCTTGGCAGGGTTCAGCTTTCCCATGTTGGGAGGCCTTGGGTGAGGTTGTTGGGGGTGAAGAAGCTTTCCTCCCATTCTTCAGCTACAAGGCCCAGCTAGAAACCTGCTCTGGATCCTAGGATCCTGCTCAGATTCCATGCTGGCAATCCTGTGGACACAGACAGTGTCCCTGCACTGGGCTAGAGAAACATTTGGGGTTCCTAGGCTGCCATATCAAATACCGTACTTTTCCGTCTGTAAGATGCCCCCATGCCAACCTAGCAGTTCGAAAGCACGTCAAAAGTGCAAGTAGATAAATAGGTACCACTCCGGCGGGAAGCTAAACGGCGTTTCCGTGCGCTGCTCTGGTTCGCCAGAAGCGGCTTAGTCATGCTGGCCACATGACCCTGAAGCTGTACGCCGGCTCCCTCGGCCAGTAAAGCGAAATGAGCGCCGCAACCCCAGAGTGAGCCACGACTGGACCTAATGGCCAGGGGTCCCTTTACCTTTACCTATGTATTAGATGCCCCCTATTTGGGGGGCCTCAAAATTTAGAAAATGAGCTTTCCGGGGGGGTTATTGGGGTGAAAATAGCTCACCCACAGGAACGAAGCGCGGGTCTGAGATTGTAAGCGGCAATTGGCCGGTTGATTGCTGAGATGTGTGTGTGAAAATCGCTCACCTGCCAGAACGCAGCACGCAACCGCTTACGTTTCAGAAACCACCTATCAGCTGGCCGTTGGCCACCATTAGCCACCAGTCGTCTTCCCGATTGCTGCTGCGGCAGCCAGTAGACAGATGCCCTTGTCGCAGTAATCGGGGGTGCGATTGGCACCCGCTGGTTGAGATCAGGCAGCTGATAGGTGGTTTCTGCGATCTGTTTTTTCTGTGTGGTGTCTTCGCGCGGCTCCATTTGTGTGCGGGCGGCACAACGTTACACAGGAGGAGCACAAGGCGGGATTTTTCACCGATTTGAAAGGCGCAGGGGGGGATATTACTTCGATCGCCGCGCCCCTCCTGTGTAACGTTGCACCGCCCACGCACAAATGGAGCCGCGCGAAGACGCCACACGCAAGAAACGGACCGCCTACCAGCTGTAGGGTGGGCTGAGTGGGAGGAGGTAAGCAGACTACGGAAGCCCCACGGCTCGCCACTGCCAGGAGCTGCGACTGCTAGAGCAAGTACCGCATTTGTTTATATATGTAATTGCTGTATTCCATGGATAAGACGAGCCATGTTTTTAAACCTGAAAAACTGGGTAAAAAAAACTCGTCTTATACACGGAAAAATACAGTAGCTCAGAACATAGATCTTAGAGCATGGGCTGGCGCAGACAAGGAGAGGAGGTGCTCCTTCATGCGCCTGAGCCCCAAGCTACACAGCAGGGATGGGGAACCTCCAGATGTTGCCAGACTCCAAGTCCCATCAGCCCCAGGCAGCGTGGCCAGTAGGAAGGCACTGGAGTTCCCTTTCGCTGCTGCACAGATGTCAGTGTAATAATTCATTTCCCTGTCTCTGCAGGGGAGCCTGGCGCTATGGTATCTTCTACCCTGAAGCTGGGCATCTCCATCCTGAATGGTGGCAATGAGGAAGTGCAGCAGGTAGGAGGACCAGGGGAGGGAGACACAAGGCTCCTTGGCAAGTGATTCATTCCCTGCCTATGAACTTTGCCGCTGATTTGAATTTAAATTGCTGCATATTGGTGCGTTGTGCTAAGTTGTATATTTAACCACGTGGCTTTTGTAATTAAAGGTAGATCTCTTTTATGAAACTGCTTTTTTAGCCCTTTTTATTGTTTAAGTTGATACTAACTTATTGTAACGCTTACTCATTACTTACTCCTCCTTTACTCATCTCCCATTTCTTACTCGATATAGAAACATGCTTTGAACTGAGGGCCCATCCACACTTCCACTTTCCCTCTCTGGCAAACCCACCCTTTACCGGGTTTTTCTGCGGGTGGTTGTTTGTTCTGAGTTTGCACTAAATACAGTAGACCCTCGGGTAACATAAACTTCGGGTTGTGAAACCAGCAAACCCGGAAGTATACTTCCAGGTTTCACCGCTCACACATGCACAGAAGCACTCTATCGCACCACATGCATGCGCAGAAGCGGCGCCTCTGGGTGCAGATTTTTCGTGGTGCGCACAGACCCCCAGAATGAATTAAATTCGTATCCAGAGGATCCACTGTAGTGAGGCGGGAGAACTGAAAATATTGCCAATGCATATCACATCTGGAAACCAAAGTGCCCCTTTGGTTTCAGACAGTTCATAGGTCGACGAGTCTAAAAAGCCTGGGACACAAATTTTCACAGCCCTCCAGCGGCTACAGTGGCTCATTTACCAGAAGTAATGTATTTAGCATTAACTCTGAAAGTACATACTCAATTTTGGCCAAACTAAAGAGCACAATATACATTCAGAGGTTTCTTAGGTGCCGACTCCCTGGGTGCCCGGGCACCCACAGAATTCCCCATGAAGGGGCCGGGCACCCACAAATTTCAGGGCCATGCATGCACATGACACCCACAGCCCCAGGCACCCACGGTCACAGGGCCAAACTGGCACTCCTGGGAGGTTTAGTTAGGTAAGAATTGAGTTGCTCCCATTTTGGGAAGGGGTTTTGTTGCTGTTGTGATCGTGGTGTGGATGGAAAGGGTTCCTGGTCTGGATTTGGCTCTCTGTATGGCTGCCATTAAAAACACACACCTGCTGTGACTGCTCATCTAATGCAACGTCTTTAACATGTAGTTTTGTGCTCGGAAGAGTCAGAAGCGGGCCTTCTCTTCCCCTCCCCTTGCTGACTTTCTCCCTGTCCTCAGAAAATGCTGGATTATCTAAAGGAGAAACACGAGGTGGGATTCTTCCTGAGCCTCCAGGCCCTGATGCAGACATGCAGGTGTGTAGAAGCATTTTGTTCTTCTTTTTACCTTTTTTACGCTTCTGCTTTTTATTTCTTTGAGTGCTTCCAAACCGTAAAACCCTGTAAGAAAATACCACGGCCCTGTAAATGCATTAAAACAGCAGGAGGTTATAAAACCCAGAAGAAGCGGCTAACGCTGGATCAAATTAATTTTCTAAAGAATGCTTGGCAAAACTGGAACGTTTTCAGCAGATGGCAAAATGTTAGAATTGTAGGTGTCAGTGTCCAGCGAATGGAACTGTGTTTCAAAGTACTGTCTGGAACTAGCCTACAAACAAGCCTGAGGGTTTTCAAAACACACAGGTAACAACCATAGTGACAACACTAACAGAAAACAGATTCACAGCGCAAGTGTTGTGATAGTGTAATGTAAGGTAAAGTATATTAATTTAAAGAGTCACTCTGAAAATTGCCATGGGTCAATGGAACATTTACGGTGTGACTAGATTTATTCTCATAAGAGGTAATGCAGCACCATATATTATCAAAGTCATATTTTTTGCCTTTCAGAGCCTTCAACCTGCAAGCCTGAGTTGCAAAGAAACTAAAGAAATATGAGAATGTTTTCATTTGTTTCTTAGCTAAATAAACAGTTTAAAAATAATGAGACACCACGCACATACGGTGCTGGACATGACAGGCTTGCTGGTAGCTGCTGAGCCACATATAGTCTGACCCAGAACTTTGAAACTGCAATACATTTGTGCTGTAGCCAGAATCCTGTGATGATTCCATTCCAGCTGTTGCTGCAGTTACTGTCTTTTGGCCCTCCGACTTCTTCGGCTCTCCAGTCATGGACTGGCTGGAGGCAAAGGAAATAGAAGGAGGCACCAGCTGGGGAACCCCGAAGGGAGGAAGGCTCAGAGCCCAGGGAGAAGTGGTGGGATGACAATGAGTGGTCAGAGGGAGAAGACCGGGAGGAGGAGGTATAACGGGGTTTAGTCTCCCAGGACCAGAAGAGGGATGAAGAGAATGGAGCAAAGACAGACAAGACAACGAAGCCTCAGATTGTTTCGGAAGGAATCGGAGGAGGTGGCTTAGGGAGTTGCGGGAAGGCAAGGACCTTCAGTCCCCACAACTGCCTCATAGGGACAGGTTCTGCCAGGAAGGCTTTTATATATGCTCTATACAGCTGACTGTGCCCCCAAATACCCCAGTAATAAGATCATTAAGTTTGCAGATGATACAATGGTGGTTGGTTTAATCACGGCTGGAGAGGGGGAGGTGGCCTATGGGAAGGAAGTTGAGCAGTTGGGGGAGTGGTGCAGGAAAAACAACTTACTCCTTAACTTAAAGAAAGCAAAAGAGATTATTGTGGACTTTAGGAAATGTAAACTGAATATTCAGCCACTTATTATTGAGGGGAAGTGTGTGGAACAGGTCTCGGTGTTTCGATTTCTGGGAATGGAGTTGAAAGATGACCTGACCTGGGGAGAAAACAGCAAAGACCTGATGAAGAGAGCACAGCAGAGGTTATATTTTCTGAGAATCCTCCAGAAAAAACAATCTCTCAAAGGACCTGTTGATGGCATTTTACCATTGTACTGTTGAGAGTGTATTAACTTATGGTCTGTGTGTGTGGTTTGGGAGCTGCACGGTCAGGGAAAAAACAATGCTGTCCAGGGTTGTAAAGACTGCGGAGAGAATAATTGGGTGCACTCTTCCCACCTTGGATCAAATCTACGCTTCCAGGTGCCATAAGAAAGCTGCAGAGATAGCGCAGGATAGTGTGCACCCCGGAAATGATCTCTTTCAGCTTCTGCCTTCTGGAAGACGGTCCAGGGTTATAAAGACTAGGACTAGCCGCCTGAGAAACAGTTTACATCCAAATGCGATTATGGTTTTAGACGCAGTGTAAGGTAGTCTCTATGGGAGTATATTGTATTTAATTATGGGGTATCAGAGTTTTTAGGGGGCTAACCAGGCTGGGATAGCAGGCTTGTGGGTTTCTGAATGTCTGATGTAGATTTTCAATTTCGTTGTTTCTGTATGGGACAATGATAATAAAGATTATCGTATCTAAGGCTTGCTGTGCTCTCTAGGTCTGGCCTCCTGGGCTGCCTTGTTTCTTTGAAAAAAAGAGTTACCGTATTTTTTGCTCCATTGGATGCAGTTTTTCCCCTCCAAAAATTGAGGGGAAATGTGTGTGCGTCCTATGAAGCGAATGCAGGCTTGTGCCATAGCCGCGCGCAACCCCTCCAGCAGGGAGAGGCTGCACGGGGCTATGGCTTCTTTAGCTCCATGCAGCCTCTCCCAGCAGGGAGGTTGCGTGGGGCTAAAGAGGAAGCCAAAACAGCCAGCGCGATCCATCCCGCTGGCTGCCTTGGCTTGTGCCATAGCCGTGCGCAACCCCTCCAGCAGGGAGAGGTTGTGCGCAGCCTGTACGCTGCTCTTTGGGGCTGGGGGGGGAAAATATTTTTTTAAATTGATTTCCCCGTCTAAAAACTAGGTGTGCCCTATGGTCCGGTGCGCCCTATGGTGCGAAAAATACGGTAGCTTTGCTGAAGCCATGTGAGTTATTTCTGACCTGCTTCCTGACATCTCCCGTTGGCTGGCTCTGCTCACCTTCGCCCTCTCTCCTCTTTTTCCACAGTGTGCTGGACCTCAACGCCTTTGAGAGGCAAAACAAAGCTGAAGGCTTGGGAATGGTGACGGAGGACGGAACAAGTAAGTCCCCGCCCGCCCCCCACTTGGAGGCTCTGCAGCAAGGCTTCCAGGGGACTAGGCCATCCTATTTCTATCGGCTCTCCTGCCCCACAGGGCGGTTGGGCAGGGCAACCTCCTTCTGCCCCCTCCAAAAGGCAGCCCCCTGTCAGTGCTTGCTGCTCACAATGGCTGCTGACACCCCAGTGCCACCCACCAACTTTTTTTTTTTTACAATGGCCAGAAAATACTGCCTCCAGCTTCCGGTTCATTTGCTGGGAAACCCTTTTCCTCCTCTTGCCCCTGAAGCAGAGTGGCCTACGTGTTATTGTGGGGAGGCAGAAGAGGGAGCGTGGGGTCTGATTCGAAAGCCTGGCCTCCTGGGCATGGCTAATTCATGCCTCTGCGCAACGGGGGCTTTCTAGCTGGGCTGGCCAACTATGCATTCTGGGTTCTCTCCCCATCCCTCGGAAGGGGCGCAAGTTAAAGGTTTCAGTCCCACAGGAATGCTGGGTGCCAGGATTTGACTGGGCACGATCCTGGCCCAGGGTTGGTTCCCTCTCCCCCCACCCCCACCCCGGTAGCCTCCTCCTTCCCAGTGCTCTGCGCATCTTCTCTTTGTGTTCACAGCTTCCTCCTGGTGAGACGTGGATTAATTGAGATTTCACAAATCAATAATGGACTCTCACCTCCCTGACAACCCACCCGACTCCCTTCACCTCGGGTTCTCTGGTCTCATTCCACATTAATGTCGTTTTAATACACGCTGGGTTTTTGTTTTTTTGACTTTTACTATTTTTAATCATCTCCTTTTCCTTCTTTGCTGTGACGTGTTGCACTCACCTCCTCTCTCCCCCTCCCTCCTTCTCTTCCCTCCCCCTCCCCTCTCCTGGTGTCACTGATGCCCCTCCCTCAGTCATCATTCGTGAAAGTGGTAAATAATCCTTTTGCTTTGGGTTAAGTTTTGCTTTGGGTTAACTTTTTCCCCCTTTCCCTTTTAATGGTCAGTTTCTTGGCCTGGTTTATTTATTTAGTTTTGCCAGTTTCTCTTTCTAACCTGGTGGGTTCAAGGCTGAAAACTGATCAGAACCCCCACCCCCTGCTGCCCTGGCTTAGTGCGCGGTGCTCCGTTAGGTCCTGGGCATCTGGAAGCTGTTGCCTATGATCTGCCTTCGCGTTCAGAGGCACTAATATTTCTGAAAGGCCTGTTGATGGAAACCGCTGTAGGGGAGACAGCTCTTATGCCCAAGTCCTCACAAGGCATCCGGGTGGCTGCTGCAATATCAACATGCTATAATAATAATAATAATAATAATAATAATAATAATAATAATAATAATTTATTTGTACCCCGCCCACCTGGCTGGGTTTCTCCAGACACTCTGGGCGGCTACCAGCAAAGATTAAAAATACATTAAAATGTCACACATTAAAAACTTCCCTAAACAGGGCTGCCTTCAGATTTCTTCTGAATGCCAGGTAGTTGTTTATCTCTTTGACATCTGATGGGAGGGCGCCACTACCGAGAAGGCCCTCTGCCTGGTTCCCTGTAGCTTTGCTTCTCGCAATGAGGGAATCGCCAGAAGGCCCTCAGCGTCCGGGCAGAATGATGGGGGTGGAGACGCTCCTTCAGGTATACTGGGCCTTTGACACTGTTTAGGGCTTTAAAGGCCAGCACCAACACTTTGAATTGTGCTTGGAAACATACTGGGAGCCAATGTAGGTCTTTCAACACTGGTGTTATGTGGTCTTGTCGGCCACCCCCAGTCACCAGCCACATAGCTAGGCCTGATCCAGCAGCCAGGCTCTTTGTTCTTAAGGGATGTCCAACACATTCTGTGCTGCAAGGCCCAGGGGTCTGAAGCGTAGCAAGCAGGAGGTACCATATTTTTCGCTCTATAAGACGCACTTTTCCCCCTGCAAAAATTAAGGGGAAATGTGTGTGCATCTTATGGAGCAAATGCAGGCTCCTTGGCTTCAGCGATAGCAACGCAAAGCCTCCAAAGCGCAGTGGGAGAGCTCCTGCCGCGCTCCGGAGGCTTCGGGTTGCCTTCACTGAAGCCAGGAGAGCCAGAGGGATTGGTGCGCACCGACCCCTCTCGCTCTCCTGGCTTCACTTCACTGGAGAGGCGCTGCGCAGCTTTCCCTCTAAAACAAGGTGCGTCCTATGGTCGGGTGCGTCCTATAGAGCGAACAATACGGTACATTGTCTGTTGACTAAGCAAGAGCAGAATGCCTGGATATATAGCCAGGATAGCTCAGCTGGGTAGAGTGTCATGCTGATAACACCAAGGTTGCAGGTTCAATTCCAGTATGAGACAGCTGCCTATTTCTGCATTGCAAGGGATTGGACCAGCTGATCGTCAGGATCTCTTCCAGCTCCACTATATCTCTAGGATTGGGCAGGCTGGCATTGTTTTGTCCTAAGGTGACACATCAGACACGGAGGCCTGAGAGGTTAGATGACTTCAGAGCTGGCTAAACAGAGGAAGGTCTGGGCAGTATCCAACTCCCTCGTCCTATCAGTGCAGGGAGGTCAGGCTGTGCAATGTGTCTCCTCCCCCTCTCCCACCCGCGGGCTCCATGCCCTCTCCAGTTCTGCTTCAGAGGGTTGGGGAAACCCCAAGGACTGATCTAGGGGGGCTTACGGGGGAGAACGCTGTCCTGCAGCACATGCAGGAACCCTTGCACTGACAGGACACGTTAAATCAGCGCTGTGTCGGGAGCAAGCTGTGATTTTCGTTCTCTTTTTCTCCCGTTGTGGGAGAGTGGGGAAATCTCCAATACCTTGGAGAGTTCCCTGGCCTTCTTCTGAAGATGCCACCAGGACCAGAGCAAGCACACCCTCCATTAAACCCCACTTCAGCCTTTTCTCCCACCCCTCATTGCCCGGCTGGCTGGAGGGGGTTCTGATCAGTCTCGGGTGGGGTGGGGCCAGCCAGGGAAAGTCTCTGTCTCTCAGCTCTTATCTGGCGCATGCCCTCCAACTGCAAAAGAAACCTCAACCCTTCCAAAGGCCACCCGTTTCCCACACACACGCACCATTGGTGCTGAGCACAACTAACTGCACACCCTTCACCCACCCAAACGCTTTCATCGTGGTCTCCAGGCTTGTGCTCTTATAAATACCAACACTCCCCTCCCACCCCACCCCCCCCCAAAAAAGAAAAGTATTTGACCTTGTAAAGGTCACCAGGAAGCCTCCCTGCTGGGCTTCTGTCAATCTGGAGTAGCCAATAAGATGTTGGTCAGAATCTACCATCTCTGCCTCTGAAAACATTGCCCTCCCAGCCAATTTGCAGTGGGGTCAAGTGTAGACACACCATTTCTGACCCTTCTCCTGGGCTCCAGTCTGCTTGTAGCGAGAGCCTAGTTCAGGGTTTCCCAAACGTGGGTCTCCAACTGTTTTTGGGACTACAGTTCCCATCATCGCTAGTCCTGCTACCCAAGGATGATGGCAGTTGTAGTCCAACACCAGCTACAGACCCAAGTTTAGGAAACCCTGGCCTAGTTATTCAGCAAATGTGACCTCAGTCTGTGTTACCTGTATGTGGAACAGTAACAATTCAAGGTGTAAGCATAACTGTCTGGTTGTGTTGTTGCAACAAGTTCTTCAGTAAAGAATGCTGGATCTTTGTAATAATTTGCTGCAGAAACATGTTTGGTTTTTTTAGTATCTCTGTAGCCATGTCCTGTAGTTTCATATATTGAAAAGGGTTGTGTGTGCCGTGCTTTATATCTGTGGGGTATGTGTGAGTGTCATCATGACATAATAACTGAGCAGTAGCCCTGCGGTGTGGAAATGTTGCCGAGTTGAAGTGTGATATACTTGTTGTGATGCCTTCTTTGGTAACCACGTTGTAACATCTTCATTATCCCAGTAAATGCAGGGTTAGAATGAGCATCCTGGAGTCTGCAACAATGACAAGGTGCTAATGATACTTTTAAAAATTAAACCTGTAGTGTTTGTGATGGCTACACATCATCTTTATAGTTTGGGGAGTGTAAACTTTTTTAAAAAAATATCTTATATGTAGATCACCTTGAGACAGTGGTTTAGAAGGTGATTAATGAATACAGTCCTACCTCGGTTGACGAACACCTTGAGACTCGAACGTTTTGGCTCCCAAACGCCACAAACCCGGAAGTGAGTGTTCTGGTTTGCGAACGTTCTTTGGAACCAGAACATCCGACGCTGCTTCCGCAGCTTCCGATTGGCTGAAGGAGCTTCCTGCAGCCAACCAGAAGCCTCGCCTTGGTTTCTCCGAATGTTTTAGAAGTTGAACGGACTTCTGGAATGGATTCCGTTCGACTTCCGAGGTACGACTGTAATAACGGTGATGATGGTGATGTAACCAAGCTATATTGTAATGGCTGAGCATCTTCAGAGTCATATACTTCAAAGTGCACTACAGAATAACCAGCTAGTAGCACTGTAGTAACATCAACCTCTTTATTAGCAGTGTGGCAATTTTGGAATGACTGCTTTGGTGATTTTTGCTCATAGGATGCTGCAGAATGCATGTGTGATAAAATCATAAAATATTTGTAGGGATGATGTACTTCACACCCAATAACCACATGCTGCTTTTGGGTATGCTAAGATGGAGCTGGATTGTCCTTTTAGTAACTCCGGCCTCGTTGACACGTCTGCTTGTCCCTCGCCTAGAAAGCATGCGTCCAAGCCCTTTTCTCCTTGGCCCACTCCTTTCCAAGGGAAAACCCACTATTTAGTACAAGATGGGGAGCAAACGTCAAATTGGGGCGGGGGCAGAATTGCCATTTGCTCCGATTGAGTGCTAAAGAGCAGTTTTCCTCTTGAGGGGGGGAAGCAGCAGGACGAGAGGAAGTGCGGCTAAGCCCTCTGTTTATGCAGTATATTAAACTCTTGTTTAATGTTGTAAGGTATGTCTTGGCCATTTTTCTTGGGTGAAAGTGCTGTCCTAGTAGTAGTCTCCTATTGACTACTGTATATTGTTCTTTTCATTCTTCTGTAAGTCATCCTTTTAGTAACTCGTTTCACTCTTTCACAAAAACAACGCTCTAGGGCAGGCATCCCCAACAGATGTTTTGGACTGTAATTCCCATCATCCCTGACCACTGGTCCTGTTAGCTAGGAATCATGGAAGTTGTAGGCCCTGAAAAAACCCACTTTTGAGCACTCAATCAGAGCAAACGTCAACGTGAGTCTTCAACAGATCGCCATTTGCTCCGATTGAGCTTTAAAGAGCGGGTTTTCACAGAGAAAGCCCACGGTGTCCTTGTAGCAGTTGTGGTCACATCAACACCATACATTTGAAGCACAGCACTTCAACAGCCATGGAGAATCCTGGGAACTGTAGTTTGCAGAGGGTGCTGACCTCACAAACCTACAGTTACCAGCACTCTTCGCAGACTATGGTTCCTATGATTTTCTGTGGTGGTTAAAGTGGAATAAGAGTCATTTAATTGTATGATGTGGACGTAACCTGTTTCTTTCTTTGGCTGCCTGTGTAAAATTTCTGTTCCTTTCTCACGTAATGCTTTGTGATCTCTCATAATAGTTCCTCTGTGTTATCCGTGCTGCTGTTTGTGAGCCTCTCTATAGTCACTTAGGGCTCAACCACACTTCCTTCTGTGTTGCATAGGCATAGGTATGAGATGTGCAGGTTGTTTTTTTTTTGCCCCACCGCTTTTCCCAGGAAAGCATGCATCTTACTGCCAAAGTGGAGCAGACGGCAGTACAAAAGGAAGTGTAGACGAGCCCTTACTGTAGTACATTTGCTTTACTCTTGTTCTGTGCTCTAGAGTCACGGTGTCTCTGCTGTCCTTGTAGCAACTATGTTGTCCTGTTTATCTCCTTTTAGTGCTCCAGTGCACTCTGACCTGGTGCCTTCCAGATGATTTGGATTAAAACTCCCATCAGCCCATGCCAGCTGGTGTGAATTGTTCTCCAAAACGTCCAGAGGGCACCAGCTTTGGGGAAAGGGGGCCTCGGAGCCTATTTTGATTCTCATTGTGAGCCTCAGATAAAACAAGCCTTGTCGGGATGATTTTGGGAACCACCTCTTCCTGTCCTTCCAATATCCCCACGCCCAACCCCAGCCCCGTCCCGAGCGCCACGATTGCCCCATCACAAAGGGAAGACAATGCCAGAGGGGGAAGATATCAGGTGATTGACTTGGCTTCATCCATGAAGTGGAGGAGGCAACTTCATGAAGAAGAAGAAAAATGGAAAAGGGGCTGGTCATTAATGCCAGGTGGGCTAATATGAATCCACCCGGAGGAATGGAAGGGGAAGGGGGCGTTTCTTGTGAATGGGAGACCCATCCACCATTCTTGCCCTCCCCGTGCCGCTGGATTCATATCTTCATTAATGACCAATGCCACAGAACGGGTGGTGTGAACTGGTCGCTGACCTTCTGCAACTAATTCTATTAACCCACAAGGATGGGGGGCCACATCCTGGGTCTCTTACACTCACTCTCCTCCAACTTTTATTCTTAATTCTTCGTCATCACAGTTCCGTGTCTGTCCACTGCTCTTACGTTATTCTGGTCCATTGGAATTTATTTCACCTTTGCACCACGCCAAGTCCTTACTTTCTGTTTTACTCAGGTTGTGTTTTCCGCAAAAAAATGGCTTGTCCCAAAACTACACTTCAAAATTTGGCCGTGGGTGCACAGGTTTTTTAAACAACAACAACAAACAAACAAACCCGGATAGAATAAACCGGTCGTTTATGCTAATTGCGTTGAACCGAACTACTCTCATCTGCCTGCATACACTCTGGCACTCCCAGTCTCAACACCTGCTCCCCACTAAAATATGTAACCTCCAGCAATAGGCATGCAGGGATTTTGCAAAGGACTTTATCTGTTGACATTGAGCCTTTGCTGGAATGTCACAGATAGCCTAAATAACCCTTTCCCCCCCGGAAGCAATATCCCAGACACAAACTCTACCCTCCCTACACAATGGAGCCACGAGATCCCCTAACCAAATGCATGGCACTTGTGATCCTACTAACCCTTGGTCGGCCGCTGCAGTCCTCACTCTGGTCCAGCCCCCCACCAATAATGGGGGGAGCTTTCAAACAAGCACCGCTCTCTTCCAACCCATGTGGATCATTAAGCCGAGAATTATATACCTTTGAGCGCTAGGCAGAAATGTTCCGCTTTAACCAGGACTTTGGCTGATTGACATTCAATGCCCTTTAAAAATGTGTTGTGGAGGTGGGACGTTATTGGGTTGTGTTTTTATTTTGATTATGTATTTTGTGTTTTTTATATTGTGATTTTTTTTTATCCTGCGAACTGTCCAGAGACCTGGGGTATATAGGGCAGTATACAAATGCAATTAATTAATAAGTTAATAATAGAATCCTACTACCTCTGTTCCTTCCGCATCCTGGGTAGATCAGTTCTCTTGTGCTTATTCGTTTATTTCATAGAATGTATACCCCGCTGGATGGTAATACAAAACAACAACAACCTCAAAGCGGTTTGCAAAAAGATGAAGCAATTAAATAAAGCAAGATTTAAAACGTATGGAAGTTTAAATGCTAAGGTTAAAATTACCTCAATTTATAAGAATCCAGGTTTGGCTTGTCTAAACAGGAATGTACAGGGCTCCATAGGCAGGGAGTTCCAAAGGCCACACAAATGGTTCTTGCAAATGTGGAACTGGTATTATGTGGCACCTGTAGTAGAGCCAATTCCACCGGTTGAAGCGATTGAGTGGGCCCATGAGGGATAAGACGACCTCGTGGGTAAACTGGACCTGAGTTCTTAAAGGTTTTCGTACGCTGATGGTAACACATTGAACTTGGCCCAGTAGCAAATCAGAAACCAGTGCAGATCTTTGGCACGGGTATTCTGTGCCGACAAGGCCTCGTTCCTGTCAGCAATCATGCTGCAGCATTCCGCACTAACTGCAGCTTCCAGGAAAAGTGTGAGGGAAGCCCCACATAGAGCGTGTTACAGCAATCCAGCCTTGAAGTACCCAGTGCATGAACGACTGAGGCAAGAGCTGGATCCAGAAGCAGTCGTGAACTGTGAACCTGCTCCTTCACGGCGCGTGCAGGTTAGGCAACAAGTAGTTTTTTTATTCCAACAAGCATCCCTTGAAACAAGGAATCGGTGCCCCAGCGCCCTTAATTCAGGCTCAGGCGCTCCTTACTGACCATCTTCAGTGAGGACCTAGCCCCTAACTAGCTATTAATAAATAGTTATTCTGAGGACTATTTTATTCTGATGACTACAGTCGTACCTTGGTTTTCGAACAGCTTAGTTCTTGGCTCCCAAACGCCGCAAACCCAGAAGTGACTGTTCTGGGTTTGTGAACTAATTTTGGAAGCCGAACGTCCGACGGGGCTTCAGCAGCTTCCGATTGGCTGCAGCCAGTCAGAAGCCACGCATTGTTTTCCAAATGTTTTGGAAGTCAAATAGACTTCCGGAACGGATTCCGTTTGACTTCCAAGGTATGACTGTATTTTATTATTAGGCGGCCTGTCAGTATACTTTTTTATTATGTTTTTATCGTTGGCGTTCTGTAATGCGTTTTTAATGTTGTACTCTGCCCTGGGAGCTCTCGATGAAAGACGGTATATAATTTGTAATAATAATAATAATAATAATAATAATAATAATAATAATAATAAACATCCAGAGTGAGGCCTGCAGGGCGGCCCCTTGATCTGTGTGCAGCATCCTTGTTTTGCCGTGTTGATTGCCTTGCCCGAAAACCATCCCCCTTTCTCAAGCCCAGCGTTGGAGAACCCCCGGTTTGTACTAACCGCACATTTCTCCCTTGCCCCATTCACCCCAACCCCCCCTCACCCTGCCGCCATTCCCAACTCCTTTCTTTTCCTCCTCTCTCCGTGTTGCTCCTGCTAACGTTGGCCAGTTCTCTCTCTTCCCTTGACCCCTCCCCTGCTCTAGGAGAGAAGGTGATGGCGGACGATCTGTTTACGCAGGACCTCTTCCGGTTCCTGCAGCTCCTGTGCGAAGGACACAACAATGGTATGTTCCACATGCCACCCAGAGGGCTTCCAAAACTGGAGCTGATGGAGTCGATAGAGGGAGGGGAATAGGAGAATACACAGGGCAGGGGAGGGCAAGATGGTTGGGGCCTAATGGAAAGGGTGCGTGGAGTGTCAGGGGCAGGGAACTTTTCTTTTCTTTTTAAAAAATATTTCTTTATTGGAAATTTTATTTACAACATAGCACAAACCCCGCCACCCCGCCAACACAGAAATCCACCCCCATCAGACACAAACATAACAAACAACAAGCATAACATACAACAATACAAACAGCCAAATAAAAGACTTCCTTTATCCTGTTTCTGGCATCCTTATTTACTTCTTATAAGCTGTTTCCTTTATGAATAATTGTTAAGATTTTTCTAATTATAACTTAAATATCCACAAAGTCTCCTGCAGACATTAATCGAAACAAGCCCAGGTATGAATTTTAGGGCACTGTTTTGTGAAGTATTCTCTGCACTTTCCCCATGCTTTTTGAAATTCTTGTCTAGTATGATCTCTAATTGCCTCTGTTAATCTAGCCAGTTCAATATACTCTAACAGTTTGACTTGCCATTTTCCCGCTTGGCGGACTGACTTTGACAGGTGAGTAAGAGCAGCAACACCCTGTCAATCATATTGACGCCATATTGACTGATCAACAGGTGGGCTGTCCCACTTACCTGTCAAAGTTGATCCTTGGAGGTTGGGAAGAGGTTAATCAGGATTAAACTCCTTTCACGTCTGCAGGGTTCAGGCACGCCAGCCAGTTTCCCCCATCCCACTAGCACGCCTGAACCACGCAGAATTGAACTCCCAGCACACCAGTTGAAATGCAGGGGGCTCAATCCTGCTTTCTGCAAGGTTCCAGTGCACCAGCCAGTTCCCGCCCCCCCAAAAAAAGAACCTTCTAACAAGTCTTAACTGGGCAGGACTGAACTCTCCATGCATCATCTAAAGCATGGGAAGTTAAATCCTGCTTTCTGCTGCTGTGTCGCTACCTGTCCAGCACTTGACATCACATACGATGCATTGGCTTACTGCTAAGGGTTGTTGCAAATATAAAGGTGGGGTTTTGGGGTGGGGGTAGGAGAACCAAGATAATGTCAGTGGAAGGAAGTGTCCCATTCTCACCCTCCTCCCTTTTTTACTCCAGACTTCCAGAACTACCTGCGGACACAGACAGGGAACACGACCACCATCAACATTATCATCTGCACTGTTGACTACCTTCTGCGTCTGCAGGTGGGTGTTTTCATGCCCGGCCAAATCCGGCTCAGGAAGTGACAGTTCTGTCAAAGCCTAAGACCCAGATACAGCTGCACTTCAGCTCTTGAGCTGACCAGAATTTCAGCCTGCTTTTGCAAACCTTACAAGTCTGAGAATCTGGTTCGTCACTTGCAACGCCCTTACCTTTCTATTATTATTTCAAAATGTACTCTTCATTGGGGGAAAGGTCTTCTTGCGCCCAGAGGCACTCTGCCCTTGGCACCAGAATATGGTATGACCGCATCTTATGCGCATTTGACTCGTGGGGTTTCAGCTACACGTGGTTGAAGGCTGCTGGTTGAAATCCCACAAGTTTAACTGGCAAGCGAGGTGGAGAGCTTAAAAGCTCTTTCTGTGCTGGCAAAACTCAGTGCAAAAAGAGCTCTCTGTGTGCAAGGTCTGGGATGCTTCACACAAGATCTCGCAGGAACTTAGATTGCCCAGTGAGATCTCACTAGAGCCTCCAGGGACCATGGTGCATCGGCTGTGGAAGCCCCAAGATGCTCTTGTGGGGGCTGTTCCAAGGTTTTGAGTATACATGTTTTTGCATATACACAGAACCCTTAGAACCGAACCCCACATGAGATGTGATCGTACTGTACTTGAAACCAGCACAGCTTGGAATGAGTGAGGCCTGCTTAGTGAGGCCTGAACTAAAAGACCTCCACTAACGGGCAGCCCTTGAGAATTGGAAGTCCTAGGTGGGGCTGGTGGGAGTTGCAGTCCAGAACATCTGGGGGGCACCAGGTTGGGGAAAGCTGGATCAGGTCATAAAATAGGAATATTGACAATCAAGTCTGCCGGTAGGATCACACACTTCATCTCGGATTTAGCATCTTAGTATTCTGGCCCCAATATTCTGGGACGCGGGTGGCGCTGTGGCTTAAACCACAGAGCCTCGGACTTGCTGGTCAGAAGGTCAGCGGTTCGAATCCACGCAACGGGGTGAGCTCCTGTTGCTCGGTCCCTGCTCCTGCCAACCTAGCAGTTCAAAAGCACATCAAAGTGCAAGTAGATAAATAGGTATCACTCCGGCGGGAAGGTAAACGGCATTTCTGTGCGCTGCTCTGGTTCACCAGAAGCAGGTTAATCATGCTGGCCACATGACCCGGAAGCTGTACTCCGGCTCCCTCGGCCAATAAAGCGAGATGAGCACCACAACCCCAGGGTCGGCCACGACTGGACCTAACGGTCAGGGGTCCCTTTACCTTTATTCTGGCCACAGAGAGCATTCCTTGTACCCAGCGGGATAGTGGAAAATGGGGCAGGCAAAGTAACCTTTCTATTTCTTTCCCACCCACGGAAATCGCCAGGAGTCTATCAGTGATTTCTACTGGTATTACTCGGGCAAGGACGTCATTGATGAACAGGGCAAGCGAAACTTCTCCAAAGCCATGGCTGTAGCCAAGCAGGTCTTCAACAGCCTCACTGAGTACATCCAGGTATTATTATTGCCACTGTTGTTGTTGTTGTCTGAAAATCAGTTTTAAAAAGTGCAACCAGAAGAAGAGAGTGGGTTGTGTTTTGGAGGTATGGGGTGTTAGGGGAAGAGGTGGTACCTCTGGTAGGGGACCCTTTGCCCACCTTTGGTCCTCGCCACCCTGCACTCAGCTCACACCTGTGGCTCCTAGAAGCTGTCAGCAGGCGACAGGGGCCACATCCCGGGAAACGGCTATGACTGGCCAGCTAGATTAGGTGAGGGCAGCCAATGGGTCTCAAGTCCACAATGAGTCAGGGACTTCCCCTGCATGCGAAGACAGGCTCCAGTGGATTGAATGGACAAGACCAATAGTACAGCGGTCAAGAAGGCAGTTCCTGCACATGCTGGAGAAGGAAGTGAGAGGCAAATAAGGCTCATCTACCTGGGAAGATGGGGCGCAGGAGGCGCTGTGGGTTAAACCACAGAGCCTAGGACTTGCCAATCAGAAGGTTGGCAGTTCGAATCCCTGCGATGGGGTGAGCTCCCGTTGCTCAGTCCCAGCTCCTGCCAACCTAGCAGTTCGAAAGCACGTCAAAGTGCAAGTAGATAAATAGGTACCGCTCCGGTGGGAAGGTAAAGGGTGTTTCCGTGCGCTGCTCTGGTTCACCAGAAGCGGCTTAGTCATGCTGGCCACATGACCCGGAAGCTGTACGCCGGCTCCCTCGGCCAATAAAGCGAGATGAGCACCGCAACCCGAGAGTCTGTCATGACTGGACCTAATGGTCAGGGGTCCCTTTACCTTTTTACCTGGGAAGGTAGCCCATCTCTGAGAAGGAAATCTCTGATCCTACACAAATCCGGAGTGGAGTCCCTAAGATGGTTGGATGGCGCCTTGTACGCTTCCTTCCAGCAACTCCTGCAGCCAATCTGGTACCAAACGTCTTTCTCTGCTTTCCTTTGGATCACATATTTGAGGCTGAGAGGGAGTCTTGTTGTCTGGGCAGCCCAGGACCTCCATCCAGAGTGCCCAGGCTTGTGTCCTGGGGAGGTCAGTTTGGTGCTGCTAATGCAGCAGTTTGACTTCACCCCCAGAAGCACACTCCATTGTCTCTTGAGAAAGATGGATTCAACGTGCTGCCATCTGCCTTACTGCAGGGCAGATTCAAGGGTAAACCATACACGGAACGAGTCTTCCCCTGCGGCTTGATGGAGGTAGAAACTGTCTCTCATGCCTTGTTATGCTGCCATTTCTACAGAGATACACACTCAGTATTTATTACCCCGCTATGCAAAAATCTCCAAATGAATCCAAACTTGTCTAAAATCCCTGGTAGAGGATGAGGATCCTGAGATCACGCTAAGGGTAGCCAAATTCTGTGCGATTGCCATAAAACGTAGGGAACAAGCTGTGCTATCATAATGATTAAGGCCTTAAATGATAATTTTAGGTTATATGTTAGTGACTAAGTTTTAATTAGGGATGCGGGTGGCGCTGTGGGTAAAACCTCAGCGCCTAGGGCTTGCCGATCGCATGGTCGGCGGTTCGAATCCCCGCGGCGGGGTGAGCTCCCGTCTTTCGGTCCCAGCTCCTGCCCACCTAGCAGTTCGAAAGCACCCCTAAGTGCAAGTAGATAAATAGGTACCGCTTTATAGCGGGAAGGTAAACGGCGTTTCCGTGTGCTGCGCTGGTGCTGGCTCACCAGAGCAGCTTCGTCACGCTGGCCACGTGACCCGGAAGTGTCTCCGGACAGCGCTGGCTCCCGGCCTCTTAAGTGAGATGGGCGCACAACCCTAGAGTCGGACACGACTGGCCCGTACGGGCAGGGGTACCTTTACCTTTTTAAGTTTTAATTTATATATTTTTTAACTGTTGCTATATCTGTATTGTCCCTGTTACACCTAATTGCAAATTCAAATGTACCCCTATTGTGTTTTATGACTTCCTTGATATTGCATGTGGGCTATAACTGGTCTGTGACCGAAATAATAAATTCATTCATTCATGGATGTCAACACAGGGAGAGCCTCTATCCCATGGTGTATCCTGCATCTATCCGGCTCCCTCACCTCTCCATCTTTTTCTGGAGTGCACAGCTCCTCCTTTCTTAGGTTCCCATGTGACTATTTACCCCACACTGAGCTGTGTATGAGCTGAGCAGGACAAATGCCCCATGCACAGATCATCTTCAGCAGCCCTATGTTCAGATTCCTAGGTATAAATTGGAGATCTTCACTCCATTATTTTCCCCTTCCTCGCCAGGGACCGTGCACTGGGAACCAGCAGAGCTTGGCACACAGCAGGCTGTGGGACGCTGTCATTGGCTTCCTCCATGTCTTTGCTCACATGATGATGAAGTTGGCTCAGGTAAAAGCGAAAATGAGCAAGTGCAAGTTTTTGTCTGAACCCTGGCAAGGGGCAGAGGGTAGGGAATATCTTGGAGGTTGTTCATGAGCAGCGGTTGAGGAAGAATATCCTGAGCTGACAGGGTCTTAGCACATGGAAAATATGCAAGGCCACGTGGTCTGCTCCACAGCCAAGCCCCACAACTGTGAACCAGCCATTCTTGGCCAGCTTCGAAGAAAGAGCAAGCCCTAAGGCCCCAGACATCAATGGCTAAGCAGGGGAAACTTAAGATTCTGCACATTGTCTTGGCAAACGGTTGACTTTGGAAGCCACGCAACGGCAGCAGAGGAGCCTGGCTTTTGGATTTGAACTCTCAAATCGGTGGCCATCTCTTGAATCAAGGAACCAGGCTTTTGTATCCCATCTTTCCTAACCAGTAGCAAAAGTTTGCCAGCTTGGTCCTACCCCAAGTTCAAGCTTAGGTGCACAAAGCCATCTCTTTCTATATTTTTTATAGCCAGGCTTGGGGAAATGGAAGTCAAACTGTGAATGCAAAGTGGCTGCATTTGTGTCGCTGTCTGGTGCATTTCCTTAGAAAGTCAGTTTTTCTCCCCACCTGCCATCACCTTTGCGGTAAAACTCCTAAAAAAAAAATTCTAGCTAGACTCTGCTTACTTCAAATGGGACTACCGGTGCCTCTGTTAATTTGCACTGGAGGGTTGGCTCCCTGCCACATTGGGGTCTGGACTAGCCCCCATTCTTTTGGCAACATACCTTTGAGGTGGATGGAAAGATGGAGCAGGAGGAAAGAGCCTTGTCAGGAAGTATGACTATAGGGTGAGATGTGGGGTGGATGGGGGAGGTGAGGTTGCGTGTGGTGCGGTCTCCCTTTTAATCTCTGCACTAACCCCAGGCTCCCCTGCTCTGTGCCTCTCCCCACCCCCACCCCTCCCACTCCTGATCTCTCAGCAACAGCTTTGAGCATCCCTCCTCCTGAAAAGGACCATTTTTGTATTTCACCATCTGGCCTTCCTTTATACCACTATGACACCTTTGCAGACAGATGCACACATTTTCCTGCCCTGTGTCGTGAATACCTCTCCCTGCCACTGAACTAGAATCCACCTAGGACTTTTCAAAAAAGAGGGGGGGGGTCCAGTTCTATTTCCAGCAGCCGGTCCCAGTTAGGAATGGGCGAGCAATTCAGTTTAAGTTTGCATTGAGAAGGTGATTCTATCAAATCCGCTCTTCCTGGAACAATGTGCAAACAGGCGCAAGCCATGCTGAAGGCGGGTCTGCATACAGCCCCCCTTGATACCACCAAGAGCAGAAATAATCGTGAATGCGCAATAGAAAGGGCTCTGGTACGACCCAGAGCCTGGAGCTGCGGAGGTTGTGAAATCTAGTGGTTGAAGCCCAGGCTCAGTGTCCTTCCCCACTGCAGATTCCACCCCCACCACACTGGGAGAATGAAGATATGTGCAGGTGTCCCTTTTCCTCCCTGCCCTTGCCCCTCTCCTCCACCCCACATGCCCCCCTTTCCCCAGAGAAGGGAGGGCAAGGCTGTTCTGACCCCCAAGCAACAAAGGAATGTGCTGGATGGTAAACCTGGCAAAATACAAAAATGTTCTTAAAAATGTTTCTGAATAACATTTTTATTCTGATGTGTGACAGATGACCCAACCCCCAGGACTTCGAAATGGCGTAAGAACCTTTTATGTAGTAGTATGTGGCCATCTCATGCCCTGCTCACTCTGCCTGCTCCTTCCTTCCTTCCCTCCCACCCATCCTTCTTGGTTCCTTCCTTTCCTTCTTTCTGTCCTCTTTCACTTCTTTTTCTCTTTTTCCCTCCTTTCCCATCCACTTCTCCTCCTTTTCCCTAGGCTCCTTTTCTCTACTCCTCCTTTCGACAGGCCAGACCAATTTAAGTAACACACACACACACACACACACACACACAGAAAAAACACCCGAAAGGGTCCTGAGGCCTTTAGATTAAGTCCTCATCTGCTCCCTCCAGCTGCTGTCTAGGTCAAGCCAGACTTTCCTTCCTTTGAACACATGACAAAGGAGGTGTGAACAATGGTTTGGATAAGATTCTGCGACCATTGTGCTAAATGATATTAAGATTCTGCAGCCAGGCAATCCATGCCCTGCCGTAGATATTTCAGCCTGTGAAAATTACCGTATTTTTCTGTGTATAAGACTCGGGCTTTTTCCTAAAAACAATGTCCAAAATTTGGGGGGGTCTTATACACTGATAGATCATGTGCCCCCCATTTTCTTAAATCGGAGTATTATAAATGGGGGCGTCCTATAGACAGAAAAATATGATAATTCCATCCAACATATTTGAATACTTTTATCTCACACATTTATGCAAATGTCTGTAATTTGCTTTTCACTTGTTTTATTTACAATTCTGCATAATTATGTTATTATTATTAATTAAATTTATATGCCTCCCCTATACCCGCAGGTGTCAGGGCGGTTCACAGGATAAAATCAGAATATAAAACCACAAAATACATGATCTGAACAAAAACAACCCAATAACCCTCTCCGAAAAACACATTTTTAAAGGGCATATGGTTTTGCTGGTCAGGGAGAGGGGAGGCTATGCAATGAAACAGAATTCTGCTGCCTCCCATGCCCCCACCGCTGAAAATCTGATCTCCATATATGTACATGCACACAGACACTCCTGTGGTTTCAGAGTAGACACCTTAGCAAGGTGTCACGGTGGGTGCGCTGCAAGGCAGCTGGTGTCGTTGCCAGAACCCTGACACCTTCCCATTGCATTAACCTGCGAGGCCCAACGCACACACCCAGAATAGCAGGGAAAGTGCCTGACAGAAGCCTTTTTTGAAAATAAAATAATACTGCGGCCTAGGACCCACGTACCTACAGGACTGCCTCTCCTGGTATGCCCCGCGGAGGACCTTAAGGTCCACAAATGACAACACTTTGGAGGTCCCAGGTCGCAAGGTGGTTAGGTTGGTCTCAACTAGGGCCAGGGCCTTTTCAGTACTGGCCCCGACTTGGTGGAACGCTCTGTCACAAGAGACCAGGGCCCTGCAGGGCTTGACATCTTTCCGCAAGGCCTGCAAGACAGAGCTGTTCCGCCTGGCCTTTGGCTTGGACTCAGCCTGACCCTTATTTTTCCCTCCCCTTATGGTCTTGATTTATCGGCTACTTTTAAAATGAGGCTGCATTTTAAATTGCATTTTAACCTGTATTTTAAATTGGGTTCCCCCTCCCCTCTCTTCCCCCCCCCCCATTATGTTTTTTACTGTGATTTTATTGGTATTAGCCGCCCTAAGCCCAGCTCTGGCCGGGGAGGGCAGGGTATAATTTTTTTTTAAAAAAAAAAGAATTATTATTATTATTCAGAATCCCTCCAGTTCACCCTATACCTGCCCACTTCTACCTCTGCCTGGGAAACCTCACTTCCCAATTCTGTACACACACACACACACACACATACACACACACTTTAAGAAAACCCTCAGCCCTTGCTGGTAGATCCATGCAGGAGGGCCATAGACATGTCTGTTGCTCTTTCCCATCATGCCTCAGTGCAGGGGAATATGGTGGTCTGGCCTGGTCTGCCTTCCCCTCTCGGTCTGCGGCAGCTGGCCCTTGCTCATCACCCCAGCCCTCCTTTCTCCCCTTCTGTTTTTTTTCTGCTTCTCCATGCTTCTCCAGACCCCTCCTCCAGCCACCACCATTAAACGGGGTCGTCAGGAGCTCCATGGTTGGCCACCGCTTTGGCTTGCTGGCTCACGCCCCATCCTAGCTCATGTTGTCATGCCGTGGGCGTTGAGGGCGAAGGGGAGGGTTTGCGTTGGCGTTGACCGAAGCTGGCAGCCAGCCCTCTTCTCTCGGCTTGACGCCGGCCGGGAGTTGCGGGCGAAGAGGCGAAGCGCCTCTGGAGCGCCGTGGCCTCTGTACTCATCTCCCCGATTCTAGATTCGCAGCCCTAAGCTGGTTTCAGAGTCCGTCCCTCCGTCCCTCCCAGGGAACTGCAGTTCTGCCAGAGAGGCTTCAGATACCTGAGAGGCCTCGTCACCAGGGGAGAGTCTTCTTTGTTTGTGGTGTAGATATGCCCGTGATGCCAGTCTCTGGAGCGAGTGTCATGGAAGACGTTTACCGGGGGTGTTTTCCTCCCAGCGTCCTCTTCCCAAGCAGGCGAGGCTAGGAAATGGGGGTGCAGTGGCTGGGGTGGGCGGGGAGACAGCACTGGGGGATATTTCCGCCCCTCACCAAAACTATCTCTTTGTTGCGCTGCCCTTGAGGACCAATTTCGGAGCGAATCCTACCCTGAGGTAAGAAGGGCGTCCCTGCCTCTCCAGAGGCACAGCTCTTGGGTGGTCCTTCAGTCAGAGGAGGAGAAGGAGAGGCTGGGGCCTCCTCAGCATGTTCACATTAGAGTAAGGTGTTCCCCTCATGTGTCACAGTGTGACGGCAGTGCCCTGCGGCCGGCTGTGTACCTAAGCTGACTTCAGATATCTGAGTCTCTCCTCTAAGGCTCTGGTTCCACGTGCCCTGGGACCTCGGGGTCATCCTGGTGTGGCACCGTCTGAGGGGCCCGAAGAATGGGCCACAGTGCTCACGGCCCAAGTTGAGACCCGCTCCTTTGTCTCTGTGGGCTACCACCACCTCTCCCTCCTTTCTGTCCCACACCTAGTTGTGACCAGGTTTCCATTGCCTGGTTAGACGCCAACAGGTGTGACAGGGCCAGGGAAGGTCGGGCCTTAAGAATACAAGTGAGGCGTGGGGGTGAAGGGGATCTGCGTCTGGAGGCCTCCAAGACATGGGAAGAGATGTCTCTGGTTCCGCAGCACTTAATATCTCCCACGTCTCCCTCCCGCCCAGGATTCAAGCCAAATTGGGCTTCTGAAGGAGCTGCTGGATCTGCAGAAAGACATGGTGGTGATGTTGCTGTCCCTTCTGGAAGGTAAGACCCCTTAGCCAGGGCAGGGGCAGCCAGTCAGGGCTCCATGACAGCTTCCCTGAGCAGACAGGGGTGTTTTCTGGCTCTACCTGGAGATGCTAGGGGGTTGAACATCGGATCCTGTGTGTTTGTGCAAAACTGCTACAACCCGCTGAGATAAGTTGCACATATCTCAATCACCCTGAATCCACCTGACAGTGCTTACATGAGTGCAACACCCACCCACTCATCACTTGTGTATCCACCTGCAACACACTTCTCATTCCCACATCTAACCTTACTTTTTATGTGCCTACCCAGGGAACGTGGTGAATGGCACCATCGCTCGGCAGATGGTGGACATGTTGGTGGAGTCTTCCAGTAACGTGGAGATGATTCTCAAGTTCTTCGACATGTTCTTGAAGCTGAAGGACATTGTAGCATCGGACGCCTTCCGAGACTACATCACGGACCCGCGGGGTCTCATCTCCAAGAAGGATTTCCAGAAGGCCATGGATAGCCAAAAGCAGTACACGCCGTCCGAGATCCAGTTCCTGCTCTCTTGCTCGGAGGCCGATGAGAATGAGATGATCGACTACGAGGAGTTTGCCGATCGATTCCAAGAGCCCGCCAAAGATATCGGCTTCAACATCGCCGTGCTGCTGACCAACCTCTCGGAGCACATGCCGCACGACAACCGCCTGAAGACCTTCCTGGAGTTGGCGGAATGCATCCTCAACTACTTCAGCCCCTACTTGGGCCGCATCGAGATCATGGGCGCCAGCAAGCGCATTGAGCGCATCTACTTTGAGATCAGCGAGACCAACAAGGCCCAGTGGGAGATGCCCCAGGTCAAGGAGTCCAAGCGGCAGTTCATCTTTGACGTGGTCAACGAGGGGGGTGAGTCGGAGAAGATGGAGCTCTTCATCAACTTCTGCGAGGACACCATTTTTGAGATGCAGATAGCGGCACAGATTTCAGAGGAAGAGGGCCAGGAGGAGGAAGAGGAGGAGGAGGAAGGAGAAGGGGCAGAAGGTGGGGAAGCCGAGAAGGTGTCGGCACCGTCAGAATCGTCCTCGGTCTTCGGGGAGTTTTTGGACAGCGTGTTGAACTTCTTCCGCATGTTCACCTACCGCAACATCCGCCGGAAGCTCCGCAAGATCAAGCAGATGACGGTCAAGGAGATGGCCGTGGCTGTGGCCACCTTCATCTACACCATTCTGATGAGCATCCTCCTCTTCTTCTACAACATCTCCAGGGGCATCTTCCTCCTCATCTGGAACACACTCTTCGGGGGCGGCCTAGTGGAGGAAGCCAAGAAGATCACGGTGACGGAGCTGTTGGCCAGCATGCCCGACCCAACGCAGGACGAGGTGCATGGAGACGTGGCCCCTTCTGAGGAAGTCGAACAGGAGGCTGAGGAAGGGGAGGAAGCAGAGATAGTGGAGCCCGGCAAGGAGGACGCGCCTGCTGAAGGCGGGGAGGGCTTCGACATGAAGAAAGAGCATTTCCGATCCACAGCTCCTGATGCACCTGGTGGGCTTGGCGATATGGGGGACACGACCCCAGTGGAGCCCCCTACGCCCGAAGGATCGCCCATCCTCAAGAGGAAACTGGGAGTACGTATAGGGCTTCAGGCGGTACCTGAATAGTGGTGGGCATTCTTAGGGTCTCTCTAGGAGGAGATGAGGCTTAGGGGGTGGGGAGGGCACAGAGAGTGGGGTGGTACGATGCCTGGAGAAACTGGACCTGTGAGTGATGGGATTTGGAGTCTAACACCACCGCCATGTTGGCTACCCCGATCTAAAGTGAACCGAGGGGTAATGTCAGCAATTAAGTACAGTGGACGTTCGGGTTGTGAACGTGATCCATGCAGGATGCACGTTCGCAACCTGCAGCATTCGCAACCTGCAGCGGCTCGTCTGTGCACGAGCAGGTTGCGATTCGGCGCTTCTGCGCATGTGCAACAGCCAAAACCCGGAAGTAACCCGTTCCGGTACTTCCGGGTTTCAGCACGTCCGTAACCTGAAAAAACGCAACCTGAAGCATCTGTAACCCGAGGTATGACTGTACAGTGGTACCTTGAGTTACAAACGCCTCAGGTTACAAACGCTTCAGGTTACAAATTCCGCTAACCTGGAAGAGTTACCTCGAGTTGAGAACTTTGCCCCAGAATGAGAACAGAAATTGTGTGCCGGCGGCGCAGCAGCAGCAAGAGGCCCCATTAGTGAAAGCACACCTCTAGTTAAGAACAGTTTCGGGTTAAGAACGGACCTCCAGAACGAATTAAGTTCGTAACTAGAGGTACCACTGTATAGGAGAAGTACTGCAGGATGATCATTATTTTTTAAATTTGTATACCGCTCTTCATGTGTTATCTCAGAGTGGTTTAAAACAAAGAATCAAAATGAAATCACAAAATACATTACAAAAACAAAACAAGCCAATAACACACACACACCGATTTTCCCCTTGCTTCACTCCCTTTCAAGAGAAAACCCACTCTTTAGTGATAAATCAGAACAACGGAATTGCTGTTTACTTCAGTTGAGCACTAAAGAGCAGTTTTCCCTGGGAGAAGGCAGTGGGGCTAGTGAAAGTGTGGTTAAGCCCCATGTTTGGAGGAGAAATCCTAACAAGGTTGCATCTGAAACTCAGCCATCCTTTGAAATTTGGACGTGCCTGAATTTTGAGATGCAGTTCTCCAACCAAACTTGCATTATCGTGTGGGGATTTTAGCTCCGCGGTTCAGTTATATTGTTCTTTCTCCGGGGATGAGAGGGCAGGTTGGGTTCAGGACTCCTGAGTTCCATCCACATTTCTTTGTTTAAACAAAAGTGGGTGTTCGGATCACCTTGTATTATTTGTGTTTGGTATTGCTGTGCCTTAGCAGCTATATGCTGTTAGTAGTAACTTTTTTTCAAGAAAAGGAAAAATCCAGCCCTGCTCACAAACTCGTGCATCTTCATCCAGGTTGCATTGCAAGTTATTCTGCTTTAGCTCCCTTCTCTGCATTTCAGGTACAGAATTCTTTCCCAATGCCAAACGTGGCGTTCGATCTGAAGTTAGTGTTACTTGAAGCTGAGTTGAAATCCATCTGTCCTGGGAGGCGATGGAGGACTGCACCTTTGTGGGGGGGGAGTCGAACTGTTGAAGCGTTCCAGCGCCACTGCAATTAATGGACCTGACTAACTTATGTCCATTAATTTCAGTGGGTTTTCTCCAAGTAGGACTTAGCTGGAGATAGCCCTTGGTCTCTGCTGCTCGCTGGCATGCAATAAATTCCCCCCGCGTAGCAGCCGTGACGCCCACAAACTCGTTTTGCTCCCAGTCGTCCTGTGGCACCAACTCGCTCACCAACCCATCTTCTTGTGACTCTCCAGGTGGAAGGAGAGGACGGGGAGGCAGAGCCGGAGAAGATTGAGGAGCCTCCCGTGGAACCAGAGAAAGCTGAGTGAGTGCCGTGCTTGGTGAAAGTGGATTGCACACTCTGGATTAAGCTGGGACTTGCCGGGCGGGGGGGACCAGAGGGGTGGTGCTGGGGGCAAGATGCTCCTGAGAACCTTAGCCCTTTATGTTTACTTTTATTTTTTTTACCATAATATTTATTAATTTTCAATAGACATAACAAAAAAGAGAATATGCAACAACATAACAACACAACAACAACACAATAAAAAAGTGAAAAATAAGAAAAAAGAATAACAAACTTAACATACCTAAACAGGAAAAAAAGAAACTCAACCAATTAATTAAAATCCATTTTCACAAACATTTTAGTTGACTTCCTCTAATCTCCTCCATCTGAATTTCCTCTTAATTTGAATGTAGCAGTTTCCAATATCATTATTTAATAAAACAATATTACAGTCATATTCCAATTTCTTTACCTTTCTTATAGTACATTTTCTTATTTATACATTTAAGTCTAATTTAGTCCTAAGCCTGATTGGTTCTTTCAAGTGGTTACATATCTTTAATATTAGAATATTTATTCAAATAGTCTTTAAATTTCTTCCAATCTTCTTGGCAGTCCTCTTCTTTCTGGTCGCGGATTCTCCCGGTGAGATCAGCCATCTCCATGAATTCCATCATCTCCTTTATGTTTACTTTTAAAAGCAGCCAGTTGCCATCCCTCAAGGTCTCAAAAATACGGAAACCAGCACGGTGCACTCCAGATGTTGCTGCACTCCATCTCCCATCATCCTTTGCTGCTGGCCATGTAGATGGGGCTGATGGGAGTTGAAGAACAACAACATTGAGGGGGGCGACACATTGGCTTCCAATGGTATATGGGCCATTTCAGCTGGAGAGGGGTTCGAATACAGGGTTCAAATACAGGGTGGCAAAGGTGGTTGTGTCTTTCAAGTTTTCTCTCCACTTCCCCGCTTGTCCCTCCCAGTGCTGAAAATGGGGAGAAGGCAGCAAAGGAGGAGGAAGAAGAGAAGAAGGAGGAGGAGAAGGAAGAGGAGGAGGAGAAGCCCAAAGAGGAGGAGGAGCCACCAGCCAAGCAGAAGAAGAAGGTGGCCCAGAGGGACAAGAAGCAGGCGGAGGAAGGAGGCTCGGAGTTTTGGAACGAGCTGGAGATCCAGAGGACAAAGTTCCTGGTAAGGGAGATGACCAGAGACATTTGGGCTCCACGTTTCCGAATTATGCATCGTGTAGAGAAAGCAGGTGGGGGGGGGCATTTTCCTCCCCGTGTCATAATGCTAGAACCCGGTGGGACCATCCATTGGAGCTGAACCATGGGAGACAGACGAAGGTAAAGGGACCCCTGACCATTAGGTCCAGTTGCGGATGACACTGGGATTGTGGCTCTCATCTCACTTTACTGGCCGAGGGAGCCGGCGTACAGCTTCAGGGTTATGTGGCCAGCATGACTAAGCTGCTTCTGGCAAACCAGAGCAGCGCACGGAAACGCCGTTTACCTTCCCGCTGGAGCGGTACCTATTCATCTACTTGCACTTGACGTGCTTTCAAACTGCTAGGTTGGCAGGAGCAGGGACCGAGCAACGGGAGCTCACCCCGCCATGGGGATTTGAACCGCCGACCTTCTGATTGGCAAGCCCTAGGCTCTGTGGTTTAACCCACAGCGCCACAAAGGAGGCGGTTTTTCACCCACTGCAGAGTTGAACTATGGAATCTCCTCCCACAACCATATGGCAATGGCCATCAACTTGAATGTCTTTAAAGGGCAGTTGGACCAATTAATGGAGACTGTCCATGGTTGCTAGGCACGGGGATGTTCTTCTGCTTCCGCAGTCAGTCTGCCTCTGACTACCAGCTGCTTGGGGAGGTCTTCGTGGCCCTCTGGCCTGGTCCAGCAGGGCTTTCCCGATGTTCCTAAGGACATGCACCCTCACATTGTTCTTCTCCTCTTATCCACCCTCTTTGCAGAATTACCTGTCCAGGAATTTCTACAATCTCCGCTTCCTCGCCCTCTTCTTGGCCTTTGCTATCAACTTCATTTTGCTCTTCTATAAGGTAAGTAGGTCGGGAGATCTGCTGAGGGAGAGATGGGGCACCCTGGAGTAGGGATGGTGGGTGCGGCGGGGAGAGGACAGATTCAAGAGGAGAATCAAAGTCTGACAAGTTAATGCATGCCAGAGGACGAGATCCATGCTGCAGTTTGGGAAGTGCACAAATGGGAGAAAGCAGGTTGTGCGCAATGACATATTCCCCCCCCCCACTGTAAGTTTTTTATGCCGTATCTTAAATAGTGGCAACCTTCCCCGAAGGTGAATGGTGCATAATGAATGTTAATAGCCACCACAACAGTAACACAGCATCCTGGGAGCCAAAACAACTGGGCACAGCTTGTGGGAGGGCATATGGTTGGAAACGAAGAACTCTTGCCAGGGTAGGGACCCTCAGACCTGCAGGGCAAATGTGTCCCCCACAGAGCTCTCTCTCTCTCTCGCCCTTGGCACATTCCCCATCCCACACCCCTCTCTGGCCCTGCTTTGCAACCCAAGTCCTCCCCCCCCCCGCTGGATCGTGTCCTTGGAATCAGCTTTTGCCCCTTGCCTGGGTGCCTGTGCTGGTCCCATGGGTTACCCGAGAGGCGAGGTCCAAGTCCGGTCCGTGGTCAAAGGTGCACGTGGAGGCTGCCCGTAGTAGCTGAAGCTGGGTGCAGGGCAGGGAGTCGGGTGAAGTCAGGAACAGGCATACAAGCAGGGAGCCAGGGTGGGTCAGGAGCTCAGGCAGGAAAGCAGGACAGGGTTCAGGCAGGAACTGGCTACCAACAATGTTGCTCCCGCAACTTGGGACTGGAGCTGGCCGGCTTTTATCTGCCCCGAGGCATAGGGCGGCCCCGATCCTCTGGTGACTCGCCTCTCCTGGCCTGGAGGCGAGCACTCCTCCTGCGGGAACTTAGTTCCCTCCGCCTCTCTGCCCTGAGCCTCTGCAGCTCAGGAGAGGCTTGAGGGTTACCGGACCCAGAGGCAACCCCAGCTTCCTCTGACGGGGCTGAGAGTGGAGCACCTGCGGGCAATGGGTCCTCCATCACCTCAGGAGCCAGAGCAGACTCAGCTGGTGTCTGCACCTGAGGATCCAGCACAGGTGAGGACCCTTCAGGCTCATGCCCCAGCCCCGGCTCAGCTGGTTCTGGAGGCAGGGAATCCTGTGCAGGCTGGGATCCCTCAGGTTCAGCATCCGAGTCTGAATCCCAGGCCATCACAGTGCCAGAGAGGGGCATTTGACAATGTGGGCAGAAACTAGCCTGTCACATGAAGGCAAAGCTCGCATCCTTTGCTCCACCAACTTTTGCCTCTGACCCTGCCCGCCACTGGAAGGTGGACCCAGAAGGGAACATGACCTTCAGGCTGAAGAAAGGTCCCTCAGCCCTGACCTGGTGGCTAAGCTGTAAGCCTGAGACCTTCCCGGCTCGAGGGTCGCAACTTTCCACCCCACCCTCCTCCTCCTCCTCTCTTGCCATTCCCAGGTTTCCGACACCCCTCCTGGTGAGGAGGAGTTTGAGGGCTCCGGGTTCGATGGGGATCTGGAGTCTGGCTCTGGAGGCGGCTCTGGCTTTGGTGGCGGGGACGATGACGGCGGGGACGGGAACGGCAACGGGGATGAGGACGACGAAGACAGCGTGGTCTACTTCTTCCTGGAGGAGAGCACGGGCTACATGCAGCCAGCCTTGCAGTTCCTGGCCATCTTCCACACGCTGGTGGCCTTCCTCTGCATCATCGGCTACAACTGCCTGAAGGTACCGCTGGTCATCTTCAAGCGCGAGAAGGAGCTGGCGCGGAAGCTGGAGTTTGACGGCCTCTACATCACGGAGCAGCCGGAGGACGACGACATCAAGGGACAGTGGGACCGCCTGGTGCTCAATGCTCCGTGAGTCCATCTGGGGGGAGGGGAGGGGCTAAGCGGCGGCTCCTCCCCCTCTGGGCAACAGCCCCGCCTCCTCAAGGTTCAGAAAGAGGGGAGAGGGCTTCCCAGAGTGCAGCTGGGCTAAATCCTCCTCAGGGCAATAGGGCAAAACCAACTGGCAGGGAGGTTCAGGACAGGCCAGCTCCGCTTGGCACAGTGCACCTGTCATTCAGCTCGGACACTGAGGTCCAGCTCCGAGGGCCTTCTGGCAGTTCCCTCCCTGCGAGAAGTGAGGTTACAAGGAACCAGGCAGAGGGCCTTCTCGGTGGTGGCACCCTGCCTGTGGAATGCCTTTCCGTCAAACGTCAAGGAAATACAGTGGTACCTTGGGTTAAGTACTTAATTCGTTCCGGAGGTCCGTTCTTAACCTGAAACTGTTCTTAACCTGAAGCACCACTTTAGCTAATGGGGCCTCCTGCTGCTGCCGCGCCACCGCTGCACGATTTCTGTTCTCATCCTGAAGCAAAGTTCTTAACCCGAGGTGCTATTTCTGGGTTAGCGGAGTCTGTAACCTGAAGCGTATGTAACCCGAGGTACCACTGTAAATAACTACCTGACTTTTAGAAGACATCTGAAGGCAGCCCTGTTTAGGGAAGTTTTTAATGTTTGATGTTTTATTGTGCTTTTAATATTCTGTTGAGAGATGCCCAGAGTGGCTGAGGAAACCCAGCCAGATGGGGAGGGTATAAATAATAAAATATTTATTTATTCATTCATTTATTTGCCATCACAAGATGCGGCGGTGGCCAAACACGTTTGCAGAGGAGAAAAGGGGCCAGGCAAAAACTCGTGGAGGGATATTGCCTGTTGATGGCTCTTATGCCATGATAGCGAAAAGGAAGGCTCCTTGTTCGGAGAGGGCGCTGTGGATAAGAGCAGGGGAAAGCCAGCCCTTGCACCCATGCTTGAGAGCTTCCTACTTAAGCTGACCACTCACAGAAGCAGAAAGCTGGGTTGAGCAGGCCTTTGAGCGGACGCAGCAGGTTGGAAGGCTGAGAGTCTGTACTAAACAGACGTGATTCTGATGAGCAAGGAGGAAGGTCCAGGGTTGCCAGTTAAACAGTGGGGAGGGGAAGAAGATTGGCTGAGTGAAGAGGATCAGGTGGAAGGTCTTTTGGGGAGAAGTGGGTTTTGCGGTGGGAGGGAGGGAGAGAAATGGCCCTGGCAGGTCAGGGAGCCTTCATCGGAGCAGGAGGAATGAATGGTATTCTTAATGGGTCCCCCCCCCCATCTTCTCTCCCCTTGCCAGGTCATTCCCAAGCAACTACTGGGACAAATTCATCAAGAGAAAGGTGAGATCTTCCACCATTGTCTAGGCTAGGGAAACAAAGGCCTTGGGCTCTCCTGATCTAAGGCAGGGGTGGTTAACAAGATGGAGAGCCCATCTTTTCTTAACCACATTTCCCCCCATCCTCCAGGTACTAAACAAATACGGTGACATCTACGGGCGAGAGAGAATTGCAGAACTGCTGGGAATAGATCTGGCCAGTCTGGAAATCACAGCGCAGAACGAGAAAAAAACTGAGCCAGACACGTCTCTCATAACATGGTGAGGAGGATGGGCAGAGCTGGCAGTGGGGCAAAGGCGAAGCTGCTTGGGCCTATACTTCCTAAGCGGGGGACAAGGGGAAATGTGGACAGGCCCTTTGGGATGCACGTAGCAAAACAGAATGTATGAATTTACATGCACACTTGCATTCCTCCTTATCCTCCCTTTCTCTTCTGCTAGGATTACCTCTATTGACATCAAGTACAAGGTCTGGAAATTCGGAGTGATCTTCACTGACAACGTGAGTGAGAAGATGCAGTTAGAGGTCTGGGGGGCAGGAGGTTCAACTGTTCAATATTTATGCCAATTGGTGCCACAGCCTGGCAAACACTGGCTAAAGGGGGGGAGGCCATTCAGACCAGCACAATCCCCACTGTAAGCTGGGGGAGATGCGAGGGCATCGCCTGCTAGGGGAATTCCCTATCTCTACATGTTTTCTATGATAGTTCAACATAATTCAGTGCCCAGAGAATCATAGGTAAAGGTAAAGGGGACCCCTGACCATTAGCTCCAGTCGTGGCCGACTCTGGGGTTGTGGCTCTCATCTCGCTTTATTGGCTGAGGGAGCCGGTGTACAGCTTCCGGGTCATGTGGTCAGCATGACGAAGCCGCTTCTGGCGAACCAGAGCAGTGCATGGAAACGCTGTTTACCTTCCCGCCAGAGTGGTACCTATTTATCTACTTGTACTGGTGTGTTTTTGAACTGCTAGATGGGCAGGAGCTGGGACCGAACAAGGGGAGCTCACCCCGTCACGGGGATTCGAACTGCCGACCTTCCAATCGGCAAGTCCTAGGCTCTGTGGTTTAACCCACAGTGCCACCCGCGTCCCACCAGAGAATCCTAGTTCTCACCTAAAAAGACAGAAGCAGAGATTCTAGACCTCATACTTGCAATGAAAAGGCTACATACGCCTCTCTATCCTGTGCTCATCTACTCAGCAGCGGAGCAAGCCGATTGGGTGTCTGGGGTGGCGTGCATGCCCTGCGCCCAGGGGTGTGGCCAGCCGCCTGTGGGGGGTGTGGCCAGCCACCCGCAGGGTCGGGGCAAGTCGGGGCAAGTCAGCCCTACAGCTGAGGGGGAGGCGACGGGTGGACCGTTTGGGGCCACACGTAGCCTGTGGGCGCCCAAGCCAGTGCGTCACTCCCAGCCAGGAGAGACACGTGGCTCGGGCGCATTGCAGGCCTCGCGGTGAGCGCTGCCTGCCGTTTTGTCACTCCCTTCAGTGGTGACACCCGGGGCGACCCGCGCCCAACGCACCCCCTTCCTCCGCCCCTGCGCCTACTGCCCATTTCTTTCTGTAGAAACAAAAAGTGCCCAGATGTCTAAATTGCTTGAAAACCAGAATAACTGAATCAGAATAAAACTAATGAATTATCTAGTTGACTCAGATACTGATGTTGTGGAGTTCTGCACATGTATTTGGCTGGGCAGGATCGACCGTTTGTTTGTTTGTTTATGATCCTTCATCCGAAGATCACAGGGCAGTTTACAATAGAAAAACACAAAAATGCGTACCATTGTAATGAACAAAAACAATACCCCGCATCCGACCAAGTAAAGTCCAGGTCAGTGGTAGGTTTTCAGGTCAGAGATTAGCAATTTAGGAGAACACAGGTCAAATCCCACCTTCAGTGCCGCATCCTTCCAGGCCCTATTCTTAGTGGATGCTACTCACCCGTGCTCCTCTTTTGCCTCATGAACTAGCAATGGAGTAGGGGTGGCCCCTGGGCTGGGAGCCATCTGCTGCTGCAGCCCTGCATCTGCTAAGCTGAGAGGACGGCATCAAAACCTTCCATCCCTTTCCCTCAACATGGGCGTCCCGCTGTGCCCTCGCTCTCCATCCTGCCTCTGTCACAACCCATGCATGTCTCTCCCCCCTGCAGTCCTTCCTGTACCTCTTCTGGTACATGGTGATGTCCGTTCTCGGCCACTACAACAACTTCTTCTTCGCCTCCCACCTCCTGGACATTGCCATGGGCGTCAAGACCCTAAGGACCATCCTCTCATCCGTCACCCACAACGGCAAACAGGTAGTGGGGCTGTGGGGTGCTCAGATCAAATGGGGGGGCCACCCTGGCTCATGGTATGCACACCTTCACCTTCCTCACTGCTATTTATTTATATACTGTGTAATTCCAAAATTAGGCTTTCACATCTGGAAAAGCTGATTACACGACAATTAAGACTGAAAGTCCCCGCCCTCCCCACAGCTGCCTAAGTTTTCTCCTCACCTGAGTCCTTCCCAAGCAATCTGAGACTGCACCTGTGTACCTGCCTTTGCTCCTCCCACTTCATGCCTCTCCTGGTTCTGGGAGACCGGGAGAAGGGAGCTGGTTGCAGGAGGAGGAGAGGACCTCCTGGCTTCCTCACCAGCCTGACCCATCTCTGCTTCTTCCCCCTCCCTCCTCTCCAGCCTCTGTTTCTGCCTCTACTTCTGGACTGCTCTCTGCCACCGCCTCTTCCCGCTCACTAAGCCCTGTTACCTCTTCCGCTTCCGACACCTCCTCCTCCCAGTCTGCTCCCTCTGACCACTCATCCTTGCCCCACCGCCACTCCCTGGGCTCTGAGCCTTCTTCCCTTGGGGGTCCCCCATCTGGTTCCTCCCACCACTCCTCTGTGTCCAACCAGTATGACATCTGGGACATCATTTGCTGCGTGATAATGGACCTCCTCTCACACGTGTGACCTCTCCCCCCCCCCCAGCTGCTAATGACGGTGGGGCTCCTGGCGGTGGTCGTCTACCTCTACACCGTGGTCGCCTTCAACTTTTTCCGCAAGTTCTACAACAAGAGCGAGGACGAAGATGAACCTGACATGAAATGTGACGACATGATGACGGTAAGACAAGGACAGAGGCTCCCCGTGTTTTTTTGGCTTTGTTCCCCCCCCCCCCCAGGGCTTAAATCTGTTGGAAAGCGGCTTTGCTTCCTACGCTGACCACCCACGTTCCCTGGGCTCTGCCATCACTTCTGGTCAAGAAGGTGTGGCAGGCTGCTGAAACAACAGGAGAACCATTTTGACTGTTTTGGACTACAGCGCCCAACAGACGCCGCCAACTTGTTCCTAAAGCCGGCGAAATTTGGGAGGGCAGGAATGTGCAGGGAAGCTCAAGGGAGTTGGTGTGGTGTAGTGGTTAAGAGCGGTGGACTCGTAATCTGGTGAACCGGGTTCGCGTCTCCGCTCCTCCACATGCAGCTGCTGGGTGACCTTGGGCCAGTCACACTTCTCTGAAGTCTCTCAGCCTCAGTCATCTCACAGAATGTTTGTTGTGGGGGAGGAAGGGAAAGGAGAATGTTAGCCGCTTTGAGACTCCTTAGGGTAGTGATAAAGCGGGGTATCAAATCCAAACTCTTCTTCTTCAAGCGGAGGGTGCGAAGAGCGTCTCGGTGTCCACGGGGTGAACGTCAGACTGCCACTGTCCCCAAGTGGGGAGGGACCAGTTCTTAATGTTTAGGAAACAGATCCTGGGGGTTCAAGTCTTTCTGGAAATGCCAGATCGGGAGGGGGCGGATTCATATAGGACGATTCCTCCATTAGTACCCAGCAGAGAGGAAAATGTAAGATAGTTTTCCACGTGGCCAAGGTGACACGGTCAGAAATGCTGCCTCTTAGGGAACGTTCTTTCATATGTGGTGGACTTGTAAAAGGGTAAAAGAGTATTGGGAAATGATCCATAATGAATTGGGGGGAGGGGAAATGTTTAAAAGTACTTTCTAAAAAAACCCAGAGTCCTTTCTGTTGGGGATAATTCAGACTGAAATCCCCAGGTGTCAAAAAAAGGTTATTTATGTATGCCACTACTGCAGCCCATTTTCTGTTAGCCCCAAAATGGAAAACGAGCGAGGTCCCAGCCAAAGAAGTGTGGCAGCTTAAGTTGACAGAATATGCGCAGCTTGCAGACTTAACATAGAGAATAAGAGAACAAGAAGAACATAGGTTTAGAGAAGATTGGAAAACGTTTATGAAATATATGGGAAATAACAGTGTACGACTGAAAACGCTGGCAGCATTAAGATAAATTCAACCGTGTGAATAAGTTATGATGGATGTTATAATGGAGTGCTGAATGGTATAGTTTCTGTAAAATATGCAAGGATTTATGATATGTAAAATGAGCCATGGAAAGAGAAGAAGGGTGTTTTAAGGATGTTTAAATGAGTAAATTGTAAAACAGAAAATTTAATAAAACATTATATGTGAAAGAAATGATGCCAAAGAAGCCTTGTGTATGCATCGCCCCCTGAGCCTCTCCCTCCCTCTTTCCTCCTCTCCTCCACAGTGTTACCTGTTTCACATGTACGTGGGGGTGCGTGCTGGCGGGGGCATCGGTGACGAGATCGAGGACCCGGCAGGTGACGAGTACGAGCTTTACCGCGTCATCTTCGACATCACCTTCTTCTTCTTTGTCATCGTCATCCTGCTGGCCATCATCCAAGGTAGGTCCCGTGTGGTTCATGGTTATTATGTCCCATGGGGGTGTGGGGCGGAGTCTGCGCCAGGGGTCCTGAACTCTGTCTACCTACCTTTCTGACCTCCTGTCCACCAGGTTTGATCATTGATGCCTTTGGGGAGCTGAGAGACCAGCAGGAGCAGGTGAAAGAAGACATGGAGGTAAGCTGGTCTCCTTCTTCCTCTCCTCCATTCCCAGCCATAGGCGGGGGGGGGGGGCGGGCGAGCCAGTGACTTCGATCAGAAAGTTATCACAGATAAGGTTGTCTGTCGGGGAGACTCCCTGGCCCATGACCAGGTATTTTGTGGGGACTGGGGAATCCACGCAAAACAGCCATGGCGTAAATATACTTTACCTAAGTATATAAACTGCATATATCTCCAAAAGTAAAATGCCTTTTCTTTTTAGCAACAGGTGAAAATGAGAGTCATGAGGCATTCCCTGGGAGGGAACACAGACATAGTCAACTCTGGGGACTTCTGATAATCTTCACACTGCGGGAGGGAGGGATTTGATGCATGGAAACATAGAAGGACAGCTCAGCTGGTTAGAGCAGGGGTCAGCAACCTTTTTAAGCCATGGGCTGGTCCACCGTCCCTCAGACCTTGTGGGGGGCCGGACTATATTTTGAAAAATAATAATGAACGAATTCCTATGCCCCACAAATAACCCAGAGATGCGTTTTAAAGAAAAGCACACATTCTACTCATGTAAAAACACCAGGCAGGCCCCACAAATAACCCAGAGATGCATTGTAAATAAAAAGACGCATTTTACTCGTGTAAAAACACACTGACCATCCGCAGGCCAGATTTAGAAGGCGATTGGGCTGGATCCAGCCCCGGGCCTTAGTTTGCCTACCCATGGGTTAGAGCAGGGATCTCCAACAGGTGGATCGCGATCTACTAGTAGATCCCCACGAGGTTTTGGTAGATCACAGTCGATCTCTGGCTCCCTTTCCTTAGTGTGGCTAAAACTGAGTCCTGCCCCGCCCCCTCGCCCCGCCCTGTTGCATGATCTCTGGAAGGGTATACGGAGCTCCCTCTGCGCTGCTGTTTTGATCCATAGTGATCTTTTTGTGAGTGGCTTTGCCCCTTTGTCCCTTGCCTTTGTTCCCCAAAAATGGAACTTCCCCCCCTCAAAAAGCCTTTTTTTAACCCCTTAAAAAACGGGGCTATTCTCCTTAAAAAAAACTCAACAACTTTGAGCTGAACCCAAAAAGAACTGGGGTAGATCACTGCCAGTTTTTAATTCTGAAAGTAGATCGCAGTCTCTTGAGAGTTGGCCACCCTGAACACAAGAATATGAAAAAATGGTCCTTTTTTTCTTTGTATATAAGTAAGAGTTTAAGCTATAATAATTTAAGAAGATGGATAGAAAATAAGGGGTTTAATTGTAATGCTAGGAGATAAGGATTTGCTGGATAAACAATTTGAACTGGAATACAAGAAGGGGAGGCATGAGGAGGTCAAGGAAATATGTTATTGAAAAATAAGTTATGAACTTTATGTGTTTTTATTATTTTTTCTTTTTAATTTTTCTTTGTTTGTATAAAATGGAAAATTCTAATAAATATCTTATAAAAAAAAGAGAGAGAGTTGGCCACCCCGGGTCAGAGCATGGTGCTGATAGCACCAAGGTGACACGTTTGATCCCCGTAAGGGAAAGTTGCACATTCCTGGAGTGCAGGGGGTTGGGCTACAGGACCCTCAGGATCCCTTCCAACTCTCGGATTCTGTGATTCTATGGCTGCAGTCGGGGTTGGGGTTGGCTTGACCCATTGTGGAGAGACTGGACCCTAGCTCCTCTTCGCCTTCACTGTCTTCTCACTCTGTTGCTTCCATCCTGGCAGACCAAATGTTTCATTTGTGGAATCGGCAGTGACTATTTTGACACGACGCCGCACGGCTTTGAGACCCACACGCTGGAGGAGCACAACTTGGCAAATTACATGTAAGCAGCTGGCTGGGGAAGCGGGGATTTTTCAGGGGATTCCAACCAAACTGGAAGCGGGAGGGGAAATCATCTTTGATGTTCACTGATTCATCCCACGTCCAGAACAGACATTGAGCTAGTTGTTGTTGCCTTCGATCCACAAACATTGTGCAATCGGTTGCATTTCCCGTGCCCTGTTTGTGTTGAGTATCCTACGCATTGTAATTAATGGAATGGAATAACTGTGGAGAAAATATAAATCCCTGTGGACACAAGTGTGGGGGAACAGCTAAAAGAATTAGCTGGGGGCCTGCATTCAAAATGCAGGGAGCCCCAGGAGCAGAGTATTCAACTCACAAATATAAGCAGCACAGAGAAGTGGTAGGAATATAAGTTGTTAGACCTTTCTTGTCCCATTTGCAACGTTCCCCTCTTTCTATCCCTTTCACATGGAACAGACCACATACTGCTAAGTAAGTTTTAAATGCTTTACTTACAAATTCATAGGTCTGATACATGCATCGTTCCATGCAGCCGCAAGAAGAAACACAGGCAGAATATTCTTGGGTAGCAAGCTCACATACATCCTTTTCAATTCAAGGGAGGGAGGGAGAGAGTAGAAAAGTTTCACTTCCTCCCTCTCTGGAGGTGAAGGGATTTGACCTAGCTGATTCTATCTAGCGATACAATTCTATGGTCCTTTACCCCTTTATGCACAAACTAGCAGTCATGCATAGTTATCTTCCACAATTGCAACACAAGTTATTATTTCAGTTTCACAAATTACGGTACCTAATTTCACCACAAGATAAATAACATAGTTTTTGGCAGAAGATAAACTTCAGTGGACGTTTTGCTACAGCTGACACGCACAGGGTGCAATGGAGGATGAAGCCTTCTTGCCTCCCTAGTCAGAGGCCCCTCCAAGCTCAGTAGCTGCAGTTCTGGTTCTCCTTGACAGGCATAATGTGATAAGCATGGGGGGCTGGGGGCTGTTTTTTAAAGGGCGAATTCACACATGCAGGTGTGTCTCATGGAATGCCAGAGAGAGAGAGAGAGAGAGAGAGAGAGAGAGAGAGGGAGAGAAAGAAAGAAAAGAGTTGCGCTTGAGATGGTACAGAAGCCACCTGCCACAGGTATTTCGTATGTGCAACACATCCCTTGACGTTGCACCCATCTAGTGATGGCTACGCCTGCGTGAACTTGCACAACGCGCATGGGAAGAACCAGGAATGTCTGTTTGGCAAGCAGAATGGGGACGGGTGTCACGCCACCCAGGAGCTGCCCATGCAGGGGGTGAGGGAAGCTGCAGCTGGGAGCACAGGAAGCGTACTGGCAAATTACCCTTCCGCCAACATCCCCTTCTCTGTGCTGGTCAAGAAAAGTCTTGCATGCAGACAGCAACCCTTATCAGCCATGAATCAGCCTCTCCGGAAACACTTCGCATTCCCCAGGCGCTGCAGCTGCAAGCGTGGCGAAGGGGCTGCCGATCTCTTAGCTGGGAGCCAAGATTTTCCTCAACCTGCATTCCTGGCATGGAAGGACAGAGAGATTTGGGGGGGCTCTTTTCCTAGCACAGGGCCTGCCACTTCCCCAAAGCAATGGACTAAAGGCAGCCTTTCTCCAACCGGGATCCTCCGATATTGTTGGACTACAACTCCCATCGTCCCTTGCCACTGGTCCTGGCAGCAAGGGATGGTGGGATTTGTAGTCCAACTATATCTGGGGACCCAAGGTTGAGAAAAGGCTGGATGAAGACCTCTGTAGCTCCGCCTTTGACCTCATTGCTTTCTGCCTCTCTTCCCTCTACAGGTTCTTCCTCATGTATCTCATCAACAAGGATGAAACGGAGCACACTGGCCAGGTGAGGGGGAAGCCCTAATCTTACCAGAAGTGGAGGTAGGGGAGAAGTGACAGGCACTTGTCACTTTAAGGAAGGGTCAGTGGGGGAACCCAGGCCCTCTCTGTCTGGCCCATAGCTGTCAACATTCCCTTTTTTTGTGGGAAATTCCAGCGCCGCTTCCCGCTGCTCTCCCGGATTGTTAGATATCCTGTAGACTGTCCCCGGGACAGGTGAGGCTGCTGATCCCTTATTTTCGAGGCTGCTGATCCCTTATTTTCAAATCTGAAAGTTGACAGCTATGGTCTGGCCCTCAGCACCCTGTCTGGACCCTGAGTGTTTCTGCCTTGCTGAACTGTGTCCTTGAACTCTGACCATGCCTCTTACAGTGGTGCCTCGCAAGACGAAATTAATTCGTTCCGCAAGTTTTTTCTTCTTGCGAGTTTTTCGTCTTGCGAAGCACGGTTTCCCATAGGAATGCATTGAAAATCAATTAATGCGTTCCTATGGAGACCGCCTTCAGACCAGGTCCGGGAACAGTCTGTCCCTGGACCTCTTCTGAAGGCTGGCGGGGGGAGAAGGACTTTTCTCCCCACTGCCAGCCTTCAGAACAGCCTTCTGAAGGCTGGCCGTGGGAAGAAAAGCCCTTCTCCCGCCTCCAGCCTTCAGAAGAGTTTCCGCAGGGCTGCCTAGGCTGCGGATAGCAGCCTGCTGCCCGGCGCGAGGGGCGCTCTGAAGCAGAGCGCCCCTCGCACGGGGCAGACATCCGCAGCTTGGGGAGCCCTGCAGGAGTTCCCCGCAGGGCTCCCCAAGCTGCGGATAGCAGCCTGTCCTGAAGGCTTGCGGTGGGAGGAGGGCTTTCCTCCCCACCGCCAACATTCAGAATGCTGTTCTGAATGTTGGCGGTGGGGAGGAAAACCTTCCTCCCACCGCAAGCCTTCAGGACAGGTCCGGAAACAGAGGAGAAGGCGCGCTGCGCTTCCCCGCTGTCCCCGGAGATTTCCCTATGGGCTTTCGTCTTGCGAAGCAAGCCCATAGGGAAATTCGTCTTGCGAAGCCGCTAAAAATCGGAAAACCCTTTCGTCTTGCGGGTTTTTCGTTTAGCGAGGCATTCGTCTTGCAGGGCACCACTGTACTTGCTCGGCGGAGAGCAGGGAGGAGTGTGAGCGTGCGTAGAAAACCGTGGTGTACAAGAGGCAAAGTTTTACATTTGTCCCTCTGCACACCTTTGCCCCTGGCCCCACCCACTGTGGGCATGTAGCATTCAGAAAGTTGCCCAGAAGGGAATGCGGGCCACTCTGCAGTTCTGGGCCAGTGTGTGCTACACCCACCCACCCAAACACTTCCTGACTCATTCCTTAAGGCAGCTCAGTTGCCTGTTCCAGAGGCAAAAGGTTTGGGGTGGAGAACTGGTCATTGGAGGCAAGATGGGGAAAGAGGGAGCAGAATCTTGCCCCTCACCCAGCCTAGTCCCATGTCAGGGGCAGCACCAAGAAACCGTAAAGGCAGCTGCAGTAGGGCGTGCTGAATTTTTCAGCTTTTCACATTCCAAAAAAACGAGGGGTGCTAAAAAGCTGTTACGTGGCTTGGAAATTCAAAAGATAAGTTTGGTTAAATTAATATAATTTACTTTTGCATGGTAGGTTAAAAGTGTGCGAAATTGCGCAGAAATCATTAAAAATGATTGCCAAGTACTTGCATATTATTATTATTATTATTATTATTATTATTATTATTATTATTATTATTACTATTATTTAGCATTACCTGGCATTTCCAGAAGATAAAATTAAAATTCTTTGGTTTTTCCGAAACCAGTTTATGTGCTGCTTTTCAAACGTAGACTTTCCAAGCCAAAAATGGTCCGATCACAAAAATATCGGCAGGTTTGAATTCCTCGCACCCAGAAAGATATTTTTAAGACCTGAATAAATTTGCAAAAAATGGAAGTTTCACACCCTAAACCGCCCTACTGCTGCAGGCCACATGCATCTGAAGACGTCTTTCGAAACAGGAGCGGGAGGCGGGCAATAGTTTCCGAGCACAATTCAAAGTGTTGGTGCTGACCTTTAAAGCCCTAAACGGCCTCGGTCCAGTATACCTGAAGGAGCGTCTCGACCCCCATCGTTCAGCCCGGACACTGAGGTCCAGCTCCGAGGGCCTTCTGGCGGCTCCCTCACTGCGAGAAGCCAAGTTACAGGGAACCAGGCAGAGGGCCTTCTCGGTGGTGGCACCTGCCTTGTGGAACGCCCTCCTACCAGATGTCAAAGAGAAGAACAACTACCAGAGTTTTAGAAGACATCTGAAGGCAGCCCTGTTTAGGGAAGCTTTTAATGTTTAACAGACCACTATATTTTAATACTTTGTTGGAAGCCACCCAGAGTGGCTGGGGAAACCCAGCCAGATGGGCGGGGTATTATTAATAATAATAATTTTTTATTATATAGCACCCCTCCCCATTGGTTTTTAGCTGTTTCCCCAGCAGGGATGCTGCCCTTTCTCTTAGTCCAGGGGTCAGCAAACTTTTTCAGCAGGGGGCCGTCCACTGTCCCTCAGACTTTGTGGGGGGCCCAGACTATATTTGGGGGGGGGGGATGAACAAATTCCTATGCCCCACAAATCACCCAGAGATGCATTTTAAGTAAACGGGCACATTCTACTCATGTAAAAACACGCTGATTCCAGTGGCGTAGCGTGGGTTGTCAGCACCCGGGGCAAGGCAAGTAATTTGCGCCCCCTAACCCCTAACCTGCCGCCGCTGCCAGCTTCTTCTTGCTGCTGCCTGGTCTGGTCTAGTGTGGTTCTCTCCCGCGCTCAGTGCTGCGCTGGGCGGCCGCTGCACTGTCCCTCCCCCAGATAGTCCCTCGCTCTCTCTCCGCACCGCACGCCTGGCACCCACCCCCTCCACAGTGGGCGGTGACCCGGCGGCTCGGATCGGATTCGCACAGCCAGCACTGCAGTGAGAGAGAGTGAGTGAGCCAGGTAGGGGCAGAGAGCTGCGAGTGCGAGCGCCCCCCCCCCAGATGTTGCGCCCGGTGCGGCCGGCCCCCCCTGCACCCCCCACGCTACGCCACTGGCTGATTCCCGGACCGTCTGCGGGCCAGATTGAGGCGGCGATTGGGCCGGATCTGGTTGCCTGCCCACGTCTTAGTCCATCTCAGTAGCCTCTTCCTCTCCTCCCACAGGAGTCCTACGTCTGGAAGATGTACCAGGAGCGGAGCTGGGACTTCTTCCCGGCCGGCGACTGTTTCCGCAAGCAATATGAAGACCAGCTTAGCTAAAGGCCCCCTTCCACGCCCTGTGCCCCGGAGGAGGCACCCGCTCTGGGCCCACCCGCCTTCCCTCGCCCTCTTCCCCCCTGCCCGCGGCCAGGGGGAGGGAGGCAGCAGCGATGGTGCCTCAGAGTGGGGGTGGTGGGGGTGGCACACCTGATCCTTGCCCGCCCTGCCACCACCTTTATATCCCCCCCCAACCCCCCTTCCGCAGCCAGGCCTGGCTTCCTTCAGACCCGGCGAGGATTCCTGCCCTTTGGAGAAAGAAAGCAATCCGCTGGCTCAGGGCTGCGCGTGCCGGCTTGCACCCGGGGCCGCCAAGAGTTCCGCACCCGGCCAGTAACTCTTCCCGCCCATTTCCCGTCCCGTGGGGGTGTCCATGCAATACTTCCCTTCTAGGGTCAAAGGGCTCCCCCACTTTCAAGTGCCTTTTATGGACTCTTTCCCCAAGCCAAGAGGGGAGGGCCTTTTGGGGGGGGGGGGGAGCCAAACGCTGTTTTAGATTCACAAGGAGGTTGAGGAGAAGGAGAGTTATTTTGCTGCTGTCTGTCAGTTGTCTAGCAATCAGGCGGGGGCGCTGCAAGCTTGTGAGTGCAGGAGGGAGAGAGGGAGGTGTGGGCACCCTGTTCCAGGTTCCCAAACATGGGGGGGTTTGCCAGCAACGCAGCCCCCTCCTGCTTCAGTGCCCCTTGCTGTGTTGCCCTCCCCTTAAATCTGTGTCTCATTTGTGGGGCTCGTGCTATTTATGGTTTGTGTGGTGCCTGGGCTCCTCTGTGCCAATGGAGCTGGGGGAGGCACCCTAGAAACTCTACCCCAGTGTGTGTGTTGTGTGTGAGTGGGCATTGGGGGGGGCGAAAGCCGGGGGCACCAGGATTTGATTGTGCATCGCACTCCTCTCCTGGAAGCGGTGGCCCCTTTCCCCTCCTGCCCGGATCCATCCTGTTACCCTCCATGTCTACTGCCAGTGCCAAAACAAGCCAGGCCTGTTACTGGGGGGTGGGCGGGGGGGGGGTGCCACTCTGTCCCCTCCCCCGCCCCTCACCAGGCAAGCTTGGTTCCCTGCCAATAAAACCATAGATTGCTGCAACTGGCCGGCGAGTGTGTGTCTTCCTTGCATGCAGCCAACAAAATGCGTTTCTAGCAACACCTGGTTTCTAACACCTGGGTTGCCAGGTCAGGAACACCCCACACCCTGAGATCTAGGGGGCAGCCCCCGATGATGCCATGGGGTGAGGAGGCCCTATAGGTAGAGGTGAATTTGGAGAGGGAGGTGGAGGAGGAGGAGGAAAGACAACCCCACCCTGAGTGTCTATGCTATAATTTGCAGCCATAATAATGCTATAATTTCCTGCCCATCTGAGGGATGCGGGTGGTGCTGTGGGTTAAGCCACAGAGCCTAGGACATGCCGATCAGAAGGTCGGCAGTTCCAATCCCCGCGACGGGGTGAGCTCCCGTTGCTCAGTCCCTGCTCCTGCCCACCTAGCAGTTCGAAAGCACGTCAAAGTGCAAGTAGATAAATAGGTACCGCTCTGGCGGGAAGGTAAACGGCGTTTCCGTGCGCTGCTCTGGTTCGCCAGAAGCGGCTTAGTCATGCTGGCCACATGACCCAGAAGCTGCACGCCAGCTCCCTTGGCCAATAAAGCGAGATGAGCGCCGCAACCCCAAAGTCGTCCAAGACTGGACCTAACGGTCAGGGGTCCCTTTACCTTTACCCTTTACCTGCCCATCTGACTCTTGCAAGCTGCATGAACCATCTTCTTAATTATTACGTTGTTATTATTGGCACTCTTGCCACCCTAGAGAGTCAAGTCCTCCGCCTGGAGAGGGTTAGGCAAACCTGGAGATTTCAGGTTGGACCTGGAGGTCCGGCAACCCCAGGACAGCCAGCCACAAACACACATGCAACCTCTCCCTGTCTTTTCGAGCTGCACAAGGCTGGTGTCAGTTCCTGCTTCTCACTTCCCGATTGGCATTCCCAGTTCCTGATTTGGTTCAGAGGTGCAGCCTGAATCAGCCCTCAAAGGGCACCGCCTGTCACTGACCAGCCCAAATACAGACTTCTTGGACCAGCCCTCCCAGTTCCCTCACCCACCCTCAAACGAAGGGCCTCCCGACATGGTTGGCTCATATTTCGTGGTACTCCTGGGCTCCCCAGTTGTTCCCCTTGCACTGTGCCCGCTCCGAGGAAAGCAAAATACGAAGGCTTTTTTAAAAAAATTGCTTTTTTACTGGCGTGGCGTGATACGTAAAAGAAAGACCCATGAAACCAGGAGGTTGGTGTGTGGCGCTGTGCCTGTTGGGAAGGGGGCCATAAGGCAGGCCCAGTGGCCCTGAACGACAGAACACTAAGCGGCCCTTGAGGACCAGTGCTGAGGCAGGCTGGCTCTTCTCATACACTCACCCCTTATCTCCTCCTTTAAGGCTCCCCATGTCTGTGAGGGTCAGAGACAGGGAGAGGGTGGCAGGGGGCGTTTTGGCGCACATGCTCCACTTGTAGGCAGGACGGGGGCAAGTGTCATTCTGGCACGTAGAGGTTGCTGGCAGAGTTCGGATCGCCCACAGGCCGGGTCTCTAACACGACAGTGCTGGCAGAGGATGGAAGAAGAAGAAGAGTTTGGATTTGATATCCCGCTTTATCACTACCCAAAGGAGTCTCAAAGCGGCCAACAATCTCCTTTCCCTTCCTCCCCCACAACAAACACTCTGTGAGGTGAGTGGGGCTGAGAGACTTCAGAGAAGTGTGACTGGCCCAAGGTCACCCAGCAGCTGCATGTGGAGGAGCGGGGAATCGAACCCGGTTCACCAGATTACGAGTCCACCGCTCTTAACCACTACACCACACTGGCACAGGGCACAGGTGAGCAGCTGTTTGGATCGTGGTCTTTTTGAGGGGGCAGGAGGTATCTGCCGTCACAGGGGCTGCAGACTGAGACTCCCTGCATGAACCTGCCCAAGATCGTGGGGTACACCCTCCCAGATGGGCTGGCACAGCTGCTCAGGGAGCCCAGTAAGTCTAGGAAGGTTTTCTGAATCGGGGCAGACCTGGATAAAGAGCCCAGAATACCCATGACACAGAATAAACACTGGTGATGCTCAAATTCAATGGACTCCCTACCCCACAACACAACACAAAGCACGGATGGAAAAAAAAATATGGCGGCCCCAACAAAGAGGGACAATACTCCCAGCCACAAAACCAGCCATATATTTTTTTTTTTATAAAAAATTAAATAGAACTGGAAGGGGCACGGGGGCTGTGATGGGTGCCAAGAAGGGTACCAAGCAAAGTGCAAGATGCCCAAAGGCACATTGGGGTCCCAAACCTAGGTGGTGGTTGTCATTGTATCTCTACTGTATACAGATAAAATTGGATCCTTCTGAAACCTACCTGGAGGTTCCTATTGAACGGAAAGTCCACCGCTGATCCTGCACCTCTTGCTGTAACTGAGAAGTAATGGGGTTGTGTCAGGATTATTATTATTATTTAATGTATTTGTTTCCCACCTTTCTCCCAAGCTGGGATTCAAGGCGACTTGCACCATTCAAAAACAACATTGCAAAATTTAAAATGTAATAAAAGAAAAACCAGTTTAAAAACAATAATTAAAATTCACCAGAACCCATCTAGAACCAGCAATTAAAATCTAGTGTGCCCTGATGGCAGCCCAGCGGTCGGCATTATCTTCTCCTTGGTTTTTCAAAGGCCTGTCTGAGCAGAAAGGTCTCAGACTGCCAGCAGAAGGAGCCAGTCTAAGTTCAATTGGGAAGCAGCAACCAGCCCCCAATCCCTTTAGCCTCGTGCCAAGCATCTTATACAGGGGTCAGCAACCTTTTTCAGCCGTGGGCCGGTCCACCGTCCCTCAGACCATGGGGGGGGGCAGGACTATATTTGGGGGGGGGGAATGAACAAATTCCTATGCCCCACAAATAACCCAGAGATGCATTTTAAATACAAGCACACATTCTACTCATCTAAAAACACTCTGATTCCCGGACCGTCCATGGGCCAAACTGAGAAGGCGATTGGGCCGCATCCAGCCCCCAGGCCTTAGGTTGCAAACCCCTGATCTTATACCTCTGGGATCAAGTGTAGGGAAACGGGGGCAAACCCTGGATACAGATAAGAGGACTACCGTATTTTTTGCTCTATAAGATTCACTTTTCCCCTCCTAAAAAGTAAGGGGAAATGTGTTTGCGTCTTATGGAACGAATGCAGGCTGCGCAGCTATCCCAGAAGCCAGAACAGCAAGAGGGATTGCTGCTTTCACTGCGCAGCGATCCCTCTTGCTGTTCTGGCTTCTGAGATTCAGAATATTTATTTTCTTGTTTTCCTCTTCCAAAAACTAGGTGCGTCTTGTGGTCTGGTGCATCTTATAGAGCGAAAAATATGGTATTCTGCTGCAACAAGCAGGGTAAAGGGTCTGGGAGAAAGGGGGAGAGCGGCTACTGAGCTGGAAACTGTTCTGCAAGCACACCCTGTAAGGTTGGCGGTTGGTTGCTTGATTTACTCTCATTTCTGCAAAAAAAATTAAAAAAAATGTAGAGGGAGCGACAGCAGGGGAGGGCGGAAGATGGAGGGTTCCAGAAAGAGGAAATAAGAACCCACTTAGCACCTTGGCCTGACAGAACGTCCACAAGAAAACAGGGGAAGAAGGGGTTTGAGGCTGTGGGAAGTGAGGAATTCCCCCTCTAAGGGCCTTTGGCCTGGTCTCCCAAGAAGCCCAGCTCTGCCACAATGCTAGAAGGGGCGATCCCGCTGTACCTGTCCTGATCCAAGAGGCCACATCTGCACGCCATGGCACCAAAAGGCGTGCACACAGTTCCGCACCACCGCTGTGAAGAGAAAGAGGCAAAAGTGAATTCAGAGTCCGCCCCAGTCGCCTTCCCCAGTTTCACTTGGGATGCCTCACACTGGGCTTGGAGATGCAGCTGTTGCAGGAATTTATGTATAGGTTGAAAGGACGGTTGCCCCTCCAGCAGATATCATGCACATGCAGCCCGCTGCCAAAATCAGCACAATCGCTTTTGTGACTTTTGTGATTTGTCCCCACAAAACACCCCATCACAGTTTCTTCCTATCTATTCAAAGGGCCTTTGCTGCACAATACCAAATGTAAGAATTCACTGATAAATGTATCTATGCACTGGCTCACAGGGAAAACTTCAGAAATACATATAGACAGGTGAGCTCAGCTGCTCAGCAGCCCCTCTGCCTGAGTGATAATTCCTGGCATCCTGATACCTGAGTGCCAGACAGGTAGCCATTCCAGAAATAGCAAACCCAGATGAAGACGAAAGAGTGCGATGAACTCGGCTGGGAAACAGGGAAATGTAAATATCTCTTGATGGGTGTTTGGTGGAGGGCAAGGAGAACCATGGGGCAGGGCCCAGGATGCTCAGATTACGGCCACCAGACCTCCCCTTTCATGATATAACCGTGATGTAGTTTGGGGGAGGGTGTAACATGGGGATTAGCAGCTAATAAAGGTTTGGGGGCTCTTTTGTACGGGGCTTCCATCTTGTTCCATGTGGTGGCAGATGGGAGTCCTGTCGCGACAGTCTTCAATCAAGACCAAGCCTACTGGCTGCTGTTTTGCTCTGGTATTCCTGGTTGGTGTCCTTGTTTTTTGTCCAAGGGAGCCCTCAGATTTCTCCATTAACACAGCTTTCTCTGGAGTCGGGAGGAAATTCTTCCGAAGTAGCACTAACATACTCAAGCTAAAAGGGCCCCCCAAAGCTTAACTTAGCACAATATCTTATGCAGCGATCAAGCCACTGCGTGGCCCAGAGCGCACACCACCCCAAACAGAGAACAGGAATGAAGGGGCAGCAGGTTGGGAGGAAATAAATCGTTTAGCCCTCCAGTTAACACCTGCCACCAAGATGCTCTGGGGAACCAAGGCTGTTGGTATCAGGACCCCGAAACGCAATTTTCTCTGGGACCCACTCAGAAACAACTTGGAAGAGAAGGAGAAGGGAACATAGGCTCCAGGTAAAGCGGAACAAGCAGGTGGGGGGGGCTGGAGAGGGCAGGCGGAAGGACCCACCGACTGACTCCACCGCCACGTCAAAGGCGAGTTCTGGGGGGCACGGAAGCAGTGCGCCTCCGAGGCTGACAAACCGGACGCTCCCTGGGGAAACAAAGCAGATTATTATTATTATTATTATTATTATTATTATTATTATTATTATTATTATTAATACCCTGCCCATCTGGCTGGGCTTCCCCAGCCACTCTGGGCGGCTTCCAACACAATATCAAAATACAGTAATGCCTCAAACATTAAAAGCTTCCCTAAACAGGGCTGCCTTCAGATGCCGTCTAAAAGTCTGGTAGTTGTTGTTCTCCTTGACATCTGGTGGCAGGGTGTTCCACAGGGTGGGTGCCACTACCAAGAAGGCCCTCTGCCTGGTTCCTTGTAATTTGGCTTCTCGCAGTGAGGGAACCACCATGAGGCCCTCGGAGCTGGACCTCAGTGTCCAGGCAGAACGATGGGGGTGGAGACGCTCCTTCAGGTATACTGGACCGAGGCCGTTTAGGGCTTTAAAGGTCAGCACCAACACTTTGAATTGTGCTCGGAAACATACTGGGAGCCAATGTAGGTCTTTCAAGACCGGTGTTATGTGGTCTCGGCGGCCGCTCCCAGATCGTTTTGGTGCCTGCAAGAAAGCACGAAGGCGACACTCTGCCGACCCACCAACCGCCTCCTCTCTCTGTACTTACTGTTCATCAGAACCATCACCGTCTTGCTGTCCAGCTGTGTCACCTGGACCGGGCCAGTACACAAAGGTTCTGTTGAGAAACGTGTTTATAACAAAAAAATATATAGGGCATTTTGAGTTCGGTGTTCATTTCTACATCCTCTAAATCATCAGGTGCTAAGGTTTCCCCCTGTTTCAAGGCAGCCAGACCTGCTTTTGCTTGGTCGGCAAAGCACACACCCCGCTTCTCTGGGAATGGGCATAGCCGGGGGGGGGCTGGATCCACAAATATTATTGAAAAGCATCAAAAATACTCAATTATCTGGGGTTCCGCACCCACCCACTCCGTCCAGCAAAAGCCTGATTCCTGCAATTTCCTATTTATTTCCCCCCCACAATTTTCCAAGGAAAACTCCACAACTTTGGCTGCTCCCCCCCAACAAAAATCCTGGCTACACCTATTCTGGATTAGAATACAGCCCCTCCAGCTCTGGATATGCCTGCAGCCTGGTGCTTTTGCGAACACACACACTTGCAAGTGCTCTTACCGCTGCCGTCATCGATGAACCAGGAAGTGAGGGAATTGAGGTTGATGATCTGGAACTGGACTGCCTGTCCTGGGGGGCCCTTGGTCACTCCGATACAGACCACTGGGTACTCCTCATTGGGGGACGTCAGCATCTCAAAGACCGGAAGCGGCGAGGGCAGCGGGAAGTCGAAATACTGGCAAAGGAAGGGAAGGGCACTTGGATAAGCCTGCAGAAGTAGCCCTGCATGGAGAGTGGCTGCGATCGTAGAAGCCAACTAAGGTTACCAGATTTTTTTCAATGAATCCGGGGACACGTTAAATAAAATAAATAAATACTATGTTCGGGACATTGATGCTGCAGTAATGGCGGTGGTGTGATAGGAATTTTGAGGTCTTAGTTATATGTTAAATGTTCATAAGTGTACCAACCAAGCACGTACATAGATCAGCACAGGAAGACCGACCTGGAACCATTTTTGATTATCGAACTGTCCCAAACTGACCAAATGTTTTCTCTGCAAGGTCAAAGGAAAATGGAAAAGACTCCCCATTGTCTTTTTCTTCACAAATCCTGTCTTAAGGGTATGTCTGTGTTTGAATAGGGTGTGAGCCTGTGACCTGGCCCAGGAACTAAGTATTTATCACTACAAAAGACTGGCCAGGCTCCCCAGGCAATCCAATCAAGTAACCTGCCAGACAGGAGATAAACAATGACAGGAGAAAAACAACATTAAAATTTCTGTTTTAGACCGCCTTTTCTGCGATGTAGGTATGATGTATCTGAGGGGTGGTCTTAGGTGACACCCCTTCTGTGATGTACGTATGATTCTGGGGGTGGTCTTGATCTACAGGGTGGCAATTTCAAAAGTCTTTATAAGGCCTTGCGTGCCATTTTTCTGGGTTCCTCCTCCTCTCCTGCGGGTGAGGGGAGCACCCTGTTGCAACAGATCAATAAAGATCAGGCTTACAAGCTCCTTTGCTTCTCAATATTCTCTGGTTGGCCTCTGTTATCTTCTCCCACCAATATGGAACCTATGTAAGGACTCTATATGGGCTCTTGGATACCCCATAAGGGGAAAAGGGCAATTTTTGTTTACAACAGTGGCAGAGGGGCAGCCACTGTGACCTCAACCACCATGTTTCCCCTTCCTCCGAGGCTTCTGTCTCCTTTCTCCATGACCCTGGGCATCCCCTGAGTTGTTGGTTCTTCAGTGGTGGTGGGGAAGTGGTGCGCGGTGGGTCAGGCATGGAAGGCGGAGAAGGAGGGCCGAGAGTGGCGGCAGCGGCGAGGCTCGGGAAGCGATGCCTCCCTTCCCATCAGAGCAGCCCCAATCCCACTCCTACTTGTGTGCAAGCAGGAGGGGGCAGGGATCCCTCTGCTGGGAAGGTAGGCTTCCCGTTGCCTAACTGAGAGATCCCCGCCCCCTCCAAGCTCTGATAGGCCGCGTAAAGCCTCCCTTCACAGCTGAGAGATCCCGCTCCACTCCTGCTTGCACGCAAGTAGTAGAAGAAGAAGAGTTTGGATTTGATATCCCGCTTTATCACTACCGAAAGGAGTCTCAAAGCGCTACAACAGCAGCAAGAGTTCTTTTAGCAAAGTATTGGAAGACACAAGAGCTACCCACGCTGGAAGAGTGGCAGACGAAGGTGATAGACTATATGGGACTGGCCGAGATGACTGGCAGAATCCGTGACCAAGGGAAAGAGACAGCGGAAGAAGATTGGAAGAAATTTAAAGTTTATCTTAAGAACTGTTGTAAAATTAATGAGTGCTAAAATGTCATGGGTAATGTAAAACAGAATTGCAGTGACAAATAACTGGGTAAGAGAAAAAAGATTAAAGAAAGTGACTTATAAGTGATTGAAATTAGGGGTTGCTGGAAAAGCTTAAAACAGGGATGCAGAAAAGGGAGGTATGGGGAAGTCGTTGAAACAAGGTTTAAGAAAAAGAGGTTATGAAATTATACGTGTTTATATGTTTGTTTGTTTATGTGCTGTTAGTTGTATTGTGTCTTAATATATGTTGGAAAATCAATAAAAATTTATTAAAAAAAAAAAGAATTAAAACAGGCGCTTGAATCACCAAAAAAAACAAAACAAAACAAAACAAAGCGGCTCACAATCTCCTTTCCCTTCCTCCCCCACAACAAACACTCTGTGAGGTGAGCGGGGCTGAGAGACTTCAGAGAAGTGGGACTAGCCCAAGGTCACCCAGCAGCTGCATGTGGAGGAGCGGGGAATCGAACCCGGTTCCCCAGATTATGAGTCCACCGCTCTTAACCACTACACCACACTGGCTCAAGTAGGAGTTGGGAGGCTGCTCCGATAGGCAGCATGCAGCCTCCCTTCACAGCTTAGTTGCTGGGGTCAGGGAAGGTGGAGGCAGCCCGGAAGCTGCACCACCATCATATGGGGACTTCCGAGCGGCTCCTGAAGCCAGCCAGAGCCAACTGCTCCGGGCTGCTGAGACTGTGTTTCCCGGGGACATTAGATGAAATCCGGGGACTGAGTTAAAAACAAAAGAGGAATGCAAATGGGTAAAATTAATGGTAATTGCAGCCAGATAGGTTATAGCGAGTAACCGGGAAAATGCAGACGAGCTAGGGGTGAACCAGTGGAGGAAAAAACTGAATAATATTATAATTTTAGAATACCTAACTGTGAAGATACATAGAATGAAGGAGTTTAAGGTCAGTGAGAAAGAGGAGGATTGGTTTGAGAAGATATTGAATTATTTGAGTAGGTTTGAACAATCTGGGGCAATTAAAATGTTAAAAGTTAAATAAACCTTGTGGAAGGAGGAGTGTTAAGGTATAATAGAAGTGCACATATGGTTAATTTGAATATGTTATTTTTGAGTGTTATTGAATATGGATATTATTGAATATTGTATACCCAATGTATCAGCCGCCTGGGGGGCGTTTCACTGTTTGTGTTTTGGTGGTTGGGGGGGGGGAGATGAAATCCGGGGACATTCCAGGGATGGAATTTGTCCGGAGACTTATTCACAAATCCGGGGACTGTCTCCGGGAAACGGGGACGTCTGGTAACCCTACCGTAACATGCCCTCCAACAATAGTGCCACTGTATTCTGCTCTGGTCAGACTGTGTCCAGTTCTGGGCACCACAGTTCAAGAAGGACACTGACAAACTGGAACGTGTCCAGAGGAGGGCAACCAAAATGGTCAAAGGCCTGGAAACGATGCCTTGTGAGGAACGGCTAAGGGAGCTGGGCATGTTTAGCATGTTTAGCCTGGAGAGGAGGAGGTTAAGGGGTGATATGATAGCCATGTTCAAATATATAAAAGGATGTCACATAGAGGAGGGAGAAAGTTGTTTTCTGCTGCTCCAGAGAAGCGGACACGGAGCAATGGATCCAAACTACAAGAAAGAAGATTCCACCTAAACATTAGGAAGAACTTCCTGACAGTAAGAGCTGTTCAGCAGTGGAATTTGCTGCCAAGGAGTGTGGTGGAGTCTCCTTCTTTGGAGGTCTTTAAGCAGAGGCTTGACAACCATGTCAGGAGTGCTCTGATGGTGTTTCCTGCTTGGCAGGGGGTTGGACTCGATGGCCCTTCCAACTCTATGATTCTATGATCCCGCTGGTCATAATCAGGACGCTTGGTTTTTGGTCCCGAGCTCTCGTAGGAGACAGCTGATTCGCACGAGAGCTCAAGACCAAAGAACAGGACATTCCAGGATCCGGTCAGAAGCTGGCATGGCTTCTGCCGGTGCCATAAAGCATTCACTGTGCCTTCTCTTCCCTTTCGTAGAGACAAAGGCCCTTACCTTGACCAGCATGAACTTCTGCATGGGCTCGTACCATTGCAACAACACCACACCAGCCTCCAGCGCCCCACAGAGGTAGTAGCAGCCGGTCTGTGCGTTCCTGGCTGCAAGAAAAGAGGAACAGGCTGTCTGGGATTGGTGGGATGCAGAGGAATAGTGGGAAGAACCAGCCGGGGAACCCCCAAGGGAAGAAGGCTCAGAGCCAGGGGGTGACAATAAATAATAATAATAATAATAATTTATTATTTGTACCCTGCACATCTGGCTGGGTTTCCCCAGCCACTCTGGGCAGCTTCCAACAAAGATTAAAAATATATTAAAATGTCACACATTAAAAAACTTCCCTGAACAGTTTAGATGTCTTCTAAATGTCTGGTAGTTTTTTATCTCTTTGACATCTGGTGGGAGGGCGTTCCACAGGGCGGATGCCACCACCGAGAAGGCCCTCTGCCTGCTTCCCTGTAACTTGGCTTCTTGCTATGAGGGAACCGCCAGAAGGCCCTCAGCGTCCGGGCAGAACGATGGGGGTGGAGACCACAATGAGTGGTTGGAGGGAGAAGACTGGGAGGAGGAAGTGTCGGAAGCTGAAGAAGGGACAGGGCTTAATGGGCGGGGAGAGTCTGTGGCAGAGAGAAGTCCAGAATTGTCTCCCAGAACCAGGAAAGGTATGAAAAGGGAAGAGGAGAGGTTGGCTGGCTGAAAGCAGGCACAGTCTCCAATTGCTTGGGAAAAGCCCTGGAAAGGAGACTTAGGCGGCTGTGGAGAGGCAGGGACTTACAGTCTTGGCAACTGATTTTCATGGAGTAAGACCATTGGCAATGAGCTGCTCTGCTCATTAGGCCTGAAACTCAGATAGGTCCGTGGCATAGCTAGCTGTCAACTTACAGATTTGAAAATAAGGGACCAGCAGCCTCGAAAATAAGGGATCAGCAGCCAAAATAAGGGATTTTCAGAGCACAGGTATGTTGAACTTCTGAGCTCCTCCGAGCCAAAGGCAGAAAGCCCAGCCAGCAGCCAAACGAAACCTCAAGCGGTGGTTCCCACAGCGCAGCAACCCAGCAAAGGGGATGCAGCAAGGAAAACCACTGTCACCTCTCCACTGGGAAGCGCTGAGCAAAGGCAAGTCCCCAGGCAACGCGGCCGATTTGATTGGCACAAGGCATACAAGCTCCACCCCCCAGTCGTTCTTAGACTCCTTATTGTGTGAGCAACACAGCCAAGCAACACAGTTGGAGCCTCCCTCCTCCCTGGCAGGGAGGGAGGGAGAGGAGCTGCTTCCTTTGAAACCAGGAAATTTAAGGGACATCATCAATAAGGGACAGCAGCGGGACACAGCGCTGGGAGATAAGGGACTTTCCCGCCAAATAAGGGACGGTTGACAGCTATGGTCTGTGGAGATCGTGTTTTTGCTAATAGAGAGTTAGCTCCAACTTTGAACTCTGCGATTACTGACCAGCATACTCAACAACTTGGACCCCCCCCCAAAAAAACCACACAACTCAGGAAGTTTTGTGTCTGGATTTTTCCACTCTGTAAATGGTAGCCCTACCTCCACACTTATTCTGGATTCGTTCAAAATTCCCATAGGTGTGATTTCGTGAGCCCAGACAATGAACCTGACCATGAAGGGTTGGGGTGTGAGAATGGGAGCTCTGCTTCCCCCTGCAGGTCAGGAATGGCACTCACCTGTGCAACATTTTTGGCACCCCTTTGTATCCGGGATCTTGGTGGTGACGATGTTTTTCCTGAGGAAGGAGGAAAGAAGGATTGATGGTCAGCTGGCCATGATGGGCAGGTGTGGGAAGTGGCAAATGGTGAGCCAGAGATGACAACAGGGACTCTTTTGAAATGAAGATTTGCACTGCCAGAAAAAGAACTTGGCACCCCCATACTGCGCTGATGGAGCCGGAGCAAAAGGAGAACCGTTCTCACATGCACTCGCACTCCTCCTTGCCCTTGTCCCACAGTTCTTGGCGTGGGTTACCTGGGGAGTAGCCGGTGGGGGGAAATGTAGATCCCGGGGCGCTGGTCTCGGCGGCTCTGCTCATACAGGCCCGGCAAGTTGTGGGAGAAGAGTTGGGGGGCCTTGCCTGGTTAGAGGGGGAAGAGGAGGGCAAGGAAAGAAAAAAGGATCAGTGTCACTGCTGCTTCAAGCGGGCATACCGTATTTTTCGCTCTATAAGAAGCACCTTTTCCCTCCTAAAAAGTAAGGGGAAATGTGTGTGCGGCTTATGGAGCGAATGCAGGCTGCACGGCTATCCCAGAAGCCAGAATGGCTAGAGGGAGTGCTGTGCAGTGCTTCCTCTAGCTGTTATAGCTTCTGGCTTAGCTGCGCGAAGCCTCCACAGGGCACGGGGAGCCTTCACCCCCGTGCCCTGCAAAGACTTCGCGGGGCTATCCCTAGCTTTTGCGGGAGGTGGGGGAAGGGACAGAGGGAAGGGACAGAGCTCCCCCCACCTCCCAGAAAAGCCCCCAAGAGCCACGCTCCCTTTAAAGAGCCGCATGGAACATGTGTGCGGCTCTTGGGGACTTTTCCCCAAGGAGGGAGAAAGGCAGCCTGTCAGTGATGGGCTGACTTTCTCCCTCTTTGGGGAAAAGCCTGCAAGTGCCGCACACACGCTCCTCACGGCTCGTGAAACGGAGCGCCGAGCAGAGCCTGGGATGCATACAGGCTCTGCTCAGCGCTCCCTTTAAAGAATTCTTTTTTCTTGCATTCCCCCTCTAAAAACTAGGTGTGTCTTATGGAGCGAAAAATATGGTGATCCTCCAAGGGTGTGGATAGTTACTCCATTCAGGCCCCGCAGATGGTATTCCCAAGAGCAAGCTAACTAGGAGTGGCCTGTCTGCAGCTTTCAGTCAAGGTGGCCCAACAGAGCCTCCAAGCTCAGAGGCAGTTTATCTGAGCAGGAAAGGATTAGAAATCAGGTAGGTGCCCTGCATCATGAAGTTCAGGCAACCAGCTGATGATTTATTTATTTTTTTGTTTTAAGACTGCATCCCCAGAGGCATCAGGTAGCCGTTTGTGAAATGTTTAACTGGGCATCTGCAGGGACGACTTGGTTGTTTTTTGAATTCTTATTTCGTGTGTGATTAATTTTTATCCTGTGGTCTCGGGCTGTAATGCAGTTTTTGCATTTGCAAAATAAGCAAATAATTAAGAAATGATTATTTGCTACATCTGGGTACCCACTATGAGAAAACTAGAAAGGTCTCTTTTGGTCTAATCCAGCAAAGTTCTTCAGTTATTAATGCTGCTAAGGATGTTTTACTAGAATTCAGCCAGGCATGGGCAACACTGTTCCCAAGCCCCACCTGAGTTTTATCCTAGCACTTTGTTATGTACTGAGTTGAATAGGATCCAAAATGCAGCAGTCTGATTGGTCCTAGAACAATAGGATCCAAAATGCAGCAGTCTGATTGGTCCTAGAACAATGCAGCAGTATGATTGGTCCGCAGGAGCCACCCAATCCAGCTCCAAGTGGAAGTGAATCCGCAACCCGATTGGCCTACAGGAGAATTCCGGAATTAGCCAATCACGTGGGGCCCATTGTGTAAATAATGTATATAAAGCAGACATTCTGGGGGAACTTCCATTCCTCCTCACCACTATGAGCGGAATAAAGAGCACGAAATCCACTCTCGACTCCGAGTATATTTCACACTTGCAGGCATCTAAACTGGTCTTGCCCATCCAGCCCTCTGCCCTGCAAAGCCTTCCTCTCCGCACACCCAGAGCGCTTCCCTTATCCCTCTCCATTCCGCTCTGACTTGGCTTTCTACATTATTCACCCACTCTTCATCCTGCAGGGATCAACTCACCAGAAAGCGACATGAGGACGTTCCCAATGCAGTAAACCCAAGTTGTGCGGTTGTGAAAGAGCTGCGGCAGGGATGGAAGAGGGAGAGAAGAAACAGGAGTCAGGATATGGGAAATGCAACATGAAAACTATTTAGCGGGGCCTTTTCGGTGGTGGCTCCTCTCACCTGGTTCTCTCTCCCAAGGGAAGTTTGCCAGGCTCGTTTGCTATTGATTTTTAGACCTCTGGTTCAGGCATTTTCAAGACTGCAGAGTGCCCTTGGGTGGGTTTGTGCCGCTCTGCAGTTTTTATCCCACACTGCCAAGTCAATAACCGCATGGCTGATTTTTAAGTGTAGTTTATTCTTAGTGTCTGTTTCGGCGATCGTCTTAAAAAGGTTATAGTTGTATTATAATTTATTCTAAATGCATTCCTATGGTTTTATGGAGATAAAAGTGCAAGGCAGTTTTAATGAAATGTACATCAAGCACGTCAAATGGTCAGAAAGCCCCATCTAAGTGCTGAGGGTAGCTGGGGAAACCCAGCCAGATGGGTGGGGTATAAATAATAAATTATTATTATTATGAGGGTGAAGCTGGCAGGAAGATTCTCACTGTTTTGTTATTCTGTGATAGTGCCTCAACCCACACTTATTCCTAAATTTCAAGGCTTTCACTTGATCCATTCAACCAACATCATGACAACTGACTGCCTACTGTGTCCATTTTACAGATGGAGCAAACTGAGGCCAAGCACTGCTTCTGAAGGCAGACAGAGCAGGTCTATGCTTGCCTCAACTGAGATATGCGAATCCACAATTTTTAATACCTGGATTATTATAATTTTTTTATTGTTATTTTTATTACTGATCTATTAATTGCCTTCTAAACCACCACTTCAAGGTGGTTTTTAACACATAAAATAGTTAAAATCACAAAAACAACAGATACGTTTTTTTAAAAAATCTAAAGCCCTAGGAATAAGTCAGTTCATCTGGCTGTTAACCGGAAGATTGGTGGTTCGAACCAACCCAAGGATGGCTGTGGGCAAAATTCTTGCATTGCAGCGGGCTGGACTAGATGACACTCGGGGTCCCTTCCAGCTCCAGAATTCTATGAAATGACAGCTCATGGCAAAGAGCCATTTAACCAGCTGGGAGACTCTGTCAGAACAAAAGCATCTTCTTCGTGTGACTCAGCCTCGAGAGGTCCGGAAGGTGGCAACACAAGAACGGGGCCTTCTCTGTAGTGGCTCCCCATCTGTGGAATTCTCTCCCCAGGGACGTTTGCCTGGCGCCTTCATTATACACCTTTAGGCACCAGGCAAAAATGTTCCTTTTTAACCAGGCCTTTGGTTGACCTGATTTACATCCTATGCCAGGGGTCAGCAAACTTTTTCAGCAGGGGGCCGGTCCACTGTCCCTTGGACCTTGTGGGGGGCCGGGCTATATTTTTTTTGGAGGGGGGGAATGAACGAATTCCTATGTCCCACAAATAACCCAGAGATGCGTTTTAAATAAAAAACATGCTGATTCCCGGACCATCCGCGGGCCGGATTTAGAAGGCGATTGGGCCGGATCTGGCCCTGGGCCTTAGTTTACCTACTCATGTCCTACGCCCTTTAAAATACGGGGGGGGGGGCTATTGGGTTGTTTTTTTATTATTATTATGTATTTTGTGGTTTCATATTTTGATTTTATTCTGTGAACTGCCCTGAGACCCCGGGTATAGGCCGGTATATAAATTCAATTAATAATAATAATAATAATAGTCTTCAATTGTTTCCGCAAAGTGATGGTGATTATGATGTGTTTTGGGGGATAACTGATGCACACTAAGGGATTATCGGCTCAGAATTTGGCTTGCATGCTATCAAAGCTCAGTGGTCCTTTTTTCCATTTTGCATCCCTCCACACAAACAAACTCCCTGTCCTTCGGACCCCCGGCCCCCCCACAGCACCTCCTCTTGTCTTACCAGTTCGAGGGTGGGCTCTGCCTCGCTCCGGTTCAAGGCATATATCCCTTCTTCAGCCCCCAGAATTAAGTGCAGCTCTGCAAAAATGGGGGAGGAATGCAGCAGGGAGTTAAATGGGGCATGAGACTCTTGGGCCTTAGTTTGCCTACCCATGGTCTAGCATGTACATATGGCCTCTCCATATGGGCAGTGGGGTGTTAACGCTTGCCCTCCCAGACTCCTTCTCCAAGATCTTGTAGCGGAGCCAGCGTCCCTTGAGTTCAGCCACAAGAGAAGGGATTAATACAACATGTAGCTGGTTTAAGAGGGACGTGGGGGCGCTGTGGGTTAAACCACAGAGCCTAGGACTTGCCGCTCAGAAGGTCGGCGGTTCGAATCCCCGCGACGGGGTGAGCTCCCGTTGCTCTGTCCCAGCTCCTGCCCACCTAGCAGTTCGAAAGCACGTCAAAGTGCAAGTAGATAAATAGGTACCGCTCCGGCGGGAAGGTAAACGGCGTTTCCGTGCGCTGCTCTGGTTCGCCATGCTGGCCACATGACCCGGAAGCTGTACGGCGGCTCCCTCGGCCAATAAAGCGAGATGAGCACCACAACCCCAGAGTTGGCCATGACTGGACCTAACGGTCAGGGGTCCCTTTACCTTTACTAGCTAGTTTAAGATGCTGCTCTCTTGTGATTCTCTGCTAGTCTCTCAGCTGACTAGCTTAGCCAGGTGCCTCAGTTCTGAGTCTAAGGCGCTAGAACAGCCTTCCCCCAACCTTGTGTCCTCTAGATTTTCAGACTAGAACTCCCACCAAACCCATCTGACATGACTCTGCTGGACATTTTGCCAAATTTTAAAAAAATCCGCCCGGGCAGCAATTTTAATCCTGAAAAAAGAGGACGTGTCCTGGAAAAAGAGGACTTATGGCAACCCTACCTAAAGGGGGAGTTTGTCAGTGAGCGGATTGGCACAAGCACAAAAGGAAGTGTGAGAGGGCAGGTGGGGTGATGGTATAGTGCACAACAGTGAGAACTAGAACCTTGGTGCCAGTGTGGAGCACTGGTGAGCAGACCGGTCTAAAGTCATTCTACGAGACGGGTGTGATTGTTTGAGTTTGGTTCAGCTTTCCCGGTTCCCCACCGCCCAGTAAATGGCCCCAACAGAGACCTCGCCCCTCCATGCCCTACCGTTGCTATTTGGGTGGGTCCACGCAGTAGCCGAGGTGACATGTAAGGGGCACTCGTTGAAAACCTTCTTGAAGAGCACCCTCTCCTGGGGAGAGAGGGAGACAACAGTTATCCATAAAGGTACCGACGAAAGCATAGCTGTCAACTTACAGATTTGAAAATAAGGGCTCAGCAGCCAAAATAAGGGATTTTCAGAGCACAGGTATGTTCAACTTCTGAGCCCCTCCGAGCCAAAGGCAGAAAGCCCAGCCAGCGGCCAAACGAAGCCTCAAGCGGTGGTTCCCACAGCGCAGCAACCTGGCAAAGGGGATGCAGCAAGGAAAACCACCATCACCTCTCCGCTGGGAAGCGCTGAGCAAAGGCGAGTCCCCAGGCAACGCGGCCGATTTGGGGAATACAGGTGTGGATGATCAAGGCACTCACGGGTTTCTGCTTCTTCTCTGCCTTGCGGGGAAGGATGCGAGGTCCGTGGGTCTGGGGAGTCAGCCGCAGTTCAGGAACTGCAAGAGAGAAAGGTGAGGATCAGCCCCGACTCCACTGGTTCCGAAAGCAGCGGCGGCCAACTGTACCATTGCAAGACCCCAGGTGGCTGCTTCCGGTGAAGGAACGGGTTTCTGTGCAGTCAGTTTGAAACTGACCCCAAATCCCCATTTTTCCTCCTCCAAGGGAGCATTTCTAAAATGCATTAACTTGAGCTTTTCAAGCTCAGGAAGCTTGAGCTTGTGTCAATGTATAAACAGAAAACCCAGCTGTATAAACAAGTGCTCAAAGCCCTCTCCCTTATCAGTCCGTGACGGCAATGAGTGGCCTTGCCAGTTCCAGTACAGCAGGGATGTCACGTCTGGGTCTTATCTTACATCCTGACCACAAAGACGCACAGACCTTGTGAAGTCTGACAAGAGACCCGGGAACGGCACCAGGAGTTGGTGACCTCCTGCCCCAAGATAAGAGTATAGGAACAGGAACAACTTTTATGGTCAAGAGTGCCAGAACAGGAATAACTGTTTATGGTCATGGATGTCAACTTACGTGTATAAGCTGACGTCCTTGAATTCCTGGGGAAGGGGGGAGAGGGTGCCTGGAGGATATATATACTGCATGAAATTTCTCATTTCTTTGGACTTGCTGTGAACTGACCACGCAAGTGCCTTCTGCTATCCGGAGAGCAGAATAAACTCTTTCTCTGAATCAACCTCGGTGTCATTTGACTTCCTTTCTCCCTTCCGGAAACAACACAGACCCCACCAGTCGGTAAAGTCTAATAAGGCTACATCTGTAACGTTTGGCCAGGAAGATTTTCCCCGCTTGTCACAGGATGGGAGGTGCAGAATGTCTGCTGCAATCTGAGCTATTAACCAAACAATTTAACTCCCGTGTTGACCACATAACTTTATGACCACTGCTCCATAGCAATTGTTGTCATACGTTTCCATTCACCATATAGATGGGTTTATGAAGCATTTCTGTATCCTTCTGCTGTGCTGAAGAAGAATTCCGCGAAACAGTGGGTATATCCGTAATCACTGTTCACAACGTCTGTTTATGAACTACTTCGGCAGCGCTGGATGCCATAAACAAAGCTTTAAAGCCTGTTTTTGCCAGATAAGAATCTGATACAGTACATTACTGTCAGCATTGCCCTTCAGCCAGTGCCACCAACTGGACTCACCCACTTCAGCCCCGACTGGGCTAGTTGAGCGGGGTAGCACTTCTAGAGACCACCTTCTGCACAGGAACAGGTCAAAGTGCTGTGGACTCACAGCCTAGAGTTGTGAACACCGGATTCACTTCCACAAGAAGACAGTCGTCACACAGCAGAGTATAGCAGAGTATAAACGACTTGGAGAGCAGCTCTGTAGAATAACTTCTTTATTCTATCTACAACTATTATACAACTAGATACAGAGCTAAATGAGGTCTAAGCATAAATGAATGCTGCACTGCACTGAGTGTCTGCAGCTGCTCTTAGCAGCAACCTTATCTCTACACACGATCTCTAACACTCAGTCTCTCTCTCTCCGACACTCTGACTGACTGACTGACTCTTTGATGTGGTGCTGGAGTGGAATAAGTAGAGAGCGGAACACTGCCCCTCCTCTCTGGAGAATCAGCAGACTCATCAGGAGATTCTTGGATATGGGAGGGGTGAAATCTCCTCAATTGCTTCTTTCAGAGACTTGCATAGTCTTCAGAGACTTATAAGACTTATGTTTATTAGGTTTTATATTTTCAAGAGAATCCATTAAGAGTGCATATTTTGTGACTTTCAGAGATTCGTAAGTTTTCTGTTTATGTGATTTCATATATTTCATATTATATAAAGAGTGTATATTGATATCGTATCATTGTATTTGGTCATCTTGTTGCCCTGCAATCTGAGCTATGCCTACTCAGAAGTAAGACCCGCTGAATTCAGCAGGGATTCTTCCCAGGTACGTAAGGTTCAGTGTGCAGTGTTTCCGGATAACTGTTCCAGAGTATTTTTGTTTACTCAGGAATGGAGGCAGGTAGTAAACAGGTAAGAATATGTGATTCTTAACAGCACAAAGGACTGACCCGCTTGTTGAATTAATTGATGGACTAATTGTATAGCCCCAGGGCGAGGTGAGCCTTTATTATTCTCCTTTGATATACTTGTACTTACAGTTTTACCTGGCAAATCTTCCCTGAAAGGCAACTCTTTGAAATACGCAAGCGAACCTGGAAGAGCATTCTGCTGTCATTGTGGTTCAATCATAATATTAACTGGGTGAGGACTATGACAGCTGCCCTCAGCAGAAGGATGGAAAGAATTCTGGACTGGAGTTATTGTGTTTTTGCAGAGGAACCAGCATGTTGGGATATGGAGCGAGATGACAGAGGGGCATTTCGGATGTCTGCTAATGGAGTCTCTTTGTTTGGGATGTGGCGTATTATGGCTCCTGTGAGCAGAAACTGAAAATGGACTTATCGGAGTGTGGATAACAACGGGGGAAAATATTTCATACAGAACTACGAAGGTGAAAGTTGAACAGACCAGTGGTTGCAGAAACAAATGAATTTTTTTTAAAAAAGAATATATGATTCTTTCAGTGACATAAAAGGTAAAGGGACCCCTGACCATTAGGTCCAGTCGCAGACGACTCTGGGGTTGCGGCTCTCATCTCACTCTATAGGCCGAGGGAGCCTGCGTTTGTACACAGACAGCTTCTGGGTCATGTGGCCAGCATGACTGAGCCACTTCTAGCGAACCAGAGCAGCGCACGGAAATGCCATTTACCTTCCCGCCAGAGCGGTACCTATTTATTTACTTGCACTTGACATGTTTTCGAACTGCTAGGTTGGCAGGAGCAGGGACCGAGCAACGGGAGCTCACCCCGTCGCGGGGATTTGAAGCGCCGACCTTCTGATCAGCAAGTCCTAGGCTCTGTGGTTTAACCCACAGCGCCACCCGCGTCCCATTCAGTGGCATACTTAAGCTAAATTAGGGTTTGGGACTGCTTTGTGGACATGTATACCAAAGGCTTCATGGGGAAATAATACAATTAATGTAGCTCTTTTGAGGGCTCAGGTTACTATGTGTAACTCTAGCCTCGAAAATGTGTTCTACCAGTACACTACCAGTACCTTCAACAGAATCAAACTCACCCCCGTGGAATGACAACTATCAAATATGTGAACACGAACCAGTGGATGACTTGATGAAAAAGGATAACTCCCTGCCCTGCCCCAAGGGCAGCCTTTATTACTCTCAAATTTCAGCTAATGGTCTGTTTCTGTACTGCAAAAGCAGGTAGCGAAATGATCCCAGGTCATTTGTGGTTTTGCATCTGTGGAAGACAGCTCAATTGAGGATTCATTGCCTCGTTTGATTGTGCTCTCTCTTGATCTATCAGGGGATGCATCTATTTTGATGCTTGATGTATTTAAATCATAGTTGCAGGTCAGATCTCCAAAACGGAACAAGTAGCTCTGTAACAAGCTGCCGCCAAAGGCTTTGAGGGTATTATTTTGCCTCATGTTTTAGGTTAGTGGGGCCTGTCCACACTTCCTGTGGGTCCTGCACCTTCTTAGAATTTGCATCGGGTCAGTAGCACCGGTCTAAAAGCTTTTATGTCCCAACGTAAAGCCGCTTTTTACCACTGTATCAGAAAAAAACAAAACTCTTAAAACCTGAACAGAAATTTGTTCCCCTCCTGATCCAATCCATTTTTTGGGTCTCCTGAATGAAAAAAACACACACTTTCCCTCATGGTGCATTGTGTGAGCCCATTGTCTTTGAGGTCCATTGCTGTCCAGTTCTGGTTCTCAGCTCCAAGGTATTTTTTTTTTTAAAATGTGTTCCCCTTTTGTGCTCATATAAGCATTGTGATTCCCGTTTGAGGAATACTCTCCCCAGAGAGGCTCACCTGGTGCCTTCCTTATAGGTAAAAGGTAAAGGACTCCTGGACGGTTAAGTCCAGTCAAAGGCAACTATGGGGTTGCGGCGCTCATCTCGCTTTCAGGCCGAGGGAGCCGGTGTTTATCCACCGACAGCTTTCCAGGTCATGTGGCCAGCATGACTAAACAGCTTCTGGTGCAACAGAACACCGCCAGAGCGCATGGAAATGCTGTTTACCTTCCCACCACAGTGGTACCTATTCATCTACTTGCACTGGCGTGCTTTCAAACTGCTAGATAGGCAGGAGCTGGGACAGAGCAACAGGAGCTCACCCCGTTGTGGGGATTTGAACCACCAACCTTCTGATCGGCAAGCCCAAGAGGCTCAGTGGTTTAGACCACAGTGTCACCCGCATCCCATAGCCTTCATTATACACCTTTAAGTGCCAGGCGAAAACATTCCTCTTCAGCAGGACTTTGGCTGATTAACAACCAATGCCCTTTTAAATTGTGTTTGTGGGAGTGGGGATGATTGGTTTGTTTTCGTTCTTATTTTTATAATAATAATAATACTACAATTTATTATTTATACCCCGCCCATCTGGCTGGGCTTCCCCAGCCACTCTGGGCGGCTTCCAACAAAATATTAAAATACAGTAATGCATCGAACATTAAAAGCTTCCCTAAACAGGGCTGCCTTCAGATGTCTTCTAAAAGTCTGGTAGTTGTTCTTCTCTTTGACATCTGGTGGGAGGGCGTTCCACAGGGCGGGTGCCACTACCGAGAAGGCCCTCTGCCTGGTTCCCTGTAACTTGGCTTCTCGCAGGGAGGGAGCTGCCAGAAGGCCCTCGGAGCTGGACCTCAGTGTCCGGGTAGAATGATGGGGGTGGAGACTCTCCTTCAGGTATACTGGACCGAGGCTGTTTAGGACTTCAAAGGTCAGCACCAACACTTTGAATTGTGCTCAGAAACATACTGGGAGCCAATGTAGGTCTTTCAAGACTGGTGTTATATGGTCCCAGCGGCCACTCCCAGTCACCAGTCTAGCTGCCACATTCTGGATTAGTTGCAGTTTCTGGGTCACCTTCAAAGGTAGCCCCACGTAGAGCGCATTGCAGTAGTCCAAGCGGGAGATAACTAGAGCATGCACCACTCTGGCAAGACAGTCCACGGGCAGGTAGGGTACCAGCCTGCGTACCAGATGGAGCTGGCAGACAGCTGCCCTGGACACAGAATTGACCTGTGCCTCTATGGACAGCTGCAAGTCCAAAATGACTCCCAGGCTGCGCTCCTGGTCCCTCAGGAATTATAAATTTTGTGGGGGTTTTTTTATTATTATTTTGTATCTTTACTTGTGAACTGCCCTGAGAGGTATGGATGAAGGTCAGTATACAAATAACAACAATGATAATGGATTCTGTGCCCAAATGTTGGGGCTCCTGTTTCTTTGCATTTCCTTGGGGAGCTCGTACCTGATCTGGTGCTGAGGTGGGAGGCCTGGGCCCCGACTGGAATAGCCTGGTGAGGAGCCCGTCCCGTCACAGGCCCACTGGAGCACCGTCCTCGGAGTATGGGCTTGAGGGAGCACCTTGGCACGGATCGTTCCACCGCCGTCTCATCCGGCGAGACCCGGAGCTTGGGCTGCAGAGGGGGGAGAGAGAGGGCAGAGTTCAGCTAATCTCCAGACGCCTTCCTTCTTTCCCCACATAAACCATACCTCTCTCAGCCAGCCAAGCCACTGCTCACCCCAAGAGGGAGAAGAGGAGCTTTTGAACGGAAGGATCTATGTGGATGCCAACAGCCTCAGGGCCTACCCTTTGTTTGTGTCAGGTGTGCGTGCAGGAGCCAGGCCCTGTGCCCAATAGGACTCTGCAGGACTGGGGCCTTCCTAAGTTTGTTCTGAAGAGGCAAGGCGCGGCCACACAGGTGAGGCCGATTGGTAACTCACAGCACCTGGTGGCAAGAGCCGGGAAGGGATATAAGGTCAGCTTCTTCCCCTCGGCTCTTTGCCACAGCAACATGTTCTCTGCCTTGCTGTGTTTGGTTCCTTGACTCCTTGCTTCTTGATCCTCAGACCCCTGACTTTGTGACTCCTTGCTTCCTGACCCTCGGACCCCTGACTTCGTGACTCCTTGCTTCTTGATCCTCAGACCCCTGACTTCGTGACTCCTTGCTTCTTGATCCTTGGACCCCTGATTTTGGGACTCCTTGCTTCTTGACCCTCGGACCCCTGACTTTGTGACTCCTTGCTTCCTGACCCTCAGATCCTTGGCTTCTTGACTCCCAGTTCTCTGACCCTCGGACTCTTGGCTTCCTGACTCCTGGCTTCTGGACTCTCGTTCTGTAGCACCCTGCTTGTGGTTAACGCTTAGCTGGAATGAAATATTCAACGCAGCAATAGAGAAATTAAAATAATAATTTATTTGTCAGACAAATAAATGATAGGCACAGTGGTATATGGTTACCAAAGCTCTGCCCACTCCAGCCCTGATGGTCAGCACTTATATTTCCTCAGCCCAGCCCCCTTGCTCCTCCTTTGGCTGCCTCTGTCCAATCAGCCTGGTTGAAATTCCTATTGGCTGTTTGCTAGAACCAATCATGAAAGATACACCCATTTCCTACTACCTTTTATGGGAGACAAAGAGCTATATTTCCTTCTATCCATAAATGGCAGACAAGTAGCCATATATCTTACATTTGCCTCGACAAGGGACCTTAATTACAAGATCACCTTTTGCCCCTTTTCCCCTCCATTCCAAAACAGATGGCTAAAACAGATGGCTCATGGTCTTACATTCTGACTTAAACAGAGATCTTGGGTTCACATTCTCACACACCATCAATGAAATAAGAATCTAACTTAAGAATCTAACATTTCTTACTTTCTAAATCCTTGGCATAATTACATTTAAGCCAACAAATCTCATACATTAACATAGATAGCTTTTTAGAAGAAAAGGCCTTTGCAAAGTAAAAAAGGAACTCAGTAAAAACGGCTTCAAAAGAAACCTCTTCAGTTTACACCCCCCTTTCCCGGCCAGCTGCTTTTCCCATTAGCTCTTGCCCTTTAACCTTAGGAAAATGTGGCTAGTCTCTAATGGGAGGCACATGGTATTATTTTCTGTTAAACAATATATCTTACTATTTACCAACTCTTAATTAGTGTTTTTGCAGCTTGATTGTATTCTGTAATATGTAGGGTCAGTGTAACCTTTGCACCCAGCCTGTAATTCCCTTTTACAACTTTGAGAATTTTGGCTCCTGCTATAAATCAGGGGACCCTTGTCCAGGAGGATAAACATCTGCCAAAGTACTTAGCCAGCTGCTTTTCTGCCTGGCATAAAACATTTGCAAATCTTTAAGCTCATTTTAAAATACAGGCCTTGATCAGATGCCTCAGTTCCTGCTCCCACCCCGCCATCTTGCCCCCGGTCCCGACGTCCCCAGCCGGGACTTTGATCGCCCGTGAACCGCACTGTGACAATTTGCAAAGGACTTTGCTCTCCCAGTTGCTGGAAACCACGGGAAGTGAGGCTCCTCTTGCATTCAGGTCCTGTTGCGGGTTTCTCCACTGGCACCTGGTTGATCACAGTGAGAGCAAGGTGCTGGACCAGGTGGGCCATACATGCAGCCGCTGGGAGAGATCATCAGGAGGTTTGGGCTGGGTGTTCATCAGTATGCGGATGATACCCAGCTCTACCTCTCTTTTAAATCAGAACCAGTGAGGGCGGTGAAGGTCCTGTGTGAGTGTCTGGAAGCGGTTGGAGGATGGATGGCAGCTAACAGATTGAGGTTGAATCCTGACAAGACAGAAGTACTGTTTTTGGGAGACAGGAGGTGGGCAGGTGTGGAGGATTCCCTGGTCCTGAATGGGGTAACTGTGCCCCTGAAGGACCAGGTGCGCAGCCTGGGAGTCATTTTGGACTCGCAGCTGTCCATGGAGGCACAGGTCAAATCTGTGTCTAGGGCAGCTGTTTACCAGCTCCATCTGGTATGTAGGCTGAGACCCTATCTGCCTGCGGACTGTCTCGCCAGAGTGGTGCATGCTCTGGTTATCTCCCGCTTGGACTACTGCAATGCACTCTACGTGGGGCTACCTTTGAAGGTGACTCGGAAACTACAACTAATCCAGAATGCAGCAGCTAGACTGGTGACTGGGAGCAGCCGCCGAGACCATATAACACCGGTCTTGAAAGACCTACATTGGCTCCCAGTACGTTTCCGAGCACAATTCAAAGTGTTGGTGCTGACCTTTAAAGCCCTAAACGGCCTTGGTCCAGTATACCTGAAGGAGCGTCTCCACCCCCATCATTCTGCCCGGACGCTGAGGTCCAGCGCCGAGGGCCTTCTGGCGGTTCCCTCATTGCGAGAAGCAAAGCTACAGGGAACCAGGCAGAGGGCCTTCTCGGTAGTGGCGCCCGCCCTGTGGAACGCCCTTCCAGTAGATGTCAAAGCGATAAACAACTACCTGACATTCAGAAGACATCTTAAGGCAGCCCTGTTCAGGGAAGTTTTTAACGTGTGATATTTTATTGTATTTTTGGTTTTTATGGAAGCCGCCCAGAGTGGCTGGGGAGGCCCAGCCAGATGGGCGGGGTATAAATAATAAATTATTATTATTATTATTAATAATCCAGCATCCTCCTCTTATATCCTCTGGACCTCAGCAGGGGCAGCCTTGGAAAGCTAGGGTGATGTTTGCGCAGAGCCGTCTTTTCCATTAGGGCTTAGTGGTGCGTTGCACCAGGGCGCCGGCCTCTCAGGGGTGCCCCAGCGAGTGGGGGAGCTGCGTGGCTCTGCCGGCAGCCTCCCCTTTCCCTGCATGCCCGCCAGCTGTGCCTCACCAGCTGTGGCGGGCGTGCAGCTTGCCTCCCAAGCCTCCGCAGAAAAAGAGCGATCCCCGCAGAAGCTTAGAATGGTAGCTGTGCCCCACCAACTATAATGATTATACATTATCCAACCGAATATTAAAAACAATACAGCGTCAGACATTAAAAACTTTCCTAAACAGGGCTGTCTTCAGTTGTCTTTTAGAAGTAAAATAGTTATTTATTGTCTTGACATCCGCTGGGAGGGGGTTCCACAGGGAAGGTGCCGCTACCGAGAAGGCCCTCTGCCTGGTTTCCTGTAACTTCACTTCTTGCAGCGAGGAAACCGCCAGAAATATTGTTTTAAAAATAGGATGTGATTAAGAGTATTTGAGTGCAATATAATATTGGGAAATGTGAGACGAGGATAAAAAATAAACGGAAAATTATCAGACAAGCTGAGGGAAGTTCTGGGGAAAAGGGTTTAAGTTAAAAATGGATGTATAATTTTGTAAAAATGTTTTTTTTTTATGGAAAATCTAATAAAAAATATTTATTAAAAAAAAAGAAAGAAGGCCCTCAGCGCTGGACCTCAGTGTCCGGGCTGGACGATGGGGATGGAGACACTCCTTCAGGTATACTGGACCGAGGCCGTTTAGGGCTTTAAAGGTCAGCACCAACACTTTGAATTGTGCTCAGAAACGTACTATATGACTGGCGGATGTGCAGCTTCCTTTCCAAGCCTCCGTGGGAGGACAGCGATCCCCGCAGAGGCTTGGGAAAAGGTTGACAACTCTGGGAAAGGGGGGGTGGGGCACCGGAAGGATCTTTGCACCACGGCGCCAGATATGTTTAAGACGGCCCTGTGTTTGCGTATGTCAACTGGGCATTTGGTTTCCTTCCAAGGAGTGGCAATGGGTAGAAGCAATTTTTTTGGGGGGGGGCACATTGTCTTGATCTAACACTGCCCACTTCAGTCTCAGAATAGAGCTCCATGCTGGATTTGGCTTAACACATGCAAGAAAGGGAAAACGACCGCTCCTTTGGTTTACTCCTGTGACTTACCTTGGGGGGCAGTGGAGGTGGGAGATTGACAGCTGAGATGTCACTGAAAGGAAAAAGGAAATAATAATTTATAATGAATGGGGGGAGTTTAAAAGTACTTTTGCCAAAAAACAAAACAAAAACAGAGTACTTTTTACACGAAGGTAGCCATGTTGGTCTGCCATAGTCGAAACAAAACAAAATAAATAAAATAAAATAAAATAAAAAATTCCTTCCAATAGCACCTTAGAGACCAACTAAGTTAGTTATTGGTATGAGCTTTCATGTGCATGCACACTTCTTCAGAAATGTGGAAACGCACACCTCAGAATCCGACCGGAGCTCTGGAACGGATCCTGTGCGCGACCAGAGGTACCACTGTATTTTAAATTGGAATACAGAAAACTTAATAAAAATTATACACACAAAAAAGAAGGAAGGGTCCATTTCAAGGGTGAGGTTTCGAGATTTTGCCGCCTGCTTTTATTCCCCTCCAACCCAGCCAAAGATCTGCTAGCAAGATCCATCACTGCCATGAAATGTGAGAAGCCAAGGTAGGCTGCCATCTCCAAGACGCAAGCGGCCAAACAGCTAACAGTTGAAGCTAGTGCTCCCTTTCCCACCAAACTGTAAGTCACAAATATTTTATGTCATCGTAGCTATCCCACCAATGCCCACCCTGTATTTTAAAACGCATTGGGGGAATGAGTTACCTGCTTGCATCGTATCTGCTGGGTCTGGAAGACCAACATGAAGGGGTGCCCCGAAAAGGAAGGAAAACGGAGAGAAGAGTTACGAGGGTGGGCTTGGGAGAGCAACAGCAACAAACGGGTACTTTGTTAAGGCATGGGTAGACAAACTAAGGCCCGGGGGCCGGATCCAGCCCAATCGCCTTCTCGATCTGGCCCGCGGGCGGTCCAGGAATCAACGTGTTTTCGCATGAGTGGAATGTGTCCTTTTATTTAAAATGCATCTCTGGGTTATTTGTGGGGCCTGCCTGGTGTTTTAATAATAATAATAATAATAATAATAATAATAATAATAATAATTTATACCCCGCCCATCTGGCTGAGTTTCCCCAGCCACTCTGGGCGGCTCCCAATCGAGTGTTAAAAACAATACAGCATTAAATATTAAAAACTTCCCTAAACAGGGCTGCCTTCAGATGTCTTTTAAAAATAGGATAGCTGCTTGACATCTAATAGGAGGGTGTTCCACAGGGCGGGCGCCACTACCAAGAAGGCCCTCTCTCTGGTTCCCTGTAACCTTACTTCTCTCAGTGAGGGAACTGCCAGAAGGCCCTCGGCGCTGGATCTCAGTGTCCGGGCTGAACAATGGGAGTGGAGACGCTCCTTCAGGTATACAGGACCGAGGCCATTTTACATGAGTAGAATGTGTGTTTTTATATAAAACGCATCTCTGGGTTATTTGTGGGGCATAGGAATTCATTCTCCCCCCCAAAAAAAAATATAGTCCGGCCCCCCACAAGGTCTGAGGGACAGTGGACCGCTCCCTGCTGAAAAAATTTGCTGACCCCTGGGTTACGGGTTTTGCTAATGGTAGGTTAAAGCAATGCTTGGAGCTCATCTATCCAACCCATTTGCCTCAACCTCCTAGTTCCTAAACCCTGCTGGAACTTTTGCCAACCCGACGTGCTCCTAACGCTTTGTAGTACGACTCCAAAACTGGTTGTACACTCAAAGGGAGACAGAGAGACTCTGCCACTTACACATCCACGTCGTCGTAATCGTGGTCTGAGTCTGCCGAATCCTCCCTATAAAGGAAAGGGAAGCAAGATATAAGGCTGTAGAATATGACTGGCTACAGCGTGGTGGTCCTGCACGGCATAGCTCATAGCTTCTCTGAGTTATTCAAGGCCCTTCGCCACGGCAAGGCAGTGATCCAGATGGATAAAAGGGTCTAGATCACGAGTGTCAGGGCCTCAGCCTCGTTTTTAAATGTATTTGCTTTTTTCGCATTTTTAGCTCTTCTAAATTATTTTTAGATGGAAATCGCCTTGAGACGGTGGTTTAGAAGGCAATTCATAATGCAATGGTAGTACCACCGGTATGAAATTTACGGCATGTAATGCCTTAAGAGAGAATATTATGAAAATGATATACAGGTGGTACATGACACCAGTCAAGCTTGCAAAAATATATAATTTGCCCGATAATAAATGTTGGAAATGTAAAGAAAATGAAGGTACATTCTTTCACCTTTGGTGGACGTGCCCAAAGATTAAGGCTTTCTGGGAGATGATATATAATGAAATGAAAAAGGTATTTAAATATACCTTTCTGAAGAAAGCAGGGGCCTTTCTTCTGGGCATAGTCGGCCAAATGGTGCCAAAGAAGGATAGAACTTTTTTTATGTATGCAACAACAGCAGCAAGAATACTTATTGCAAAGTATTGGAAGACACAAGAGCTACCCACCCTGGAAGAGTGGCAGATGAAGGTGACGGATTATATGGAATTGGCGGAAATGACTGGCAGAATCCGAGACCTGGGAGAAGAGGTGGTGGAAGAAGACTGGAAGAAATTTAAAGACTATCTTCAGAAATACTGTAAAATTAATGAATGCTAAAATGATGTTGGATTGAAAATAAGTGGCATTAGCAACAAAGTTAACAAGAGTATGCAAAATTGAATCGATAATGGATGAAAATATAGAGTTATAATATGTTAAGATACAGAGTTAAGATAAACGAAAGAGGGTAAGGATTTGCTGATTTGATTACTTAAATGGGAATACAAAAAGGGGAGGTGTGAGGAGGCCAAGGAAATAAGATAATGAGTTAGGGTTACAAAAAATGGATTTGTTTTTATTCTTCTTTTTTCTTTTGTATGTATTTTTCTATGTTTTTTTTTGTATTTCTTTCTTTTTATATGACCTTTTAAAATTTGTGTTTTTGTAAAACTTCAATAAATATCTTTTAAAAAAAAACATAATGCAATGGTAGTAATAATAATAATTGCAGTAGCACCCTTGTTGTTGTTGTTTAGTCGTTTAGTCGTGTCCGATTCTTCGTGACCCCATGGACCAGAGCACGCCAGGCACTCCTGTCTTCCACTGCCTCCCGCAGTTTGGTCAAACTCATGCTGGTAGCTTCGAGAAGCTTCCCTCTTCGTGGATCACTGCCTTGCCGTGGCGAAGGGGCTTGAATAACTCAGAGAAGCTATGAGCTATGCCGTGCAGGGCCACCCAAGATGGACAGGTCATAGTGGAGAGTTTTGACCAAACGTGATCCACCTGGAGCAGGAACTGGCAAGCCACTCCAGTATCCTTGCCAAGAAAACACCATGGACAAAGACAACAGGCATGTAAAAGTAGCACCCTTACCTGCTGGCAAACGCAGCGCCATAGAGGTGGCTGCCAGTACAATATCCAGAATCCGCAGAGATTTCCTGCAAACAGAAAGCAAAAGACTGGAGGAACCGGTCTTCAAAGGAGGGACCATGATGCTGGCAGGGTTGATGTTTCAATATTTTGTTGGAAGCTGCCCACAGTGACTGGGGCAACCCAGTCAGATGGGCAGCATATAAATAACATCATCATTATTATTATTATTATTATGGAATGGACTAAGAGCATGGCATTTCTCCAGAGCGGTCACGCAGACGCAGTTGAAGCTCACCTGCTCCCACATCTGACATCCTATTTACAGCGACAGGTGAAGGCAGGTGAAAACCTGGCTCGTCTGAAAGGGGCCTATAGTAAAGGTAAAAGGTCCCTTGGATGGTTAAGTCCAGTCAAAGGTGACTATGGGCTTGTGGCCCTCATCTCCGTTTCAGGCTGAGGGAGCCAGTGTTTGTCCACAGACTGCTTTCAGGGACACATGGCCAGCATGACTAAACTGCTTCTGGAGCAATGGAGCACCATGACGGAAACCAGAGCGCACGGAAACGCCATCTACCTTCCCGCCACAGCGGTATCTGTTTATCTACTTGCACTTGACGTGCTTTCAAACTGCTAGGTTGACAGGAGCTGGGACAGAGCTCACCCCGTCACGGGAATTCGATCCGCCCACCTTCTGACTGGCAAGCCCAAGAGGCTCTGTGGTTTAGACCACAGCGTTTCCTGCAAGACAGCACTTATTTCCAGAGGCGGTTCGCAAGGCTCAACCGCTGCCGTTTTTGTCAGGAGTTCAGAAGCTCCTTTTTAAAGTGCTCTCCCAAATAGGGCTTGGAAGGTGTTTGCAGCAAGACTCACTGTTGGGTCACGGGAAGCCGCTTTCAAAGTGCTGGGCCGAACTGGACTTCGAAGGGGGTTTTCATAGATCAAACCTAACAAACGTGGCCAGCCAGGGGCGATGAGTTCCCCGGTGTAAGCCCAGCCCCAGAAAGATAAATCCAGCGACCCTCTGGTACCAGGGTTAGGGGTAAAATAAAAAAGGTAAAGGTAAAGGGACCCCTGACCATTAGGTCCAGTCATGGCCGACTCTGGGGTTGCGGCGCTCATCTTGCTTTATTGGCCAAAGGAGCCGGCGTACAGCTTCCGGGTCATGTGGCCAGCATGACTAAGCCACTTCTGGCGAACCAGAGCACTGCACGGAAACGCCATTTACCTTCTTGCTGGAGCGGTACCTATTTATCTACTTTGACATGCTTTCGAACTGCTAGATTTGCAGGAGCAGGGACCGAGCAACGGGAGCTCACCCCATCGCGGAGATTCGAACCGCCGACAGGGGTAAAATACGAAGCAGTTAAATAAAGCAGGCATAGGCAAACTCGGCCCTCCAGATGTTTTGGGACTACAACTCCCATCATCCCTAGCTAACAGGACCAGTGGTCAGGGGTGATGGGAGTTGTAGTCCCAAAAACATCTGGAGGGCCGAGTTTGCCTATGCCTGAAATAAAGGAACTGTTTCTTTTGGAGGAGCAAAGGGGACAATAGCTGTGTATCAATTGGAACAGGGAGGGAGGGGTGAGGAGGTACCGTGAAATATGGGGACTCCGGACTCTGCCTGTTCCTGAGCGTGGGGCTGCAATCATGGGCTGCAATGAGATGAGAGGAAGGGAGTTATTGAGAAGGGTCACTCCATGGTGGGTGGAGACAGAAAATGGGGCGGAGCTTGCAGGAGGACCCTCTGGAGAGGAGAGGGGGTGCGAGCCTAGCATGCAAAGGGGCAAGGAGAGAAGCAAGGGGGCCCCTGTGCAGGAGCGCAATGGGGCAGACATACCCCTGGAGTTGGTGCATCCCGGTGAGGTCACGCCTTGCCGTTGGCTGGAGCGAATTCTTCGGGGCACTGGAGGTGGGGGTGTCTGCGGTCGAGAAAACAGATTGTATTGGGGAGGGGTTGTTAGTGTGTGTTTTTTGCTTTATAACCCCAAGAGTCATTTTTGGCCTTGGGAGACATTGCCTTTTGCCAGTCCATCTTTGTTCCCCATCTCAATGCTGGCCGGCTTGCTATTGCACAACTGACTATTGCGCACAGTTCATCCTTCCTGCATTAAGTGGCTTAACTGCGCGACACATTGTTCAGAAAACCAGCTTGCTTTTAGGACTCTTTTCCGCAGCTGCAAATATAAATGTTTCGCTTCAGAACGGAAACCCTCAGCTGTTTGCCGCATATATAATACAGACAACAGGCTTTATCATGAAACTGCAACATACATGTGGGGAAAACAGGGGTCTCTTCATGGGCACAACAGAAGAGGCTTTTGGCACCACAAAAAAGGGACAGCAGAGGAGTAAGTGCAAGCCCACAATGTTCATTTCTTTGCCCTTCTGCAACCGCATCCCATCCGCTCTCACCTCTTGCTCCTCTTCATCCGGCTCGCCTCTGCAGCTGGAAAGTTTGTCAGGGTTGCGCAGTTTCTCCAGGAGCTCAAGAGTCAGGCTGCGGCTGAGCCTTTCCTGGGAAACTAGCTGGTGCTGGTGAAAGGAAGGGATGAGTTGGAGATAGCTAGAATCCATCCTAGGGACAGAGCCACGGCAGGAGGAGAGGGAGATAGCCATATTTACAGCTTCCGACATTATGCCGAAGAGGCAAGCCGCTTAGGTGTCGCAAAGTACAGCTTGCCTCTTCCGCAGCGCAAGTGTGATAGGAATTTTGAGGTCTTAGATATATGGCAATGTTCATAACCGCACGTACATAGATCAGCACAGGAAGACCAACCTGAAGCCATTTTGATTCCCAAACTGAGGAAATGTTTTCTCTACAAGGTCAAAGTGGGAAACCTCCCCATTGTCTTTTCCTTCACAAATCCTGTCTTAAGTGTATGTCTGTGTTTGAATAGGGTGTGAGCCTGTGACATGGCCCAAGAACTATGTATTTATCACTACGAAAGACTGGCCAGGCTCCGCAGGCAATCCAATCAAGTAGCCTGCCAGACAGCAGATAAACAACAACAGGAGAAAAACAATATTCAAATTTCTGTTTTAGACCGCCTTTTGTGTGATGTATCAGAGGGGTGGTCTTAAGTTACACCCCTTCTGTGATGTAAGTATGATGTTTCTGGGGGTGGTCTTGATCTACAGGGTGGCAATTTCAAAAGTCTTTATAAGGCCTTGCATGCCATTTTTCTGGGTCCTCCTTCTTTCCTGCGGGTGAGGGGAGCACCCTGTTGCAACAGTTCAAGAAAGATCAGGCTTGCTAGCTGCTTTGCTTCTCAATATTCTCTGGCTGGCCTGTTATTTTCTCCTACCAACAGGGAACCCACGTAAGGACTCTATATGGGCTCTTGGATACCCCATAAGGGAAAAAGGGCAGATTTTTGTTTACAACACAAGATAAACTTGAAACGAAGACTGTACCTGGTGTGGTTATATAGCAGTACGCCCCCCCCCCATGCGCATTTGGAAGGCTTTTAAGCCACCTTGGATGTGTTGTTTTAGTGGGAAATTGATTACAAAAGCCGCCCCTCCCTGGGACTCATGAGCAGAGAAGGGAGGGGTGGCAACTGGGAAACTTACGGTCAGCATCTTGGAGGCAGTGGGACGCTTCTTCGGATTCTTGGTCAGCGTCACCTTGACAAAGTGGTGAAAGGCCTGACTCCTTTTTTATTTTTTTTTAAAGATATTTATTGAGATTTTACAAAAACATAAGTTTACAAAACAGAAAAAAGTCACATAGAAAGAAAAAGATACAAAAAAGAAAACATAGAAAAATACATAAAAGAGAAAAAAGAAGAATAAAAATACAAAATACAAACAACAAATAGATAGAAAAGAATTAAAAAACAAATCCGTTTTTAGTAACTTTAAACTCATTAGCTTGTTTCCTTGGCCTCCTCACACCTCCCCTTTTTGTATTCCCATTTAAATAATCAAATCAGCAAATCCTTACCCTCTTTTGTTTATCTTAACTCTATATCTTAACATATTATAACTCTATATTTTCATCCATTATCAATTCATTTTTGCATATTCTTATTAACTTCGTTGCTAATGCCACTTATACTGAAAATAAGTGGCATTAGCAACAAAGTTAATAAGAATATGCAAAAATGAATTGATAAATGGATGAAAATATAGAGTTATAATATGAAAGGCCTGACTCCTGTGGGGCCAGGAGCACCCATGGTCAAGGAGAGTTTATGGCTGTAAGCTCCGACTCACATCCCCTATTTACTCTATGCATTTAAAGCAATGTCATAGGACTTCCTGCAAAGAATTATGGGAAGTATAGTTTAAGAGCGCTGAGAGTTGCAATGGATTCCCTATTCCCCTCAAGAGAGCTACATCTTCCGCAGAAACTGCTGCTTGCCTTCTATCACTGTGCCATTGAGAGCGTGCTCACTTATGGCTTATGTGTGTGGTACGGAAGCTGTACTACCCAGGACAGGGTGGGGTTGTGCAGAGTTGTTAAGGCAGCAGAGAGCATTGTTGGCTGCCCACTTTCCACCTTAGAGCAGATTTATGCCACAAGGTGCCATAGGAAGGCACTGGACATAGTAAAAGATCCATCGCATCCTGGTCACTGTCTCTTCGAGCTCCTGCCGTCGGGACGGAGATACAGGACGATGAAGACAAGAACCAGCCGTCTTAAGAACAGCTTCTTCTCCAGAGCGATCTCGGCCCTGAATGGGAAGCCTGGACTTTGAAAGTCATCTAATCTTCCTTGCTGTACTATACTGTATTGTTTTAATTAGTGTTTTTATGGAGCAGTCAAGTAATTTTGTTGTCCCTGAGAGGGGGCAATGGCAATAAAGATATTATTATTATTATTATTATTATTATTATTATTATTATTATTATTATTACTATTATTACAGTTCCCAGAACGGTTTGATAATCAATCAAAGGGAACACTGGGAATTGTAGCTCTCTGAGGAGAAGGTCCGTCTCTGCTGAAGGTCTGCCTAGGTCTTCCTTGCTTTCTTTTCAGTGCCATGTAAAGCATGGGTAGGCAAACTAAGGCCCGGGGGCCGGATCCGGCCCAATCGCCTTCTAAATCCGGCCCACGGATGGTCCTGGAATCAGCATGTTTCTACAGGAGTCGAATGTGTGCTTTTATTTAAAATGCATCTCTGGGTTATTTGTGGGGCATAGAAATTCGTTCATTTTTCCCCCTTCAAAATATAATCCGGCCCCCCACAAGGTCTGAGAGACAGTGGACTGGCCCCCTGCTGAAAAAGTTTGCTGACCCCTGAGTAAAGGCTGGTCTGTTTTTCCCAGACTTCTGACAGACTAAAAATGTGTTGTTTTTCACTAGTCTGCTGCCAAAGTTTCCTGAGACTGTTGTGGTATAATATACAGCGGTACCTCAGGTTAAGTACTAAGTTCATTCTGGCGATCCGTTCTTAACCTGAAACTGTTCCTTTTTAGCCACGGGGCTGGGGCGGGGGAAGCCCGAGATTCCCCAGACCCCAGAATGGGTCTGGGATCGGGGGCAAGGTTGCGCGGAGCCTCACCTTCGCTCCCGGAGCTTGCTGCTATCCGCAAGCCTTCTGAGCCCGGCGGGAACTCCCGCTGGGCTCCCCAGGCTTGCGGATATCTGCCCGAAGCCCGGGGTGTGCTGTGCAGCGCTCCCCGGGCTTCAGGATGCAGGCTGCTATCCGCAAGCCTTGGGAGCCGAGCGGGAACTCCCGCCGCGCTCCAAAGGCTTGCGGATAGCTTCCTGAAGCCTGGAGAGCGAGAGGGGTCTGTGCGCACCGACCCCTCTCGTTCTCCAGGCTTCAGCGAAAGCCTGCATTCGCTCCATAGGACGCACACACATTTCCCCTTCATTTTTGGAGGGGGAAAAGTGCGTCCTATAGAGCGAAAAATACGGTATATTTATGCTTTCCTTGTGCTATAAGTCACTTGGAGACCTTTGGGTGACAAGCAGCTGATAAAACTGAATAAATAATCTTAATCATAACGCGAAACGTGCTGCACTCCTCAGGTCGTTCGCCCTCGCCGCAATGCTGCGATTGTTGAGCATGTAATTGGACTTACCACCGGGCTTTGTCCTTGAGCTTGGGGGGCTGGTAGCCGCTCTTCGTCATCAGCACCAAGACCCTGTGAGGTGGGACAAGGAAGTAAGCACACCCTTCTCTGCTCATGAGCAGGCTTCTCCAAACCTTGCCTCGTGCTTCCTTTCTTGAATTCTGCACCCACAAAAGCTGGGTTCTGTTGCTGGCATGAATGCTGCACAACCGCCCTTTATTTTGCATAATTTACAGTGGTGCCTCGCAAGACGAAATTAATTCGTTCCGCAAGTTTTTTCTTTTTGCGAGTTTTTCGTCTTGCGAAGCATGGTTTCCCATAGGAATGCATTGAAAATCAAATAATGCGTTCCTATGGAGACCGCCTTCAGACCAGGTCTGGGGACAGTCTGTCCCCGGACCTCTTCTGAAGGCTGGCGGGGGGGATAAGGACTTTTCTCCCCACCGCCAGCCTTCAGAACAGCCTTCTGAATGTTGGCGGTGGGGAGGAAAGCCCTCCTCCCACCGCAAGTCTTCAGGACAGGTCCGGGAACAGAGGGGAAGGTGCGCAGCGCTTCCCCACTGTCCCCGGAGATTTCCCTATGGGCTTTCGTCTTGCGAAGCAAGCCCATAGGGAAATTCGTCTTGCGAAGCCGCTAAAAATTGGAAAACCCTTTCGTCTTGCGGGTTTTTCGTTTAGCGAGTCATTCGTCTTGCGGGGCACCACTGTATTCTGCTAGTCACAGGGAGAGGCAAGGACCTAGTTTGAAGCCCTGCCCGTCCAACATTGTCAGCCACAATTCTTATTCAGCAACACACACACACACACACACATTGCGTTCCAAAGGCGAGGAAGGATTGGACCCTGATTAATAAAATACACACAAGGCTTGGCCAGCAAGACTCTGGGAGGAAGTGCGAATAATAATCTGTCACACCCTGGCCCAGGTCCCTTTTATTAACAAAAGAACTTTTAACACAGCGCTCGTAAGAACCAATCAGATTTCCTCTGAGCATTTCAAAAAAACCTACAAAGTTAGATCAGAGAAATCCTTTTAACTACAAATACTACTTTGAGCATGCATACATATTTTAGGTTTTAAATACAACAGGAATCAAGGAAGAATGCATTTAGCAAATCCCAGAGGTCATAAACAGGAAAGGAAGAATGGCAATGGAAGACAGTATTTTCCATCTCCTTGTGAACTCTTTTCCTGGCCCTTAAAAGGTAAAGGGACCCCTGACTGTTAGGTCCAGTCGTGGCCGACTCTGGGGTTGCGGCGCTCATCTTGCTTTACTGGCCAAGGGAGCTGACGTACAGCTTCCAGGTCATGTGGCCAGCGTGACTAAGCCGCTTCTGGCGAACCAGAGCAGCGCACGGAAACGCCGTTTACCTTCCCGCAGGAGCGGTACCTATTTATCTACTTGCACTTTTAAACGTGCTTTTAAACTGCTAGGTTGGCAGGAGCAGGGACCGAGCAATGGGAACTCACCCCGTGGCGGGGATTCGAACCGCCAACCTCCTGATCGGCAAGTCCTAGGCTCTGTGGTTTAACCCACAGCGCCACCCGCATCCCTTTCCTGGCCCTTAAGATCTACCTAAAGATTAACAAAATCTACATCAAAGCTACCTTCTATCTTTATGGCCCAGAATGCCTGGTGAAGCAACTGGTCTGTGTAAAATGCTATACGTGACTGTCAGGCAGAGAGAAAATGGCAGAGGTGCAGAGGCTTGTGGGATTCGATCAGAAATCATGTCAAATGGCTCGAGCCCAGTCAAAGCAATGCGTTCATTGCTGACACAATGGCTTGCTACACTTTTCATAATTCCTCATAGCAATCCCACCTGACCACCACACACACCACACCCCCAGGTTTTGGAGATCTCACTTCATGTTCAGACGACTCCCAATTAAATCATTGGCACCAAGGCGGTTGTCCTGCGCCACCTCCCGCAGCCCAGAGAGAGAAGGGAGAGGATGTGCAACTCACCGCAAAGGGTGTACGTCGAACAGGGGGGGCTGAAGCTCCGCCAGCTCGATAGCGGTGATCCCCACAGACCAAACGTCGCACAGTTCGTTGTACCCGCCCTTGAGTTCCACAGCCGCCACCTCTGGGGCCATCCTGGAAACACATGCACAAGGCGGGACTCACCACAACTTTGATTAAAGGCAGCCCCTTCCGTTGCATGCCACCCACAGCCCTCCCTGACTTGGTGCCCTCTTGGTGCTTTTTGAACTACAACTCCCATTGTCCCTTTAAGAAGGAAATCAACAAGCTGGAAGGTGTGCAGAGGAGGGTGACCAAGATGATCAAAGGTCTGGAAACCAAGCCTGATGAGGAACGGTTGAAGAAGCTGGGTATGTGTTATATACTAAGCTTGGATCCTAGAACAATAGGCAGGTAGGATCGTAGAATGCAACAACTGATTGGCCTGCAGGAGAAGACCAATCAGGCTCCAGGAGGAAGTTAATCAGCCTATTAGGCTGATAGGATCATAGAATGCAACCACTAATTGGCTTGCAGGAGAAGACCAATCAGGCTCCAGGAGGAAGTTAATCAGCCTATTAGGCAGGTAGGATCCTAGAATGCAACCACTGATTGGCTTGCAGGAGAAGACCAATCAGGCTCCAGGAGGAAGTTAATCAGCCTATTAGGCAGGTAGGATCCTAGAATGCAACAACTGATTGGCCTGCAGGAGAAGACCAATCAGGCTCCAGGAGGGAAGCAGAATCAGCCAATCAGATGGGTCTCATTATGTAAATAATGTATATAAAGGCCTGAGGCTTGGGGGGTGGGGAGGAATCACTGTTTTACAAGCTGCAATAAAGAGCATGAAATCACTGCAGGACTCTGAGTATATTTCAGTATGTTTAGTCTGGTAAAGAGGAGACTGAGAGGTGATACGTCGGCCATCTTCAGTTATCTAAAGGGCTGTCACCTGGGAGAGGGAGCGTGCTTGTTTTCTCCTGCTCCAGAGGACAGGACTCAAAGCTATAGATTCAAATTACCAGGGAGGAGATTCCAACTAAACACCAGGAAGTACTTTTTGACAGCAAGAGCCATTTGACAGTGAAAAGAACTCCCTTGGGGAGATTGTGGACTCTCCTTCCTTGGAGGTTTGTAAACAGAGGTTGGGTGGCCATCTGTCGCAGATGCTTGAGTTGAGATTCTGGCATAGCGGGGGGTGCCTTCCAACTCTATGATTGACCAGGACGTCTTGGATTGATGGAGGCTGTAGCCCAGGTTTAGAAATACGGATGCATCAACAGAGGGAAGGGCTGGTGGGCTGGCTGAGGAATACTCCCCTCTCCCTGCCTTCAAATCTACAGACACCACCCATTTCGAAAAGCCAGTTGGCGACACACCCACCCCCGACACCCACCCCCAAACAGCTGGTCCTTTTTACCAGTAAGGGGTCCCTATGAAGGACATTCTCCGGGCAAAGGTGGCGCTGAGCTGAGCCGAGATTCCGAAATCCGCTGGAATGCAGGATGGAAGAAACAGAAATGGAAGAATGAGGACCAACTAATGTGGACAGTGCTCAAATTCTGGGGAAAGGTAACGTGGGTTTTAAGAAAACCCACAAGCCCCACCTCCCAATCTCCTTCTGGTCATAAATAAATAACTTTAACTGATTTTAATATGTTAGGAGTCTGTCCCACTAAATTTTACTCAGAGTAAACCCACTGCAATGTCTGGACCTGAGTTGTGGCAATTTATTTCAGCGGGTCTACTCCGAGTTGGAACAGTGTTGGAGATGCGACCCCTTTATTTTCATATTGTTATACATTTCATATTGTTGACATTCATTTCATGTTATACATATTTCATATTGTTGTACATTCAAAGCACCCCAGGAATCTTGGGAACTATAGTTTACCCCTCGCAGACCTGCAATTCCCATCCCCTTTAACACACGACCCTGGCAAATTTAGATTTGACCCTGGGGCAGATCTGGTAATCTTAAAACACATGGTGAGACATACCCAGCTTGACTTCCCCGTGGTCGTTGAGGAGAACATTGGCTCCCTGAAATGTGAAGCGACAGGGGGGGGAAATAATTTATTTCTATCCCACCTTTTTCATCCAAAGAGCTTAAGGTGGGGGTAAATGGTTCTCTTCCCCCTCCTCATTTCACCCCCACAAGAACCCTGTGAGGTAGGTTAAGCTGAGAGTGAGTGACGCAGCCTAAGGTCCACTGAGCTTTATAGCCGAGTGAGGTGATTTGAACCCAGGTCTCTCCCAGGTCCTGTTGTTGTTGAGTCTTTTAGTCGTGTCCTGCTCTTCGTGACCCCCTGGACCAGAGCATGCCAGGCACTTCTGTCTTCCACTGCCTCCCGCAGTTTGGTCAAACTCATGCTGGTAGCTTCGAGAACACTGTCTAGCCATCTCGTCCTCTGTCATCCCCTTCTCCTTGTGCCCTCCATCTTTCCCAGCATAAGGGTCTTTTCCAGGGAGTCTTCTCTTCTCATGAGGTGGCCAAAGTATTGGAGCCTCAGCTCCCAGGTCCCAGGTCCTAGCCTGACACTAACCACTGCACCACACTGCCTTTAGAGGCAGCCACTTGAAGTGGGGTTCCACGCAGTGCTCTTCCCCACACTTTAAGGGTAGGAATTCCCCACATGTTAAGTTTTTTATTTCCCTAACAACCAGGTGAACTACAGCTTGCACATTTTATGACCTGGTTTTCCTTCCTATATCAGTGTTTCTCATTGTTCCTCTGAGCTACTGTACTTCCTCTTCATGTCACTCTGTTCTACTTGTCAAACCCCCTTCACGTCCTCTCCCTTCTTTCCCTAGATCCTGTCCCCTTGTTTCCTTAGGACAGGCACAGCCAAACTTGCCCCTCCAGATGTTTTGGGACTACAATTCCCATCATCCCTGACCACTGGTCCTGTTAGCTAGGGATGATGGGAGTTGTAGTCCCAAAACATCTGGAGGGCCAAGTTTGGCCATGCCTGCCTTAGGACTTTCCGACCGCCCCGCCCCCTCTGCAGCGTCACAGCAGCCCAGCCAATGACAGCCAGGGGCCTTTCTGCCTCTCCCAAGAGCCTATCTGATATCACTGCCAGAGACCTGCCACGACTACCAGCCACTGTTGCTGCTTTTAAAAATCTGACTTTATCCATGTTCCGTCACGGTGGGGTTCATTTTGCAGTTAACGTTTACATGCTTCGAGAATGCAAATGGGAAGGTGGCGGTTCAGTAAACACAGCTGTGATGATTTAAAGCATGAACAAACCATCCCAGGGCCACACTCACAGACCTTGCTTAAAGTCTGTTTCACTTTCAGGAGGGAAACTGCGCCCTTTCTGTGTTCGAAGCAGCCTTCGCTGCCTGACATATTTCCTGGCAAGGAGTAAAAAAACAAAAGCTGCAGTAGCTAAGAATCTTGCCCCATGAGCACTGCACAAATAAGTGTTTTGCTTTGCCTAGGCCCTGCCCCAAGTTTTGATCTGTTATTACCTTGATGTCTCTATGGATCTTCCCCTGGTTATGAAGATACGTCAGACCCTAGAGGGTGAAATTAAAGACCCACATTATGGAACCAGTCGCCCTTATTGGCAGGGGCAATAAAACTTTGACCCATGAACCAGGAGACTCTCAGGGGCCCCTCCAAGCTGTCCATAGTTTCCTAAGCACACAGTACACCATGGTTTGCCAACCTTTTCGGACCAGTCGATACTCCTGGGTTTTTCAGAAAGGCCCTATCTGCACCATACATTCAAAGCAGCACCATAGCACCCTTACCTCTCTCGCCCTGACCTCGCGACTGTGATCCACGCGACGGTCACCTCCAGACTTGATTATTGTAACTCACTCTACGTGGGGCTGCCCTTGAGACTGACCCAGAAACTCCAGCGGGTGCAGAATGCCGCGGCGAGACTCCTTATGGGGTCCTCGCTGCGGGATCACGTTCACCCAGTGCTATACCAGCTGCACTGGCTCCCGGAGTACAGGATCAGGTTTAAGGTGCTGGTTTTAACCAGCCCTATATGGCCTAGGACCCTCGTACCTACAGGACCGCCTCTCCTGGTATGTCCCACGGAGGACCTTACGGTCTTCAAACAAAAACATCTTGGAGGTCCCGGGCCACAGGGAGGTTAGGCTGGCCTCAACCAGAGCAAGGGCTTTTTCGGCTGTGGCCCCAATCTGGTGGAACGCTCTGTCACAAGAGACTAGGGCCCTGAGGGACTTGACATCTTTCCGCAGGGCCTGCAAGACGGAGCGGTTCCACCAGGCCTTTGGTCAAGGCGCAGTCTGACCCCCTCCTTTGGTAATCCTCACAGAACTCTAGCCCAATGGTTGCCATTAATTTGATTTTGAACTGATTTTAGAATGAACTGAATGCTTTTAGAATGCTTTTGTTACTTTACTGTTGTTAGCCGCTCTGAGCCCAGCTTCGGCTGGGGAGAGGGGGATATAAAAAAAATAAAATTATTATTATTTATTAAACACTGATGAAACAGCTAAGAATGGTTAGGAGACTCTTATTCTCCCTATGGAGGCACAGCTCCCAAGCGTTCCCTGACTGTTAAACCACTCAGGAGTCACTGAGAGAAGAAGACATTGAGGCAGTTTAAAGTGGTGTGATACTGCTTAAAAGCAAGTGGGGGACAAAGTGCCGTGGGCACCAGCCACAATATGGCTGCCAAGGGTGTGTGGCCTAAGACCCACCCGTACGTTCATACTCACTTGCAGTGTTTCTCGGCACACGTAGGCAATCTGTGGCTCTGTCAGGGGCCCGGTGACTGCAAAAGGAAGGGGAGATGGTGAGGGCCATCTTTAATCCCGAAGTGGAGGACCGAAAACATAGAGCTGTTGACATTCTGAAAGACCAGAGGAGGCTCCGCGGTCATTGAGATGCTTTGCCAATGCCCTGGCATGTCTCCTCAGGCATTTCCCCTCTCTTCAAAGTTCAGGGCAGGAGAAGATCAGAGCAATGAGCAAAGGTGATAATAAGCGCAGCTGGGGTCGCTTCTGTCGTGAGCATCACGCAGGCGGCATTGGAGGGAATGGGGCGGGCACCCCTCATTGCTAGACCCCCGTGGTTACTCGAAGGAAAGGCGTTTCTTCACACACACAAAATCACAATTGAATCACGAACCGGAAATTAAGATAATGCTGCAACGCTAAACACGCCTGGCTGAAAGTCAGAATCGAACCAATATGAGAAAATACAGGAATGTTGGGTGCTGCGTTATACTGGTGCAACTAGCTCAGTAGTCTTTTTGTCTGTCCTTGAGTCCTGTCAGGGGGGAAAGGTGGGGTATAAATAAATAATCAATTATAATTGTGTCTACATTTGACCAGCAGTGACTCTCAATGATTTTGCACAGGGAGTCACTTCCAGCCTTACCTCTGGAGATGTTGCCAAGGATTAAACCTGGAACGTTCTGCATATAGTGGCGCCCGCCCTGTGGAACGCCCTCCCATCAGATGTCAAGGAAATAAGCAACTATCTTACTTTTAAAAGATATCTGAAGGCAGCCCTGTTTAGGGAAGTTTTTAAGGTTTAATTGAAATATACTCTGAGTCGAGAGTAGATTTCATGCTCTTTATTGAGCTCATAGTGGTGAGGAGGAATGGAAGTTCCCCCAGAATGTCTGCTTTATATACATTATTTACACAATGGGCCCCACGTGATTGGCTAATTCGGGATTCACCTGTAGGCCAATCAGGTTGCGGATTCACTTCCACCTGGAGCTGGATTGGGTGGCTCCTGTGGACCAATCAGACTGCTGCATTGTGGACCCTATTGTTCTAGGACCAATCAGACTGCTGCATTCTGAATCCTATTGTTCTAGGACCAATCAGACTGCTGCCTTTTGGATCCTATTCAACTCAGTACATAACATTAATGCTGTACTGTGTTTTTAATATTTGGTTGGGAGCCGCCCAGAGTGGCTGGGGAAATCCAGCCAATTGGGTGGGGTATAAATAATAATATGATGATGATGATGATGGTGATGATGAAGCAGAGCAGATGATCTACCATTGAGCTGCAGCTCTCCCAGAGGAATTTATGCTGGGAACATTAATGCTATCTATACCATTATTTAGCTATCAGACATTTAACATGCAGGGGGGAAACACCCCCTCTGCAAAATTCACTTTGCCTCTTCTGTAGCCCAACCCTTTGTTTGTTTGTTTGTTTGTTTGTTTGTTTCGGGTGCCACCAGTGTGCAGAAACCCATTTCTTTCTTTCTTCAGATCCCCTCACCACTTTTGCTGCAAAGCCCGGCCCAGTCCCAGAGGTGCACAAAGCAACTGCCCAGGGTGCCGAAATCTGAATGCCTTGGGGTCAGAGCTGCCGCCTGCCCCCTTTGCAGAAGATGCACAGAGCTGGCTTATCTGCGCATGGGAGGAGCCGAGAGCCCCGCAGTGAGGAGCCTCAGTCAATATAATCTTTTGATCTCTCCGCCAGCAACCCAGGAGGACACTTGCAAGGGGGAGAGGAAGTCAAGAGGTGACAGCTGTTGAAAACAAGAGTGTGAATTGAAAGCGCTGTGGTCAGCTTTTGATTGTCTAATGTGCTGCTATGACTGTGCTGGGCCTACTGAGCTAAAACACAAAGTAGGGGGGAAGGGAGGCAAACATCTCAAATTGCCAAGGACCAAACCCACCCACCACAACACATATTAGGGAGAATACAAGAAAACGCCTAAGAGTTAAACTAGAGGTTCACAAAGTGGGTGGTATTGCCCCCCCTGGGGGGCGCTAAGAGGCAAGAGGGCAGCAGGAGGGTAATAGAGATGTAAATAGGACCACCTGGTATCGCTGCACGAAGTTCTTTAATTTTGTTGGATTAATTAAACTGAATGCTTCTAATTGGATTCCGAATAAATGTGCAACGAACTGTTACTGTTTCGAATTTTATTGCGTTGTTATATCCCTTAGCGGGTTGTGAGGACTTTCAGCCTCAGCCTTCCTTATAAAACAGACATTTAAGTTTCTAGTCCTTAAGGCAATGCCTGGGTAATGTATCAGAAGCTGTATTTGAGAGAGGGGCGGGGTTAGCAGGGAGTATCGGGTTGTGAACGTACGCTCCCAGTACATTTCCGAGCACAATTCAAAGTGTTGGTGCTGACCTTTAAAGCCCTAAACGGCCTCGGCCCAGTATACCTGAAGGAGCGCCTCCACCCCCATCGTTCTGCCCAGACGCTTAGGTCCAGCGCCGAGGGCCTTCTGGCAGTTCCCTCACTGCGAGAAGCCAAGTTACAGGCAACCAGGCAGAGGGCCTTCTCGGTAGTGGCGCCCGCCCTGTGGAACGCCCTCCCACCAGATGTCAAAGAGATAAACAACTACCTGACATTTCGAAGACATCTGAAGGCAGCCCTGGTCAGGGAAGTTTTTAATGTGTGACATTTTAATGTATTTTTAATCTTTGTTGGAAGCTGCCCAGATGAGCGGGGTACAAATAATAAATTATTATTATTATTATTATTATTATTATTATTATTATTGTTATTATTATTATACATAGGTAAAGGTAAAGGGACCCCTGGCCATTAGGTCCAGTCGTGGCCGACTCTGGGATTGCGGCGCTCATCTCACTTTATCGGCTGAGGGAGCTGGCGTACAGCTTCAGGGTCATGTGGCCAGCATGACTAAGCGGCTTCTGGTGAACCAGAGCAGCGCACGGAAACGCCGTTTACCTTCCCGCCGGAGCGGTACCTATTTATCTACTTGCACTTTGACGTGCTTTCGAACTGCTAGGTGGGCAGGAGCTGGGACCGAGCAACGGGAGCTCACCCCGTCGTGGGGATTCGAACCGCTGACCTTCTGATCGGCAAGTCCTAGGCTCTGTGGTTTAACCCACAGCGCCACCCGCGTCCCATTATTATACATACCATACATTTAAAGTGCATTCCCACCCACTCCAAAAAGCAAAAGGAATCCTGGGAGCTGCGTTTTACCCCCTCCCAGAACTCCAATTCCCAGCGCCCTTAACAGACAATTCCCAATATTATTGTGTGTTTGGGTGCTTTAAGTGTGTGGTTTGCACACAGCCATAGCGTCTTTTGCCCCTCCTCGTGAGTAACAGAAGCAGACTCAAGGATGCAAAGCAATATAAGAGGAATCGGGGTGGGTGGGTGTGCGCGTGGAAGGGTGCCCATTCTTCCTTAGAGACAGGTGCCGTTTCAAACGGTACAGAGAGTGAATTGACCACACTGAGTTTCACTTCTGCAGTTCAGGACGGAGGCGGCTTGGTATCAAGTCTTACTCCCTGCCTGCCCCATCTCCCCTCGCAAAGAGGGCGTGCATGCAAGAATACAGAAATGGGAGGGCTGTAGGTGGTGGGGGCAGTACTTAACCTAACAGGGTCACTGTTTTTGTCCTGAAAGTATTGTCAAGAGTTCCACAGGGTCAAAAGAGACAAGATGTGGGAGATCTGTGACTGGACCTCTCTGCCGCCCCCTCAGCTACCTCCCGCAGCTGCTTTCGAATGCAAATGTTTGGTGATCTGCTCAGAAAATGGGAAGCTGGCTTGTGCAAATTCAATCTTCTGCGCTGACTTGCAATGGCTGTAAAAGCAAGGGTTTAAAAGTCTGCATTTTAAGGGAGGATCTATTCCTTATTCATACTTTCAGAATCAGTATGTTTACCGAAACACAACCATACACTGAAATTTGCACTTACTTGAATTTTGCAAGGTAGTTCTCCAGCCAGCCAAAATGCAAATATTGGAGGAAGGTGTACATAAAAATCAACACGTCCGTGAAGATAACACACACAAAAATGCATTATATGAGGGGAAAGTGCTTGCAAAAATGTGTAAAATCAAAACTGCATACATAGGAGCTGTTTGCACCCAAACGCTGATGAATTTTCATGAGGATTAAAATAATAATTCGCCAATTGCAAGGGGAATCTAGAGAACTGAATTTAAGAAAATGGGAAACGAAGGAAGCCTAAATAGACAGATCTTCCCATCCCTACTTCAGGGGTTAAAGACACAGATATTTCCCAGCCCTGCCCAGAGAGGCTAGGTCTGAACCTGGGTGCTTCTGCTCTGTCACTAGCTGTGCTGATCCCGTGAGTTAACCGAGAGGCGAGGTCTGAGTCCAGTCCAAGGTCGATGGTGCAGTATGGAGGCAGTCCGTAAATGCTGAAGCTGGGAGCAGGGCAGGGAGTCAGGTGAGGTCAGGAGCGCAGGCAGGAAAGGAGGACCGGATTCAGGCAGGAACTAGCAACCTACAATGTTGCTCCCGCAACTTGGGACTGGGGCTGGCTGGCTTTTATCTGCCCCAAGGCATAGGGCAGCCCCGATCCTCAGGTGACTCGCCTTTCCTCGCCTGGAGGCAAGCACTCCTCCTGCAGGAACTTAGTTCCCTCCGCCTCTCTGCCCTGAGCCTCTGCAGCTCAGGAGAGGCTGGAGGGTTACCAGACCCAGAGGCAACCTCAGCTTCCTCTGACGGGGCTGAGAGTGGAGCACCTGCAGGCAATGGGTCCTCCATCACCTCAGGAGCCAGAGCAGACTCAGCTGATGCCTGCACCTGAGGATCCCGCCCAGGTGAGGACCCTTCAGGCTCAGGCCCCAGCCCCGGCTCAGCTGGTTCTGGAGGCAGGGAATCCTGTGCAGGCTGGGATCCCTCAGGTTCAGCACCCGAGTCCGAATCCCAGGCCATCACACCAGGTATTAGGAGCAAGTAAGCAATAACTCACAAGGTGTCAGTGAAGTTAATGCTTTATTCAAAGAAACAAACAGCTGAGACCTGGTGAGCATAGGAACTCTTCCCACAAGATCTTGCCCTGATGAAGAAGAAGAAGAAGAGTTTGGATTTGATATCCCGCTTTATCACTACCCAAAGGAGTCTCAAAGCGGCTAACATTATCCTTTCCCTTCCTCCCCCACAACAAACACTTTGTGAGGTGAGTGGGGCTGAGAGACTTCAGAGAAGTGTGACTGGCCTAAGGTCACCCAGCAGCTGCATGTGGAGGAGTGGGGAATCGAACCCAGTTCACCAGATTACGAGTCCACCACTCTAACCACTACACCACACATAACTGATGAGGCAGTTATGGGGAATGAAGGCCCCACCTTCCCACAGTTCAATAAGTCTCCGCCTCCCCTTGTTCCTTCCCAAGCAATTTGAGCCTCCTTTGTCTTGCCAGCCTTTGCTCCACCCTCTTCATGTCTCTTCTGGTCCTGAGAGACCAGGGATCTGGCTGCAGAAGGAGGGGGAGACTCCCTGGCTTCCTCACCAGCCTGCCTCATCTCTGTTTCTGGGGGCCCCTCCTCTCCTGCCTCTTATTCTGGACTGCTCTCTGCCACAGACTCTCCCAGCTCACTAAATCCTGTTGCCTCTTCCACTTCCAACACCTCCTCCTCCCAGTCTTCTCCTTCATCGTTGCCTCAACACCAATCCCCTGGCCCTGAGCCTTCTTCCCTTGGGAGCTTCCCAGCTGGTACCACTCCTCTGCCTCCAGCCAGTCCATGATACTAGGGATGAAAGAGTCTGCCGGTTTCAATTTCTTTCCGTTTCTCATTTTTTTCCACCCTTAAATTCAGTTCTTCACATTTCCACATCAGTTTGCAATTTTCTTTGCAAGTCTTTGTGAAAATTCAACAGCATTTTAGTGCAAATTTCTCCTAGTATACACATGCTTCTTTGCAAAGTGGTTTCCCCTAATATATTGCATTTTTATATGTTATTTCCAGAGGCAAATGCATTTTGTGAACATTTTACCCTATGTGTTCTTGTACACATCTGTGGTAGGAGAGCTGCCCTGCAAATTTCGGAAAAGCGCAAATTTTGAAGCGTGGCTGTGTTTCTATTCGCCTATTTGCCCCCCAGAAAGTATAAAATAGAACAGCCATATAAAAGTGCAGCCATTGAGAGGACACAACTTAAACTAGTTGTAGAACAACCTATAGCAAGGAAGGGGAAACCTGTGGCCCTTCTGGTGTTGTTAGACTACAACTCCCTGTCAGGAGCTTGTCCTACACTCGAGTAGGACCCTGGCAGAGACACATGCCCGACTGGCATGTTCCCTACCGGTCGATCGTTCGGGAGCTTCAAAAGCTTTTTTCAGCCCGAACATCACAGCGACCAATGCCAACCGACATCGGCACACTTAGGGATCCACAGAGTCTTCGCAGCTTGCGTAACAGACCTCAGCAACTCAGCATTTTGGCTAATCTACTTTATTTACATATAAACACACACGGAGCACTGCAACATGGCTCCCTATCTCTCTAGCATCAGACGGCAAAGAGAAAGAACAAAGGACAATAGAACACAGAACACAGGAACACAAACATCCTGTCTCCGTCACATCCCACTCTGTGGAGTCAAAACATACACCGTCATGTGAAAGACAACAATCCCATGACTGCAATCACGGAGCAGGAATTCTAACACTCCTATCATCCCTGCCCATTGGCCATGCTGTTTGAAGCTGATGGGAGTTGGAGTCCAACAATGTACGGAGAGCCGCAGGTCCCCCTTCTCTGGCCTAGAGGAAATGCTTATTTTCCCCTGCTCTTGAGGGTAGGACTTGAGGTAATGGCTTCAAGCTGCAAGAAAGGAGATTCCGACTAAACATTTGGGAAAACCTTCTGGCAGTAAGAGCTGTTCGGCAGTGGAACAGACTGCCATAAGAGGTGATGAACTCTCCTTCCTTGGAGGTTTTTAAGCAGAGGTTGGACGGCCACCTGTTAGGGATGCCTTCGCTGAGATTCCTGCATTGGACTAGATTCCTGGGTTGGAACGCTAAGATTCTACGATTCTATGAAATATCTGCTCTCACATCAACAAAAATATTTTTTGTTAATATGTTGTTAATATGGGGGCAGGTAGGAAGGCTCCATGATCACTGCAGATGGTGACAGCAGTCATGAAATTAAAAGACGCCTGCTTCTTGGGAGAAAAGCAATGATAAACCTAGACAGCATCTTAAACAGCAGAGACATCACCTTGCTGACAAAGGTCCGTATAGTTAAAGTTATGGTTTTCCCAGTAGTGATGTATGGAAGTGAGAGCTGGACCATAAAGAAGGCTGATCGCCGAAGAATGGATGCTTTTGAATTCTCGTGCTGGAGGAGACTCTTGAGAGTCCCATGGACTGCAAGAAGATCAAACCTATCCATTCTTAGGGAAATCAGCCCTAAGTGCTCACTGGAAGGACAGATCCTGAAGCTGAGGCTCCAAGACTTTGGCCACCTCATGAGAAGAGAAGACTCCCTGGAAAAGACCCTGATGTTGGGCAAGATGGAGGGCACAAGGAGAAGGGGACGACAGAGGACGAGATGGTGGGACAGTGTTCTCGAAGATACCAACATGAGCTTGACCAAGCTGCGGGAGGCAGTGGAAGACAGGAGTGCCTGGTGTGCTCTGGTCCATGGGGTCACGAAGAGTCAGACACGACTAAACGACTAAACAACAACAGCAACAACAGGAAGGCCTAAACGCCCAATTCCCTCTGACCACTGGTGGGGCAGGGAATCAGTGTTACCTTGGTAGACATCTTGAAGAGAGCCTCCCCCACAGAACTCCATGCAGATCCACAACTTGTTGAACCTAGTGAGAATGCAGAGATGGAAAGGTTCGTCACTGATTAGTAGAAGAAGAAGAGTTTGGACTTGATATCCCACTTTATCACTACCCTAAGGAGTCTCAAAGCGGCTAACAATCTCCTTTTCCCTTTCTCCCCCACAACAAACACTCTGTGAGATGAGTGAGGCTGAGAGACTTCAGAGAAGTGTGACTAGCCCAAGGTCACCCAGCAGCTGCATGTGGAGGAGCGGAGACGCGAACCCAGTTCACCAGATTACGAGTCCACCGTTCTTAACCACTATACCACACTGGCTGTGTGTGAAATGAGGTACACAGGGGAGGACTGGGGTGGGGATCAGGGCCATCTCAACTGCACCTCAGCAATCTTGAAGCTGTCTCCCCCGCAGCGCGCGCGCGCGCACACACACACACAGAGCTTTCACCATCCTGGTACCACCGTAAGAGCATATGAACTCTGCTAGATCAGGCTAAAGATCTACCCCCAGGTTCCTGTTCTCCCAGTGGCCAACCAGATGACTCTATGGGATGTCCACAAGGTACGTAAAAAGGTAAAGGACCCCTGGACGGTTACATCCAGTCAAAGGCAACTATGGGGTTGCGGCGCTCATCTCGCTTTCAGGCCGAGGGAGCTGGCGTTCGTCTGCAGACAGCTTTCCGGGTCATGTAGCCAGCAGGACTAAACCACTTCTGGCACAACGGGACACCATGATGGAAACCAGAGCACACAGAAACACTGCTTACTTTCCCGCCGCAGTGGTACCTATTTATCTACTTGCACTGGCGTGCTTTCAAATTGCTAGGTAGGCAGGAGCTGGGACAGAGCAACGGGAGCTCACCCCATTGCGGGGATTCGAACCGCCGACCTTCCGATCGGCAAGCCCAAGAGGCTCAGTGGTTTAGACCACAGCGCCACCCACGTCCCTTGTCCACAAGGAGGACCTGAGGGCAACATCACACTCCCCACTTATGACTGCTGGTGAAAGGTTTTTAGAGGTGGGCCGGCCCTGATCCTGGTGGCAGTGCAGGTAAAGAACCCTTGGACTGTTCAGTCAAAGGCAAGTATGGGATGGCGGTGCTATCAGGGCCAGTAGACATTGACAGTCCCCTTCTCCTAGAAGGTTATGCTTAGAGCAACGAAATGACATCGGCTGGGCCTGGCTGGGGCTCTTAGCGGACCTTTCCCAACCATAAGGGCAGGGGGGGTTTCTCACCGTATGTAGCTCCCATAATAGGCTACGATGTTGTGGTGGCTGCAGGTCTTCACCATCAGAATCTCTTGCTGGATAGTGGCGCAGTCATCATCTGGAAAGAAGGGCATTTAAAATGTTTAGTAAATTCATGAGGTGCTTTTAGGGCCAAACTAGCCTCTGTAAAATAATAATAATAATAATAATAATAATAATAATAATAATAATAATAATAAATTTTATTTATACCCCACCCTCCCCAGCCAGAGCCGGGCTCAGGGTGGCTAACACCAATAAAATACAGTAAAAACATAATGGGGGGGGGGAACCAATTTAAAAAATAGGTTAAAATGCAATTTAAAATGCAGCCTCGTTTTAAAAGATCAAACCCATAGATCAAAACCATAAGGGGAGGGAAACATAAGGGTCAGACTGAGTCCAAACCAAAGGCCAGGCGGAACAGCTCTGTCTTGCAGGCCCTGCAGAAAGATGTCAAGTCCCGCAGGGCCCTAGTCTCTTGTGACAGAGCGTTCCACCAAGTCGGGGCCAGTACTGAAAAGGCCCTGGCCCTAATTGAGACCAATCTAACCACCTTGCGACCTGGGACCTCCAAGGTGTTGTCATTGGGGGACCTTAAGGTCCTCTGCGGGGCATACCGGGAGAGGTGGTCCCATAGGTACATGAGTCCTAGGCCGCATAGGTAACCTACAGCTGCAAAAATAAAATAAAATTTTAAAATGGAGGGTTCCCCCCCTCTTTTTATTTATTTTCTCTTTCAATAGTCTTTCTTGAAAGAGGCATGATGGAGAACAGCAACAACCGGGAAAAGATAGACATTTTACAAGGACAGGAAGAAACACCATGGAGAGAATAATTGCTACACGCAGGAAGAACAAGGATAGAATTTGAGTGCCTTACTTGTAGTTCTATACATCACTTGATGTGTCAACACGAATAGAAGTTACTCATATTGCCGTTGTTGTATAAGGGATTATTGTGACCAGAATGTAATTGAAATTAATAAGATTTTGGGAAGCAGAAATAAATAAAATCATCAAACCAGCAATTCTAGCATGTGGGGAGGCCACCTAAATTATAAAATTCAGTATTTGAATGATGGGTATTATAAATTGGTATTGTCATAACGAGGCTATCATTGGATTGTAATTGAAAATTAATAAAAAATATTATTAAGAAAGTAGTATTTATTATTGTTTTTCAGCTTGTCAAAACGAATTTCCCTGTGAGATAAATCATCAAAAATATACCAACAGAAGCTGTTTAACCTTAACAAAACTCCCCTGACCTTATTTCCCAGGGACACCCTGACTTTTTGCATATCATCAATTATCCCCTTACAACAGGAGCATCATACGATGTACCAACTATTAACTAAAAAAGACCTTTTGTTATACAAAAGCTGTAACGGCATAAACCTTTCAGACTGGTCCTTTGGTGTACAGCGGACGCTCGGGTCGCGAACGTGATCTGTGCAGGATGCACGTTCGCAACCTGCAGTGTTCGCAACCCGCAGTGGCGCGTCTGCGCATGCGCGGGTTGCGATTCAGTGCTTCTGCACATGGACAAAGTGTGATTTAGCGCTTCTGCGCATGTGCGACCGCCAAAACCCGGAAGTAACCCGTTCCGGGACTTCCGGGTTTCGGCAGTCCGTAACCCAAAAAAACGCAACCTGAAGCATCTGTAACCCAAGGTATGACTGTATTGGCCTAAGTCAGTGATGGCCAAACTCGGCCCTCCAGCTGTTTTGGGACTACAGTTCCCATCATCCCTGACCACTGGTCCTGTTAGCTAGGGATGATGGGAGTTGTAGTCCCAAAAACATCTGGAGGGCCGAGTTTGGCCATCTCTGGCTTAAGTAATAACGATCCCCTATTCTCCAGCTTTAAATGTCCTTCAGCGTCGTGAACAGGGACAGTGGAACTGACTCCTTCAGAAAGCGGAGGACTTTTCAATCAGACATCGGGGGGGGCTGTCTGCCAGGGGTTCTTTAGCTGAGATTCCTGCATTGAAGCGGGTTGGACTAGATGAGCCTTGGGGTGCCCTTCCAACTTTACAATTATATGATTCTATGAAACACATGGTGCACACGCAGCTTAATTGAATGATAGCATGTAAAAGGCAGGGCTGTTGTTGTTTTACGGTAAATAGAAGCCACAGCTCTCCACCTCCGCCCCCAAAGAACACAACTCCCGTGGGCGATTGTCACAGCTTGGGGGGATTTTCGCTGGGTCCGCAACCGAGAGAGGAAAGGTTACATTCTTCCCCTTCACTTTGTGCTCCTCTCGTGGCTGCTGGGCTTTATTTTTCCATTTCGTCAAAGCCCTGCATGTTGATTTCAGCCACACAATTAACGTCATGGCTGAAATCCGTTTGATGAGGCCCTAAGCTACTGAAGGTAATGGGGCCCTTTATATGTCCAGCTGTCCTTTGTCAACAACAAATTGTCACTGCTTTTTTGTGTTGAATATATGCTTAATAATAATAATTTATTATTTATACCCCGCCCATCTGGCTGGGTTTCCCCAGCCACTCTGGGCGGCTTCCAACAAAACACTGAAATACAATAACCTATTAAACATTAAAAGCTTCCCTAAACAGGGTTGCCTTCAGATGTCTTCTAAATGTCAGGTAGTTGTTTTTCTCTTTGACATCTGGTGGGAGGGCGTTCCACAGGGCGGGCGCCACCACCGAGAAGGCCCTCTGCCTGGTTCCCTGTACCCTCACTTCTCGCAATGAGGGAACCACCAGAAGGCCCTCGCCGCTGGCTGGACCTCAGTGTCCCGGCAGAACGATGGCGGTAGAGATGCTCCTTCAGGTATACAGGGCCTTTGAGGCCGTTTAGGGCTTTAAAGGTCAGCACCAACACTTTGAATTGTGCTCAGAAATGTACTGGTAATTTATGGACCTCATAGGTATCTCAAGCCGTTTGCGCATGTTGCCATGTAACCAGTCCATGCAGAATGTATGCACCCTATATATAGAAAGGAGCAAACCAGTGATATTTTAGGGAACAGGCTAGCAAGCGGGGTCCATGACTTACATCATAGGAACCTACACAATACAAAACGCTGTTGCTGTATGTAGGTTTTATTTTATTTCTTTTTTATCTTATATTCTGGAAATGTACATCCAGGGGGTTTTTTTTCGTTTACATTTTTTTGGGGCCCTAAGCTATAGCTTGTTTAGCTTATATGTAAATCCAGCACTGGAACGGCAGCTGCGACAAAATAAATTCGCTCTTTTGCAGCATTTCCCAAAGAAATGTGGGTGTGAGCTGCGAACAACAACAATAAAAAGTCGGCAACTGGCAGCCTCTAACCTTAATCTGCCCTCTCCTCTCTTCTGCTGCCACGTGGCTTCCAGATTTCCAAGAAAATCAAACCTCAGCATTGAAGGAGGTGGAAAAGTGCTAGGAAAGCACTTATTTACAGAAGTGATCCAATTTGCCTCGCCCTTCTGGAGTGTTCTCTACAAAGGAAGGATGTTCTTGTTTTTATTTATTTAAAGAAAAATAGAATTAAAAAGAGGAAATTGTTGCAAAGCGTGCATGCCCAGAGGGGTGAGGACACACAAAAACAAAAACAGAAATAGAAATTTCCATCACAGGAAAATAAAATAAAAAGAAAGAATACGTAAAGGCGGACATGAAACTTGCAACTTCTTATTCCAAAATATATTGTTCTTTCTATCCAGCCTTTAATCCAATGAGCTTCTGATAGCATACATGGTGGGGATTTTTTAAAAAGCTGTTCCCATCTTTTACATGTGTTACAGAACAAGAAAGGAAGATAAATGTTCCCTAACAAGAACAGATACAGAAGCTATTCAAAAGAATTGCATATCCTACCCTAAATATATGTTACATAAAAGTAACATGGTTTGTATTGTTGTGGGGAAATCAACAAGAATTTTCTCTCAAGGAGGGTTAGGATTACAGCGAGGGACGAAAGGGTTTAGCTTCTCCCCACAATTATTATTATAGAATAATATTAAGAATTAAAGATGCAACAACATCATGCAACGTGTTTAGCACAAGGAAGGCCTGGGGCGGCTTACTCCTTGGTCAGCCATTTTGCAGAATACAGCCTGCTTGCTTCTCCACAAGTAACAAGACTAGAGACTTTTAAAATTCTTTTTATAAATAAATAAAAAGGAAGCGGAACATTCCAGAAAGGAGATCCGATTCTCCCCTGAGGGAGCCGGCCAGGCTTCTCAACAAAATCTCCTCAGGAAGGCTCAGCTGGGCGTTCTTGGGCCAACCTGATGGAGTTGGGCCAAAAAGCTTCATATGCACCAGAGTTCATCAAATTTTGTGTTTTCCCCCTTCCCTTGTTGCAGGAATTTATGTATAGGTTTTTTGGGGGGTTGCCCCTCCAGCAGATATCATGCACATGCAGCCCACTAGCAAAACCAGCACAATCGCTTTTGTGACTTTTGTGATTTGTCCCCACAAAACACTTCATCCCAGTTTCTTCCTATCTATTCCAAGGGCCTTTGCTGCACGATACCAAATGTAACAATTCGCTGATAAATGTGTCTATGTACTGGCTCACCGGGAAAACTTCAGAAATTCATATACAGTGGTGCCTCGCAAGACGAAATTAATTCGTTCCGCGAATTTTTTCGTCTAGCGAATTTTTCGTCTTGCGATGCACGAAATCCCATAGGAATGCATTGAAAATCAATTAATGCGTTCCTATGGTCAAAAAAAGTCCAAACAAAGCCAAATTTGGTACAACAAGAGTTTATTAAGTGCTCTTTAAAGTCACACATACTGTAAAGAGCATTTCAAAATTCAAACCCAGAATTTTTTTAAAAAAACAGCAGAGTGGCCCAATGGTCACAGAAAATCATAAAAATGCGGGGGAAAAAACACAAGCTTCCAGATTCTTGCAAACCCCTCCCCAACTGTTCCCCCAGCCACCCAGCACACAGAAATTCAAATCCAGAATTTTTTTTAAAAAACAGCAGAGTGCCCCAATGGTCACAAAAAATCATAAAAATGCAGAAAAAACACACACAAGCTTCCAGATTCTTGCAAACCCCTCCCCAACACCAAGTCCTTGAATTCCAAACACCCCAACCCAAAATCCAACCCCCCCCAAAAAAAGTTTTAAAAGCTTAACTTACCAAATGGCTGCAAAAGAAGTTTTGGAAAAGCTTCAAAAATCACCAAAGTCTTTAAAAACCTCAAAAAAGGCTACTATGTACACTGCGTTCTATGAGTTGCTCCTCGAAGTCAAGTCGCAACTGTATTAACGGTGTTAAGAAAAAGGAAACAAACTTGCAAGACGTTTTCGTCTTGCGAAGCAAGCCCATAGGGAAATTCGTCTTGCGAAGCAGCTCAAAAAACGGAAAACCCTTTCATCTAGCGAGTTTTCCGTCTTGCGAGGCATTCGTCTTGCGGGGCACCACTGTTGACATGTGAGCTCAGCTGCTCAGCAGCCCCTCTGCCTGAGTGATAATCCCTGGCATCCTGATACCTGAGTGCCAGGCAGGTAGCCATTCCAGAAATAGCAAACCCAGATGAAGGCAAAAGGGTGGGATTAACTTGGCTGGGAAACAGGGAAATGTAAATATCGTTTTTGTTACACTTGATGGGTGTTTGGTGGAGGGCAAGGAGAACCATGGGGCAGGGTCCAGGATGCTCAGATTACTGCCACCAGACCTCCCCTTTCATGATGTAACCGTGATGTATGAGTGATGTAGTTTGGGGGGGGGGTGTAACATGGGGATGAGCAGCTAATAAAAGTTTGGGGGCTCTTTTGTTCAGGGCTTCCATCTTGTTCCACCTTGTGGCAGGTGGGAGTCCTGTCGCGACAGTCTTCAATCAAGACCAAGCCTACTGGCTGCTGTTTTGCTCTGGTATTCCTGGCTGGTGTCCATGTTTTTTTGTCCAAGGGAGCCCTCAGATTTCTCCGTTAACACCCTCGATAATTAAAAATATTTAGTTTCTGAGCATATATACACAGTGAATGAAAGAGCAGCCATGCTTCTGCAATGAGCTGGTCAGACTCTGTTTTTCCCCAAGCCAACTTTATTTTAGAGACTGACTTCCACCCGTCAAACAGTGTCTCGAACCACACTATACATTTAAAGCATCTTCAAAAAAACTTAATGTTGGATGTTTTATTGTGTTTTTAATATTCTGTTGGGAGCCGCCCAGAGTGGTGGGGCAACCCAGTCAGATGGGCAACATATTATTATTATTATTATTATTATTATTATTAGCTCCCGACTTCTCCCACAGAGTCCTGGGAACTGCATTTTCTCAAGGATGCCGGGAATTGTAGCTCTGTGCGGGGGCACATCTACGGTTCCCAGGATTATTTGTAGGGGAAGAATGTGCTTCAAACGTTGAATGTGCTTTAAATAGCCGGTCTTCAGCTGGGGGGTTGCCATGTAAATAAATAGTAATTACTGTGATGGGTCGTTCCCAGCTAGTGGGCCTGATCCACGGTCAGTCGCAGCCGGAGCACAACCTCCGTGCAAAATATATGGCAAAAAATTGTACACAGCTGCAAACACTGGCTGTGTTAAGGTAATTCAACAGTGTAACCTATTTAAAAGGAATGTAAAATTGGGGGGGGGGGTTGATTCAAATAGATATATAAGAATATGGAGGAATTATGGGTAAATTAAAAGAACCTTGGAGGGGGAAGGAGGGAAGGCGTTGAATGTACGGGTGTCATGAAAGAGGTTAATATGGAAATGTAAAATCTGAAAACTTTTAATAAAAATTATTGTGTGTGTTGTTTTTTTTAAAAAAGGCAAAAGATTAAGAAATGGAACCCCAAAGGCTTGTTTGGGTTAAAAATGCATCTCCTGGGTCTGGAAAAGTTGAATACTGCTTTAAATGCATACAGCAACTCTTCCCCTTAGTTCTGGCACTCCTCAGTGAGAAAGCATTTCAGGGCTCATTCGGTTTACGATACGGCAGCGCAGCGAAAAGTAGCTGGTCGTTTTCCTCGCTCACCTGCTTCCATCTTCACGATTTTGATAGCAGCCAGTTTCCCTGTCTCCTTGTTCCTTGCCTGAGGAGATACAGAAAGGAGAATGTGCTTAAAAGATGGGCAAAGGCCTAAATGTGGCTGGAGACCAGGGTCTCGGCTGTACAGTTGCAAACAAAACGTTTTTAATGTGTTGCAAAGTGCAATATGCAAACGTGGCACCAGATGGCGGAAGTGAGCTATGCCAAATTTGATGTATTTTTCAAAACATTTTTTAAAAAGCATTTTCACAGTGTTTTTTTATATGCAACAAGTGGGAAACACTGGCCTGTTCTCCAATTGGAGAACAGCCTTTACCAAAGATGTCACGAGTTTTGAAGACGCTCAAACTGAGGGTGAAAGGGAGAAATGCGCTAAGAGGAAGGCACACTTGGAAAATCCACACCGTGATCAACTCCCATCCAGAAACCTATGTCCCCACTGTGGAAGGATGTATGGATCCAGAATTGGCCTCCACAGTCACTTACAGACTCACTGTTGAAACCGTGTTTATGGAAGAAAATCTTACTCGGATACAAGGGATTGCAAAAGAAGAAGAAGAAAGGAGTGTGTGCACGTAAAATGGAGTGTGTGCACGTAAAATTCGTGTAACAGCAGCAAACACACAAGCCGGGCTTTTTCCTGTGACTTCTCTTTGGGGTAGAGGAAGATTGCAAAAAGAATGGCACAAAATTATCAATGACAAGTACAGTGACAAGTACCACTCCAGATCCCCGTTCACATCCTGAAGCGAACGTAACCTGCGCCTGCATGTCTGTGTGTGCACAATTTGCCACTTCCACCCATGCGCGTGACATCATTTTGACCGTCTGTGCATGTGTGAGCAGCGAAGCCCGGAAGTAACATGTTCCGTTACCTCCGGGTCACCGTGGAGCGCAACCCAAAAGTGCTCAACATGAAGCTTATTTAACCCAAGGTATGACTGTACAAAACGGCTATTTGAAGGTTTAAAAACCCAATTAAAATCAGCAATACACTGAAACCACATATCAACACGCTACATACCTGGGTAGGCCTACCTAAACAATATTTTTTAGCAGGAGCCTAAAAGAGTATAATTAAGACATCTGCCTGATGTCAATATGCGGGGAGTTCCAGAGTCTTGGTGCTGCAACACTAAAATATTTATTTATTACATGTGTAGAATGACTATTTTGTGGCACCTGGCTGTTGATGTTATTATTATTATTATTAAAAATCAGTTTTGAGCCTTCCTAGATATTTTAGTGACCCTATTATCTCCTGTATTTGTTATAGTGTCTGCTGAATTTTATTGTGGGGTTTTTTTATTTCACGCCATTCTGATCTACATCTGAGGAAGATATAAATGGTTTTCTGAAAAAAATAAAGATAAAAATAATGTGTTCAGCCAAGCAGCAGTTGTGAAATTATCAGGACAACAAGCTTGTTACTGGGTATAGCTGCTCACCACACCACTGATTTGTATCATGTCAGGAGGGGAAATGGCTGCCAGGAACCTATAGCCTATAGCCTCTCCAACAAGCAAATGGTAAGGACTCTATTTTTTGGGCAGACCCCAGCAGCGTTGATTACAAGTTTCCTCCTTGAAAAGTTCCAGCCGCTTTTATTGCCTCCTGTTCAGCGTGGCTGGAAGATGAATTGTCCCTTGATTGCTGTCAGAGCTGCCCAAGGTCCCAGCTCACAAAGGACCAACGCTGCTTCGTTGTTAGGTACAAAGTCTTTATTGAAGTTCAGTTTCACTTCCAGAGCCGCAGCGTGCAGCTCTACGTCTCAACTGTTAGACCGCTGATGCTCCGTCTGAGTCTCCTCCCCCCTGACACCAATTTAAGATTCTAGCCTTACTCCACCTCTTCCTCAGTTCCTTCCGCCTCTGGTTCCGCCTGGCCGTTGGGGTCTCGCCCTTTCTAGCCTCTTCTGACGCTGAGTCCCCTGAGCCTTCCCCCTCCCTCCGGCGGGCTTTAGGAGCTGGTTCCCCATCCGGGTCTCCTGCTGTTCCCCGCGCCTGTACATTTGAACTTGGCGCGCGCGCCCAGCCGGTAACTTTCCTCCTGACCGTTTCACTGCTGCTGCTGTCACTGCTTCCCCCTCTGGGGGGGGCTAGCTGCAACTGACCTCCCCTCCGTTGGAGGCGTGGTCAGCCCTGACTGACTCTCTCTCCCCGCTGGAGGAGACGCTGGCCCTGACACATGTGACTCTTCCCCCCCACTACGCTCTGGTGGGGAAACTGGTCCTGATCCCCCACTGCTGCTTTGGGGTTCCCCTCTGGCTCCTTGTTTCTGGTGCGTCCCCCCTGGGACCCCCCTTGCCCTGACCATCGGCGCCCCCTTCTGGGAATCTTCTGATTCGCTGGAGAAGCTCATGGAATCTCTCGGGCCACTGTCATACTCCCCTACGCTGCCCTCGGATTCTTCCCCTTCGCTCTCCATTTCCTCTCTCCCCAGTGCTCCTGCTCCTGAGTCCCTGACAATTGCCCTCTCAATTAGTCAGCTCCTATTGACATCTATCCCCTTCATGGATCACTGCCTTGCCGTGGCGAAGGGGCTTGAAGAACTCAGAGAAGCTATGAACTATGCCGAGCAGGGCACCCAAGATGAACAGGTCATCTTTGGCCACCTCATGAGAAGAGAAGACTCCCTGGAAAAGACCCTGATGTTGGGAAAGATGGATTGAATTTTGAATTTTTTTTGAATTGTTGAATTCAAAAATAAAACAAAATATCAAAGTATTACAAACGCAATTCGCAATGATAATTAATAAAGAGGTGGAATGGAATATCAAAAAGCTTAGGCAACGAAACTTTGAATTCGCTAACAAATCAGGAAAATGGCTGGCGTGGCAAATTAAGAAAAGGAAAGAACAAAACACAATTAACAAAATCATTGTGGATGGAGAAGAAATAGAAAATCCCAAAGGTATTAGGAAAGGATTCTTGGACTTTTACAACCATTTGTACAGTAACAGAGAAAGGAACAATACGAAGAAAATAGAAAGATATCTAAAAGAAAAAAAGGTGCAAAAGATCCCGACAGAAAAGAAAGACAGACTGAATGCCCCAATTGAGAATGAGGAAATAACAGAGATTATAAAAGAACTGAAAAAAGGAAAGGCACCAGGACCAGATGGTTTTACGTCGAGTTATTACAAAGAACTGAGGCAAGCCCTGATGGTACCAATGAAAGAAGTTATGAACAACATTTTGAAACAACAAGATATTCCGGAGACGTGGAAAGAAGCCTTTATTACACTTATCCCAAAGCAAGACTCAGATTTAACACAAGTGAAGAACTATAGACCAATCTCATTGCTGAACATAGACTATAAGATCTTCGCAGGAATATTAGCAAAAAGATTAAAAAAGATATTGCAAGAACTTATTCATGAAGATCAGGCAGGTTTCCTCCCAGGCAGGCAGATGAAAGACAATGTGCGGAATATAATAAACATTTTGGAGTATCTGGCTGCCAGGAATGAGAAACAAGCTTTATTAATATTTGTAGATGCGGAGAAGGCATTTGATAATATATCATGGGAATTTATGTTAAAAAATTTAGAAATGATGGAAGTGGGGAACGATTTCTATAATGGTATAAGGGCAATTTATGCAGAGCAAAGAGCAAAATTGATTGTAAACAATGTACTGACAGAAGAGTTGAAGATACGGAAAGGAACAAGACAGGGATGTCCTCTCTCGCCATTGTTATTTATAACGGTTCTGGAGGTCCTTATGAGTTCATTAAGAAGAAATGAATTCATAAAAGGGGTAACAGTAGGTCAAAATGAATACAAAGTTAAAGCCTTTGCCGATGACCTGGTAATAACGTTGGAAGATCCTATTAATAGTTTAAATGAGGTCTTAAAGGAGATTGATCAATTTGGTAAGGTAGCCAGGTTTAAATTAAATAAGAAAAAAACCAAAGTACTGGTGAAGAATATGGATCAGACTTTGGTAGAAGAAATGCAAAGAGAAACAGAAATTGAAGTGGCTAAGAAGGTAAAATATTTGGGAATATGGTTAACCACAAAAAATATTGACTTATTCCAAAATAATTATGTACCGGTGTGGAATGGAATCAAGCGAGATTTGGAAGTTTGGAGCAGGATGAAACTTTCCTTCTGGGGTAGAATTTCAACAATTAAAATGAGCGTGCTTCCAAAGATGTTATTTTTGTTCCAGATGATTCCTATAATTAAGGGGACAAAGATCTTCATGGAGTGGCAAAGAATGATTTCAAGATATATCTGGCAGGGCAAAAAGCCAAGAATAAAATTTAAGTTGTTAACTGATGCGAAAGAAAGAGGAGGTTTTGCCCTGCCAGATTTGAAACTATACTATGAAGCGTCTTGTCTCTGTTGGTTAAGGGATTGGATAAAATTAAAAAATACTAAATTACTAGATTTGGAAAGTCATGATAACAGATTCGGATGGCATGCATATTTATGGTTGGAGAAGAAGAAAAGTCATAAAGGGTTTGTGAATCATATTTTTAGGAGTTCTATATTGGAAATTTGGGATAGGTACAAGAATATATTGGAACCCAAAGTTCCACACTGGTTGTCACCGCTTGAGGTAATGACTGTAAAGAAAATTAATATGAGAGGAAATTGGATTACCTATGGAGACTTGATAACTAAAGTGGGGGAGAAATGGAAAATGAAGCCATTTGAACAAGTTAAAGATCATGTGTTTGACTGGTTGCATTATCTCCAGGTAAACGAAATGTTTAAAAAGGACCTTAAAGAGAGGGGATATATAGAAAAAGAATCAAAATTCCAAACAGAGATAATAAATAATGATGTGAAGATAATGTCAAAAATGTATAAAATTTTATTGGAATGGCAAACGAAGGATGAGGAGATTAAGTCGGTTATGATACACTGGGCAAGAGATTTTGGTTATAATATACAACTAGCTGATTGGGAAAAAGTGTGGAATGAAAATATGAAATTTACTGCATGTTCGGCGATAAAGGAAAATATTATGAAAATGGTTTATAGATGGTACATTACACCGGTTAAGTTAGCAAAAATGTATAAAACATGTAATAAGTGTTGGAAATGTAAAGAAAAAGAAGGATCTTTCTTTCACATGTGGTGGGAATGTAAGAAGGTTAAGGGTTTCTGGGAAATGATATATAATGAGTTGAAAAAGATGTTTAAATACACATTTGTAAAGAAACCAGAAGCCTTCTTGTTAGGGATAACAGGAAGAGAGAGCAACAGAAAGGACTATAAACTTTTTCAATATGCAGTAACAGCGGCAAGAATATTAATGGCCCAAAAATGGAAACAACAAGAACTACCGACACTCGAAGAGTGGAGAATGAAACTTATGGATTACGCAGAACTGGACAAAATGACTGCGAAAATTAGATATCAAAAGGATCACAAATTCATCGAGGACTGGGGAAAGTACACGGACTATCTGAAAAATATATGTGATGTACAGACAACGTTAGTGGGCTTTAAAGAAGCTTTGTGAATGGTAAAGACGTACTGTAAAAGAAAAAATAATCTGATAAGTGAGCACCAACCGGCAGTATGAGAAATGGAAAATGTGTAATGAATAGATAATATGGATGATTGGTGGAGGAGCTGGTGGAAGTACAAAAAATGTGAAACATGAGATTAGGATGTGCTGAATAATTTGTAAAAGAAAATTTAATAAAAATTTATTAAAAAAAAAAAAAGATGTTGGGAAAGATGGAGGGCACAGGGAGAAGGGGACGACAGAGGACGAGATGGTTGGATCGTGTCTTCGAAGCTACAAACATGAGTCTGACCAAACTGCGGGAGGCAGTAGAAGACAGGAGTGCCTGGTGTGCTCTGCTCCATGGGGTCACAAAGAGTCGGGCACGACTAAACGACTAAACAACAACAACATTGACATCTATTGACATGCTGTTTTCCTTTCCTCCCTCTTCTTCTTCTGCTCCCAAAATTGTCGCCACAAATCACACCGGGGAAAACACAGGAAGGGTGGCCAGGTGGGCATATTTGGAATACAACGGTTCGGCAATGATACCATCCAGATGCACATCGGTATGTAGATGACACCCAGCTCTACCTCTCTTTTAAATCAGAACCAGTGAAGGCGGTGAAGGTCCTGTGTGAGTACCTGGAGGCGGTTGGAGGATGGATGGCGTCTAACGGATTGAGGTTGAATCCTGACAAGAGAGAAGTACTGTTGTTGGGGGACACGAGGCGGGCGGGTGTGGGGGGACTCCCTGGTCCCTGGGGTTACTGTGCCCCTGAAGGACCAGGGGTGCAGCCTGGGAGTCATTTTGGACTCACAGCTGTCCATGGAGGTGCAGGTCAATTCTGTGTCCAGGGCGGCTGTCTACCAGCTCCATCTGGTACGCACGCTGAGACCCTACCTGCCCGCAGACTGTCTTGCCAGAGTAGTGCATGCTCTGGTTATCTCCCGCTTGGACTACTGCAGTGCGCTCTACGTGGGGCTACCTTTGAAGGTGACCCGGAAACTGCAATTAATCCAGAATGTGGCAGCTAGACTGGTGACTGGGAGTGGCCGCCGGGACCATATAACACCAGTCCTGAGAGATCTGCATTGGCTCCTACGTTTCCGAGCACAATTCAAAGTGTTGGTGCTGACCTTTAAAGCCCTGACCAGCCTTGGCCCAGTATACCTGAAGGAGCGTCTCCACCCCCATCATTCTGCCCGGATGCTGAGGTCCAGCGCCGAGGGCCTTCTGGTGGTTCCCTCATTGCGAGAAGTGAGGTTACAGGGATCCAGACAGAGGGCCTTCTCGGTAGTGGCGCCTGCCCTGTGGAACGCCCTCCCATCAGATGTCAAGTAAGCTTTTAATATTTAATAGACTATTGTATTTTAATATTTTGTTAGAAGCTGCCCAGAGTGGCTGTGGAAACCCAGCCAGATGGGTGGGGTATGTATGTATGTATGTATGTATGTATGTATAAATAAATAAATACAGTGGTACCTCGGGTTAAGTACTTTATTCGTTCCGGAGGTCCATTCTTAACCTGAAACTGTTCTTAACCTGAAGCACCACTTTAGCTAATGGGGCCTCCCGCTGCCACCGCGCTGCCGGAGCATGATTCCTGTTCTCATCCTGAAGCAAAGTTCTTAACCTGAGGTACTATTTCTGGGTTAGCGGAGTCTGTAACCTGAAGCGTCTGTAACCCGAGGTACCACCATATTAGGAAATAAGCAGCTATCCTATTTTTAAAAGACATCTGACGGCAGCCCTGATTAGGGAAGTTTTTAATATTTAATGCTGTATTGCTTTTAGCACTCGATTGGGATCCACCCAGAGCGTCTGGGGAAACTCAGCCAGATGGGCGGGGTATAAATAATAAATTATTATTATTATTAAGCAAACAAAGCATAGCTATTACACACAAAGGAACTGCAGCAGCCTCCAGGGTATAGGTACCAACTCGGGGAGAGGGACCTGGGTGCTGAGGCACCAACAAAATACTGACTGTGGGTGCCTGACCGGTTGACCTAACGTGGAGTGTAGTGTGCATGACGTCTCATGGTGCGCCGAGACCCAAGAGGACCCATCGCACCCTCCGAAAGACCCATCGGCTTTGCGCAAGGCCCGCCGGGATTCGTCGCAGTTGCAGGAGGCTCCAACAAGGTGCGACAAAGGCACGTGCATGGGAGAGAGGCATGCATGCCACCTGAAGCTCTTTGGAAGAGAAGTACAATGTAAGCACAGTTATAAACAGGCAGGAGATTCGATTGTGAATTCCAGTGGCCTCACCTCGCTTGGGCCCTGCATCCCGCAGCTCAAAGCGGGAGACTGCTTAGAGAGGAAGGAGAATGCAAGCTGAAATATTTTGGCAGAGGATACAGCTGCAGCGCTCAGCTCCTTTGATAGTATCAAGCAGGATGTGAGCCGTTAAGCTAAGTGGGTAGGTGGGCTTGCAACACAGGCTGCCCTTCCTCCAAGAGGCCTTGGAGGGAGAAACTGGCAAACCAGAGAAGAAAGGGGTGTTTCCATGGCTTGAAACAACCAAGGCATGTTGTAGGGAAACTTAAAGCTGTGTACAGTGGTACCTCGGGTTACGGACGCTTCAGGTTACAGGCGCTTCAGGTTACAGGCGCTTCAGGTTACAGACTCCGCTAACCCAGAAATAGTACCTCGGGTTAAGAACTTTGCTTCAGGATGAGAACAGAAATCGCATGGTGGCCGGCACGGCAGCAGCGGGAGGCCCCATTAGCTAAAGTGGTGCTTCAGGTTAAGAACAGTTTCAGGTTAAGAACGGACCTCCGGAACGTATTAAGTTCTTAACCCGAGGTACCACTGTACAAAAATGCTTTGTGCACCTGCATCTAATCTTGCCCCTTTCTAAAATTTATGTACAGTGGTACCTCAGGTTACAGATGCTTCAGGTTACAGACTCCATTAACCCAGAAATAGTACTTCGGGTTAATAACTTTGCTTCAGGATGAGAACAGAAATCCGGCGGCGGCGCAGCAGCGGGAGGCCCCATTAGCTAAAGTGGTGCTTCAGGTTAAGAACAGTTTCAGGTTAAGAACAGACCTCTGGAATGAATTAAGTTCTTAATCCGAGGTACCACTGTACACATGTGCCAGATTCACCCATTCCCCTCCTCAAAGAAACTTGGGAACTGCAGTAAGTAACTGTAATAAATACATAATAATTAGTTGGGTAAGGGTGCTGGGAGCTGTAGCTTGTGAGGGGGTAAACTACAATTCCTTTTTTGAGGTGGGGTTTAAAGGTCTAGTATGTACATGGCAGCCATTCTTACTCACAAATTAATTAACAACAATATTGCTTGGGACGAAAGTAAGTACAAAGTGATTTCTGTCCATTTCATTTCCCCCCCAGTTTCTAATTTTCCCCCTGATCTTACATTCATCTCATTCTGCATCAGTTTCCAAATTTTAATCAAGAGCCAAATTTTAATCAATTTTAATCATGAAAAATCCATCATCTTTTTAGTGCCAATTTCTCCTAATAAACACTTACATGATGTTAGCCACTCTGAGCCCGGCTCAAGCCGGGGAGGGGAGGGTACAAATAATAATATTTATTACTATTAATATTATTTTTATTATTGCCACCAGTTGTGTCCCCCCCGCAACACAATGTCTTTTTTTTTAAAATAATTTTTATTAACTGGCCAATCACATCAAATTAAATCACATCACATAAATTCCAAATTACAAAGCCAAATTTTTAAATTTTGTTGGGGGAACCCATACTTCAAGATCCAAAGGGGGATTCAGATCATCTTCTTATTACTGCGTTAATGTCCAAATCAGTCCTAATCAGTCCAAACAAAATTCATAATTCTATCCAGTCTTATCTTGGTGTTTCCACATCATATCTTATTCATATAATTTCTATTTTTCCTTTACGATCTCTTCTGTTAGTCTCCTTAAGCCGATAAGCAAAATAATAATCCTGTGTGGATTTCCCGTTCCTCCACTAAGTCCAGATGGTTTCCATATATCTCCTTCGTAGATAACATCGCTCTTTCCATCATGAATTTGGCATTTGTCGCTCTTAAGTCCCACCGAGAAGTTGATCCACGATATGTAAACAACTCTATTTCTCTCTTTCTCCTCCCAGACCCAAGAGCTCCAACAATGCCTCCCAAAATGGCGACGGCATTTTTAACTGCGTCATTCCAAAACTCTTAGCTTTCCAGCTTCATCTTGAAACATTGCTTTGGTTCGAAAGTTTATCTCCACACAGCCTTAAATCCACAGCTTAAGTCCTTAGTTTCTGACTCATTAGGGGAGGGGATTCTTGTTAAATCACATAAGAAAACACAATGTCTTTTCCTATGTTGTTTTCACTAATGTCTTCAATTCTTGGCACACTTTCCCCTGGTGCATGCACATTTTTGTAAAATGCAAATTTTGAAGGATAGCCGAGTTTCAGCTTGCATATTGTTTCGGGAACTGAACCAGGAAATGTGATCCGAAACCAATTTCTCCCTTATGCCTGTACAATTTGCAGAAGTACAATTTGCTGCCATTCTGAGCATTCCCTGGGAACACCTTCCAGGAAGAACAGCTTTTGTAGATGCCACAGAAAAGCTATGGGGTTCGTCCACGTACGAACACACCCCAGTCATTCACTCCCCATTATACCGTATTTTTTGCTCTATAAGACTCACTTTTTCCCTCCTAAAAAGTAAGAGGAAATGTGTATGCATCTTATGGAGTGAATGCAGGCTGCGCAGCTATCCCAGAAGCCAGAACAGCAAGAGGGATTGCTGCTTTCACTGCACAGCGATCCCTCTTGCTGTTCTGGCTTCTGAGATTCAGAATATTTTTTTTCTTGTTTTCCTCCTCCAAAAACTAGGTGTGTCTTGTGGTCTGGTGCATCTTATAGAGCGAAAAATATGGTAATTCTTCTCAGACCAGTAGTATCAGAAGGCAGGCAAGCTCCTTTTAAGAAGGAGTGGGTGGTGGGGCATAGATGGGGATTGGGCCCAGGCTACCTGGAATATCGTATCTCCCTATACAAACCTGCCCGCATGCTAAGATCCTGGGCTGAGCACCTTCTTTGCCTCCCATCAACACCAAAAGCGTGGTTCGTGGTGACACAAGAGAGAGCCTTTTTTGTGGTGGCTCCCATACTATGAAATTCCCTCCCAAGAGAGTTTAGATTGGCTCCCTCTTTGTTACCCTTCCCCCAACAGGCTGAGGCCTTCATGCTCAGATAGACCTTTGGAAACTAAGGTGCAGATTGTGCTGATCACTGGGTCCCTATCAAGGCCAATTGGATTTTAATTGCTGGTACTAAATGTGTTCTGAAGAATCTCAATTAATGTTTTAACTAGTTTGTTTCTATTACTTTGGATTTTATGATGTTGTCTTTAAGTGCTCTAAGCCTCCTTGAATCCCAACTTGGGACAAATATATGAATGCAGATAATTTAAAAATAACAACAATAACCACCCACTAAAACCAGATGCGCAGGGGAAACCTGTGTCAGGAAGGGGTAGGGAAAGTATGTGTTCCGAAGCATTCTCTTCAACAGCAATACTTTGTTCTTCCGCTAAGGCTGTTAATTTTCACATTTTGTGTCTGTGCACATGATGCTTACAAGGAGATAAGTTGCGAGGTATCTTGAACAGTCTATTGCAGTCAAAGCCAAACAAAATTCAATTTCCATTTGCTGGCAATAGAAATAGATAATTATAGAAGCGTCCCAGGTGCTTATTCTGCATTGATACTTGTCATGGCAGCTTAAAAGGTCAAGGGACCCCTGACCATTAGGTCCAGTCGTGGCCAACTCTGGGGTTGAAGCGCTCATCTCGCTTTACTGGCCGAGGGAGCCGGTGTACAGCTTCCGGGTCATGTTGCCAGCATGACTAAGCCGCTTCTGGCGAACCAGAGCAGCGCACGGAAACGCCGTTTACCTTCCTGCCGGAGTGGTACCTATTTATCTACTTGCACTGGCGTGCTTTCGAACTGCTAGGTTGGCAGGAGCAGGGACCGAGCAATGGGAGCTCACCCCGTCGCGGGGATTTGAACCGCCGACCTTCTGATCAGCAAGTCCTAGGCTCTGTGGTTTAACCCACAGCGCCACCCGTGTCCCGTCATGGCGGCTTACGGCCCAAGAAATAAATGTACCCATCATGTTTTCCAACCGCTGAAAGGAGCTTCTAGGGCTGAGCCTTGAGCTGGAAATGAGGAGGGAAAGGTGAGCAGGAGAAGTCAGGAACTAGAGTCCCCAAGGGCCAAATCTGGCCTCTTGAGAGGACCAAATGGTCCTTTATTTGGAGCCTGCCGAATTGCAATGGCCCATCTTACAACATGCAGCTTCACTGAACATCCACGAATTCTAGTGTGACAACAGGAGAGAAAAAACTACCTCTGTCCACTTTCTCCATGCTGCGCCGAATTTTATACACTCCTATCGCATCGCCGCCTGCTTGTCTTTCCCCCCCCCCCCACACTGAAAATTCCCATATGCTGCAGCCTTGCCTCATGGGGTAGTGCGATTCATGCAACACATTGCCGATTAATATGCACAGAACAATAATTATACATACTTTATCAATCTTCTGAGAAAAACACAAAACATAAACAAAGCGAACTACCCAACCTAATATCAACTTATAATGTCTGGTTTCAATAGATTTTTCAAATGCTTAACTCAGTCTTTTAGATAAATTCATGAAGATACCAACAAAAGGTAAGTTTGGTGTTATTCACAATACCAAGAGATGCTAGTGGAGTTGTAGATAGATGTTAATGAAGTTGTAGACAGGGTGCCGGCATTTTGCACCTGTATCGCCCTGGCAGTCCAAGTAATCAAGAGCATAGCTGTCAGCTTTTCCCTTTTCTTGCGAGGAATCCTATTCGGAATAAGGGAATTTCCCTTTAAAAAGGGAAACGTTGACAGCTATGATCAAGAGGCCGCTGTTCGCCCCCGATGGGGCCCTTTTACTGGGGCCTGCAGGTAGCCCACTCCCAAGATAGTTTTTCGGGCTTCTTCAGTGGTCTAATCTCAAAGTCTTGATACGTATATTGATATTCAATCTTATAGAGAATACTTTTTCTTGGCTTAAGCTTAAGAGACTGATTTGCTTAGCCTCTACCACATTGAACATTTTGCCTGCCCTTTTCTGATTTCACATTGTCAGGGGAGAGGGAGCCTCCATCTCTTACTTAAAGTGGCCATCCCATAAATGTCCCTTGCATTTTACCTCTCTTATGTCCATTCTTAAGGAAATCAGCCCTGAGTGCTCACAGGAAGGACAGATCCTGAAGCTGAGGCTCCAGTACTTTGGCCACCTCATGAGAAGAGAAGACTCCCTGGAAAAGAGCCTGATGTTGGGAAAGATGGAGGGCACAAGGAGAAGGGGACGACAGAGGACGAGATGGTGGGACGGTGTTCTCGAAGCTACGAACATGAGTTTGACCAAACTGCGGGAGGCAGTGGAAAACAGGAGTGCCTGGCATGCTCTGGTCCATGGGGTCACAAAGAGTCGGACACGACTCAATGACTAAACAACAACAACAATGTTCCATGGAAAGAATTACCAAGGCAGACAGAAGGACTATTGCCATGCGCTTTCTCTCCCAGTCAGGGCTCCTGCGCCTTTAAGTACAACACGGCAGGTGGAAATGCGGCTGGTGCAGCTTTTCCCAACATAGTAGTGAGGCAGAAAGCTGAACCCGTGAAGTGCAGCCTGTCTCGCGGCTTTAAAAAGCAGACAGTGCCTCGGGCACAGAAATCGGTACTGTGTGGTGGATGAAGCACTCAACAGAGCAACGAATTCATACTCAGCTATGACACACACAAGGACGGCAATGGCGCACATATTGGGAGGAACACGTAAGAGAATTGAGCACAGCTGCCGTTACTCCAGAGAAGCGGACACGGAGCAATGGATCCAAACTACAAGAAAGAAGATTCCACCTAAACATTAGGAAGAACTTCCTGACAGTAAGAGCTGTTCGACAGTGGAATTTGCTGCCAAGGAGTGTGGTGGAGTCTCCTTCTTTGGAGGTCTTTAAGCAGAGGCTTGACAACCATATGTCAGGAGTGCTCTGATGGTGTTTCCTGCTTGGCAGGGGGTTGGACTCGATGGCCCTTGTGGTCTCTTCCAATTCTATGATTCTATGATTCTACTTCTAAAGATTCATAGGACTGCGCTAACCTACACCACAGGGTTGCTGTGAAGATAAAAGGAGGGAGTGATCAATGTTTTCCCAAGGCTTTTAGGGGAATGGCGGGATGAAAATGTGGCCAACAACCCACTTCTCAGCTTTTCCAATATCATGCAGCTATGAGTTCCACAGGCGAACCCTACTTCATATTTATTTCTTTTGTCCTCAAACCCAGTTCAATTAGTATGCGGCTGTATTGCCGAAGATGCTTTTTCTATTTCCAACAGCTCCAGTGATTGGCAGCGCAGGGTGTTTCAAAGAGTGGCAGAGAGAGATATTACAAAATATACCTGGCAGGGGAAGAAACCAAGAATAAAATAGAGCATTTTAATTGATGCAAATGGAAGAGGTGGGTTTTCCCTGCCAGAGCTAAGATTATATTATGAGGAATCCTGTTTTTGCTGGTCAATTAGTGTGAAGAAGAAGAAGGAGGAGGAGGAGGAGGAGGAGTTTGGATTTGACATCCCGCTTTATCCCTACCCGAAGGAGTCTCAAAGCGGCTAACATTCTCCTTTCCCTTCCTTCCCCACAACAAACACTCTGTGAGGTGAGTGGGGCTGAGTGTGCAGCTGTGGAAGTCGTAGCCCCAAATGTGTGATGCCCTCAGCCATTCAGTCTCTCCAGGAAGGAGCAGTGGTTTGGTTGCTTACCTTATAGACTTCTCCATAGGTCCCTCCGCCAACTCTCAGCAGAAGTTCAAAGTCCTCTTGGGGGTTTCGGGTAGAAATGTCTAGGGCAGCTCTTTCCTGGGCATCCATTGTTCAGTGAATCCGCACCCCACCCCCTGCCACCCCAAGGCGGAGGTTTGCAAAGTCTGCGACTCTCTCACAGCGCGTGGGCGTCAGAACAGCAATGTGGTCAGGGCACTTTATAAATTTCTCAGGGTTCCGCTTCCTGATTTGATGCACGATTGGTTTGTGCGAGCTCCACCGTGGCCTTTAAAGCCCTGTGGCGGGTATACAGAGATCACATCAGTTCCTCTAACGCATGGGTAGGCAACCTAAGGCCTGGGGGCCGGTTCCGGCCCAATCACCTTCTAAATCCGGCCCGCGGACGGTCCGGGAATCAGTGTGTTTTTACTGTGCCCTTTTATTTAAAATGCATGAGTAGAATGTGCCCTTTTATTTAAAATGCATCTCTAGGTTATTTGTGGGGCCTAGGAATTCATTAATCCCTCCCCAATATAGTCCGCCCCGCCCCCCAAGGTCTGAGGGACAGTGGACTAGCCCCCTGCTGAAAAAAATTGCTGACCCCTGCTCTATCTCCTCCTCTTCGCTGGCCCTTTTGCAGGATCGGTTTCCCCCGGGGAAGGGGCTGGGGCTGGCGCACCGGCGGGGAACTCCGCGCCAGGGGCCACAATGCGGCCCTTGGGACTCTCACTGGTCACACCCTGGACAGGCCTGGCTGCAAATCTTCCTTGAGTGCTTTTGCATGCCCACAATGTGTCTAGAACTCTGATAACGCTTCTTGGTGATGAAGAAGAGTGAAGGCTCTGTGTTTGCAGGAACTGGCCTACTGTACGAAGGTAAAATGTACATTCATTGCTCCGCCCACTTTTTCCCCTGGCCCCACCCACCACTGACATATGGCTCTCCGATGGCTACCCAGAAAGGAATGTGGCCCCTGGCCAGCATCCTCTTCTCAGTGCGTCAGTGGAAAACCTGCAAGCAAGACCCGAAGCACTACAGCACTCCAGCCACTTGAATTCAAAATCATGCTGCCTCCCACCTTTGAGCCTTAATAATAATAATAATAATAATAATAATAATAATAATAATAATAATAATTTATACCCCGCTCACCTGGCTGGGTTTCGCCAGCCACTCTGGGCGGCTCACAACAGAGTATTAAAAGCACAATACAGCATTAAACATTAAAAACTTCCCTAAACAGGGCTGCCTTCAGATGTCTTCTAAAAGTCTGATAGTTGCTTATTTCCTTGACATCTGATGGGAGGGCGTTCCACAGAGCGGGCACCACCACCGAGAAGGCCCTCTGCCTGGTTCCCTGTAACTTGGGTTCTCGCAGTGAGGGAATCGCCAGAAGGCCCTCGGCGCTGGACCCCAGTCTCTGGGGGTGGAGATGCTCCTTCAGATATACAGGGCCGAGGCCTTTGAGGGCTTTAAAGGTCAGCACCAACACTTTGAATTGTGCTTGGAAATGTACTGTGAGTCAATGCAGGTCTCTCAGGACCGGTGTTATGTGGTCTTGGCAGCTGCTCCCAGTCAGCAGTCTAGGTGCCACATTCTGGATAAACTGCAGTTTCTGTTTCAGTGTATCTGAAGAAGTGTGCATGCACACGAAAGCTCATACCAAGAACTAACTTAGTTGGTCTTTAAGGTGCTACTGGAAGGAAAAAATTTTGTTTTGTTTTGACTATGGCAGACCAACACAGCTACCTATCTGTAACTGCAGTTTCTGAGTCACCTTCAAAGGTAGCCCCACAGAGAGCGCATTGCAGTAGTCCAAGCGGGAGATAACCAGAGCATGCACCATTCTGGCAAGACAGTCTGCGGGCAGGGAGGGTCTCAGCCTGCGTACCAGATGGAGCTGGTAGACAGCTACCCTGGACACAGAATTGACGTACCCCTCCATGGACAGCTCTCAGCCACGGAGAGCTGCCCATTAATTTGTCCAATCTTCTTTTAAACCGTCCAAGTAGGCGGTCAAAAGCTTATTGCGGAAGTGAGTTCCATTGTTTAACTACGTGCTTATGATGCCTGCAGGAGTGCAAAGATCAAAGGAAGCTCCCTTATCAGTGGTATTGTTATGTACTGAGTTGAATAGGATCCGAACCGCAGCAGTCTGATTGGTCCTAGAACAATAGGATTCAGAATGCAGCAGTCTGATTGGTCCTAGAACAATAGGATTCAGAATGCAGCAGTCTGATTGGTCCTAGAACATGCAGCAGTATGATTGGTTGGCAGGAACTACCCAATCATGCTCCAGATAGAAGTGAATCCACAACTTGATTGGCTTACAGTAGAATTCCGGAATTAGCCAATCATGTGCAGCCCATTGTGTAAATAATGTATATAAAGCAGATACTTTGAGGGGACTTTCATTCATTCATTCCTCCTCACCACTATGAGCTGAATAAAGAGCATGAAATCACTTTGCGACTCTGAGTATATTTCAGGTATAGTCCGGGGTCACTAGAAGTTGAAGATCCCTTACTATTTCTGCAGCTGGGTCTCAGTCTCCAGCATCCTAGAGCCGCCTGACCAGCAAGAAAGAGGAGCTTTCTGTCCATTGTATGCTCCAAAACTAAGCATGCAGGAATACTGAAAATGCAAGGTGCTCCAAAACATTTGCTTATGTATGTGCACAGAACACAGTATGATCTAGCAGAAAGGCAACAGCTAGAGATTTGCACCGATTGTTGCAATACATCCACAATTACAAATCATTGTGTAATTTTAGAAGGGGGCATAGCTGTGACTATCAATCACTTTGCTTCTGATTTTGCCACTACGCTACCGTTCCTTGTTACCACTGGGTCAGACTATATGCCCACGATGCAGCCTTGTCTTGCCTGACGCCGGCTCTCCAGGGTCTCAGCCAGAGACCCGTGTTCCCCTTCCCCCACTCCTTGAACCTTTTCACTGGAGATGGTGCAAAGTGAACCAGGTGCCTTCCTGCAGGTGTTCTGCCACCGTGCGAAGGTTCCCTCCCTGAAGAAACCACAGCTCAGCGAACTGGTACAATGGTACCTCGGGTTAAGTACTTAATTCGTTCCGGAGGTCCGTTCTTAACCTGAAAACTGTTCTTAACCTGAAGCACCACTTTAGCTAATGGGGCCTCCTGCTGCTGCCGCGCCGCCGGAGCACGATTTCTGTTCTCATCCTGAAGCAAAGATCTTAACCTGAAGCACTATTTCTGGGTTAGCGGAGTCTGTAACCTGAAGCGTATGTAACCTGAAGCGTATGTAACCCGAGGTACCACTGTATATCCTATTGCAGGGATGTCCAACCAGTGGATCCCTGGCTGATCCTGGTAGAGCACAAGATCCTTATCGAATCCAAAACGTTACGGGGGGGCGTGGAGCTAAAAATGGCCCAGCTGCATCCTAAAGGGTGGCCAGAATCATGCACCCGGTAGCCTTTCTCCACCTGTGGGTCCCCAGATGTTGCTGAACTACAACTCCCATCACCCCTAGCTAGCAAGGCCAGAGCTCAGGGATGATGGGAGTTGTAGTTCACCAACATCTGGGGACCCACAGGTGGAGAACCGCTGTAACCCACTGGCACCTCCATTTGAACTGCATGCATGGCTGTTGCTCAGGCGCTGGTCCCAGCCAGCAGGATCTCTGCTTAGTGCAATTTAAGTCCAGTGCAGCTTAAATCTGCGCCCAAGAAAAGTTCCGATTTCAAAAACCAAGCACAAGTTTCTAGTCCTCGCGCAAAAGAGCTGCATAGAATCTTCGAAGGGAGGGGGAGGAGCCGAAGCGGAAACCCGAAGGGGGCGGGGCCAGGAACGTCCCCCGCCTCTCCTCGGCCCTTTTCTCCGCGACGCATGCGCGTCACGCACCTCTAGCCTGCGGCGCTCCCTCCTTCGGCGGAAGCGGAAGCAGGAGGCTGCCCGGCCGGAAGTGTCTTCTGTTCCCGCTACTTCCGCTTCCTGTGCTGAGGCCGCGGTCCTTTCCCTTCCTTTTCCGCCGCCGGCGCCTCCTTCTCCGCTCCCGGTTCCGCGTGCCATGGCGCTCTTCGAGCAGATGCGGGCGAACGTGGGGAAGCTGCTGAAGGGCATCGACAGGTGCTGACCCGGAGAGGGGGGGGGCTGATTGACAGGGGGTGGGGTGGGAGGGACCTGGTCGCGGTTACCAAGGCAACCACCACCACCCTCCTTCCGGGGCGACTTCAGAAACCAAGCGACGCGGGTTGGGGGCTTCCCTTGTTTCCTTGAGGGGTACTCTGCACGTGCTCAGAGGCACGCCGCCTTTCCCGCCTGCGTTACGTCATTTATACCCGTTGTCGTTTAGTCGCGTCCGACTCTTCGTGACCCCCTGGACCAGAGCACGCCAGGCACTCCTGTCTTCCACTGCCTCCTGCAGTTTGGTCAAACTCATGCTGGTAGCTTCGAGAACACCGTCCAACAATCTCATCCTCATTAAATGTCCCCGGGAAACATGACACCCTGCTCTCCTGGAGCAGTGGCGTAGCGTGGGTTGTCAGCACCCGGGGCAAAGCAAGTAATTTGCACCCCTAACCCGTGGATTTGCGCCCCCTAACCCGTGAATTTGCGCCCCCTAACCCGTGAATTTGCGCCCCCTAACCCGTGGATTTGCGCCCCCTAACCCGTGGATTTGCGCCCCCTAACCCGTGGATTTGCGCCCCCTAACCCGTGGATTTGCGCCCCCTAACCCGTGAATTTGCGCCCCCTAACCCGTGAATTTGCGCCCCCTAACCTGTGAATTTGCGCCCCCTAACCCTAACCCCCAGATGTTGCGCCCGGTGCGGCCGGCCCCCCCTGCACCCCCCACGCTACGCCACTGTCCTGGAGTAATATGCAGGTGGAGCAATTGGAAGAGAAGAGATCACGGGTGGGCGGCCATTGCCAAGGCAGGGTGCAAGGCGCACGGTTTCTCTGCCGGGCAAGGTGCAAAGCTCTTCTTTCGCTCCCTGTGAAACTCTCAAAACGAAGGGGGAAGGGGGCAGGAGATCGGGGGAGGCTTGGGAGTCACAGGCGGGTAGACCGCAGTTGTCCAGGAGGGGTGTAAGGGGCGCGGTTTCTCTGCTGGGCAAGGCATGGAGGGGTGAGATGACTTCGATCCCCTCGGCCAACTGGAGCAGCGGCAGAGCTGGCGTGGAGCCGGGGAGCTGAGAGTGAGAGAGAGTGTGAACGAGAGCGTGTCCCTGGCAGCCGGGAACTGCAGATATCAACTTGGAACAGGAAAGCCTTATGTTCTTTTAAGTTGAGGCTGCTTAAATTGAGGTAGCTCCATTGCAGGGGGTTGGCCGAGATGCCCCTCAGAGGTCCTTTCCAAATCTGTGATTCTGTGATCATCCCACCGTCATATTCTCAAACGCTCCACTCACCCCAGGTTTCTCTCCTCCTCTGGACTTCTCAAGACAGCAAAACAGCTGATGTATAGATGTAATTAGGGATAATAAAGCATGTTGTTGTTTAGTCGTGTCCGACTCTTCGTGACCCCCTGGACCAGAGCACGCCAGGCACTCCTGTCTTCCACTGCCTCCCGCAGTTTGGTCAAACTCATGCTGGTAGCTTTGAGAACACTGTCCCACCATCTCGTCCTCTGTCGTCCCCTTCTCCTTGTGCCCTCCATCTTTCCCAACACCAGGGTCTTTTCCAGGGAGTCTTCTCTTCTCATGAGGTGGCCAAAGTATTGGAGCCTCAGCTTCAGGATCTGGCCTTCCAGTGAGCACTCAGGGCTGATTTCCTTCAGAATGGAGAGGTTTGATCTTCTTGCAGTCCATGGGACTCTCAAGAGTCTCCTCCAGCACCAGAATTCAAAAGCATCCATTCTTCGGCGATCAGCCTTCTTTATGGTCCAGCTCTCACTTCCATCCATCACTACTGGGAAAACCAGAGCTTTAACTATACAGACTTTTACTAGCCGCTTTTGTCACCCAAACTGTCCCCGAGCGACTTTGTCTTGAGATGTACACCTAGGCAATGTGTTGAAACTATAGTGGTACCCCAGGTTAAGAACTTACCGTAATTCATTCCGGAGGTCCGTTCTTAGCCTGAAGCACCACTTTAGCTAATGGGGCCTCCTGGTGCCGCTGCACCGCCGCAGCACGATTTCTGTTCTCATCCTGAAGCAGTTCTTAACCCGAGGTACTATTTCTGGTCTGTAACCTGAAGCATCTGTAACCCGAGGTACCACTGTATTGGGTTCTTCCAGGAAACTTTGCATAGGACTGTGGTTATGCCATTCTGAATAAATTGAGTATTCCGCTATGTATGGCTGCTCTTCCATGTCTATGAATGTATATAAAATAATACACAACACAATCTCTGGATTCTTCATGGGGGCCTGGCTGTGGGGGCTTTAACAATCATGTTCTGTACTTTGTCATTTCCCCTCCTTGGTGCCTCGCTGAAAAGGATCATTTGCAGGTAACCCCATAGTTGTCATGGAGGCCTGGAAGTCCTCCCAACAGGGTGGCCTTGGCCAGGATATTAAATCGCTCATTACAACCAGTTTGGGAGTCTCCAATACAGTGGTACCTCTGGTTTAGAACTTAATTCGTTCTGAAGGTCCATTCTTAACCTGAGGTACCACTTTAGCTAATGGGGCCTCCCGCTGCGGCCGCCCCACCGGAGCACAATTTCTGTTCTCATCCTGAAGCAAAGTTCTTACAATTTCAGGTCCGTAACCTGAAGCGTATGTAACCCGAGGTACCACCGTATAGGAAAATTGTTGGGAGCCTTCCCTTGTTTCCCCCGCTTCCTGGAGCTATGATCCCGAGAGTTCCCCTGTGAAGGAGGCATCGGCTGTCAAACCACTCTGGGAATTGTAGTTCTGTGAGATGGTGGGAGGAGGTTCAGCGCCCTGAACAAACCACAGCTCCCAGGATTGTTTTGGGGGGGCGGGCTAAGCCACGACTGCTAAATGTAGCACCACGGTGCTGACTGCGTATGGTGTGGATGCGGCCTTAGCGTTCCTCACCCCAACCTGTTCTGCGTTTCAGGTACAACCCGGAGAATCTGGCCACGCTAGAGCGCTACGTGGAGACACAAGCCAAGGAGAATGCCTACGACCTGGAGGCCAACCTGGCTGTGCTCAAACTGTGAGTGGCTCCTTGCTTCCCCTTTTTTTGCAGGGGGCGGGGCTGAGTCAGCTATTGAAAACAGTTCCAAGAAGTGAGGGCAAACTAGGTGTGCTTGGGGGCCAGTGCCCAGCTTGACCTAGGCCCTGATTTGGTGAAGAGCCTTGGGGCTAAATCTGTAAATGGGTTTGTGAACCAAGTGCCTCTCAAGGTTGGTGCAAGTTTTTTGAAGGACAGTGAAGCACTTGGACCTATAGGGTTGCATTTGACTACTTTTAATAATAATAATAATTTTTATTTATACCCCGCCCTCCCCAGCCAAGGCCGGGCTCAGGGTGGCTAACAAGCAATGGTAAAAATGAGTTGAATGAATGCAACATAAAGACAAACTTAAAATACAACATTAAAATATTGAAACATTAAAATATTAAAATGCAGCCTCATCACAGGAGGAGAAAGGAAAAAGAAAAAAGAAAGAGGGTGAGAGAATCAAATTGGCTCCAAGCCAAAGGCCAGGCAGAACAACTCTGTCTTACAGGCCCTGTGGAAAGAAATCAGATCCTGCAGGGCCCTGGTCTCATGAGGCAGAGCGTTCCACCAGGCCGGAGCCAGTGTTGAAAAGGCCCTGGCTCTGGTTGAAGCTAATCTAACTTCCTTAGGGCCCGGGACCACTAGGGTGTTGCTATTTATGGACCTTAAGGCTCTCCGTGGGGTATACTGGGAGAGGCGGTCCTGTAGGTATGAGGGTCCTAGGCACACCGGGTAGACCTAATTCAGTCTTGACCATTAATTTCTAGTACCGATACATACATGCTGATCTGCTTTCTGTCTGAGGTCCCAATATATTCTTTCTTTTTATCTCATATCCAGGTATCAGTTTAACCCTGCCTTCTTCCAAACCACAGTCACTGCCCAGATCCTCCTGAAAGCTCTGACCAACCTGCCCCACACAGATTTCACACTCTGCAAGTGCATGATTGACCAGGCTCATGTATCCTTTATCCGAGGGGAAGTGAGTGCTGCACAGGAGCAAAGACTTGAGCTATGAACCAAGAAGTCCCAGATTCAACTTCCATTCCATTCCAACTCACAGATGCCTTGCTCCTCCACTTACAACATGGGGACAACACTATTGTTCTTTTCTTAACAAAGTTGTTGAGTTCCTGGGAGAATGTGTGTGAAGTGCAATGAGTGTTCTAAAATTGATAAGAAAATGTGAAATATTACCATCCTAAGGCAGTAAACCTTCAGTTTTTTGGACCTCAGTGCCACCCGTAGCCCCAAGCTGCATTGCAACCGCTGCCAGCTAGGCTAAAGTTGTGTTTCCTTCCCACTGAAATTGTCAGGACATAAAAGATACTTCATCTCACCCAGTATATGTCAGTTGCAAGAGCCATGCTGGTCCATTTCGTTTTTTAAAATCCAAAAAAAGGGATGTGGGTGGCGCTGTGGGTTAATCCACAGAGCCTAGGACTTGCTGATCAGAAGGTTGGCGGTTCAAATCCCTGCAATGGGGTGAGCTCCCATTGCTCAGTCCCTGCTCCTGCCAACCTAGCAGCTTGAAAGCACGTCAAAGTGCAAGTAGATCAATAGGTACCGCTCTGGCGGGAAGGTAAACGGTGTTTCCGTGCACTGCTCTGGTTTGCCAGAAGTGGCTTAGTCATGCTGGCCCCATGACCCGGAAGCTGTACGCCGGCTCGCTCGGCCAATAAAGCGAGATGAGCGCCGCAACCACAGAGTCGGCCAGGACTATACCTAATGATCAGGGGTCCCTTTACCTTTACCTAAGATGCCACAAAGTAGTGAGCAAGTTTTCAGGTTCCTTGAAGCTCTTCTTGGGAATGAGCGTTAAGTGAGGAAAAAATGGAAAGAAGAACCAGGGATTGGGGGTGGGGGGAGGAGATGTTTCCCTGCAGTCTGCACTTCGTAAGGAGGAGGCATCACAGAAACAAAATAGGAGTCTGCTGGTGGCCCATCTAGTCCAGCATCCTGTTCTCACAGATTCCTGTGGGAAACCTTCAAGGAGGACTGGCGCGCAAAAGTCCTCCTGCAGTTTCCAGCAAGTGGCACGATGTATAATGCATAACGTGCAGAATGGAGGTGTTATGATTGTGCTGGCTGCATAAAAAGATACTGGGTTTCACCAAAGAATACTGGGGAGAGAGTCTGCAACTGCTCTCACTTTTAAATAAGAAAGCAAACAGTTATTAGATTCTCTCCAGCGAGAAATAAAGTTGGTGCTAATAATAATAATAATAATTTTTATTTATACCTTGCCCTCCCCAGCCAAGACTGGGCTCAGAGCAGCTATCACCAAATATAAAAACAATTGATTGAAATACAGCTTAAAAAACAAGATTAAAATACTTCATAAAAACATTAAAATACAGCCTCATTTCAATGGAAACTCAAATCAAAAACTTCATGAAAACGTCAAGTCTTCACCAAGGCCAACTATCCAGACTGGTCCTACATGGGCCAGAAAAAAGCCAGGGAAGTCTCCAAATAGGAGTTCCAACACAGAAGGAGTGGGAGGGGTGAACTAATCTGTGGAATTACTGTCCACGTGATGACCCTGTAACAGTATTTAAGAAAGGATGCTGTTCTGCTTATGTTAATGGATAACAGTGTCTTTCCTTGTAGCTGCATAAAGACCTCTGTTCTGACTATACAGTGGGCTGTTAATATTTCCTAGCCTCCCCTATCCCTAAGATTTGGGGCAAGAAACCTCACACCTTCCCCCCTGTGGCATTTGCCGCCTTAATGGCATTTCTCCCAGCAAGAGGAAAGACCCATCCGTCAGATCTTATACCTGGGTGAGCTGCTGGAGACCTGCCACTTCCAGGCTTTCTGGGTAAGCCAAGCTCATCTCTTACTCAACAAATCTTTTGTGATTTGCAATATATATATATTTGCTTTTGAATGACATACGAGCCCAAGAGATGATTGCCAGGTTGAAACTTGTCTTGTCTTCGCTTTTCTTTTCTTTCTTTCAAGAACAATCAGGACATGTCGACAGGAGCATAGAGGCAAAACACCTTGAGTGGGTGGTGATCTTCAGGGTCACATTGAGGGTGTTTGTGTTGGCTGCCAGAGTTGGTTGATTCTTTAACGGATGTTGAGGGTGTGTAGCATGTACCGTATTTTTCGCTCTATAGGATGCACCAGACCATAGGAGGGGGAGAACAGGAAAATAATAATTCTCCCCCTCTCTGCTCAGCGCCCCTTCAGCGAAGCGGCAGGAGAAACGGAGCCCCTTCCATTTCTCCTCCCTCTTGGCTGAAGGGGCGCTGCGCAGCTCTCCCTCTCTGCTGAAGCCAGGAGAGTCTTGCTCTCCCGGCTTCAGCAAAAGGAACCCAAAGCCTTCGGAGCGCAGCGCGAGGTCCCGTTGCGCTCCAAAGGCTTCAGGCGGCTATCTCTGAAGCCTGAAGAGCGAGAGGGGTTGGTGCGCACCGACCCTTCTCACTCTCCAGGCTTCAGCGAAAGCAACGCGAAGCCTCCGGAGTGTGGAGGGGGCGCTCCCTCTGCGCTTTGGAGGCTTCGTGTTGCTATCGCTGAAGCCAAGGAGCCTGCATTCACTCCATAGGACGCACACACATTTCCCCTTAATTTTTGGAGGGGAAAAAGTGCATCCTATAGAGCGAAAAATACGGTACTTTAAGCTATGATTCTGTCGTTTGGAGTGAGTGGATGGAACGAGTTAGATACTCTCCAGGGCAAGAGCCTTCCCTAGTACAGTGGTGCCCCGCAAGACGAATGCCTCACAAGACGGAAAACCCGCTAGACGAAAGGTTTTTCCGTTTTGGAGGTGCTTCGAAAAACGAATTTCCTATGGGCTTGCTTCGCAAGACGAAAATGTCTTGCGAGTTCCTGCGGGGTTTTTTTCCTCCCCCCCCCCCCCTTTTTCCCAAGCCGCTAAGCCGCTTAACAGCTGATCCGCTAAGCCGCTTAACAGCTGATCCGCTAAGCCGCTTATCAGCTGATCCGCAAAGCCGCTTATCGGCTGATCCGCTAAGCCGCTTAACGGCTGATCCGCTAAGCCGCTTATCAGCTGATCCGCTAAGCCGCTTAACAGCTGATCCGCTAAGCCGCTTATCAGCTGATCCGCAAAGCCGCTTAACAGCTGATCCGCTAAGCCGCTTATCAGCTGATCCGCTAAGCCGCTTAACAGCTGATCCGCTAAGCCGCTTATCGGCTGATCCGCTAAGCCGCTTAACAGCTGATCCGCTAAGCCGCTTATCGGCTGATCCGCTAAGCCGCTTAACGGCTGATCCGCTAAGCCGCTTATCGGCTGATCCGCTAAGCCGCTTAACGGCTGATCCGCTAAGCCGCTTAACGGCTGATCCGCTAAGCCGCTAATAGCGCTAAGCCGCTAAGCCGCTAATGGGCTTGCTTCGCAAGATGAAAAAACCGCAAGACGAAGAGACTCGTGGAACGGATTCTTTTCGTCTTGCGAGGCACCACTGTATAGATCTGGGCCCCTGTCCGGTGAGAGATGGAAGAGGAGTATTAGATGGTCCAGTGAGGCTCAGGCACCTGTGTACACTTGGCAGTGACCCTTTGCATATGGGTTGTAATACAGGTGAATTTGAGTGGTTTATTTATGAGTGGCTGATCAAGGTAATGCTTGCGCCTAGGGAATAGTTATAGTGATTGTGTGAAGTGGATGGTGAGTGAGAATGGATGAATAAGTGCATGCATGTTGTGTTGTTTGAAATATTCTATTATCAATTACCCCGCCTCTTTGATTTTATTTCCTTTGTATAAAATTTATGGATATAGATACTGTTTGTGCATTTGTTGTGCAAATCATTTGAAGTGTTTTTCCTTTAACTTATCCTGTATGTAAACAGCTGTGAGATCTTTTAGATAGGAATTGAAATTAAAAAGAAAAGACACATAAGTATATCCATTAGTATTGCAGAGCATACACAGAGCTTTTTTAAGTGTGCTGCATTTGATATGTGTACTGATGTGGCTGCCTTAAATTTTTTATTTCTGATGTTCTGCAATTCCTTTTTTTCTTTGCAACTCTTTAAATGTACTTTTGTGATGTTTGGGTGTATTTTTAGCTTCATTAAACTTCAAAAGCAAGTTTAGCTTCTCCTTGCTAATATCGGGGTGGGATGTCAGGGCGTATGGCTCAGCTGCTTTGATTCAAAGCGACATCTTTGTGTGTTTCCTTCCTAGCAAGCCTTAGATGAGAACATGGATCTCCTGGATGGGATCACTGGCTTTGAGGACTCTGTTAGGAAATGTAAGTGGGCTTCTCTCTGCTCCTGCACTCTCCTTCCTTGCCCCTTCAGACGCTAAAATCCAGTCTACTATATTTCTTTTAGGACTGTGTTCAGTGTTGCACCTCTGCCTCCTGCACACCCTCAAAATTGGAGTTGGGGGTCCCCCCAGAGTAGATTCTGGGGGAAGGGAAGAGTGGAAACGGAAGACCTGTTATGCCAGCAGGATTCTACCATTGCAGCACTGAATATAGCCCTTAACGATACATAACTCCTTTTGGTTAAACCGAAACGTTGTTGGTTGTGCGGAAAATCCGCCCTTCAAATAAATGATGCCAGATTGATTAAAGGAAGAAGTGTGCTTGCTTTGCCTGCCGTCTTGCTCATTCTTCCCTTTCCCTGAGGAGCTGAGCACTCTTTTCTGAGCTCCATGTGTGTTTATGTGCTCTACTCAGCCTCCTTAAGAGGAGGGGTCGTTACAAGGCTATGGTTTTACCAATGGTACAGTGGTACCTCAGGTTAAGAACTTAATTCGTTCCGGAGGTCCGTTCTTAACCTGAAACTGTTCTTAACCTGAGGTACCACTTTAGCTAATGGGGTCTTCCGCTGCCGCCGCGCAGCGTGTTTCTCCATTGCGTTCTGAGTTTGAGCGTCTTCAAAGCCCACAACACCTTTGGTAAAGGCTGTCCTCCAAATGGAGCGCTCGCAGGCCAGTGTTTCCCAATTGTCGGTGTTTACGCTACATTTTTTAAAGATTTGCCTTGAGAGAGTCTTTAAACCTCTTTTGTCGACCACCAGCATTACGCTTTTCATTTCTAAGTTCAGAATAGAGTACAGTGGTACCTCGGGTTAAGAACTTAATTCGTTCTGGAGGTCTGTTCTTAACCTGAAACCGTTCTTAACCTGAGGTACCACTTTAGCTAATGGGGCCTCCTGCTGCCACCGCCACACGATTTCTGTTCTCATCCTGAAGCAAAGTTCTTAACCCAAGGTACTATTTCTGGGTTAGTGGAGTCTGTAACCTGAAGCGTCTGTAACCTGAAGCGTATTTAACCAGAGGTACCACTGTACTTTCTGTCCTTCCACAGCCCCTTCCCAGAGCCAATTTCCCCCCTAACGTAAAGCACAGGGATGCAGCTTGATATTTAGTTCCTTGGTTAAAGGAAACCTTGGCTAGCATTAACCATGGTTTCCCTTAACTGAGGAATGGCAACCTGTGTTCATTCAGAACCCATGTGGAACCACAATTCTAAGCCTCTTGTCCTGTGTCTCTGCAGTTATCTGTCACGTGGTGGGGATCACGTACCAGCACATTGACCGCTGGCTCCTGGCTAAGATGCTGGGCGACCTCACAGGTGAGTAACTGTTAGGGTGTGTATCCTGCACACATTCTCAGAAGCTCAGGAACATATAACATCAGCCATGTGCACATATCACAGTGAGCCATCAACCAGGGTTTGCCATGTACAAGTGACTTGTGTGTGCACCGCTCTTCCTCACTTAATAATAATAATATTTATTATTTATACCCTGCCCATCTGGCTGGGTTTCTCCAGCCACTCTAGGTGGCTTCCAACTGAATATTAAAAACAATACAGCATCAGACATTAAAAACTGCCCTAAACAGGGCTGCCTTCAGTTGTCTTTTAAAAGTAAAACAGTTGTTTATTGCCTTGACATCTGATGGGAGGGCATTCCACAGGGCAGGCGCCACTACCAAGAAGGCCCTCTGTCTGATTCCCTGTAACCTCACTTCTCACAGCGAAGGAACCACCAGAAGGCCCTCAGCGCTGGACCTCAGTGTCTGGGCAGAATCGTGGGGGTGAAGACACTCCTTCAGGTATACTGGACCGAGACCATTTAGGGCTTTAAAGGTCAGCACCAACAATTGTGCTCGGAAACGTACTGGGAGCCAATGCAGATCTTTCAGGACTGGTGTTATATGGTCTCGGCGGCCGCTCCCAGTCACCACTCTAGCTGCCGCATTCTGGATTAATTGCAGTTTACGAGTCACCTTCAAAGGTAGCCGCACGCAGAGCGCATTGCAGTAGTCCAAGCGGGAGATAACTAGAGCATGCACCACTCTGGAGAGACCGTCTGTGGGCAGGTAGGGTCTCAGCCTGCGTACCAGATGGAGTTGGTAGACAGCTGCCCTGGATATAGAATTGACCTGCGCCTCCATGGACAGCTCATCAACTACAGTGATGATTAGCTTGCCAAACAAACAATGGTCCTTGTTTTGGGTGTAATGGTGAGCCAGGGTACACGGTTTATTCTAGCTGTACACTAGCTGGGAGGAGCAAAGCAGACAGGATTTGCTTTTGTGCAGCAAGACAGGATTTGCAGGGATGTGTGAAGGTGGCCAGGGTCTTGATATCCCCTTTTTGGATGACTAGCAGATGTTGTAGATATGTCGCCTTGATTTCAGCCATGAACTGGCTCTGCTTTTTTTCCTTCCAGTAGCACCTTAAAGACCAACTAAGTTAGTTCTTGGTATGAGCTTTCGTGTGCATGCACACTTCTTCAGATACACTGAAACAGAAGTTGCCAGATCCTTCTATATAGTGAGAAGGTGGGGAGGGGTATTACTCAGAAGGGTGGTGGGAATGGGTGATTGGCAGGTAGCTGTGATGAGCCTGTTGACGACTCTTAACGACTGCAATAGGTCTTACAGGAAAAAGCAAGGGGTGAGAAGGTGAAAAATGGCTTTGTCATGTATAATGAGATAAGAATCCAATGTCTTTGTTCAGACCAGGCCTCTCCATGGTTTTAAGTTTGGTACTGAGTTGCAATTCAGCAGCTTCTCTTTCCAGTCTATTTCTGAAATTCCTTTGTAGTAAAACAGCTACTTTGAGATCTTGAGGAATAAAGGAATTTCTGAAATAGACTGGAAAGAGAAGCTGCTAAAGTGCAACTCAGTACCAGACTTAAAACCATGGAGAGGCCTGGTCTGAACAAAGACATTGGATTCTTATCTCATTATACATGACAAAGCCATTTTTCACCTTCTCACCCCTTGCTTTTTCCTGTAAGACCTATTGCAGTCGTTAAGAGTCGTCAACAGGCTCATCACAGCTATCTGCCAATCACCCATTCCCACCACCCTTCTGAGTAATACCCCTCCCCACCTTCTCACTATATAGAAGGATCTGGCAACTTCTGTTTCAGTGTATCTGAAGAAGTGTGCATGCACACGAAAGCTCATACCAAGAACTAACTTAGTTGGTCTTTAAGGTGCTACTGGAAGGAAAAAAAATTTTTTGTTTTGACTATGGCAGACCAACACGGCTACCTATCTGTAACTGGCTCTGCTTTGTTGAGTTTGGGAACTGGCCTCTGTGTTTAGTGATAGTTTTGTCGCATCAGTAGCAGCCCTCTGACCATCGCTGTCCATGAAGAGTTTCTTGTGGTCCGAGATGAGCCAGGAAAAATAATTCAGTTCCTTTAGAAATCTTCCTCCTATACATTTACCTCTTTTTAAAGCCAGGAACTAGAGAAAAAATTTTATACGTGGCAGAGAGGGAACACTGGCTTTTGGGGTAGAGGTAAGTGAAGAAATGGGTAGCTGGGCAGCCTTCTGTGTACAGATGAAATTTATTACGGTCAGAGACCAGCTTGAGAAACACAAATGGAACTACAATCCCAATAGCAAAACAAACATTTAAAACAATATACAACAATGGATTTTAAGTTTAAAATTGCGATAGGTATATAAACACATAAAAACTTTAAAATAGACTACCTTAGAGAAATGACCCCAAGTCGCCTGTGGATCTGGATTTGGGAATTTTCTTAACAAGCTAGATTGAATCGGGGGATGGTCTGCGCCTACAGATCTGACCTTCTGTGTATGTTCTTCAGTGGAGAGGTAGGATTCTGTCCCTTTTGCATCAACTGAGGCCAAGTGAAACCTTGGAAGCTGTTTTTGATCTTGCTATGTGATATTCCCTTACGGCTGGGAGTGGGGTTTCCTGGTGATGGCACCAGCACTGGCATTTTGATGTCAGACAGATCATTTTGTTTTCCCCCAGGCTTTTTAATTTAATCTGTTTTCTCTCCTTCATGGTTCTGGGCTGTTATTTAGAATTCTGCTTTTAGCATTTACTGTTAAGTCATGTCTGCTCCCCACTGGGATTTGTTTGAGGTGCAGGATGAAACTTTTTTTTATAGCATGTCCATCCTCTACCCAGCCCCTTGACGCATCTCTTGTTTATTGCAGACAACCAGCTTAAGTCTTGGATGAGCAAATACGGCTGGACAGAGACGGAGCCTGGGACGATCTTCATCTGCAACCAGGAGGAGAGCATCAAGCCCAAGAACATTGTGGAGAAGATAGACTTTGACAGTGAGCATCTTCTCAGCTTCTCTAACCAATGCATCTCTTTTCCTCCTGTTTCTTGAAGCATTTCCTAAGCTAGACAGGGGCTGTGTTGCAAGCAGGGCTTGTGAGCTCTCTGCAGTTTGCTAGCATGAAGCAAAGCTAAGTTCAGCGGCCTGTCGATAAACTGTACAGGTTTGCCTACTCATCTTACTAATGACTTAAGGCATGAAAGATCCTGCTCCCAATCACTGCTGGCATTGCCCCCCACATTCAGGCACATATTTATATCAGAGGTGGGGGGGCCTTTCCCAACTTGAGAGTCAGTCCCCTCGTGGGTCATCTCCCGGGGACTACATATGAGTGGAAGGTGTGTCCAGTCACACAATCTCCATCCTCTTGTCTGCATAAGCAAGAGGTATTGTCCCAGTGCAAAGACAGAACCCAGCCGTGAAAAATCACCAGAGGACGACACAGCACAGGGCCAGTGGGGGATGTGGCTGGACAGAGTCTTAAGGGCCAGGGAAAGAGTTTACCAATGCCTATGTGATAGCTAGGGGTGGCAAAAAATATACCACATTTTTCACTCCATAAGACACACCTGGCCATAAGACGCACCTAGTTTTTAGAGGGGGAATGCAAGGGAAAAAATATTATTTAACGGGAGCGCTGAGCAGAGCCTGTATGCATCCCAGGCTCTGCTCAGTGCTCCCTTTCACAAGCCGCGTGGAGCGTGTGTGCGGCACTTGCGGGCTTTTCCCCATCACTGACGGGTTGCCCTTCTCCCTCCTCGGGGAAAAGCCCCCAAGAGCCGCACACATGCTCCACGCGGCTCTTTAAAGGGAGCGCGGCTCTTGGGGGCTTTTACGGGAGATGGGGGAAGGGACAGAGCCAGCTGTTCAATTTCTGTCTTTGTGCAGAATTACAGTGTCTGTACAGCCTATGCAAGTATCCCATTTAAGTGTGTGAACCTTCTTCTTTACAATATTCCTGGGGGGGTTGGGGGGCATCCATATGCCTGTGGTTGACAAATCAGTGTACTGTACCCCCTGCTGTAGAAGGGAGAACTCGGTTGTAGATCATTGCTTTGCATTAAGAAAACCCCAAGTTTACTTCTCAGTGAAGCCATTTCTGGTTGGACAGTCCTAGCCTTGATGGCTCGCTGGTCCAACTTGCTCAAAGGCATTTCCACCTTTTAAGTCTCCCTCTTTCTGCTTCCCTTTCAGGTGTCTCCAGCATCATGGCTTCTTCACAGTGAAGGAGGCCTCTTCCAGCAGCTCTCCCATTTCCTGTTGCGTATTTAATTTTAACAAAGACCGTTGTAAAAAAGACCGTGGCCAATAAATGATTCTGTCCAACATCTGCCTCTTGTGTTGATGCAGCCTCTACATCAGTCTCTGGGGGCTGAAAGGGGAGCAGCAAAAGCACTGCCCCCATGGAAAGATCTGAAGTCTTGGTGCGTTCCTGGACTGGGCTGTTTGCTAAAGGTGTCAAATATCTGGAGAGAAGGTGGGTAGAGACAAACGAGGGGTTAAATTCAGTTGCAGGACTTTGATGTGTCCAGTTCTGTGTCCAGTTCTGGGCACCACAGTTCAAGAAGGACACTGACAAACTGGAACGTGTCCAGAGGAGGGCAACCAAAATGGTCAAAGGCCTGGAAACGATGCCTTATGAGGAACGGCTAAGGGAGCTGGGCATGTTTAGCCTGGAGAAGAGGAAGTTAAGGGGTGATATGATAGCCATGTTCAAATATATAAAAGGATGTCACATAGAGGAGGGAGAAAGGTTGTTTTCTGCTGCTCCAGAGAAGCGGACACGGAGCAATGGATCCAAACTACAAGAAAGAAGATTCCACCTAAACATTAGGAAGAACTTCCTGACAGTAAGAGCTGTTCGACAGTGGAATTTGCTGCCAAGGAGTGTGGTGGAGTCTCCTTCTTTGGAGGTCTTTAAGCAGAGGCTTGACAACCATATGTCAGGAGTGCTCTGATGGTGTTTCCTGCTTGACAGGGGGTTGGACTCGATGGCCCTTGTGGTCTCTTCCAACTCTATGATTCTATGATGTTTCTCTTGTCAATGGTCAGCTACTTAACTTCCTGGAAAGTTGGTAGAGCATGAGTTTCTTAATTTCAGGGTCATGGGTTTGAGCCCCGTGTTGGGCAAAAGATTTCTGCAGTACGGGGGGTTGGACTAGATGACCCGTGTGGTCCCTTCCAACTCTACAAGTTTTATGATTCTTATTTAAAGCCAGGTTCCCCCATGCCATCATCCCAGATTCCTTGCTTTTGAGTCTCATTGCCCCAGCTGCTGTCCACAACACCCTTCTTCTGCCTTTGAGATCAGAATAAAGGATAGAAAGCAGCATCTTGCGTTTGGTGCAAGGACTGACAACTTCTTCTGGGCCAGAGACGGGGAATCTCTGGGCTGCTGGCTGAACTCAACCTGCGAGGCAATTTTTCTCCACCTGCCACTCCACACCTGATGTCATATGTGACAGAGCAGGTAGAGTTGGGGCTTCTAGCACAGAATTGGGATCCTTAATACGTGCATCCAGCATGTTTCCAGCAGAGAAGTGGCAAGGGGAAGCTGATGGCCGGTGGAACCGAAGACTGCTGGGTCAGCAGCACACGGAGCTTTGCAGGCCCAACTTTGGGACTTCAAAGCACCAAGTCAAAGTGTCCTGGTGATGTCAGATGATGGGCAGGTGGTCAAACCTGGCCCATGAGGCTAGATCCTGACAAAGATCTGGCCTGCGTAGGCAAAAGAAGGTTCCTCATCCCTGATCACCACCATAAATAGTGGAAGTAAATAAATCGGGGGGCATAGCTGGTTCTTAATAGGCTTGACTACTGTAATTCGCTCTACGCGGGGCTGCCCTTGAAGCTGTCCCAGAAACTCCAGCGGGTGCAGAATGCTGCAGCAAGGCTCCTCACAGGGTCTCCGCCATGGGAGCATATTCACCCAGTGCTTTTCCAGCTGCACTGGCTCCCGGTGGAGTACAGGGTCAGATTTAAGTTGCTGGTTTTGACTTTTAAAGCCCTTCACGGCCTAGGACCCTCGTACCTACGGGATCGCCTCTCCTGGTATTCCCCACGGAGGACCTTAAGGTCCATATATAGCAACACCCTAGAGGTCCCGGGCCCTAAGGAAGTTAGATTAGCCTCAACCAGAGCCAGGGCCTTTTCAACACTGGCTCCGGCCTGGTGGAATGCTCTGTCTCTTGAGACCAGGGCCCTGCGGGATCAGATTTCTTTCCGCAGGGCCCATAAGACAGAGTTGTTCCACCTGGCCTTTGGCTCAGAATCAGTTTGATTCCCTCCCCCTTTTTCTTTCTTTCTTTCTGTTATCTTGCTCCCTAATTGTTTTAATGTTGTATCTTAATCTTTTAAATTGTATTTTAATCAACTTGTTTTTATTATTGGTTGTTAGCCGCCCTGAGCCCGGACTTGGCTGGGGAGGGCGGGGTATAAATAAAAATTTATTATTATTATTATTATTATTATTATTATTATTATTATTATTAATGCTATGCTTGGAGTGGATGGGGCGAGCTCTTCAAGCTGGCAAGTGTACACATTTTAGCTGCCCTGTTGCACATGGGCACAGGAGCATACCTGGTTCAGGAGCCGATCTGATTCATCATGCCGAATACTCTCTCCCTCGAGGTGCTGAAAATACAGAGCAAAACCCCTCACTTGGATCACTGCCCAAACTGAATGGAGCACTGTGGCCTCGTCTTCCTTGCCAAGCGATGTTTGTGTGTTCATTTGGGGCTTAGTCAAATCTTCTGGAACTTGCTTCCATCTTCTGTTGACCCGCTATTCGCATTATTGCCATCAGATGGTGCTGGAAACCCAAAATAGAGAAAGGCGCCTTGGGCGCTGTGTCCTTTCCGCAGCTAATGGAAGCAAAAAGCTGTTGTGGGTTTCATCTGTCCTGACCTTTCAGAAATTCTGCTTATCCTTTTGTTTGGAGAGTGGCCGGATGTTGCCCACACTTTTCGAAATCCAGTGCTGCAATCTTCAGGACTAGAAGCTTGTGTTCGTTTTGGAACAGCACTGCAGCTTCCTGGCTTCTCAGAAACAAATTTCTGCCTTTGCACGTTGCGGTTGCAGAAGCCCCATGCAGCGCTTGCAGCCGTGTGGCAGGCACAGTTCATGAGAGGGTCTGCAGGTCACAGGAACAAGTGGTGGTCTTTGCATGGGCAAAGGTAACCCAACAACTGAGAAAACGGGAGCAGCAGAAAAGGGGTGTTTACAGCATGCGCCATCGGCGTCTGGTCTTCAGATGCTGTTGGGAGTCCCAGTCCCGTCATCCTCAACCGTTGACCATTCTAGCTGGGTTTTGGAGTCCAACAGTGTCTTGAGGACCCCATCCTTGGCTGCATCTGGTCCAGAGACGTCTTGTGAGTAGGGGCAGCCTGGGCCAGATAAATTACGTTTCCGAGCACAATTCAAGGTGTTGGTGTTGACCTTTAAAGCCCTAAATGGCCTTGGTCCAGTATACCTGAAGGAGCGTCTCCACCTCCATCGTTCTGCCCGGACACTGAGGTCCAGCGCTGCATGCCTTCTGGCGGTTCCCTCACTGCGAGAAGTGAGGCTACAGGGAACCAGGCAGAGGGCCTTCTCGGTGGTGGCACCCGCCCTGTGGAATGCCCTCCCACCAGATGTCAAAGAGATAAACAACTACCTGACATTCAGAAGACATCTTAAGGCAGCCGTGTTCAGAGAAGTTTTTAATGTGTGACATTTTAGTGTGTTTTTGGTCTCTGTGGAAGCCGCCCAGAGTGGCTGGAGAAACCCAGCCAGATGGGCAGGGTACAAATAATAAATTATTATTATTATTATTATTATTATTATTATTATTATTATTAATATTATTATTATTATTATTGGTGATGGAAGCGCAGGTGGCGGAGGGAGGCTCCAACTGTGTTGCTTGGCTGTGTTGCTCACCCAATAAGAAGTCTAAGAACGACTGGGGGGTGGAGCTTGTATGCCTTGTGTGTGGCTAGTTAATGCAAGCTGAAGGGGTTTTTGAATGCTGGACGCCATTTTGTTGCACGTGCTGCTGCAAACTTTGCAGTGCAAAGCCAGGCCGGGGAGCCATCTTAAGTTGAGGCTGCATAGGCCTTGTGGTGCATGTGATTCAGATTCTATTCAGTTGAACCTCTGGTTACAAAGTTGGTTGGACAGTGTTCTCGAAGCTACCAGCATGAGTTTGACCAGACTGCAGGGGGGCAGGAAGACTGGAGTGCCTGGAACAGGTGAGGCTGCAGGTCCCTTATTTTGGCTGCTGGTCCCTTATTTTCAAGGCTGCTGGTCCCTTATTTTCAAATCTGTAAGTTGACAGCTATGTTCCTGCACTGCAGGGTTGTGCTAGACGGCTCTTTGGGCTCGTTCCAATTCTATAAGTCTGTGATGCCTCAAATTGGGCTGAATCCCTGAACTGTCCTCACTCAGCTGACTATTTCAGGTTTCTCCAATGCGTGACTCACGGGGTGCAGTAGGTAATTGGCACTGCTATTTCACTAGTCTGTCAGTGTGCTGGTTGTTGCATTCAATTTATTTATATACTGCATTTTCCAGAAATGCATCTGTGCTAAAAGCAGTTCTCATTTTTTGTTTTGTTTTTTAAGTAACCCAGTCTAAACACAAGTATGTAGTACCATAATGATACATAATGAAGTCCAAGATCACTGGAACACCACCCTGAAGACAACCGAAAATTAACAGCTCACTGAATATTGCATCAGAATTTTAAGTGAGCCTAAAGTTCACTAGTAGGTCAAACTGAAAATATCCAGTAACTTCAACCTCCAAAAGCAGCCCCCAAGCTAGATAGCACTCTTGCTAGGTACATTAAAGGTAAAGGTAAAGGGACCCCTGACCATTAGGTCCAGTCGTGATCGACTCTGGGATTGCGGCGTTCATCTCGCTTTACTGGCCGAGGGAGCCGGCGTACAGCTTCCGGGTCATGTGGCCAGCATGACTAAGCCGCTTCTGGCGAACCAGAGCAGCACACGGAAACGCCGTTTACCTTCCCGCCGGAGCGATACCTATTTACCGTATTTTTTGCTCTATAAGACTCACTTTTTCCCTCCTAAAAAGTAAGAGGAAATGTGTGTACGTCTTATGGAGCGAATGCAGGCTGCACAGCTATCCCAGAAGCCAGAACAGCAAGAGGGATTGCTGCTTTCGCTGCGCAGCAATCCCTCTTGCTGTTCTGGCTTCTGGGATTCAGAATATGTTTTTTCTTGTTTTCCTTCTCCAAAAATTAGGTGCATCTTATGATCTGGTGCGTCTTATAGAGCGAAAAATACGGTATCTACTTGCACTTTGACGTGCTTTCGAACTGCTAGGTGGGCAGGAGCAGGGACCGAGCAACGGGAGCTCACCCCGTCACGGGGATTCGAACCGCCAACCTTCTGATCGGCAAGTCCTAGGCTCTGTGGTTTAACCCACAGCACCACCTGCGTCCCTAGGTACATTAGTAACTAGCAAAATGTCTACCCCATCTGCAATATTTTATGTATCACCCTAAAAGTCCAGAAAGCCGTATTGGAATTATTCTGGAAGCAGCAGCATGATAAAGTTTCTCTGGATTTGGAGTGGGGGAGGGAAAGGGGACAAAGCAGGTGAAACCCAGTCATCCCCTGATTGCAACTACAGAGTCATTCCTGACCTCTGGCTACAACTTTTTCCTCTTCTTCCATTCTCCCCTCCTCTTCCCCCGGAAGGAAATCAGAGGTGCTTATCCTGTTTGCTTTTATTTAGATCATTTGCACCCTTGTCTTCAACCCAGAAGGCTCCCAGAGTGGCTAACGTACCATCAGAACAAAGCAATCTCTGCCTGCAGACTTGGAATCTAAAATACGCAGCTTGAAAGGAAAAGGGGACAGGGCAGGAAGAGGTGGAGGGGAACCATATGTGCCAATTCTTTAATGATGGTTCTATAAAATGACCAGCCGGAATGAAAAGAATTCCGGGAAAGGAAGCCTCTACTTGTCAAGGTGCGGGTTGGGAAAAGGTCAGCAACAACTCAAACTGAACTCTTTAGTCAAAGAAAGAAATCAGCTCAGGCCTAGTGAACACAGCAGCTCTTCCCAGTAGCTCTTACCTCAATGAGACAGTTGTGGGGACTGAAGGTCCCCAACTTCCCACTGCTGTCTAAGGCTCCTCCTTCTCCAGTTCCATCCCAAGCAATCTGAGACTCTGTCATCTTGTCTCTCTCTACTCCACCCTCTTCACACCCCTTCTGGTTCTGGGAGACCAGGGGGGAAGGGAGCTGGTTGTAGGAGGAGGAGAGGACCTCCTGGCTTCCTCACCAGCCTGCCTCATCTCGGCCTCTCAGCCCCCCTCCTCTCCAGCTTCTGCTTCTGCCTCTGATTCTGAGCTGCTCTCTGCCACAGACTCTCCCAGCTCACGAAACCCTGTTACTTCTTCCACTTCCAACACATCCTCCTCCCAGTCTGCTCCCTCTCCTCCTTCTGACCACTCATCGTTCCCTGGCGCCAATGCCCTGGCTCTGAGTGTTAAGTTGTGGGTGAACATATCAGACGACACAGCGATTCTTCAAACAGCTCTTTTTTATTCACAGGCCCAGAACAGAACTGGGCTGAAGGGTTCAGCCAACCTGCTTATACAGAGCTCCACTACAACGCAACAGTAACAACTTTCTGTAACTATCCAATCACTGAGCGTCACTTTCAACCCCTTATTTGCATATGTGGACCTGAGTGAAAACTATCTACAGTATCCCCCTGCTGGCCCAGGGTGAGAACTTCAGTACATAACATGCACATTGTATTTTACAAGCATCAATTTAATTCCACAAGGAGATTGTTATTTGGACAATATGTTTTTAGGTAGTCTTTTAATATTTTCTATTCTTTGTATACTTTCTGGTTTGAGAGCCCTCTTACTTTCCCCGTCATCTTTGCCAGTTCAAGGTATTCAATCATAAGAGTCTGCCATTCTATTATAGTGGGTGGTGTTTCATTTTTCCAATTTCTTGCCACTAATATTCTGGCTGCTGTTGTTCCTGAAATAAAAAATTTAAGGTGATATATATATATATATATATATATATATATATATATATATATATATATCTGTGTGTGTGTGTGTGTGTGTGTCTAATGTTCATAACTGTATATATAAACCACATGTCTGAAACTCCACAGAAAAAGTCCTGAAACCAATTTTGTTCCTCCCAAATTGATCTGAAAGGAAATGGAAAAGCCTCCCCATTGTCTTTTTGCTCACAAATCCTGTCTTAAGGGTATGTCTGTGTATGAATAGGGTGAGCCTGTGACCTGGCCCAGGAACTAAGTATTTATCATTACAAAAGACTGGCCGGCTCCCCAGGGTATCCAATCAAGCGACCATTACCAGGTAACCTGCCAGACCGGAGATAAACAACGCACTCAGATTTCTGTTGTAGACCGCCTCTTCTGTGATGTAGGTATGATGTTTCTGGGGGTGGTCTTCGACTCCAGGGCGGGCAATTTAAAATGTCTATATAAGGGCGGGCACACCTTTGTTCTGGGTCCTCCTCCTTTCCTGCGTGTGAGGGGAGCACCCTGTTGCAACAGTTTCAATAAAGATCAGGCTTACCAACTGCTTTACTTCTCAATATTCTGTGGTTGGCCTCTGTTAATTTCTCCGACCGATGGAGAACCTGCAAAGGACTCTATAAGGGCTCTTGTGTCCCCCATAAGGGAATAAGGGCAGATTTTTGTTTATTACATTCCGTACATAAACAATGGTCTTATATCTTTTCTGACATTATTCCTAGGAGAAAGGTCTTTTTCTGAATGTAATAGCTGTAAATTAACACACACACACATCCCCTTAAACATTTTGTTTTAAAAAAACCAACGTCAATTGCATTTTGTAATCTGTCGTGATTCCCGTCTGGGAACTCGACCGAATAAAGCTTCTCTCTGGCTGGCCGCGCTACTGGGAACTGGGCCCAAAACTTCAGGAATCCCTCCAGGAATAGGGAAGAAAGACCTCACTGTTCCCTGTAAGCTGACTCTACCTGAGTTGACGTGGGAGAGAAAATCAAGGCCCTCACCCTTCTCCACCTCCCCAGGCAAGACTTGCTGAGAATCGCCCATGCCGGTTTTATGAGTGCGGCCCAAAACCTGCCCAGGCCATCTTCACCCCACGGAAAGTCATCTGGCATGAAACAAGTTGTCACCTTCCTGCTCTGCTATTGATATTTCAGTAATGTGGTTGTCAGGAGAGAGAGAGACTGCGGATTTCTCTACGCTCGCTGCAAGCCTCTTTGTATCTGGCACTATTGTCGCCATTCTTTCTTTAAAACTTTTTTTGGGGGTGGATTATTCCTTATAAAGGGGTACAGTCATACCTCGGGTTACAGACGCTTCGGTTTGCGTGATTCCGGTTTGCGCCGAACCTGGAAGTACCGGAACGGGTTGCTTCTGGGTTTCGGCGCATGCGCAGAAGCGCTAAAATGCGCTGTGTGCAGAAGTGCCGAATCGCAACCCGCGCATGCGCAGAGGTGGTGCCGCAGGTTGCGGACACTGCGGGTTGCGAACGTGCTTCCCACACGGATCACGTTCACAACCCGAGCATCCACTGTACTAGAGAATGGAATTGGCAGTGGTAACTTGAATGAAATGTTGGGGGGAAGACAGGTAAGCCCAGGGTTTGAGCCTAGGGCTTGCCGATTGGAAGGTTGTCGGTTCGAATGCCCATGACGGGGTGAGCTCCCGTTGCTCGGTCCCATCTCCTGCCCATCTAGCAGTTCAAAAGCACGCCAAGTGCAAGTAGATAAATAGGTACCACTTTGGCGGGAAGGTAAACAGCGCTTCCGTGAGCTGTTCTGGTTTCGCCAGAAGCGGCTTAGTCAGGCTGGCCACATGACCTGGAAAAACTGTCTGCGGACAAACGCCGGCTTCCTCGGCCTGAAAAGCGAGATGAGCGCCGCAACCCCAGAGTCGTTTGCGACTGGACTTAACTTTCAGGGGTCCCTTTACCTTTACCTTTGGGGTGCAAAAAATAAATAAATTCCAGCGTTGAGGACTGCAAGCGTTGATGGGGTAAAAAGACAGGCGACAGACCCACTAGGCTACCTCGTGGGATCCCCTTGCACGCAGGATCTAGCGCTCGGTTTGGAGGCCATTGCACTCAAAGCTCAGGTGGTCTCACCTGGATCTGCGTGAGTGCAGCCTGTCTGAAAAGGCTCTCGCCGCCGACAGCCAGATGGCTGCAGATCAATCGTAGCTGTTTCCCCAACCCCACAGCCTGTTTTACGCAGGCCAAGACTGTCTGGCGTGTTGGCGCGGCTGCGATTTCTGCAGTTTGCGAAAAGGGGGAAGGCGGCTTCCATTAGGCGGCCATATAAAGGCCGTCTCCAGATGTGGAGATTCTCCAGGAGGGACTGGGGATTTGGCCGCTGACCAAATGAACACATTTCGGGCCGTTCCAAACTTGGCTGTGGGTTCTCTCCCTCCCTCCCCGCCCCCACCCCTAGCGGCAAATCCTTGCTGCTTTCAATTCCAACATTTTTTCTTGGCTATTCTTCTCCCCCTCCCTCCCCGTTTTGTTTTCCACTTAGTGGTCCAGCCAGGGTCAAGCCCTCGCCTTTCCTGTCCGCCAAGATGCTGAACATTCCAGAGATGTGTGTGTGTGTTTGTGTGTGTTTTTGTGTGTGTGTTTAGATGTTGGCTGGGCTTTCTCCATCCATCGATGCAGGGGGTTCCCATACATTTTTATTTCTCCCACTGGGAGCAGGAGCCAGCTTCTACAGAAGTGAGGTTGAGTGGTTGGAGCAGCGGCTTTCGAATGCTCTAGCTTCCAATGTTTCCCAAACTTGGGTCACCAGCTGTTTTTTTGGACTACAACTCCCATCATCCCTAGCTAGCAGGACCAGTGGTCAGGGATGATGGGAGTTGTAGTCCAAAAACAGCTGGAGACCCAAGTTTGAGAAATACTGATTTGCTTGTCCTTTCCACATCTTCTTATCTGCAGAGTAGCCCTGAAGCTGATAAGAGGATTATACTCTAGAGTGCAGGTCACTTAGGTTTATTTTATTTTTATTTTGAAAACCCATTCCTGTTGCAGACCCTCCAAGTGTCCCTATTTTCCAGGGACAGTCCCAGATTTACAGAAGCCGTCCCGGTTTCTGATTTGATCCTGGAATGTCCTGCTTTTCTTTAGGACGTCTCTATTTTCATTGGAGAAATGTTGGAGTTATGCGGCCTCAAAGCCAAGGAGATAGGTAACAATACAACCTTTAGATGACATCTGAAGGCAGCTCTGTATAGGCAAGTTGTCTTTAATGTTTTATTTGTTTTTATATATATTGGAAACTGCCCAGAGTGGCTCAGGCAACCCAGTCAGATGGGCGGAGTATAAACAATGAAATTATTATTATTATTATGGAACAGGACATCCATATTTTCATCGGAGAAATGTTGGCAGGTATGTTGTTTGCTTTTCTCCCAAGAAAAGGGAGAAAAGCAATGATAAACCTAGACAGCATCTTAAAAAGCAGAGACATCACCTTGCCAACAAAGGCCCGTATAGTTAGAGCTATGGTTTTCCCAGTAGTGATGTATGGAAGTGAGAGCTGGACCGTAAAGAAGGCTGATCGACAAAGAATTGATGCTTTTGAATTATGATGCTGGAGGAGACTCTTGAGAGTCCCATGGACGGCAAGAAGATCAAACATCTCCATTCTTAAGGAAATCAGCCCTGAGTGCTCACTGGAAGGACAGAACCTGAAGCTGAGGCTCCAATACTTTGGCCACCTCATGAGAAGAGAAGACTCCCTGGGAAAGACCCTGATGTAGGGAAAGATGGAGGGCACAAGGAGAAGGGGACGACAGAGGAGGAGATGGTTGGACAGTGTTCTCGAAACTACCAGCATGAGTTTGACCAAACTGCGGGAAGCAGTGGAAGACAGGAGTGCCTGGCGTGCTCTGGTCTATGGGGTCACAAAGAGTCGGACACGACTAAACAACAACATTAAAAGCACCTGCGAGCAGGGCAGAAGGCAAGGCTTTACTCCTAAATTGGCATCTCCAAGAAACAGGGAGTTGGCCGCGATTCTGAGTTTCGTGGGATCCCAATTCCTAAATGCTCAACGCCCATCCAGAGGGAGGGAGGATGAAGGGTTGGCCAAAGTGGTTGCTCATATCAGACAGGCTGTGGCCTAACTCTCTTCCTTCATCCGCTGCTCACCTCTCGCATCCGTCACGAAGGCGAAACTCTGAACGGGATGCTTGTGACCTGTGCTGTATTGTCTCAGGTTGAAACAACCCGACCCGGTTGTGTCGTCTCTTGCCTTTGACGCTACTTGGGGCGGAATGATGGAATGAAGGCGGGTAACGTAAACGAAACAAAGGACTGGGGGTTGCTACCTACGATGGTGTGTCATTTGGCTGGCATTTTGTACCATCTTAACCTCTCTTCGAAAAGGGAGGCTCCTGGGTTGATCAGTCAGCAGACAGAATGGGTGGGTGTTACCCAGAGAGTGATGAAGCTCAGGGGAACGGCACTATGGAATGCAGGCGATCAAAACCAGCCACCCCAACAAAGATGATGCTCTGTCCACACAGGGTTGGGACCAGACTAAACCAGACCATTAAGATGCCAACGTCTCATCTTCAGTAGATCTTCAAACAGGGACCAGGCAGAGAGGCAGCTTCCCAAACACCCCCAAGACTTGAAAAATCATTCAGGTCACAGAATCCAGAGTATAATTTCTGGCAGGCATCAGAGCTTAGCTCAGGCCTGCCTAGATAGCCTGGTGTAATAAACGGAAATCTGCCCTAATTACCTTATGGGGGACACAAGAGCCCTTATAGAGTCCTTTGCAGGTTCTCCATCGGTCAGAGGAAAGAACAGAGGCCAACCAGAAAATATTGAGAAGCAAAGCAGCTCGTAAGCCTGATCTTTATTGAACTGTTGCAACAGGGTGCTCCCCTCACACGCAGGAAAGGAGGACCCAGAACTCAGGTGTGCCCGCCCTTATATAGACATCTTAAAATGCCCGCCTGCAGTCCAAGACCACCCCCAGAAACATCATACATACACCACAGAAGGGGTGTAGCTCAAGACCACCCCCCAGACATATCACACCTACATCACAGAAAGGGGCGGTCTACAACAGAAATCTGAGTGCTGAGTTGTTTATCTCCTGTCTGGCAGGTTACCTGTTAATGCTTACTTGATTGGATACTCTGGGGAGCCTGGCCAGTCTTTTGTAATGATAAATACTTAGTTCCTGATCCAGGTCACAGGCTCACCCTGTTCATACACAGACATACCCTTAAGACAGCATTTGTGAAGGAAAAGACAATGGGGAGGGTTTTCCATTTTTCTTTGACTTTGCAGAGAAAACATTTGGTCAGTTTGGGAGCCAAAATGGCTTCATGGCTGTTTTCCTGTGCTGCTTCAGACATGTGGTTTAAATATTTATGTACTTGTTTGCTTGGTACATTTATTATATACATAAGACCTTCATTTTTTTTATTTCAGTGGTTTCTGTAAGGAAGGCCTTCCACCTAGTCTAGTGGGAGCCAAGGTAGCACCACTCATGGACCCAGCTGGCACAGCCGATGCCCAGGGATGTGAGCACCTTGTCTGACTTGAACTGGTTCAGCCCAGTTGGAATTAGGAATTAGTTGTGGTTACTCAGAACTCAGATAATCTCAGCTTTCACGCCCTACAGAGAGCAAGTTTCTGTCCTCAAGGTGGTGGTTGATACAGCACTTGGTGGAGCCTCAAAAGCTGGGGCTGGACTGAAGGACTGGGCAGGATTTTCAGATTGTCGTGGGAAAGGAGTGTGAGGCCCTGCAGAGCTCCCTGCTCCCTGCAGCTTGCTGAATTCATCATGCAAAAGCCGGGCAGCGTGGGGTTTATTTGCATGTTGTACACACATATTTGCATGTTGTACACACAACATGGGACGTGGATGGCGCTGTGGGTTAAAGCACAGAGCCTAGGACTTGCTGATCAGAAGGTCGGTGGTTTGAATACCCGCAACGGGGTGAGCTCCTGTTGCTCGGTCCCTGCTCCTGCCAACCTAGCAGTTCAAAAGCACAACCAATTGCAAGTAGATAAATAGGTACGGCTCCGGCGGGAAGGTAAACGGCGTTCCCGTGCGCTGCTCTGGTTCGCCAGAAGCGGCTTAGTCATGCTGGCCACATGACCCGGAAGCTGTACGCCAGCTCCCTCAGCCAATAAAGAGAGATGAGCGCCGCAACCCCAGAGTCGTCCGCGACTAGACCTAATGGTCAGGGGTCCCTTTACCTTTTACACACAACATTGCATGTTGTACACACGCACCTTAGCTTTGGCCCACAATCTGTGTAACTCTGAAGCAGTGTTTTGAGATGATGTCCTTTTTGTGATGAGGCTGCTCCAATCCCCCCTTGACCCGGGAACGCTGCAAAGAAGGTTTCTAATGCAGGTTTAATTTGTCCAGGTCTGAGCTGCTTGCTGCTCCTTGCAGATGTGATCACGACCGCTAGACGCCTGGGTCCCTGAGCAGCTATCCCTGTGCTCCCTTGTGGGCCTGTCCAAGGGATTGTGTGACTACGCAAAATGGAATGCACGGCGAAGGAATGTGCTGCTGAAGGCCTGAACTTCTGTGCAGGTGGACGGAACTAATTGGTTCCTATTGCAGGACTTTCTGCACCGGCTTCCTATTTTGGAATGTCTCCTGGGGGCACTCAGCTTACTGCTGGATGTGTCAGTGGTAGTTTAGAATCGTTTCCGCACAGATTTAAAGCAGAACATGTGCAAACGTTCTCTGGATAAAGCTAGTTGGCTTTTCCAGAAAGCAGGCAGAGAAACGCTTTGTGTGTATTTTCTTTTTTGCCCTCTCATAAAACTGGAATATGGGACCATCTGATGAAGCTGAATCTTGAAGGATTCAGTGCCGATGAAATAAAGTGAACCTTTTTCAGAAGCCGAACATCTAACGTGGCTTCCGCTTGAGTGCAGCCAATCGGAAGCTGCGCCTTGGTTTTCGAGCCGTTTTGGGAGTCGAACGGACTCCTGGAACAGATTAAGTTCGAGAACCAAGGTACCGCTGTATATTAATGTATGGTAATGTAACAGTGGAGGGACGTGGGTGGCGCTGTGTTCTAAACCCCAGAGCCTAGGGCTTGCCGATCATAAGGTCGGCGGTTCAAATCCCCGCGACGGGGTGAGCTCCCATTGCTCGGTCCCTGCTCCTGCCAACCTAGCATGCCAAAAAGTGCAAGTAGATAAATAGGTACCGCTCCGGTGGGAAGGTAAACAGTGTTTCCGTGCACTGCTTTGGTTCGCCAGAAGCGGCTTAGTCATGCTGGCCACATGCTGTACGCCGGCTCCCTTGGCCAGTAAAGCAAGATGAGCGCCACAACCCCAGAGTCGTCAGCGACTGGACCTAACAGTCAGGGGTCCCTTTACCTTTAATGTAACAGTACTTTTTATCTCCATTCTCACTCACTTTTGTCTTCCTCCCCCCCCCACTCGTATCATTTTATAAATGAAATTTTTCTAATCGAATATTTATAATATTATAGGTAAAAGAGCAGTGTCAGAATAAAAAGCTGTCCGTGGCTCTCATCCTGGATTGTGATGATCAGTCATGCTGGCGGATGGAGGACGCAACCACATCCTTTCGTGGCTCAAAACTGAGGTTACAGTTTAGGGAACCTACCATAGACACAGATAGTGAGGTTACAGTTTAGGGAACCTGTGGTTTAAAAAAAATCTGCTTTTTTCTGCTGGTGACCTGTTGCTTCTTCTTCTGCTGCTGCCTAGAACTTGTTGGGACGAGACGCTTTTCTTGTGCAAAGGGCAGCTAATTTCTCTTTCCAAACCCAGGACCACAGGATCTACTCGGGTTGTTGGAGACAAGAACGGCATTGATGCAAAAAGGGTTTGCCTCCAAGTAGCCTTTTTATTTCAAGAAATGCAGGTCCTGTGTATCGGACAAAGGAGGCACCTTTCTATCAGATCAGACTGTCTAACTCAGCGTTGACTTGGGTGGCGAACCTTTTCCCGACTGGGGGCTGCATTTCCTTCTAGGGAACCTTCTGGGAACCACATTCCCGTTGGCTGGGTGGTGTCAAAAGTGGGCAGAGCAACAAACATGTTACTTTTGCACTGTAGGCCATAGCTGTCAACTTACAGATTTGAAAATAAGGGACCAGCAGCCTCGAAAACAAGGGATCAGCAGCCAAAATAAGGGATTTTCAAAACACGGGTACTGTATGTTCAACTTCTGAGCCCCTCCGAGCCAAAGGCAGAAAGTCCAGCCAGCAGCCAAACAAAGCCTCAAGCGGTGGTTCCCAAAGCGCAGCAACCCAGCAAAGGGGATGCAGCAAGGAAAACCACCGTCACCTCTCCGCTGGGAAGCGCTGAGCAAAGGCGAGTCCCCAGGCAACGCGGCCGATTTGATCGGCACAAGGCATGCAAGCTCCACCCCCCAGTCGTTCTTAGACTCCTTATTGGGTGAGCAACGCAGCCAAGCAACACAGTTGGAGCCTCCCTCCTCCCTGGCCGGCAGGGAGGGAGGGAGAGGAGCTGCTTCCTTTGAAACCCGGGAAATTTAAGGGACATAATCAATAAGGGACAGCAGCGGGACACGGCGCTGGGATAAGGGACTTTCCTGCCAAATAAGGAATGGTTGACAGCTATGCTGTAGGCTAGTTTCTGCAAATGCTCACATGTCCCTGTCTTTTCTATGTCCAGACAAGCAGGAGGCATGATCAGGGTTCAAGGGCACATTCCAGCCAGGCGAAAAACACTTGGGGTGCAAAGAAGGTCCTTTAGGAGGAGTTCCAAGGGCCACATAAAGAGATATGGGGGCCACATTAGGCCCCCAGGCCCGAGGCTCCCTGACTGTTCTCTATCTATCTATCTATTCTCACTGGCAGTGGCTTTCCAGGGTCTCCAGGTTCTTTCCTATCACTTTCATAGAATTGTAGACTTGGGAGGGATCCCAAGGTCATCTAGTTCAACCCGTCCAACTTTGTACAGTACCTGATTGTTTTTAAACTGGGGATCCAGCTGGATTAAATGTTGGGACCCCCCCCCCATGCAAAGCACAGGCTCTGCCCCAGTTACGTTTTCTTCTGACGCCATCATCCACACCATACATTTAAAGCGCTATGGTACTGCTTTAAACAGCCCTGGCTTCCCCCAAAGCATGATGGGAGATGTAGTTCATTAAGGGTGCCGAGGGCTGTTAGGAGACCCCTCATTCCCCTTCACAGAACTATAATTCCCAGAGCAGTTTAACCATCAGTCCCTCTTTGCAGGGACCTCTGGGAATTGTAGTTTGTTGAGGGGAATAGGGGGCCTCCTAACAGCTCTCAGCGCCCTCCACAAACTACAGCTCCCAGAATTCTTTTGGTGGAAGACAGCTGGAAAGTGTTTTCACAGCAGTTTCAATTTATGTTATGTACATATATTATTTTCAATGCATGTTGGCATTACTGAGATGCAGGAAAACCGAGTGTCTCCAAGCAACATATCTGCAGGAAAAGACGGTGCCCTCCTGCCTCCTCAAGAGCCCAAACTAGGATGATAAAATACCTTGATCCTTGGGCACGTCCACCAAAGGTGGTAGAAAGTACCTTCAGTTTCCTTACATTTCCAACATTTATTATTGGGCGTCAAGGATCAAGGTCTTCTGGGAAATGATTTATAATGAAATGAAAAAGGTGCTTAAATGCACATTCGTGAAGAAACCAGAAGCCTTCCTCCTGGGCATGGTAGGCCAATTGGTGTCAAGGAAAGATAGGACGTTTTTTATGTATGCTACAACAGCAGCAAGAGTACTTTTAGCAAAGTATTGGAAGACACAAGAACTACCCACACTGGAAGAATGGCAGACCAAGGTGATCGACTACATGGGACTGGCGGAGATGACTGGCAGAATCCGTGACCAAGGGAAAGAGACGGTGGAAGAAGACTGGAAGAAATTTAAAGTTTATCTTAAGAATTGTTGCAAAATTAATGAATGTTAAAATGTCTTGGGTAATGCAAAATAGAATTGCAGTGATAAACAATTGGATATGAGAAAAAAGATTTAAAGAAAGTGCTATAAGAAATTGAAATTAGGGGTTGCTGAAATGATTTAAAACAGGGATGCAGAAAGGGGAGGTATGGGGAAGTCGCTGAAAGAAGGTTTCAGGAAAGAAAGGTCAAGAAATTATACGTGTTTATATGTTTGTCTGTTTATGTATTGTGTTGTATTGTCTTTAATATGTGTTGAAAAACCAATAAAAAATTTATAAAAAACAAACAAACTAGGATGATAAAATAAATCACTATTGAGATTATTTGTGCAGGTGCAGCTGTTTGCAGGGAAAACACATTTAAAATTCGATTATATTGATATTTGAGTGCGAGCAACGGTTTTCCAGCAGATGTGGTGTGGATATTATAGATTTACTGATAACATGTTATCTAGTTGCTGTGTTGAACAACATTCATAGGTACTAATTTAATACCCACGACATGGCATATTAATTAAGCTCACTTCATGAATATTAACAATCCCGTGGTGATTAAACGTTATCTGTTTATAATTAACGTCTTTAATTTAGAATGCTTTTAATGAGGCGCTGCCGCTATTGCGAAAAAAATAGTAGTATTAATCATACAGAACACGTATGATATAATAAAACCGCCCATGAACGTAAGAGGCTGATTTGGGCGCGATTTCCCTGAGGTGAGGGAAGGTGGGGCCGGGCGCACTCGCGCATGCGCGCCGAGATACAAACCCACCCCTTGCCGCTCCTCTGAGCGACAGAAGCGCGAGGGCCGAGCAGAGGCGGAGCGTAGAAGAGCCAACCAATCGGGCGGCTGGGTAGGTGTGGCCACCCCCACGCGTGCGCAAAGCCCTCCCGTTGGCCTTCCCGAGCGGCCGCTCTTTTCAATCAGAAAGGACTGGGCGGGTCCCGCTTTTGTTTTTGTTGTGATTGTGGGCGGGTCCTTGCTGGGTTCGCCACCGCCCCGCCCTCTTCATAAAGAAAAATCCTTGTAGGGATGCGCATGCGCTCGGTGGTCGAGGGGGGCGTGTCGGAGAGGGCGGCCGTGCGCAGGCGCAGCGGCTCCTCTGGGCAGCGGCGGCGCCCGCGCGTCGTCAGTTGGGTCAGTGCCGCCGCCTCGCACGGAGCTGGGCGCTCCTTCTCCCTCACACGGAAGCCGCTCGCTCCGCGCCGAAGCTCCCGCGCCCAAGCGGATAGTATGGTGGATTACCACGCTGCCGGGCAACCCTCTTATCAGTACGGCGGCAACGGGCCGGGCATCGGCGACTACATGGCTCAAGAGGACGACTGGGACCGGGACCTCCTGCTCGATCCAGCCTGGGAGAAGCAGCAGCGCAAGGTGAGCCCGGAGGAGGCGCCTCCCCGCTTCCCTCCTCAGCTGCGGAGAAACAGCCTTAAAAACAAAAAGAGAGAGGGGCGAGGGTTCCTCTGGGCATGTGCAGAGTACTGCTCCCTTGGCCCCTTCTCTCTCTCCCTTACCTCAGGACCGGGGTGAGAAACAGCCTTAAAAACAAAAAAAAGAGAGGGACGAGGGTTCCTCTGGGCATGTGCAGAGTGCTGCTCCCTTGGCCCCTTCTCTCTCTCCCTTACCTCAGGACTGGGGTGAGAAACAGCCTTAAAAACAAAAAAAGAGAGGGGCGAGGGTTCCTCTGGGCATGTGCAGAGTGCTGCTCCCTTGGCCCCTTCTCTCTCTCCCTTACCTCAGGACTGGGGTGAGAAACAGCCTTAAAAACAAAAAAAAGAGAGGGGCGAGGGTTCCTCTGGACATGTGCAGAGTGCTGCTCCCTTGGCCCCTTCTCTCTCCTTTACCTTAGGACTGGAATTATTATTATTATTATTATTATTATTATTATTATTAGGTGGTCTTATGCACTCCCTCGTTGTCCCCGGGGGCTTGTGTGTGTGTGTGTGTGCGCGCGCGCGTGCGTGTCTGTGTGAATCCGTGCAAGTTTAATTTTTTTTAAACGGGAGAAAACTAAAGCTCCAGAAAAGGAGGTCGCGGGCGGGGGGGGGGGGAGAGAGAGAGAAGCTTGCAAGTCTTGAGTTAGGAGAACGTGGCGCGATCCTGAGTGGGGTTTTCCCCGTAGGTGGTGGTTCTTCCCCGCGTTGGGCGAGCAAAAAAAAATTAAAATTGCTTCCGAGGGTGGGGTAGGAATGGGGATCGGGAAAGAGGCTTCCACGGCCTGGCCTGGAGCAGCGATCTTCAGCCTTTGCAAGACACCAGGAGATCCGCCTTTAACCCGAGCGTGCATTTTGGGGAGCCATTTCTCCACCTTCCTTGACATACCTTTGCATGGTGGCAGCGCTCCTGTTGTGACCACCAGTGGCTTAGAGAAGGTAGAAGTGTGGTTTGGGGGGGGGAGTCCGAGGTAAGAGATTGGGGGGACCAGTGGGTTTTGATGGGGTGTGCTGAGATCAGCGGTGGAGGCAGCAGCAAGATTACACACTGGAGGGCATCTATATAATATATATATATATAATAACAACGTCAATAGTAATTATTATTTGCGGCTTACCGCTTTGCTCTGGCCTTGAGGAACTTACCTTTCTCCACCTTTCCCTTCTGTTCCTCCCCTGCCTGTCTTCCTTTTTAGTTTGTGTAGCCCTGGCGGTAGGGCCTGTCTGGTGTGTGTGTGTGTGTTTTAATTGCCCTGAGCTGCTTTGGGAGACAATGGCTGTCTGCGTGTTATTTATTTGTAATCTCGCTTTCCAAAGTGCACCAGGTGTTGTACAGATAATAAAAAAAAAATGCACTTACCTCTGAGTCCTGTGTGAGCTTTTGGCTGCTTGTGCCCTAAAGGGAGAGGCGTTCCTTTGCGGGTGGGGGGGGGATAATATGGTGGGGAGAGGGGTTTTCAGTGCCTGGGTGTGTGATAATGTTGTGATGTGAGGATTGGAGGAGGCAGAGAGACGGGGCATGTGGGGTTTTTTCCATAGAGGGGTGCAGGGGTTTCTTGCCAGTGGGGTGATGGTGGACAAAGGGCAGCCCAGGGTGGGGATAGGAGCCCGAACGTAGACTGTGATAGGGGTACAGAGAGCCCATGCTTACTCTGGTCTGCCAAACAGTGGTTCTGAATCTGGATTCGGTGTGTGTGTGTTGGGGGGGTGTTCAGTAGATCCTGGGGGTGGAAGTGAAATCGCATGATCTAGGAATATGACAAAGCACACCAAAGGTAAGGTGTAAGGGGAAGCTAGATTATCAGAGGGCCTGTTTTGCCCTGGACACTCTTAGATGTATAGTTCTGTGCAGGTCTACTCTGAAACAATCCCTTGAGACTTTCCCCCTGTTGCAGGACTGCAGTCGCCTTGTATTGTGGAGGGTTGTGGGTGGCAGGTAGGTGTTACGGGACCGAGACTTCTGGGTGTGGGGTTTGTTGGCTTAGGGGGCTGACAGTGTGCTTTGTGAGGTGTGGGTTCTAGACAGGAGAAAGCCAGGGGCTGCATTTTGGGGGCATAAACCCAGAAGGGGCAAAGAGTTGGCTAGGGACTGGAAATGAATAGGGCACTAGCACGTGCTGATCCTGGAGGACGTTATTTCGCAGTGATACCTTTCTGTTTCATGTTGGGGTGGCAGTGGCCGAGTTCTTGGGAGGAGAGAAGGGAGCAAAACGTTGGCCGGGGTGGTGGTGAGGTCTGTGGGGTGCCTGTTTTCTAGGTGCTGCTGCCTGCGATGGAGAGTTGGGAGGGCAGGTGTGGGCCTAGAGAAGAGGGCACACAGGATGCAGCTTAGTCACTGTTCAAGGTGGCTGGAGTTTGCTTATGGAAATGTTGATGGAGGTGGGGGGGGTGAGCAGGGAGTGGTAGGAAGAGGAGGAGGAGAGGCAGTGCTGGGTGGGGCAGCTTAACTTGCCTGGTGAAGAGCACGTGTTGCCAGCCATCCCTCTCCCAGCATTCTCCCTTGATTGATTCATCCTGCAGAGGGGGATGGGGAAGAGCCGCTGGAAGGAATGACTGCTGCTTCCCGCCTCCCCCCCCCCCCCCAATCCCTCTTCCCTCCTCAGCTGCTGGGGAAGCGTTTTTTAATTACAAACTGGCTCACCACAGAAAACCCCCCTGGGAGATCTGGGCTGCTCAGTTAGCATCCCCGTACATCACACACCATTTTTATGGGTGATGTGTATGTTCTCTTCCCTTGGAGCACTTCTCTCCCCACAACCCAGGCTGGGGTGGCTTGGCCATTAAATGCTGCAAAAGAAGGGGAAGTTGTATACGGGTTTTCCACCCACTGCCCCCTTTCTCTCTCGCGCCCCCCCCCCACCGCTCCCTGCCTCCATCCTAATGTGTCTGGACTTTATTAGATTGGAAGCCTGTGGCCAAGGACTGTTCTTTTCCAAAAAATGTGCAGCATTTAGACATTTTAGGGCCTTCATAAATTAATGACAATAGTGCAAACATTTGCTGCCTCGGGCATTGCTCATAGATGATTGGTAAATGTAATCCCCCTGCCCCCCTGTAGTTAAAAGCCACTTCATTGCGTGGTTTTATTGGACAAGTCCGACAAGTCCAGCCCTTGAAAGCCAGGCCTTCAGTTTCCCCTGCTGTTGTTAGCCAGCTCCCTGAGGTCAGCTGTCATGTCCAGTAGCACTGACTTGCACTGATTGTGCCTGGCCCCCCCCCCCCCATACTGGGCTGCCAGGGTTTCTGCTCTCATATCTGTGGCTTGTGATGTGGAAGTAGTCTTAGGGGCAGACTAAATTCCCGAGCTGCCTGCGCTGTTTAACTGTAGCAAATCCCTCTGCAGTTTGCTCAGTGTTAAAGCCATGTGCTTTGTGTGTGGCAAAGGCTTACATTAACAGACAGCCTCGTTTATTGCTTTACGGATCCTCCCCACCACCACCTTGTGCCTCTCAGATCTGAGAAGCACGTGTGTGTGTGTGTGTGTGTGTGTGTGTGTGTGTGTGTACAATGTCTACAACCTCTGTCAATTGCATAGTACTGTGTGTGTGTGTTTCAGTCGCAGGAGTAGCTAACGTGTGTCCAGACCACTGGCCATGCTGGCTGGAGTTGAAAGAAGTCTGTTGTCTTTCAGTGCAGTCGCTCCTGTTCTAGAGGAAAAAGTCTGCTGCATCTGGGAGACGAGAGTTGGGAACTTGGGTCTATTTGGTCCTGCTGTTTCCACGATGCTCTTGCCCTGGCACCCCCTCCTTTTACAATAAGACTAACCTACCTTACAGGGTCGCTGTAAGCATTGCTAGAGCGAATGTGTGCTAATACTCCAGCAGCACTTTACTGTATATAATATCATTTAGTGTTACAATTATTGGGAGGGAATACACAAGGGTGCTTTCTAAAAAGCCGTATCTTTATACCGATCAATAGCAGCTGTGTGGCGATTTCATTTTCCAATAACCTCTTTTTTTTTTTTACCGGACTTAACCCTCAGGCTTCTGGTCCAGCTTTCCTCCTTCCAATCCGCAGTGGTCAACGTTCCTCACTTTTGTCTTCAACCTCAAGTCATGTAGAATTTCTGTTATAAAATCCTAGTTACCTTGCTGAGTGCTAGGAGGGGGAAATCTCCCCCTCTTTCCCCGCCAGTCCCCAGTGCCTGCGAAATTACTCCAAGACTTTGGAAGAATATCCTGGCTGTTGCGGACGTTGCGTTTGTATCGTCCAGCAGAGCATTTGTGCTCTGGATTTGAATGGCAAGCGGTGGTGGGCCATCTGCTATTTAGTTTAATTATCTTAATTGCACGCTGTCTTAAGGCTCAGCTAAGAACAGCGGAGCCAAATTCAAGGAGGCATGGGACTCTGTACTGGCTCTGAGTTGGCAGGAAGAAAGTCCTTGCGGGAATATATTTTTTCTGAATAGAATGAGCATGTGTTGCTCAAATACATGTAACAAGCCTCAAACTTTCAAGACCCTCCTTGCATGCTCGGCTCCTCGGCCTCCCCTCCCCTCAGAAATATCTGGGCTGAAATCAAGATACCAGAGAGTAGTAGCCACTAGACTTAATGGCACGGCTTGCTGTGTGAGAGCCAAGCTAATGACTTTCCCATGTTTCTGGCATAGTTGCAACCTGGAGGGAATGTGTATGTGTCTCTCCGAAAGCCTGTTCACGTAACAGTTGCTGGGGGAGGAAAAGGTGCGGCCTCTTAAACGCTGAACGGTAGCATCGTGCTCCTCCCACTACACCTGGCGACACAGGCTTTGAATCAACCTTGTCGCTGTGACGTTGCACCTGAGCTATTTTTATGGGGCAGGCGCAGCCAAGAGCAAAGCGTGCCAGGCAGCATATGGCTTCCACACCAGAGGAAGGGCTTTCAAGGTGTCGTCGCACAGATGATCTATTCCTTTCTCCGCCTTCTTTCCGTCCCCCCCCCCAGAATGGAAAACTTGGGTTGAAACTTGCACACGTTCAGCAGTACACACTTGGCAAGTGAAAAAAGAAAGTTGAAAAATAAAATAAAATGGAGGCAGAAAGGGGGTGGGAGTCTGGGAAATTTTTTTTCGTTCTCCCACCTGCCAATGGGTTGTGATCATAAAGGATTTGGGCTTCAGGTGCGATCCCTGGAATATAACCCCCGCGTCAGTTGCAGGTTTATTGTAATTTATTCCTCTGTGGTGCCATTTCAGGCTGAAAATTGATGGGTTGAGCTTCATGTTGGAAAGCTTGTTTGCAGGAAATTCCCCTTGCACATTTTTTAAAAAAAACATGCATGTAGGGGTGTTGTATGGAGGCTTGGCTATGAAAACTTGATATGTTAGTTTGCTTCATGCAAAGGGCTTTACTCACCTGCAGTCCAAAGTGATGCACTGCAGCATTCTGATACTTGTATAAATGAGCTCTCTCTCTCTTTTTTTTTGAGAAATATTTATTAAAGTTTTACAAAAACAAATATACAAAAACACATAATAAAAGAAAAAAAGAAATAAAAATAAACACACAGAAAAAATAAGAAAAATTAAAAACAATTCCGTTTTTCATAACTTAAAACTCATTTGCTTGTTTCTTTGACCTCCTCACACCTCCCCTTCTTGTATTCCCATTTAGATAATCAAATCAGCAAATCCTTACCCTCTTTCATTTATCTTATCTCTATAACTTAACATTTTATAACTCTGTATTTTCATCCATTATCAATTCATTTTTGCATATTCTTATTAACTTTATTGCTAATACCACTTATTTCCAATCCAACATCATTTTAATTATATTTTTACCTATTTATAACCCTTTTTCCATATTCTCTTAAAGCATTACAGCTGGAAACCACTTAATTTCTATCCAACATCATTCTAACATTCATTAATTTTACAATATTTCTGTAGATAGTCTTTAAATTTCTTCCAATCCTCTTCCACCAACTCTTCTCCCTGGTCTCGGATTCTGCCAGTCATTTCCGCCAATCCCATATAGTCCATCACCTTCATCTGCCACTCTTCCAAAGTGGGTAAATCTTGTGTCTTCCAATACTTTGCGATAAGTATTCTTGCTGCTGTTGTAGCGTACATTAAAAAAGTTCTGTCCTTCTTTGGCACCAATTGGCCGACAATGCCCAGAAGGAAGGCCTCTGGTTTCTTCAGGAAGGTATATTTAAATACCTTTTTCATTTCATTATATATCATCTCCCAGAAAGCCTTGATTCTTGGGCACGTCCACCAAAGGTGGAAGAATGTACCTTCAGTAAATGAGCTCTCTTTCCCCCTCCTCCAATAAGCTGGTGCCTTGAACTACAGCTGCCTGGTGCTATTGGTAGCAGTTGTCCGGAACATCAGGACACCAGGTATGAACCGGGGGAAACCGATATGAGCTGCTCCTCTCTTTGTTTTTCCGACGAAATTCTCAACAAGCAACTGAGCCGTAATAGCCTTCTCCCTCCCATCCTTGGTCTGGGACAGATTAAAGAAAAAGGGGTGTGTTGGGTCTGTTGCCGCATTCAGGCCATGTTCAGAGCTTGGAATGTCAGCGAGGAGCCCACGCCATAACTTGGCATTTGCATAGGCGTTTATTTATTACCCTCATATTGCAGGTTGGAGGAGCAGGGTGGAGGGTGGTGGTTTGTCTAAGGCCCTGCAGGGAGGTACAAGCTGGGATGGGCTTTGAACTGGAGAGATCCTGACTCCTAGTTCCTCTGCGGCTTTCCGTTCGCCTCTCCTGAGCCTTTCCGCCCGGCCGAGGCTCCTTGGCGACTTCCTGAATTGCCCTGACGTGAGCAAACCGAGCCTCCCCTTTGTGAACCGGATGCGCAGTTAGGTAGCCATCTGGAATCGATTGTCCATAGCCATTTCAGTCCTGCTGGGCTGTAGCTCTGCACCATGTTGCTCCCGGGCCCCGAACTCTTGTTCAAACATTGTTATGGCAAAAGTGTTTGGCCAGAGAGACTCCTACTGCTTCTGTGCTGATCACACTTTGATAAACATCCTTTAAGTCACATTCTCAACCAAAGCTCAGATTTCTTCTATTGAAAAAACAACAACAACCAAAACTGCTCTGGTTGTGCGCTTGGAAGTGGAAAATCTGACTTTCTTTCCTCATGTGGCTGAAAGATGGGGGAACGTCAAGCTTGTAATGGTCAGTTTTACCCCAAATGCTGAGGAAACTGGTCATTGTCCTCACCCCCAAGATGAAAATTCTACTTTTTTTTTTTTACAGGTCCTAAACTTAGAGGTTTAGCTATATTTATTCTGGGATTTGGAGCTTACTTTGGAAGCAAAAGGTGTATGATGCGTTCTGCTGCAAATTCTGGATTATGTTGCTTTTTCCAGTGACAAATGGGCACCTTTCTTAGGGCAGCATGAAAGAGCGATCTGGGAATGCCGAGTCCACGAAGGTCAAGGGAGGGTGTGCGTCGCCGCCCTATCAATTTCTGTACGTCAAACACTAGTGCCAATATTTGAACAGCGGGTGACATTCCTGTGTCGTGTGGCTTCCTGTTGCGTGTGGTTAGGCACGCAATATCTTCAAGTGTATAGGAGTCATTAGTTTAAGGTGTGCTGGATTTGGACAATTCAGCCCTGTTTCTCTGCGTTGATTGCTTCATATTGACAAAGGTAGCTACTGTCTGAAAGGGTTGGACAAGGCTTGCAGCCCTTTTACCTGACCCAGAAACGATCTTAATGTGGTTTGCAGACTTATTCCGTACTAAAGAACTGTGCAGGTGGGACGCGGGTGGCGCTGTGGGTTAAACCACAGAGCCTAGGACTTGCCGATCAGAAGGTCGGCGGTTCAAATCCCCGCGACGGGGTGAGCTCGAAAGTACGTCAAAAGTGCAAGTAGCAGTTCGAAAGTACATCAAAGTGCAAGTAGATAAATAGGTACCACTCAGGCGGGAAGGTAAAAGGCGTTTCCGTGCGCTGCTCTGGTTCGCCAGAAGCGGCTTAGTCATGCTGGCCACATGACCCGGAAGCTGTACGCCGGCTCCCTCGGCCAATAAAGTGAGATGAGCACTGCAACCCCAGAGTCGGTCATGACTGGACCTAATAGTCAGGGGTCCCTTTACCTTTTCCTTAAAGAACTGTGCAAAGTTTCTTGTTCTCAAAAGGTACGGAGGGAGAACGGCTGTTGATGAAGAAGGTTCAGAAAAATTTGTTTAAAAACCGTCGCTGATTTCAAAACTTGCAAGTCAATTTGAAGGGCTGATTGGTGGTCTTTAACCGGCAAATATGCCTCCCAAAGTTACTAGCCTGCTAGTGGCTGATAGAGGAGGGATGGAGGAGATCTGCATTGCTATGCTGGGTGTGTGAAGGAGGGTTTTGCCTCTCTCTCTGTCTCTCCAGCAGCCCGCTTGGTTTCTGTGTTGAGCCCAGAGGAGGGATGGAGTTCTGCATCTCAACCATGCCAGCCCACTTGCCCAACTGCATGCCTGTGGCTGCCAGGCAGGTCCTTAGATACTTCTGATTCTTGTGTTTAATTTCTGAAGAGGTTTTTAGTTCTTGAGAATGGAGTATTCCTTCTCCCCTCTGCCTTGGACGTTGCAAAACACAGCAGGCAGACATTGTAACACTTCCCAACACTGAATTATTGCTGAGTTGATATGAAACAGTTTCTGGTGCAGTTTAGGGGGCAGCAACACGCCACGTTGTAGAGAGGAGAAATGCAACTTTGTATCTCTTTTGGCACACAACTTGGGGAAATCCGCTGCCGTTTACAGTGGTACCTCAGGTTACATACGCTTCAGGTTACAGGCTCTGCTAACCCAGAAATATTACTTCGGGTTAAGTACTTTGCTTCAGGATGAGAACAGAAATCGTGCTCCGGTGGCGCGGCAGCAGTAGGAGGCCCCATTAGCTAAAGTGGTGCTTCAGTTTAAGAACAGTTTCAGGTTAAGTACAGACCTCCGGAACGAATTAAGTACTTAACCTGAGGTACCACTGTACTTGGCAAAAGTAAAGGGCGTTAATTCCGTTTGGAAATCTGGCAAAGGTGCGATCAGGTTGTGCTTTGTGAGCAATCCTGGGGTGTTGGTGTTTGCCTACCCTTCTGCTCCCATTTGCTCGAGCTTTTCAAGGCCACAGGAAGGCAGAGCTGGTGCTGCCGATGCCAGTGTCTTTCTTTCCATTTCCATATTTTCTTTCCATACTTTTACCCAATCTTCCAATTGTATGTTATATCCAAAATCTCTGGCCCAGTGTATCATAACCGACTTAACTTCCTCATCCATTGTATACCATTCCAACAACATTTTGTACATTTTTGACAATATCTTACGATCATTATTTATTATTTCTATTTGAAATTTTGAGGCGAATAGATATTCCATTGTGGCGACCGACTGCAACCTAGATTCAAGGTACCATTTGGCACCTGGCTTATATACCCAAGTTTAACCCTGTCCAATGCTATTCCTGGCTTCCATACTGCCATCCCAGGTTTCAATTCAAGGGGTGAAGTCCTCCAGCGTGGAATTATCGGAGACCATAAACACTTGGAGGGCCACACCACAGGTTCCCCATCACTCCCGATTTGAATTCAGTGGGCCAGGCACGCTGGGTTTGTCCTGGTGCAAACAGACTGTTTGGGGGGCAGGTTGCCATTCACCCACGAGGCAGAGGTGGGTAGCAAATGGCACATCTGTGTATACCAGGGATGTCCCTTGCCTTTAACCCCCCCCAAAAATGGAACTCCCCCCCCAAAAAGCTTACCAACCCCTTAAAAAACTGGGCTCTTCTCCCTTAAAAAAGCCCAGCAACTTTGAACTGATCCCCAAATAGCAGTTCTTGGTCCCAGGCCTTTTTAACCAGCTTCTGGCAATCTTTGTAAAGCCAGTGATCCTTTTAAATTGTTCAGTCTTCCCCTGAAACAAAACAGGGTGCAATGTCTTGAAGGATCTCCCCCAGGTGATGGTTTAAATTTGCTCATGGTATCTTCTGGAGTGGGGGGGCAGTGAGGTGCTGGAGTTTTGAAAATGGCCGTGTAAAGTCACTTTGGGAAGTTGTGTGCCCACTTGTGAGGTTTGCAAGCTGTGTGTGGCTGTTACGTGCCTCGTTCTCAGGGAAAGTGCGGGGGGGGGGGAGTGGGTCTGCGCTGGAATGTGAGCTATGCACAGTTTCAATAGCATTGTGCGACTGTTTGCATCTCCTGTGTTGTCCTACCGAGAGTCTGTTGCAAATAAACAAAAGCCGCTCTGCATTCCAGCTTTGTGTTTTCACGAACTTCCCAATCTTGGAAGCTTTTCTGTAAGGAAAGGGGACAAAACGAGTGACTGCTGGCTGGTTCTACCTTGCTAGGAAAAACACTGGCTTCTGAAGCGTACTAACCTTTCTCCTTCCCTCCCACCCTTCCTCTTGCGAGGCAACGGCCGTAAATTGTCCTTGTACGTCGGAGGATCTGCTTCCAAGTTTCTGGTGGTTTGGAAGCCATAGCCAAGCGCTGCATGAAAAGCTTTTCTTTTTCCCTGAGCTGGTTGGACGGGCTGGCAGATGAATCATCTCTTATTAGCTTGCCTATGTAACAAATCATGATTTAAATTTCACTCGATTGGAGCACATCCAGAAAGCCAAGTTGTCCCGACTGAGGCGAGTTGCATATGAGCGTCTCTTGGGCCGCCAAGTTACAACACTTCGCCCTAGAGCTCCCGGTCGATGAGGTCTGTGGTTCAATAGCTGCCTTGTCTAACAGTTTGAGAGTCGGCCCTCTGTCGCTTACCCCTTTGCTGCATGCTGACAAGCCACATCAAAGCATTTTGCCAGATGACGATGAGTGTGCGTGCAGGATTTCTACAAGAATAGATTAAAGGGATGTAAACAATTGGTTCCAAGGGAGCTGAGACTTGCACAAAGAGAAGACTTACCGGAGCTATGGGTTTATGGCCATGTTGACAGTAAAAAATCACTAGCCTTTTTGATCACTTGTTACTTAGCTGCAGTGTTAGAAATTAGCCAGGTGCCAGGTGCGTTTTGCGACTAGATCGGGTTCCATTGCGACCAGGTTGGCGATGGACGTCTCCATCTGGCTGGCTCTTCTTCCAGCGGGTCAGCAGAAGAGCTTATTTATTGCATTTCTATCCCACCTTTTTCTCCAAGAAGTTCATCCCCCTCCTCAGTTAATCCCGGCAACGGCCCTGCAAGGTAGGTGAGGAGGCTGTGACGGACTCCGAGGTCGCCCAGTGAGCTTCGTGACCGAGTGGGGATTCGAACCCTGATCTCCCAGGTCCTAGTCTGGCACTCTAACCATTACACCGCACTGGCTTCCTAGAGCCCTTCTGCTGTGGGGCAGCTCTGCAAATTAAGCAGTTAAATAAATATGGGGAACACAAAATGTCACCTAGAGAAGGAACTGAAATATTTTCCCTTTTTTATTTATTCTGGATTGTTTTTGTTTGATGTTTTAATGTGCTGTGAACTGCTTTGCACATCACAGGCTTGCTTTTTGGAGAGCCTGCTTCTCCTTGGCGACATCTCATTGTGCACATGCAATGTTGAAAGGTCTGGAAACCTGTGGGTGGGGCCTGCGCTGTGGGTCTCTCCCCCCTCCTCCTGAATTGGCGCCATTATGATTGGTTTCACCCATGTTCCTTTCAGGGCCTTTTTACATTACAGCCATACCATGGGATGAACCCACAGAAAACAACAAGTGCTGTCACCCGGAAAAAGGGGGGCTAAATTGTGGTGGGACCCAATTGGAACACATCAAGTTTTGCCTGATTATTCTAACTCCACGCCGGCCAGGGGCTGTTCACAAGCCAGGACAAACAAATTCAGCAGGTGCAGAAGAGAAAGCAATTACCGTATTTTTTGCTCTATAAGACTCACTTTTTCCCTCCTAAAAAGTAAGGGGAAATGTGTGTGCGTCTTATGGAGCGAATGCAGGCTGCGCAGCTATCCCAGAAGCCAGAACAGCAAGAGGGATTGCTGCTTTCACTGCGCAGCGATTCCTCTTGCTGTTCTGGCTTTGGAGATTCAGAATATTTTTTTTCTTGTTTTCCTCCTCCAAAAACTAGGTGCGTCTTGTGGTCTGGTGCGTCTTATAGAGCGAAAAATACGGTAATCCAAATGGTCTAATAGAAATGCCAATGGATTTGGAGTAATTAGGCCTTCATTGGCGAAATCTGTTGCAATTTCTTAAATGACCGGTTCCAGTAACCTACTGACTTTAATAAGGGCAACTGTCCTTTATGGTTCTGCACCCCAGTCCGTGGGGAGGGGGAGGCAACACTTGCAAACCAGTGGGTGTTACTCATATTCTCCATCCCTGAAGTTATACAACATGGGAAGGCAAACTAAGGCCCCGTGGTCGGATCCGGCCTAATTGCCTTCTAAATCCGGCCTGCGGACGGTCCGGGAACCAGCGTGTTTTTACATGAGTAGAATGTGTCCTTTTATTTAAAATGCATCTCTGGGTTATTTGTGGGGCCTGCCTGGTGTTCTTACACGAGCAGAATGTGGGTTTTTGTTTAAAATTCATCTCTGGGGCATAGGAATTCGTTCTCCCCCCCAAAAAAAATATAGGGACAGTGAGGGACAGTGGACCAGCCCCCTGCTGAAAAAGTTAGCTGACCCCTGTTATACGAGATCCAGTGCAGTGGTTAGGTGGTCAGACAAGGACCTGGAAGACTAGGGTTCAAATCCCCACACGACCTTGAAGCTCACTGGGTGACCTTGGGGCCTACCTCACAGGGTTGCTGTGGGGGATTAAATGTGAAGGAGGAGGGGGAAATCCCGTGTTGTATTTTGAGGACCTTGGAGAAGAAGGTGAGCTATAAATACCGGTACTACAAATAAATAAAAGCAGAGGTCGGATGGCCACCTGTCATGGATGCTTCAGCTGAGATTCCTTCATTGCAGGGGGTTTGGACTAGATGACCCCTGAGTCCCTGGTCTGGTTGTATGATTCTATGAAAATCAGTTTTAGGACTGTTGCAGAGAAGTCTAGCTACTCTTCCTCTCATCCCTTGCGCCATGCCAAACTCTTGGAAGTTGCAAACTGGGATACCCATGGCGCGGCTAGACCAATATTTCCGATAAGTCTGCAGAATTGACTAGCCTTATTTTCTTGAATTTCCCCCTTTTAAAGGAATTTCTGGCCTGAAACCAGAGCCAGCTTTCTCCCCCCCCCCCTTTGACAAAAAGGGCTTCCTTCCCTGAGATGATTAACCCACCGCAGGCGAGTGGGTTACTCCCAAGGCAGTAGACCAGGGCTCACCCTCGGAGAAAGTAGTAGAAATTGTTGAAGGATTACACAAGCTTTCCATCCTGCGCCCCCCCCCCCAGGAGGAGGCTGCTGTGAGTGGGCTGTCCCAGCGCAGCCGCCCTCTTTAGTCATCTCCTTAATTTCAATGGCATTCCGCATTTTCCAGCGTGACTTCAAAAGAGCCCTTCTCTCCGAGTTTCTTCTCCCTAGCTCCTTGCCGTACACTGGCGCGCTGCTTCGCTGTAGTAATTCGAGAGGTGCCAAAAGATATACAGCTGCCACATACATTGAGAGTGGAAAATGCCCCTCCTCCTGCTCAACTTCTCCCCCCCCCTTTTCTTTTCTTTGGCTCTTTCAGTTGGATGCCTGCTGCTTCTCCATATAAGGAGAGGGTTGCGAACATGAAAAGCCACATTCGTTCACAGGACAGGTAGAGCAACTTCTTACACAAAGATCAGATATTTCGCTTTTTGAATACTCCCTCTGTTCCGAGAGCCTTTTGCTTTGTTTTTTTTGAAAGTTCTCATCTCCTTTGCCTCGTATTCAGATATCTTGTTGCAGCGGGGGAAGAAAGCCAGAACCCAAAAGTTGAAGCGTGTGTGTGTGTGTGTGTAGTGGACAATTGCCAACAAACCAGAGTGACCCAATCAGTCTGCTTCTCTTCCCGCAGCCCCACAGTTAGGGAACTTGGTTCTCTAGGCTTGACGATTCAGTTTCACAGCCTTAAGAACATAGGAAGAGTCTTCTGGATGGGGCCAATGGCCCATTAGTTCAGCACCCTCTTCTCCCAGTGGCCAACCCAGATGCCTGTGGGAAACTGACCAGCAGGATCCGAGCACAAGAGCAACTCTCCCCTCCTGTGGTTTCCAGCAACTGGTACTCAGAGAACCATTGCTGTGGATCATAGCCATCCTGGCTAATAGCCATTGATAGTCTCCTCTTCCTCCGTGAATTTGTCCAGTCCTCGTTTTTTCCTTTTTTTATTTCATCGTTTATAGTTTTCGTTTCATTTTAATACACCCCATACAAAAAGAAAATATGAAGATACACAAATATCCATCACCTCCTAACAACTAAAGAAGAAGAAAATAAAAATAAACAACAACAACACCAATACATTGAATATTACTCATAATACATTGTAACGAGAGCCAGTGTGGCGTAGTGGTTAAGAGCGGTGGACTCGTAATCTGGTGAACCGGGTTCGCTTCCCCGCTCCTCCACAGGCAGCTGCTGGGTGACCTTGGGCTAGTTCTTTGAAGTCTCTCGGCCTCACCTCACAGAGTGTTTATTGTTGGGGAGGAAAGGAAAGGAGATTGTTAGCCGCTTTGGGACTCCTTAGGGCAGTGATAAAGCGGGGTATCAAATCCAAATTCTTCTTCTTCTAATGTAATGTAATGTCCAATCCTATTTTAAAGCCCACCCCAAGTTGGTAGCCATCCATGTCTCCTGTTCGAAGGAAGCAGTGCTCGGAAATAAAATAATTTGTGAAGCAGACTTTGACCCCGTTGTTTGCGCCAAGGGTGCAACCTAGAAGCATGCGAAGAATCAGGAAGTACAAGATCTGCGAGATCCGGGACCAGCGAGACTCAGCCTTTAGGCCTTATTTGGTTAGATGGATGGATACTGCTTGCTGAAAGAGTTGTGGGAAGTGAATCACTGGCTCAAGTATACCCTTGCTCTGTTCTTCCTTCTGGTTAGGTGGGATGCTTCAGTCATCTGTATCCCAGATACCCCTGAAGCCAATTCATTTTGGGGTGGACAACAGGGGGTGGGGCGGTCCCAGCCACAGATGAGCATGATAACCATACCCTGGCCCTCACCTGGTGGGCAAAGTCATCTGTGAGCCTAAGACTGCAGCTACCCATTACCCCAAACAGGCAACTGCCCATGAAAATGGCATCTGTGTGCCTCGTTCTTTCCTTTCTGCCCCCTGCACAACATTTAGTGCAACCTGCCCCGTGTCTTAATGATGTGCATCCCCCCCACATTATCCAGTGATGTGGAGCAGGTGAAATAGTGTTGTGATTCTGTTAAGTGCATGCACTTGCCATTTTGGTGTTAGCTGCCTCTTTCCAACCTCAGACTTGCCTCCTTTCATCCCAGGCTCCTGTCCCAGGTTCAGATGAACCTGTATTTGGCCCCATGTCCAGATGTTGTGTCCCTGCAGCATCTCTGCAACCTTCCCTTTGTCCCTCGGGTGGCTTCAGAGATGAGGGCTGTGGGGCAGCAACACAGACGGCAGGTGATCAGGCTGGGAAGATATCCAGCCAGCAGAAGCTCGCTGTGTTATTACATTTTTTATCTTGATCTTCCCCTGGGGAGTATATCGTTCTCTCCTCCCATGTTATCCTCACTTAACACCTTGTGGCGGAGATTCACCCCTTTCCCCAGGATGATTAAACAGGCTATCCTTGCATTTTCCATATCTAGATGTGAATGGACTCGTGTTCAGTTTTAAATGGTTTGTGTGCTCCCTGCCCCTCTAGTTTGACATGGTACATTGCAGGCTAAGCCCAGGATCCAGAGTCCTGCCTACTATTCCATGCTTGCAGCCCTTTGCACGCCCTGAAAGCTGCTCCTGAGACCCCAGGAGACCCTCCAGAGAGGGTTACCTCCAGCAGAACAACTGAAGGCAGCCTTCACCAGCCCTGGTGCGTGCCCTACAAGTGCTTCAGACTATACCTCGCAGCAGCCCTGGCCAGCACAGCTAAATCAGTAGCTGCGGTTGGCGACTTCTGGGTTTTTGTTTTTTTTAATATTTATTAAAATTTTCCACATTTAATACAAAAAATCAAAAAAGAAAAAAAAATTAAAAAAACGCATAAGGTTTACAATTCCATATTTTCAATTCCATATTTCCCTGACTTCCCCACACCTCCCCTTCTTGTATTCCAATTCAAATTGTTAGTTCAACAAGTTCCTATCCCCAGTTTTTAACCTTTTTATATTTAATTCATTTTAGAAAAACCAATTTTAACTTCTAGACATCAATATTTGTACCTCAGTGCTCAAACCTTTTTCTAAAGTCGACCCAAATTCCCTTCCACAAATTCCCCAATTTTCATACTGGTAACCAAACAAAATAAAAAACAGATTATAATTGTACACCCTTTGGATTCCCAGACCCCACCACTTCTGTATTTTACCCTGTGAACCGTCCTGAGATCTTACGATGAAGGGCAGTATATAAATCTTAACAAATTAAAGAAATAAAATCAAATCTAAAAGCTTCATTCTGTATGTCGTTAAATCAGCAGTGGGCTTATGCAGGTGCCTGAGATAAGGTTTTCGCCTCCCTGTCTCATATAACTCAGCGGCAGAGCAGTCCCACAGCAACTTGCAGGCTCTTTGTTGTGTGGGCCCACTCATAGCGGAAGAGGGCTGCGGACCCTGAATCACTATGATGGGGAAAGCGTGGGTTCTTAGAGCAGAAGCTCTCTTGGGCTTGCAACACTGGCCTCTCTTCAGCGGGGGGCATAGAAGGCTTCTGTGGTCATGGAACGAGATGGGGAAAGAGTGTCTGGGGCAGGGGTCAGCAGACTTTTTCAGCAGGGGGCCGGTCCACTGTCCCTCAGACCTTGTGGAGGGGCCAGACTACATTTTGAAGAAGAAGAAAAAAAGAACGAATTCCTGTGCCCCACAAATAACCCAGAGATGCATTTTAAATAAAATCACACATTCTACTCATGTAAAAACACGCTGATTCCTGGACCATCCGCAGGCTGGATTTAGAAGGTGATTGGGCTGGATCTGGGCCCCAGGCCTTAGTTTGCCTACCCATGGTCTAGGGCATAGGTGGGCAACCTGCTATCCCTGTCTGCCAGTAATGATGATGACGATGATACACATGGTCCCCAATGCCTCCTGAAGCTGCCCCAGTCTTCTATCACTTTGGAGTTCCTTCCTGTTTGTTTCTTCTTTATTTTTCTTGGATATTAAAGGTGTATTCCACTTATTTGATAAAATTATATACACACAAACATATGGTCGTCCCCCCACGCCTGGCGGGGGGTGGGGTGGGGGGAGGAGGCTTTTTTTCTACCTGCCTGAGAACCAATTGCATACATAGCACAGAAAGTCAGAAAGGAATCGCTTCCACTTGCTTTCCAAAACAAGTAGCTGTCCTGGTCTGTTGCACTAAAACACTCCTCCCTTGTGAGTAGACCTGCATCGGGTTGGGTGTTCTAATCTGAAGTAGTGCCGTTTGTGTTCTAGGTTAGTTAGTTTTGGAAACGGTTGGGCTCTGCCCACTGCTGGCATGCAGCCTCCAAGGGAATAGCGTCCTCAACAGAGAAAAAAAAGAAAAAGCTTGCCCAATCCTGACCTAAGAGTTGATCTCCTCTTACATACAGCGTTGAAACGGGAGAGGTCTGCCCAAGCACCTGCATGAATGTGGCCCGATGCATCCCAGGGCCAGTGCACCGTTTGTGCGGTGCCATATGATCATTGCAGGAAACTTAAGGAATTGCTTCTGTTGTGCGTTGGGGCTGCAGCGGAATAGAAAAGAGAGTGAAATAGCATTCTGCGAGTGTCATGTGTCTGTTCTGCTTATGCATGGATAGCATTGAATGCAGCCCCTAACTTATAACGGTAGCAGAATTCAGTTTATAGAATTTGGGTTACTGTGGCACAGTGTTTCGACGCTATTTTTAAGCACAGAGTGTTAGCGGCTCTGTCTGCGCTGACTCCCCTGCTTAGGCGGCTCGTCCTCACTCTGGACATGGAAAAGGCTGTCTTATATCCTGAGTCAGTATTCTAGCTCTCCAGGGCTTCAGCACAGCTCTCCCTTGAGACGCCGGGCCCAGAGCCTGGAAATTCCTGCATGCAAAGTGGTTCTTTCCAGATTTCGGATCGTGGTGGAACGGGTGCCATTCCTGCAAGGCTTGCACACGCGGTTATCCCGACTAGTGGGGATTTCACCCCTTCTCTTTCAACCTGGCTGCTGATACTCCCTCAAATGTCCTTCATAAAAGAGGGCCAGGTATGGATGAAGTGCTGGAACAGTAAGCAGAGGAATTTCTTTCTTGTCTGCTCTCCTCCCCCCAACCATTCCAAGTTGCAAATTCCGCTGGGATTTAATTTTCCTCCAGCAGGACAATGCGTCTGTGGCTTCCCTTGGCAGCCTGTGGAAATAAGGTCACTTAACTCTAGTCTGTTGGCCTTTCCTGTTCAGGCTTCAGATGGTTTCATGTGCTTGTCAAATACTGCAAGGCGACGCCAGAGTACATGCACACAGAGAGAATGGCAGCTGCCCCACTTTCCCTGCCTGGCCGCAAACCAACAGAGATCCCTCTTCTTTCTTCCTCCTGCTACGGGGCTTCATCTCTTCTTAACAGACGCCAGTAATGGCTCATGGCAAGTCAGTTTCTGCCGAATACGACATTTTGTGTGTGTTGTGTTTTGATTTCCCCCGAGTTCTCCTGGCTGCTGCTCCCCCTTTTTGTTTCAGAAGAACGTGCCAGTAGAGGATGAACTGTTATCTACTAAAACTTTCATAGCTGGATGTATAATTCAAAGCGTTGCTTCTGTACGGGGCTCTGTAACCTAAATCCGGTTGTGCGTTCATTCCCTTCCCCGTCACTCTCTGCTCCTTTTTAAACTCTCTTTCGCTTCCTCTCTTCCCCCCCAGCCACAATCTCCTGGCAAGCGGAGAGAATTACCGCTTGATTTCCCATGATGTTACCCTGCAAATATTGTTAAATTATATTTAGATCTGGAAATCTGCAGCTTGGGAAGAAAGGAAAGATCCCTGTTCTGCCGGTGGGGGTGGTGGTGGTGGGGGAGGAATTCTGAGAATGTTGAAAGTGCAAACTGGAAAAAAAGAAACGAAAAATCCCAACGGTCTCAAACCAGCTGTGACTGTTGCCTTCCATGAAATGCAACCGGCAGTTAAGGCATCAAAGTGCAGAGCAAAATATAACCCCGGCTGAAAAGAGGGCAATTAGCTCTGCTGGTGGTTCTTCCTTAATTGAACATATTGCGTATCACAGACCTCCCCCCACCACCGACATGTCAGCAGGAATGCCACCTACATGGCTCCACCAGCTTTGTATACAAAGCAAGCTCAACATCAGAGATTTGGTGTTACGCAGGATGCCACAATGGGGTGGGGATTGTGCTGAAACAACCCCAGTTCTGGATTGCTTGATGAGGAAGATGCTTCATTGCAGCCTAATGTCCTCTGTCTTGCACTTTTGTGCTTGCAGGAAGGGTTTCCGTAGAAGTGGGGGCGGGAGAAGGGTTTTTAATCCTCTCCATCTCGACTGCCCCTTGGCTAAGCAGCGTGTTTGTAAAATACCTGCCATTGCAATTCCCACATCTATCTTCGGCAAGGAGGCTCATCTGTATACAGTGGTACCTCGGGTTACATACGCTTCAGGCTACAGACTCCGCTAACCTAGGAATAGTGCTTCAGGTTGAGAACTTTGCTTCAGGATGAGAACAGAAATCGTGCTCCGGCGGCGCAGCAGCAGCGGGAGGCCCCATTTGCTAAAGTGGTGCTTCAGGTTAAGAACAGTTTCAGGTTAAGTACGGACTTCCGGAACGAATTAAGTACTTAACCCGAGGTACCACTGTAGTTGGATCCAGTAGCTGTGCATGAGGGTTATCTGTGAATTTTGGGGGGAGGCATGTGTGTGATTAAGGGTTATATTGAGCCCGATGGGCAGAGTGGATCATGTCTCAAAATACGCATGCGGAGGGGAAAGGGCGTGCACAACCTCCTACAAGCGTGGCTACGAAAAACAACTAGCTCGCCAAACATCGTACGAGCCCCCCCTGTCGCTGCACAAACATCGGTTGTCAGCGGCTGCAGGTGAAAACATGTGCACAAAATCTCTTTCCCCCATTTACAGAAACTGTGGGCCAAAATTACTCTCTACTGATGAGTAGCCAAGGGACTTAGAATAGTAGTGGCAAAGATTTGGCCTTCTGTGCAGTGGACGGCAGAGATGGAAGCCGCGGGAGTGGCAGGGCCTTTCAAAGACACCGAAATTGCCTCCTGGGCATGAGTGCTGGAAACATAAATTGAATCCAGCAGGAAGCCCAGCGTTGTGCTCCACATTCTGGGTAAACTGAAACAGCTTCAATCGTACAGTGGCCCTCAAAAGGCACTTAGGTAGTAGAGGCAGAGCTTTTTAGTCTCCTGCAACAATTTCTGTGGTCCCTTCCTTTATGTGGGACTGATAGTCCCACGCCTGACAGGTCCACCCACAAGGCTGGTCAAAACCAGCAGTGCCACCCAGTAGGATGGACCAACCCATTTCAGGCTGTACCACAGCGGGAGTGGGAGCAATGGATAAAAACAGGAACCGGTGCCTGAATGGCTCTGCAAGACTTTTTTGAAGCCTTGGCCCTGGCTGTGAGGGTGGGGTGCCATTTGGGCTCCATAGCAAACAGCAAAATTTCCTGGGCCAGCGCTGAGATTGATGGAATTGCCAGAGCAGCAATGACATGTCTGGAGGAAGGCTTTGGCTTCCTTGCAACGGGCAGCAGGGACTGCCAGAGAGGCAGAGGTTGATGGAAACAATATCAGAAATAGAGCAGCGGCGCAGGATGAAACTGGGCTAGAGAGCACGGTCTTGCTGCTAGCACAAAGGAAGCTTTGACCGCAGACGTGCCACTCTTGAAAAATATTGTGCTGTGTGGGCATGCCTCTAGTGTGCGTTGTGGGGTTTCCCCCCTTCCTTCAAAAGCCAGCCGGCTTCAGGAGCTACTCAGGTGTAACCCAGCTGCCGTGTTGCCACGGCTGCCATGCCGCTGGTCTTGGCCCAAGGGGACACCGCTGAGCCAAGCGTGATTTCTTCATGAAGTGCGGTGGTTTGCCTCGGGCGGCAGATGTTGCCCACCAGCAGATTAAAAGGCTCACGGGTCTGACAGCTGCAGCCCAGCCCACTGGGAGGTTCTCTTGCAGAGGCCCCATTGAGGTGGATGGAAACTCCTGCCCAGCTCAACGGGGCTTGTGCAGGAGAACCTCCCAGTGGGTTGGGCCTCCTGGTGATTGGCAGGTGCAATGTGGATTTTCTGCTTCCTCCTGCACCCCCCCCCATCTTAAACTGGATGCTGTATCTTTAAGCCTTTAAAAAAAAATGAAGAAAATTGCTAAGTAAAAACCCTGCTCTGCAATGAACGCCGAGCATTACAGGCCTTCTCCTGTTTCGCAGGCTTGGCACCCTTAAATGCCTCTCCTGGCAGAAGTGCCAGCCTGTTCAACTGGGCTCCTTCCACGCTTCCAGATCTCCCCTTTCCCCCTCTTCCATGAGGAAAAGGCAGAGGAGGCAGCCTTCTGACAAGTGGCACTTCACATGAGCCTGACGCTAGAGCAAACTGGCTGAAGTGCCTCAGCCGGCGCGGCTAAGTGCTACTGTGTGGGAGGCTTCAAGCTTGCCGTTTGAATTTCTCCGAGGCCAAAGGCCGGGCAACTGGCCATCTTGTGGCAGTGAGGTGGCACGGGGAGCAAATACGCTTTGCCAGTGAAATGGTGGCTAGGAGTAATCTTTAGCATTCGCAGCGCATTTTGAGGGTTCAGAGGCCTTCGCGGGCGTCCCCGCCGCAATTTTGAAATCTCCCGGAGCCGAATCTCAGCACGTTGTACAGTAGTACCTCGGGTTAAGTATTTAATTCATTCTGGTGGTCTGTTCTCAACCTGAAACTGTTCTTAACCTGAAGCACCACTTTAGCTAATGGGGCCTCCTGCTGCCGCCGCGCCGCTGGAGCACAGTTTCTGTTCTCATCCTGAAGCAAAGTTCTTAACCCGAGGTACTATTTCTGGCTTAGTGGAGTCTGTAACCTGAAGCGTATGTAACCCAAGGTACCACTGTATAAGGCAGCTGCTTTCCCTGCAGGTTCCCTGTGCTCATTTTGCACTTGAGCGGTGAGGTAGGTTCACTTTCATTGGGAAGGGTGTGCCCGACTTCAGAAAGCCGGAGCCTCCCTTTGGAGACTCATGCGCTCCTAAAAGGGAATGGCGAGCACACCTGTTGCAAACTCTCTGGCGCTGCGGCGCAGTGGCGGGGCTGGGGCTGGGAAGTGATTCACCCCAGCGCAGCTTCTGTTTCAGCGCTCTCTGCCTCTCCCTTCGCAGCTACCCTTTGTCTCCCACAAAGGCAGTTTCCTGCCGCCGTTCCTCGGCTAAATATCGCAAAATTAGACCCAGGCTGCAGCCTAATATGGCAAAAGAATGATGGGAATCCTCTGTGTCTCGCTTTCCCCTTGAACTCTTCTCTGTGGCTTCAAATGTGGGGAGGTGGGGGCATTTTTTTTTAAGGGAATAGAAGTATGCCAATGAAATTTCTGCGGTGAAACTCCCCAGGATAATCCCTTAGGCAGCTGTTGCATTTATTTTCTGCTGGGGTGCACAATTTATTATATTTATATATATGTGTGTGTGTGTGTGTGTGTGTGTGTGTGTGTGTACACCCACACACACACCCACACACCATATTTTTTGCTCTATAAGACTCACTTTTTCCCTCCTAAAAAGTAAGGGGAAATGTGTGTGCGTCTTATGGAGCGAATGCAGGCTGTGCAGCTATCACAGAAGCCAGAACAGCAAGAGGGATTGCTGCTTTCACTGTGCAGCGATCCCTCTTGCTCTTCTGGCTTCTGAGATTCAGAATTTTTTCTCTCTTGTTTTCCTGCTCCAAAAACTAGGTGCGTCTTGGGGTCTGGTGAGTCTTACAGAGCTGGTGCGTCTTATAGAGAGAAAAATTCAGTATGTATAGGGGGGAGGGCGGAGCCGTTTATAGGAAGTTTCAGAAGCTACTTGCAATCCACGTACTAAAGAGGTACCATTTTCTGCCAGTCCAAAGCGGGGTGGTGAGGGACAGGACAGAGCTACCACCATGCCACAGGAAGTGCCCTTTTCATGAGCTGCTTCCTGTTTCCTGTCCTGTCTCCCACAGAGCAATGCACGTAACATGCCTTGATCCCTGGATAAGGGTCTGGGTCTGTATGTGGAGCAGAATGAGGGGGTAGAGCGGGCTGTACCACTCCAGAGCTTGGGCGGGGGATTCCACTTTTCAATGCTAACCCCCCTCGAAGCTTCCTCGCCAACAAAAGCAGCTATATTTGCTGTTTTTATTTTATTTTATTGCACAGGGCGCTTTTATCGAAGGACAGTGTAGGAATGCAAATAACAGTAACAGGGGAAACTCCCTGGAAATGGAAAACTACCTGAATGTTGACTTCTGTATACATTCAGAAGTATGTAGAATTTCTGCGCACCGACTGCCTTTCACACCAGTGTGTTGCTGTGGTTGGAGTGTTGGATGAGAACCTGGGAGACTAGGGGGCAGATCTTTACCTAGCCACGAAGCCCACTGGATCACTTTGGGCCAGTCACTGCCTCTCAGCCTAACCTACCTCACAGCTATGTAGTGGGGGGGGGGGACACGGGGGGGGACCATGTACGCCACCTTGAGCTCCTTGGAGGAAAAAGGAGACATTATTTTTAATTACCGTATTTTTCGCTCTATAAGACGCACCAGACCACAAGACGCACCTAGATTTTGGAGGAGGAAAACAAGAAAAAAAAATATTCTGAATCTCAGAAGCCAGAACAGCAAGAGGGATCACTGCGCAGTGAAAGCAGCAATCCCTCTTGCTGTTCTGGCTTCTGGGATAGCTGCGCAGCCTGCATTCGTTCCATAAGACGCACACACATTTCCCCTTACTTTTTAGGAGGGAAAAAGTGAGTCTTATAGAGCAAAAAATACGGTATTTTTTATTGAATTTATATACCGCCTTATACCCGGGGGTCTCAGGGTGGTTCACAGAATTAAAATCAAGATATAAAACCACAAAATACATAATAAAAATAAAAACAACAACCCAATAGCCCCCCCCCCAAAAAAAACACATTTTAAAAGGGCGTAGGATGTAAATCAGATCAACCAAAGGCCTGGTTAAAAAGGAACGTTTTTGCCTGGCGCCTAAAGGTGTATAATGAAGGCGCCTGGCGAACTTCCCAGGGGAGAGCATTGCACAGACGGGGAGCCACTGCAGAGAAGGCCCCGTTCTCATGTTGTCACCCTCTGGACCTTTCGAGGAGGCGGCACACGAAGGAGGGCCTCAGAAGATGATCTCAGGGTCCGGGTAGGTTCATATGGAAAGAGGCGGTCCCTTGAGGTATTGCGGTCCTGAGATATAAATGCAATACGTATATATAATAAGTAAGCAGTCTGTTCTGCCACCACATTCTGCTGCATGTCTCGGTGGAACGGACTCCCCTGAGAGGCGGCGGACTCTCCTTCCTTGGAGGTTTGTAAGCAGAGGTTGAATGGTCGTCTGTCGTCTGTGATCTACCATATTTTTCGCTCTATAAGACGCACCAGACCACAAGACGCACCTAGTTTTTGGAGGAGGAAAACAAGAAAAAAAATATTCTGAATCTCAGAAGCCAGAACAGCAAGAGGGATCGCTGCGCAGTGAAAGCAGCAATCCCTCTTTGCTGTTCTGGCTTCTGGGATAGTTGTGCAGCCTGCATTCGCTCCATAAGACGCACACACATTTCCCCTTTTTAGGAGGGAAAAAGTGAGTCTTATAGAGCAAAAAATACGGTACTTGGGATTCCTGCATTGCGGGGGCTTGGACCTGATGAGCCCTGGGGCCCCACCCAACTCAACAATTCTATGTCAGCTTCTCTTTCCGGTAGCATAGGGCAAGCGGCTATTTGGACGGCGTTTCGTAGAGGACTGCCGTGAAAAGCTTGCCTACTCCTATTCCCCCCTCCCCATGTTCAATATAAAACATAAGTTGACCTTCTGCGTATTATTCCAAACGGTCAGCGTGTTTTCTCACGGTGCATTAACTCCCGCTTCTGCGGTGACATGGCTCTGCTGGCTTGGAGGCAGAGGGGTGGCTGACTGCAGAGGTCCTGCATGAAATGAGCTGCGGACGCGAAGATCTCGCTGCTGCCGCCCACCCAGCTCAATGCCGCTCATCAAAGCAGTTCCAGAGATCTGGCTGCCTCTTTAGCTAGGGAGCTCATTAAGGCTCCTCAGAGATGGAGATGGAGCCTCTGCAACCTGTCACAGACTAGGCTCTCTGGCCTCTGTTTGCACCCAGTCAAGCTGGCGTAACAGCTTTGCCCTTTTTGGAGCACTTCCATCTCTTTCCAAATGAGCTGCAAACATCTTATAACAGCTTTGCGAACCACCTTCCGGGCAATGGAGCAGTTGCTTAGAATTGTAGGCTTGGAAGGGGCTCTGGGAGTCCGGCCCCCTGCAATGCAGGGATCTCAGCTTAAAGCATCTAAAGCTTAACACTGGCTTCGCAATTTGGGAGTCTCCTGTGCACTTGGCTAAATAGAGACTCCAGCTACAAACGCACTATATCTCTTGAGTACCAGATTCCAAGAGCAAATGAAGGAAAGCAATTGATTTCACTTCCTGCTTGTGAACTTCCCAGTGTCAAACTGTTGGCTTTTGGGAACTTTAGGTGGACTTTGGGGACCAATGAGGACATCATAGTCACCCATGATTTGTTGTGATGGGAACGGAGAGCCTTAGCATGCTCCTCCCCTCCTCTGGCATAATCTGAGGGCCAGAAGGCTTCCTGATTGACTGCAGTTCAGCATGTTGTCCGAACCCTAAGCTGTGGCTGGCCTTAACTATGGTTTGCTTAAAACAAGGCTGCTTCATAAACCATGGTTTGGAGTTGGCTCATTTCAAACAAGCGGGTAGTAAATAATACTGTGACTTGCTTCAAACAAGTTTTAGTTAAGGTTAACCACAACCTGTCAGGTTCGGACAAATTGGCAGCCTGCTGTTAATCAAAAACGGAAACAAAAGCTTCTGATCTCTTTGTGGCTGCGCTGGAGGAAGCTGAGCTTGGTTGTGCAGAAGCCCAAAACTCACTGTGGCTTCATCCTGTCACAGTGAGCCACACAGGCTGTTATCAGACATAAAATTCCTAGATCAGATTACCCATGCCCTCTTAGGAGTATTGTGGCATGGTTGTGTTAGGCTTTAAAATGTTTTAATATTCTTTTAATATTCCGTTGGTTCTGATTGTAGCTTTGGACGGGCATTTGCCTAGAAAAATAGGTGAGGGGGTATATTGACACCTTTTAGCAAAGCCGCTGGTGAAGCAGCATCCAAAATTCACCAGGTGCCAATCGCATTTTGCGCCTGGAAGCGGGTGGCGCTGTGGGTTAAACCACAGAGCCTAGGGCTTGCCGATCAGAAGGTCGGCGGTTCAAATCCCCACGACGGGGTGAGCTCCTGTTGCTCGGTCCCAGCTCCTGCCAACCTAGCAGTTCAAAAGCACATCAAAATTCAAGTAGATAAATAGGTACCGCTCCAGCGGGAAGGTAAATAGCGTTTCCGTGCGCTGCTCTGGTTTGCCAGAAGCGGCTTAGTCATGCTGGTCACATGACCCGGAAGCTGTACGCTGGCTCCCTCAGCCAGTAAAGCGAGATGAGCGCCGCAACCCCAGAGTCGGTCACGACTGGACCTTATGGTCAGGGGTCCCTTTACCTTTACCTGTCAGCCTCTTGCGACTGAGTGAAGATGCCCAGGTGCCCTGACATCTTCACCAACTGGAGGTGCATGCCTGGGGATCCTTGGATCTTGCCTGTTTTTGCACATTAACATCCTGTAGAATTCTGTCCATTATATTCTGTCCATTCAAAGGTCCTCTTGAAAAATGCAACTTCCGAGCCGTCTGGCCCCAAATTGGCAAGTGGGCATTCCGTTTGGGCGACTGTAACCCTGGTTTAAGGAGCCGTTTGGCACCTATATATATGAGTTTCTAACACTGTTCTGAAGATAGCTTGCAAGTTGAGAGGCCATGAAATACGACTGCAGTCTTTTACGTGGAAAAGGACTCTTGAACCGACGCTCTTAAAGCAGGAGAAAGGAGCCGCTGCCTCGTCCCACACCAGTCTTTAGCAAGCCTTCTTCGCTTCCCCACAAGTGGCCTGTAAACACAGGGGTGGGGAGCCTTTTTGCAGCTGGGGCTGCATTTCCTCCTGGGCCACCTGCCAGCGGTAAGCAGGTCCAGAGGCAAAAGCGGGTGGAGCGAGCAATACACCTTTTACCTTCATACAGAAGGCTAGTCCCTACACTCCCTTGCACAACCCTTTCTGCCCTCCATCGCCAGAAGCAAAAGGCGCCATCAGAGTTCAGGAACGCTTTCTAGCCAGGCAAAAACACCCAAGGCCAACGCGAAGCAGGACCACTGGGGGCTCGACTGAGAAGAGGGGGCTTAGCTGTGCAGGGGATGTGGCGTGGCAGATTTCTGAGGGCCAGGTAGTGAGGCTTGGAAGGGCCACACCTTACCCCTCGGTCTGAGGTTCCCCACCCGTGTGTAAAATGTCTCACACCTGTTCAGTTCGAGGGGCATTTGGGGCAACGCCTCGCCTCTTTTCCACGGAAGCTTTTGTTCTTAGGCTTGCTGAGGCACCGGACAGCAAAAGCAGCTTCCTGCCTCTGGAGACCTTCAGAAGAAGTTCCCTAAAAGACAACTTAATGGTCCTGTAAAACGGAAGTAAGGGGAGCAGAGCAGAGGTGGACCTTTTGGTACCTGGGGCAGAAAAATCGGTTGATTAAGATGGCCGCCTCTGAGCACGCGCCAGAAGAGGTTCACCGTGTTTTAACGGCAACAACGGAACCTTTCCCCGCTTTTCAGTTCATGACAATCTTTTTAAATCACCGATTTAAAGCCTCCTTACTCTAAACCTTTTGCACTTACTTTCTTTTCGCAAATCTGTAACGGTACCTCCAAACCTTGACCCCACACCCTTTTTTTGTCTTCGCCGTCTCCAGTTGAGCACGTTGCGACTTAACCTTTGCAGAAACCACGCTGCCCGGCCCTCTGTTCAGTAATCTGATTACTGTGCGGCAAATCTTCTGCACGCCCCCCCCTCCCTTGATAACTTCACCATCGGGCTGCCTTTAAGAAATGCAGAAGTCAGAGCCTCCACCTGTGCTGAGATTGAGTGGCAGGTTCCGATGGCTTTGTTGAATCGGGGAAATATCCGGCGTTTGTGGTCAAATGAGCCTTAGTCATGAATTTTCCGGCGGGGGGGGGGGGCGCAGAATCCTTCTCATCCAGCAACTATGTTTAAAAATAACAGTAAATAACTCGTGCCATGAGGTCAGCTGCTTCTCGGCTGCATGACTGCATGGATAGCTGCATAATGAGTCTTTCCTTAACCTCCCCGTTCCGCAGGGTGCGGTGCGAGATGGATCAGCTTGACGAACCTCCACCTACGGAGCAGGCCTGAAGCAGCAGCCTCTCCTAATATTCAGGGGTATCATGTCTCTGGCAGTAGAGCCTTCATGGCTAGTGGCCTGGGATAGCTCAGTCGGCAGAGCATGAGACTCTTAATCTCTGGGTTGTGGGTTCGAGTCCTCTGCTGGACAAAAGATTCCTGCATTTCCGGGGGTTGGACTAGATGGCTCTTGTGTTCCCTTCCAGCTCTACAGTTCTATGATTCTAACGCCGTTGTAGGGCTAGGGGGGACCAGTTCATGTTCCCGAACTTTCAGGCTGATGATGCCTCTCACGTTGGAGCCACTCAGAGGGGCTGGGGCCACCCAGTCCGACGGGCGGCATATAAATAATAAAAATATAATAATTAACCTCCTGGTAAAATGGCTGTTGCTAGATAAGGTTCCTGGAGGGTGGGGGCCAAATGGCAGTCAGTCGGATTTTACATCTTATTTCACTCAACTTTTTCGTTCCCATTTCGAAAGCAGTTTGCAAAATAACCCCCCGCCCCCCGAAAGAGCTCTCAAAGGCAAAAGCAAACAGCACAGCAAGAAAATAGGTCAACAGGTGGGAAGCTGTAAGGTCTCTGGTTTATGGAGTTTCACAAGACCATCACAGAGAAGACCTTACTTGTAGCGCAGACTTGCCACAGAAGGCACTTGGAGCAGGACTTAATCAGACCATCATACATGCTGGCGGGGGCTTCTGTGGGAGAAGGTGTTCCTTGTGATGCATCAGGTCCCACTATTCTGGCCTGACCAAGATGGAACGCATTGGATAGGAGCAAGGAGTGTTCTGTAGCGGCTGGTGTCACTAGGGTCACCAAAATGTCCCCAACCGCACCCATATTTACTTTCCCCCAAATAAAAATAGCCTTGAAGTCACTTTGCCAAGTAAGTTGTATATACATTAACTAATAAGAGCCATTCATCCATTCTTTGCTATGGGGGTAGGTGATAATTTGCCCATAATGTTTGTGTGTAATATATCCACGTGCATAAAAAGCAATATATGGTTCCTCTCCTGTTATAAGACCAACGACATGCATTTTTGCTCATCAAGTACATATGAAACTCTGTCCCCTGGATTATGTCGCTGTCTAGGAACGAAATGATGCTCTGGATGGGGAGAGCTCCTCGCTGCTGTCTGCAGTTTATTTTTATTGTGCTCATCTGTGGGATTTGCCCAAAGAAGCACAACATGCTTGTGGTTTTCCTGACAGTCAGAAAGAGCAGAAAATACACACTTTGTCATCTCAGGAGTTTTGCAAGTTGTGGTTGAAGGTGGGTTGTGGGTTTGTTTTTTGACTTTCAGTTTCAAAAAAAAGATTATCTAGAATCCTGTGCTGCCCTGGAAGAGCTGGTCCAACCAGCCTTGAAGTCCAGTTTGTCCTGCATTTCCCTTGGTAACTGTTCCCTGAGGACCTAAAGCCCAGGGGTTGCAAAAGGGCATATTTCACAGGCAAGGATGGTGGAGCAAAAAAACAAAACAAATGAGCCCGCTCTGGAAAGATTCCCTTGTGATGGCATTTACTTGAGCCTCTTGATTTTTTTAGCGGCAGCTAAAAAAGCCAATGCAATTCTGGGCTGCATCAATAGGCGTATAGCATCTAGATCAAGGGAAGTAATAGTGCCACTGTATTCTGCTCTGGTCAGACCTCACCTGGAGTACTGTGTCCAGTTCTGGGCACCACAGTGCAAGAAGGACACTGACAAACTGGAACGTGTCCAGAGGAGGGCAACCAAAATGGTCAAAGTCCTGGAAACGATGCCTTATGAGGAACGGCTAAGGGAGCTGGGCATGTTTAGCCTGGAGAAGAGGAGGTTAAGGGGTGATATGATAGCCATGTTCAAATATATAAAAGGATGTCACATAGAGGAGGGAGAAAGGTTGTTTTCTGCTGCTCCAGAGAAGCGGACACGGAGCAATGGATCCAAACTACAAGAAAGAAGATTCCACCTAAACATTAGGAAGAACTTCCTGACAGTAAGAGCTGTTCGACAGTGGAATTTGCTGCCAAGGAGTGTGGTGGAGTCTCCTTCTTTGGAGGTCTTTAAGCAGAGGCTTGACAACCATATGTCAGGAGTGCTCTGATGGTGTTTCCTGCTTGGCAGGGGGTTGGACTCGATGGCCCTTGTGGTCTCTTCCAACTCTATGATTCTATTCTATGATCTTCCACTGTCTATCTTTTGCTCTGATCATAACATTGCAAATCATCATCATCAACAACATTTTATTTGAATTTTGCCTTTCCATAGTTGAAACTATGCTCAAGGCGGCTAACGACATGACAAGATTTGCATAATTACAAATGTAGCAGAAGTCATGAACAATAAATAAAACACATCAAAATGTACACACCCAAATGGAAACAATTTCCACATAAATCACAAGATCTAAGACTAAAGATGCAACAATAATATCAATAACAGCAACAAGCTCTCTCAACACCCCGTCATCGCTACTCCAGCCCAAGAATCTGTTCAACAGCTTTTGTAGCTGGAGTCAGTCCGCACTCCACTCTCCCAGGCCAGATGGGAAAGGGCCAGTAAGGCAGGGTGCAGGTCTTCCAGGGCTCACAGCCAAGATGGTCTCATTTAAAACAACATGCATAAAAATTAAAAGCAGTTTAAAAGCAGCTGCAGTCCTTGTGAAACCTGTGAAGCCCTGCCCCAATCCAGGCGGAAAAAGGCAAGGGCAGGGTCCTTCAGGCCTCTTGTACATAGCTGCGTCAAAATTGGGAATGCTATGAGAGGGGAGCTAGGCCTCCCTATGTTGTCGAACTGTAGCAAGATGCACTATGAGTGGCAGTGTTTAACCCCGGAGCCGGCCACTGGATGCTGAAAGCAGCCCTTTGCCAGCCAACCCACCCAGCTGCCGACTCAGAAGCAAGAGAAGTTGAGGTTAGCTGAGATTCCTGCATTGCAGCGGGTTGGGCTAGATGACCCGTGGGTCCCTCCCAGCTCTTAAGATTCTAAGTGTGTGACAGGATGGCAGGCAGGTGGACTGCTCTGGGGAAGGTGAGGTGGGGCTGGCCCTGCAAAAGCCTGTTGCCAACCGGTAATCTAGCATTTGGCGTTTGGAGTGAAGTGAAAGATTGTGTTGGAATGCGACACTCCTGTTCTGGCTACAGCAGTACGTGATTTTCTAAGGTGTTCTACAAAAGCCCTTCATTTCAAAGTCTCTGCATGCTTCCTGGTTGCAACCGTGGCAGAAGGTGCATTATTTTGGCTTTGTGTGGAGGGGAGGAGGAAGCAAGTGGTGTGGATTTGCCAGCGGAAGATCTCAAGTTCATCTTGACCTCCCATGCAGGTGGCAATGCCCAGTTTGATCTAGACAAGCGTTAGCTCCCTGCTAAGAATTCACCGCTAGAGCAAAGGGGTTAAACTGAGCCTAGTTTGATAGACTACTAACTGAGCCTTTCAAAAAAGATAAGAAAAGTTGCTTGCCAGCCTGTCCATGCGTAAATTTCCATGCTGCTGGTGGGTTTTCCCCTCTGTAAATTCTTGTAGATCTTCACTTCCTGGTTGTCTGGAATTACCTGAACAAGTGGCTGTTCCCAACGATTGCTTGAGAGTCTTGTTCATCCACACACAATCCTGTGAGATAGGTCACCATCCCCGAGGTCGGACTGGATCCCTGTATTGCAAGATAAGAGAACTGAAGCTGAGTCCATGTTTGAGAATGGGCTTTGAACCAAGGTCCACGGATAATATTGTTCTGGTAGTGGTGCCGAAGGCCTTGGCAGGTTGGCTAAGCGGCCCCAATGTCACAGAGAGCATGGGCCAGACAGGAGGGCCACTGTCTGCCCTTTGCTGAGACACTCTAGGAAAGGAAACTGGACCTAAGGAAGGGTAGAGACAGGATAGCCAGCATGGTGCGCTCTCCATATGTTTTTTTCTACTCCAGCTCCCATCATCCAGCATGGTTGGGGATTATGGGAGTTGGAGTCTGAATGACATCGCATTCAGTGGTACCTCGGGTTACATACACTTCAGGTTACAGACTCTGCTAACCCAGAAATAGTGCTTCAGGTTAAGAACTTTGCTTCAGGATGAGAACAGAAATTGTGCTCTGGTGGCGGTGCGACGGCAGCAGGAAGCCCCATTAGCTAAAGTGGTGCTTCAGGTTAAGAACAGTTTCAGGTTAAGAACGGACCTCCAGAACGAATTAAGTACTTAACCTGAGGTACCACTATATAAGCTAGGTGCCAAATGGCTCCTTAAACCAGGGTTACAGTCGCAAAACGGAATGCCTAGTTTTTGATCTAATTATTTCCAGCACACATCTGTACATTAGTCCAAAATTAAGCTCTAATTAACAAGAGAACCTCTGCTTCTTAATGGCAGCGTAGGAGGGTAAAAGCCGTCTTTTTCAATAGGACTTTTTGGTTCCTGAAATTCATTCTGATTGTACAGATGAAAAATCATGAATAGAATGCTAAAGGATGTGCTGTCAGTATGAAAACAGGCAAGATCCAAGCATCCGTAGGCATGCACTTCCAGGATTTGTCAGGCACAATCCTGGCACCCTGAGCATCTTCACTCGGTCGCAAGTGGCCAATAGCTGGGTGCAAGATGCCCCTGGCAAATTTTGAACGCTGATAGTAGAGGAAGCAGAAACCTAGGAAAGGAGGAAGAAGGGATACTGGGCCTGTGACTGAAGAGAGCCAGGTTGGAAGGAGGAGAAACTAGGAAACAAATGGTCAGATGAGAGGCAGCCATGGCCAGGACTCAGATTGAAGACTGGAGAGGTGCATGGTGATCTTAAATTAACCAGCCAATTTTTTTTGGCCACAAGCCTTTAGCTAATATTGGAAGATGAAGGCAAATGCCCCCGTTTTAACCCATCGTTAAAAACCCGACCTTCATTCTGCATGTTTATTTTTATTGAGTAATCTAAATTTCCACGGAGCTGAATTAAAACGAAGCATCTTTTTTTATATTTAGAATATTCCAATAAGGGTTGGGGATGGGGAAGAACAATTCTCTCTCCTCTGCATTCCCCACCCCATGTCTGCCCATTACCATCTGTCTCTGTTTATGGAATCCTCCAGACTGGAGTTTAAAACTTGGCAACTGTGCCTGCACTGTGGTGTCTGACCATCTTGATAATTGATGCTTGTAGCAAAACAGTCAGAGAGCTGGCAAAAAAAAAAGGAGAGGCCCCCATTCCTTGCTTTGGGAATATGGTGGGGGGTGGATACATTTTTTTGGGGGGTTAGTCTTTATCTGTTAGTTCAGCAGAGTTTGCAGTAGACCTAAGTAATGTCAGCCACCTTTGCGAAAAAGGAGAGGTGTGTGAAAATTGTGATGCAATTCACTATTCAGACAGGTAGCTTGTCATGTGCATGTAGGAGAAATCTAACCAAGTTTGAGTTCTTGGCAAGATGCTGATTCGAGTCCACCTCTGCTGGAGATTAATTTCAACTCCAAGCAAGTGTCTTCATGCCTCCCAAATGGAAAGGGACGCTTACCTTCAAGGAAGCTCATTGGGAACCATTGTGGGGCTGCTAAGGCTGCTTTTTCAAATTGTTAGTAGCCTGCCTTTTCCGCCCATGCTAAGGAGAGTCACTTGTGGATTAAAAGGGAACAAAGACTTCCCTTTGGTCCCCTCAAAGAGATCTTTATTGTCCATAGGTGGCAAGGGGAAGATCTGTTTGCACACCTGCAGTTAAGGGTGCAGCTTCCCCGGATTTTGCCCAGCGCCTCTCTGGAGAACTAGATCAAAGTGGAGGAGCAACAGTCACTAGTCCTGTTCTGCACACGCAACAGCCTTTATTCCATCTCCCGTCTCTCTTTTCTCCCCGTCTCTCTCCTCCTCCCAAAACGTTCTTCCTTGCCAAGGAAATCTTGCCGTGCAAAGGCATCGGATGTAAAGGTTTGGTGCAGCTTTTATTTTATTTTTGTATACAAGAATTACGTTTCCTTGGCACAGACACCCTCCAGTATAGTCCACAGTACAGTGGTACCTCGGGTTAAGTACTTAATTTGTTCCGGAGGTCCGTTCTTAACCTGAAACTGTTCTTAACCTGAAGCACCGCTTTAGCTAATGGGGCCTCCTGCTGCTGCTGCACTGCCGGAGCATGATTTCTATTCTCATCCTGAAGCAAAGTTCTTAACCTAAAGCACTATTTCTGGGTTAGCGGAGTCTGTAACCTGAAGCGTATGTAACCTGAAGCGTATGTAACCTGAGGTACCACTGTACAGCTCTAGTTAGAAACTGTGAAGGTCACTGTGCTAGCCAATCTCCACTGAATTGCTCTTCATCATCCAGAGGTGGAGAAGAATCCAAAACTGCTCCGTTGACTGCCATAAGAACTTAAGAAGTGCCTTGTTGGATCAGACCAACCAAGTCCTACCTAATTCAGCATCTCCTGGTCCATGAATAGGGCTGAGCGAGGGGCACTCCATTAGGCACTATAGCAGGCAAGAGAACTTCCCAGAGGACTGTGCCCATGGACCAGATCCTGTTTTTGATACCCAGAGATCCACCCTCTGATTCAGGTGCCTCATCAGTACAGCTGCTTGGGCCCAGTTCTCAGTGTGTATTTATGGATTAAATTGGGCATTGCAGGGGCCTCCTGCGTTATCTTCCAGGCAAGCATCTATCTACTAAATTGTTGAATAAAAAGTAAAGGGACCCCTGACCATTAGGTCCAGTCGTGACCGACTCTGGGGTTGCGGCGCTCATCTCGCTGTATTGGCCGAGGGAGCCGGCGTACAGCTTCCGGGTCATGTGGCCAGCATGAATAAGCCGCTTCTGGCGAACCAGAGCAGCGCACGGAAACGCCGTTTACCTTCCCACCAGAGCGGTACCTATTGATCTACTTGCACTTTGAGGTGCTTTCGAACTGCTAGGTTGGCAGGAGCAGGGACCGAGCAACGGGAGCTCACCCCGTCGCGGGGATTTGAACTGCCGACCTTCTGATCAGCAAGTCCTAGGCTCCGTGGTTTAACCCACAGCGCCACCCGCGTTCCTAAATTGTTGAATAGGCAAGGCTTATTTCTAGCTCCTTTACCAGTTGAATGCCCTGCCTCCGCTTCTCTTCTCTTTTTTGGCTTTAAATAATATCCAAACATTTTGAATAGAGAATTCAAGAGAATAAAATTACTCTGCCTTAGACTGACTGGACGAAGACTGTCGTAAGGGCTGGAGACTAAAAGAAAGTAAGCGAAAATTCTCAGGCAGCTGAATTGCTCCAAGTGCCCTGTTCTTTGCTTCTGTGCAGTGTTTCATAGCATGCCAATAAACAGTGCTAGAAATCTGAGAGCTGAATGGCTGGCTGTGGATTTTTAGTAACCTTTCTAAAGTTGTAAATCATTTTGAAATCTAGAAGAACAGGACATCGGGTCACACAGTGGCCCAAGAAAAGCGTCGCTAGTATATTGTCAGCGTTCTCTTTTTTAAGGCAGTACAAAATGGTCTTTTCTCTGTGGGGTTTGGAATAGCCTGCTCACTGAAGGGGCCTGCTAAATGACTGGCAGCTCCTAGTCCCCGGATGCACCCCACAAGCTGCAGCGAGGGGTGGAGCATTTAGCTCAGGGGTCAGCAACCTTTTTCAGCCGTGGGCCGGTCCGCCGTCCCTCAGACCATGTGGTGGGCTGGACTATATTTTGAAGAAGTAAAAAAGAACAAATTCCTATGCCCCACAGATAACCCAGAGATGCATTTTAAATAAAAGCACACATTCTACTCATGTAAAAATACCAGGCAGGCCCCACAAATAACCCAGAGATGCATTTTAAATAAAAGCACACATTCTACTCATGTAAAAACACCAGGCAGGCCCCACAAATAACCCAGAGATGCATTTTAAATAAAAGGGCACATTCTACTCATGTAAAAACACGCTGATTCCCAGACTGTCCGTGGGCCGGATTGAGAAGACCTTAGGTTGCTTACCCCTGATTTAGCTGTCCAAACCTAACCAGTAAAGTGAGAAACAAGTCTTTTGAATTAGACTTTTGTGTCTCCGAAGGGCACAATGGAGTTGTGCAACAAAAATGTATCTGAAAAGTGCACACAGGTTCGTTGTGTCTGTTCCTTTTGTGGGGTGCTGGCTGGCCACCCCCAGGTTTGCTTGGGGGCTGATTTGAATGCCAGTGCCGTTTTCCACCCACCCACCCACCCACCCCTTTGATCTGGACTGGACTGGGTCTTCTGTTCAGACGTAGTTTGCCTCAGAATCCCAGTTGTAGGGATGCACACTGGGTAGATGGGAGAGATACAGCCCTCATTTCCTGTTTGCAGACCTCCTGTGAGGCACCTGGTTGGCCAAAATGGATATTTGGGTCAGATTCAGCAGTGCTGGGCTTGCCAGCAGGTAGACCAAACATCTGAATGAGTCCTTTTTTCTCACTGCTCATTCCTCCTGTTGACTACAGTGGTACCTCGGGTTAAGTACTTAATTCGTTCCGGAGGTCTGTACTTAACCTGAAACTGTTCTTAACCTGAAGCACCACTTGAGCTAATGGGGCCTCCTGCTGCCGCCGCGCCGCCGGAACACGATTTCTGTTCTTATCCTGAAGCAAAGTTCTTAACCTGAAGCACTATTTCTGGGTTGGCGGAGTCTGTAACCTGAAGCGTATGTAACCTGAAGCGTATGTAACCTGAGGGCAGTTAAGCACCACATAAGAATCTTTTTTTAATTCAGGATTATAGTGGTATGACACTTATATAGCCTTGCTGCTGCTTTAAAAAAATAAATAAATCCTATTTGCAGTTGTGCTCAGACCTTTGTGCAGCCCAGAATGTCTAAACCAGATTAGCTGGGAATGGCTTTAAACTGGTTTGGCAAAGATGAGGTGAATCTCATCCTTTGCAGAAAAATACAGGACCTCCCTCCTCCATATGTTCGGCTGGTAGCCAGAATGGCCGGCCTTTCATTCTAAAATTCAGCGCTGGGGTTTCAATCTCCACATTGTCATGACTCGGCAGATGCACGCTCATTAAGGTGAGTGGAAGAAGCACCTTCTGAACCTGCGATGTTAATTGGGCAGGCTTATGGGTAATGTATACACCCCTCGCCCTAAATCCAAATTCCTTTGCTTCTAAGCCTACATTCTGTACTTGGAATAGTGCCAATCTTGTTCAGGGAGCAGCACAGTGCGGGACTTTGAACTCGGACTTGCTTCAAACACCGTGTTCTTCCCGTCGCGTTATGAGACTTCAAACTTTCCAGAAGTGGAGGACCCACCTCTCAGCGAGCCTACATTTTGGAGAGCCAGATTTTAGTGTTTATTTGTAGGGTGAAGCACTGCTGCTGCAACTCATTTTAGAACATGGTCCCCGCCGACCATTTGAAGACCAGCAGTGGAGCTCTGTATAGTTAAAGCCATGGTTTTCCCAGTAGTGATGTGTGGAAGTGAGAGCTGGACCATAAAGAAGGCTGATCGCCGAAGAATGGATGCTTTTGAATTCTGGTGCTGGAGGAGACTCTTGAGAGTCCCATGGACTGCAAGAAGATCAAACCTATCCATTCTGAAGGAAATCAGCCCTGAGTGCTCACTGGAAGGACAGATCCTGAAGCTGAGGCTCCAGTACTTTGGCCACCTCATGAGAAGAGAAGACTCCCCGGAAAAGACCCTGACGTTGGGAAAGATGGAGGGCCCAAGGAGAAGGGGACGACAGAGGACGAGATGGTGGGACGGTGTTCTCGAAGCTACAAACATGAGTCTGACCAAACTGCAGGAGGCAGTGGAAGACAGGAGTGCCTGGCGTGCTCTGGTCCATGGGGTCACGAAGAGTCGGACACGACTAAACGACTAAACAAGTGGAGCTCTCCCCTTGTCTCCTTCCTGTGTACCCACCCTAGATCTGTTCCAGGGGTTCCCCCAACTCCTTGGAGCGCACTTGTGGAGGAAAGAGGGGGAAAGCCCCATTGCACTTGTGGGAATCCCTTGCACTGATTTGATGGGCCATGTTAGTTGAATTCCACCCCAGTGTTTTGATCAGCCTTCACAACATCCCTGCAGTTCCCACAATCCCCAGACATTGGCCATTCTGGCCGGGGCTGGTGGGACTTGGGGAGTCCAGTGGCATTTGGCATGCAGCAGACTTGAGTAGTGCTGCTCCAGATGGCCTACCTGCAGTCTTGGTTCTCCTGTCTGTAAAATGGGAGCAGTAGCCTTTGGGCAGATTGTGAGCGTAGACAAATCGTCCAGACAAGTAGGTCATGCCATATGCTTCAGGGACTGATGATTGTTGCCAGTGCACAAACACAACCCCAGTTTGGATGAGAGGAGAGCGCCTTCTCAGCTTCATGTATATTCCTTTTTTAAAAAAAGTTTTTTATTGGTTATTTTCACATAACAAATTATTCAACAATTGTATTCTTTCCCCATTTACCCCCCCCCATGACTTCCCTCAGTTCCTCTTTCTGATTTATTTTCATATATTGTTCTCTGCATGTTACAAAAGTGTAAAAATCTCTGAATTTTCCATCTATTATGTTAACAAATAAATTGTGCATGTTTATTCAAAACCTGCCAAGGAGTCCAACTCATTGTGTTGGTTTTCTTAGGTACTTTGTAAAAGGTTCCTTTAAAGGTTTCCTCTTTAAAGTCACAGTTGTCCTTATCATGTAGTTTGTGAGTCAGTTTAGCCAATTCCGCATAGTCCATCAATTTCTCTTGCCACTGTTCTTTTGTCGGGGTTTTTTCATTCTTCCATCTTTGTGCTGTTAAGACCCTTGCCACCGTTGTCGCATACATAAATATCTTCTTCATTTTCCTTGGCAGGTCTTTCCCCACAATCCCTAACAGAAATGCTTCAGCCTTTTTTTTTTTTTTTACAAATGTTAATCTAAATATTTTCTTCAACTCATTATATATCATTTCCCAGAATTTTTCTACAATCCCACCACATATGATCAAAGGTCCCTTCTTTTTCCTTACATTTCCAACATATGTTTGAACCTGTTTTATACATTCTTGCTATCTGTACTGGTGTTATATACCATCTATACATCATGTATGGGGACGCGGGTGGCGCTGTGGGTTAAACCACAGAGCCTAGGACTTGCCGATCAGAAGGTCGGCGGTTCGAATCCCCGCAACAGGGTGAGCTCCCGTTGCTCGGTCCCTGACCCTGCCAACCTAGCAGTTCAAAAGCACGTCATGTGCAAGTAGATAAATAGGTACCACTCCAGCAGGAAGGTAAACGGCGTTTCCGTGTGCTGCTCTGGTTCGCCAGAAGCGGCTTAGTCATGCTGGCCACATGACCCGGAAGCTGTATGCCGGCTCCCTCAGCCAATAAAGCGGGATGAGCGCCGCAACCTCAGAGTCGGTCACAACTGGACCTAATGGTCAGGGGTCCCTTTACCTTTATACATCATGTATATCCCTTAAGACCTAACTTTTTACCAGGGTGGGGGGAAAGCAGAGCTGCTTGAGCAACTATCTCCCCAGCTTCAGGCTCCCAGAGATCCCATTTATTCCAGTGGCTCATTCGGCACTTGTAGCTGCGGGAGGAAGTTCACTAACTTCCGGTTAGTCTCTCTGGCAGGCCTGCCGTTTCTGCAGGTAGGCAGACATATACTCTTTTAAAGCTTTCAGAGGAAGTTGCACGGTCACTGCAGCTTCCTCACAGCCCCCTCCTCCAAGAGATGAAAGAGGCTGCTGCAAACGTAGGGCTTCCGGGCTCTGTTTTGGCCGAAGAAGGCTCGTTTTATCTTTGTACATCCTTCTGTACAAACCGCGGGGAGTCCAAAGTACTTTTGCAAGGACGCATTATCTGCCCACCCGTAGGAAGCTTTGTGGCATTGGCTTTGACCAGGAGAAACGCCTCTGACCGTATTGCAGATGAGGCTGGGTTGCCAAAGGCCATCTAATGAAGTTCAGGGCAGAGGCAACGTTTATAGTTGGTCTAAAGTAGGTGTCGGGTGCCTAAACAGCAAGGGAATAATAATAATAATAATAATAATAATAATAATAATAATAATAATAATAATAATAATAATAATAAATTTATACCCCTCCCCTGCTGGCTGGGTTTCCCCAGCCACTCTGGGCGGCTTCCAACAAAGATTAAAAATACATTAAAACATCAGTCATTAAAAACTTCCCTAAACAGGGCTGCCTTCAGATAACTTCTAAATAGTTGTTTATCTCTTTGACATCTGATGGGAGGGCGTTCCACAGGGCAGGCGCCACCACCGAGAAGGCCCTCTGCCTGGTTCCCTGTAACTTGGCTTCTCGCAGGGAGGGAACTGCCAAAAGGCCATCGGAGCTGGACCTCAGTGTCTGGGCTGGACAATGGGGGTGGAGACGCTCCTTCAGGTATACTGGGCATTTGAGGCTGTTGAGGGCTTTAAAGGTAAGCACCAACACTTTGAATTGTGCTTGGAAACATACTGGGAGCTAACATAGGTAGGTCTTGGAATCCCAGAAGGTGGGCCTTTGAGACAGTTTAGGCCTTTGAAGATTAACACTTTGACATCTCTGCTTGCTTTCTCTTTCTATCTCTGCCCCCGCACCCTTTCTGTGTTGAATTCTGTCCTACATGGTGGGCATTATACAGTGCAACCCTGTGAAATGCTTTGCACGCTCTCAAAAGTGCTATGTGAATATATCTGTGATGGTGCTGATCGACTTAGCACGTCTCGAATAGCGGGAGATTTCAGGAGGAGTGTGGACAGCATCTGACAAGGGGGTTTGGCCTTGACCTAAATAAAGTTCTCCTCCCCTCCAGATACGGCTCGGGCTAGAGGTAGGTTTGTGTTGTGTGTGCGTTTGTGTATGGGTTTTTTTTTTGCCAACGCTCACTAGATGGAACAGACTGCAGGCTTACCCTCCCCGCCCCCCATTCCCCATCGCTCACGCTCCTTATCTCTTTCCCCGTCACCATCCATTATCAAGGTAACTGCTCCACCGGCTTTCTCCGCTTTTTAATCTGGCTGATCCAGGCCAGGGAACCTGTCACAAGATGGTGTGTGTGGCATTTGTCACTCTCCTGCTGGCTGGCTGGGACTCCAGGCCCTTCGCCACACGCCCCTGGCAGCCTGCATCCCCTCCATAATTCAGAGTTTTCGTCTGTCTGCTCCTTCTCGTTCCACAATGGAGGGATCTCTATATACCATCTTGGCAGTTTCCTGACCCCAAAAGGGACTGGCACCCTTGCCAATGGAAGCTTGGACTTGGGTTCGGGGAACGACATGCACAGGGGAAGGAGCCATTCTCTATGCAGGTAGTCCCAGATGTCTCCACCTTGTGCCCCCCCCCTTCGTATGGCCAGGAAGTTCTGTAAATTTCCACCAAGCTTATCCCATGTAAGCAACTTCGAAATTTAAAATTCTGCATTTTGAATCCTTCAGATTTCCATGTTTGTTCTCCGGCAGCTGGTCAAGGCAGCCTAGCCTTGGCTCTTTTCCATTCACTGTGTGCTCAGAGATGGTGGCAGTTACGGAACAAAATTTCCAGTAACTGGGGGAGGGGCAGCCTTTGTTCTCCTTCCCTGTTGATTTGCAGAGTAAATTTTGGGAAAGGAAATCAAGTGAGCTTGCTTGGTTTACGGTTTCTGCCCCCACTGTTATTCCACTCTTCCACCCAGAAGCTCAGAACAAGTGACAGAATACAGATTTCTTGCATTATTATTATTTTAAAAAACCACACACACACACACAACACCACCTCAACAGCCCTGCATGGTAGGTTAATAATAATAATAATAATTAAAAATATATATATTTATACCCCGCCCTCTCCGGCCACAGCCGGGCTCAGGGCGGCTAACACCAATAAAATCACAGTAAAAACATACTAGGGGAAAAAGTGGGGGGATAAAGAAAAGAAAATAACCAATTTAAAATACAGTTTAAAATGCAATTTAAAATGTTAGACTCAGAGTGACTGGCCTAGGCTTGTCAAATGAGTATTGTGGCTAAGTGGGGTTCTGAAACGTGGGGCTCCCTGGCACTAGTCCAGGGTTCCCCAAACTTGGGTCTCCAGTTCATTTTGGACTACAACTCCCATCATCCCAGTGGTCAGGGATGATGGGAATTGTAGTCCAAAAACAGCCAGAGACCTAAGTTTGGGAAAGTTTTCTCTACTCCACTACATAATGCTGGTCTACAGAATTCATGCTTCAAGGTCCCACTTTTCTTTTTGCAGAATATGCAGTTCTCTAAGAGGGGGGTAGATGGAGAGAATAATGTGGCAGGGACAGCGTTCAAAATGCGCCGGGTGCCAGGTTGCAACTAGACATTCCGGTTTGGTAACTGTTAACCTTGGTTTAAGGAGCCATTTGGCGCCTAGCTTATATATATATATATCTGAGTTTCTAATGCTGGGCCGCGGGGAGAAGTGCTGCAAAGGAATGCAAGAAGGCCGTCCAGAATTTACAGAGCACTTTGCGAGTGTCCAGAAAGCTTCGCCCATGTGATTTCGGCAGGGTGAGAGAGCTGTGACTTGCCTGAAGCCGCATTAAAAAAAGGGAGGAAACCAGGTTCAGATCTGTAGCCTTGCACCCCACCAGCTCTCCGAAGACCTGGTCGGGATTATGTCAAGTGTGCTTTGCATGGATGAATCCAGAGCAAAACGGTTGACCCTTTGCCATGGCAATGAAGATTATGCATGCTCACGAAAGCGAGCTGGCAGTTTCCATGGCTGTTCCGTAGCGAGGCCTGGGCAAGGCCTGTCAGGCGGGGAGTGGGGTGGGGGCCTTTGCTGCTCTCGGGAAAAGGGCAGGGCCCCCGGGTGGAAGAGCGATTCAAAAAGTGCCCAAGAGGTGCAGGCAGGCAAGGAGTCGGCCGTTTCCCTCACCCCAAAGCAACTGAGCCTCACTGTTCCTTGCAACCGGGAGCTAGTCTAACATAAAACAGCCTGAAAGGCAGCCAGCCATCTCTCATGTAAGGAGTCTCCCGGATGATGCAGCTGGTAGATCTCCACAGAGCAGCTGGTAGATCTCCACAGAGTGGGGTTTCTGGATTTGCAAGCACGGGAGGGAGAGGAGGGGGTGTTGGGCTGGCTGGCAAGTTAAACCTAAAAAGCTTTGTCCTCCCAAATGCGTTTGACAGATCTTCCCGTCTCTCTCAAGTTAGGTATGATTCATCCCTCGCCTCTCCTTTTTCCAGGCAGTGGGGCAAGTACAGGCAGGTTGTCTCTTGGCAGACGAAATTTAGGTGTGTGGGCCATTCTTTTCCCCACCAACCCACTGCCCGGCTCCACAAATTGCCTTTGCAGTCTCTCTCTCTCTGGTGTGGCAGTGTGTTCATTTAGCTCAGGGGTAGGCACCCTAAGGCCCGTGGGCCAGATGCGGCCCAATCGCCTTCTCAATCTGGCCCGCGGATGGTCCGGGAATCAGCGTGTTTTTACATGAGTAGAATGTGTCCTTTTATTTAAAATGCATCTCTGGGTTATTTGTGGGGCATAGGAATTTGTTCATTATTTTTTTTCAAAATACAGTGCAACCTCGGGTTAAGTACTTAATTCGTTCCGGAGGTCTGTTCTTAACCTGAAACTGTTCTTAACCTGAAGCACCACTTTAGCTAATGGGGCCTCCTACTGCCGCCGCACCGCTGGAGCACGATTTCTGTTCTCATCCTGAAGCAAAGTTCCTAACCCCAGGTACTGTTTCTGGGTTAGCGGAGTCTGTAACCTGAAGCGTATGTAACCCGAGGTACCACTGTATAGTCTGGCCCACCACATGGTCTGAGGGACGGTGGACCAGCCCATGTCTGAAAAAGGTTGCTGACCCCTGATTAGCTGCAGGCTGGCATGCCCATGTTTCTTCCGGCCATATGACCAAGTGGCTACTTTGAGGGACCCGGGGCACTTATCCCAGCCTTCCGAATAAGTCCAGAAAAGTTTAATGTGCGTAGGCAGCCTGGCAAGTCATTTGTGCCGTGTCAGCGATCTAAGAAGAGTGGGTCGGCAGTCACACGTACTACAGCGCCTTGACTGGGTGCCCAGGTAGAATTCTTGCTTATCACAAGGTTTAGAAGCCTGCCCCGTCTTGAATTGCATTCTAGGCTGTACACATCACTGCTCCTTGAAATGCATTTGCCTGCACTTATTTGTGCCCAGAGTGTGCGTAATCCAGTCATGTGCTTGCGCAACTACAGTGTGGAGGTAGTAATGAAAAATTAGCAACCAGCTGTGTTCTGAGTGCTTTCTGCCGGGCCGCACGCTTAGGCACCCCAAGTCAGCTCGGATTGTGGTGTGTGCGTTTTGTGCTTTCTAGGCACGACTCTGTGAGCATTTTTGCCTTTGCACCGTGGAAGTGTGGATGAGGAAAGAGAGAGAGAGAGAGAGAGGGAGATGGATGCATGAGTTTCCAAACACAGACCTGACTCCATAATTCACAAAAGCAGGAGTCCTCTTGATGCAAGGAAAAGCAGTGTGATAACTGTCCCTCCGGTCTCCCAGATTGATCCAGTGAATTCTACCCAGCGGAGCTGCGAATATGAACGGCTGTATGCTTGCCAACCCCAGGCCTGATCTCCCCTTCTCACGTTGTATTCTTCCCCTGCCTCCTTGGGTTATTTTAGATCTGCTTGTGAGGAACCGCTTGTCTCCTCCTGAAATAGTAGTGGGCCCTCAAAACGGTCCCCCGTAGCCTCTCGAAAGCAGCCCAAGGAGGCCGGTGATGTTGGTGTGGCAGCAGGAATGCTAGGGTGAGGAGGCTGCTGGGGTGTAGTTTGCTTCCTGGCCCGTTCGGAAGGTAGGAGCTAATCACAGGGCTTAGCGGTGTTGGGTTTCAGCATGTTCAAATGAGCACCAACTGGTTATTCCTCCTCCCTCCCTCGGGGGCTTTGCATGTGATCCTACAGGGAGGTCTCCCCGTGCCTCCAGTTGCAGAATCCTTCTGTCAGAGCGGAAAGATTTGGGTGGGATACAAGGGTAGGGGCCGGGGGTGGGAGGAGGCCAAATTAGGGTGGGAGAGGCTGACACCCACCCAGCGCCACACCCCTAACGTTACATTACCCAGAGGGAGTTCCACCCAGATGTGTCACATCAGGGCAGTTGTCCTGAGGAGGACCTGGCGAGCTGTTGCCCAGGGGACTTAATAATCCTGGAAGCAAGCCTTTGAGTCAGATGGGGCTCTATTCTGAAGGGACTTAGCACATCTTGTGGGGGGTTTTATTAGCCACATAGGCCATAGGTAAAGGGACCCCTGATCATTAGATCCAGTCGTGGCCGACTCTGAGGTTGCGGCACTCATCTCGCTTTATTGGCCAAGGGAGCCGGCTTCCGGGTCATGTGGCCAGCATGACTAAGCCACTTCTGGCGAACCAGAGCAGCACACGGAAACGCCGTTTACCTTCCCGACAGAATGGTACCTATTTATCTACTTGTACTTTGACGTGCTTTCAAACTGCTAGGTTGGCAGGAGCAGGGACCGAGCAATGGGAGCTCACCCTGTGGCGGGGATTCGAACCGCCGACCTTCTGATCGGCAAGTCCTAGGCTCTGTGGTTTAACCCACAGCACCACCCGCGTCCATACGCAATGACAAATAAAATGAAAGTGTAAAAACAGTGTAAGATTTCGGTTGTGCGGAGCAGAGAGGGGGAAAAGGCAGCTTACAAAAGCTGGCTGCTTTGTGCAGCGGAGACCCTCGCCTGGCAGCTTTCAGCAGGGCCATTTTTTGAGGGGGGGCGCAATGACTTTGGCTGCACCTGTTGGACCTCCCTGAGCTGCAGCCAAGCGGGCTCTTTGGACATTGGCCATTGGCCCTTGAACAGCAACGGAGGCTATGACAGACTCTGACTCCTTCCCCTTTAAGGCAGCTTATTCATCTGCTTATTCTAAGATGCAGGTACATCAGTGGCTGGCTGAGGTGCCCCGTGCCAAGGGGTCCTTTGCTTTGGTTGGGGGTTCCTAAAGCTCGCTTGTGCAGGAGAGAATGGCTAAGCATGATGCAGCAGAGTGACAGACGGCGGTCTGCATTTTGCTCCGAGAGTCTGACGGGGAGATGGCTCAAGGGGCCTTTGTCCGGCTGAGCTCAGGTGCAGAATAAGGGACTAGTGCTGGGGCCCAGATGCAAAACCGCAGGGGCTAAATTTAGTTACAGGTCTGTCAGTGGCCTCCCAGATGTGCCACACTTTCTAAACAGGAAGCTGTTTGCTTTTTTCCCCAGCGAATATTTCCAGTGTAGGTGCTTCCTGCTTCCCCTTTGGCTTCTGCAAAGTTTCCACCGCTTTCCATTTTGGGCCCTTTCTGATGGGTGACTTTGGCTTTGCTGCCCACACGGAGCTCTGAACCCAAGCCGTAGCTGAGCATTTCTGGGTATTTCTGGCCTTAGCATGGAGCAAATTAAGCTGCCCTCTCCCCCGAACGCCAACCCACGCTTGCTGTGCGCTTGTGACCCAGGTCACACTTCAAACCGGCCCTTAAAATGCAACAGGATCCGCCACCTCTTTGCACGCCCCCGTTCCTGCTGAACCTCCTTCCTAAAATACCAGGGTTCTTGCTCAAAACCAGCACTTGCCAGGAAGCTGGATTAAAAGGGGGAAGGCTTGCAAAGCCACTTCCACCCTCCCAGTCCTAAGATAGTTCTAGTTACAGGTAGGTGTTGGTCTGCCGTAGTTGAAACAAAATAAAAAAAAATCCTTCCATTAGCACCTTAGAGACCAACTAAGTTAGTTATTGGTATGAGCTTTCGTGTGCATGCACACTTCTTCAGATACTCATACCAATAACTACCATATTTTTTGCTCTATAAGACTCACTTTTTCCCTCCTAAAAAGTAAGGGGAAATGTGTGTGCATCTTATGGAGCGAATGCAGGCTGCGCAGCTATCCCAGAAGCCAGAACAGCAAGAGGGATTGCTGCTTTCACTGCACAGCGATCCCTCTTGCTGTTCTGGCTTCTGAGATTCAGAATATTTTTTTTCTTGTTTTCCTCCTCCAAAAACTAGGTGCGCCTTGTGGTCTGGTGCGTCTTATAGAGCGAAAAATACAGCAACTTAGTTGGTCTCTAAGGTGCTACTGGAAGGAATTTTTTTTTTATTTTAGTCCTAAAATAGTTCTGCAATCTGGCATGGAAAGCTGGGGTAGAAGCTCCAGCCCCTTTCCCAGGTACCCAGGTTTTGCTCCCTGGGGTTTTTTTGGAGCCCAGGTCCCAGAGAGGCAGAACTGGGCTCTGCAGTTGCCGCCTCGGGGACTCCGTGTCCTGGAAGTGTCAGAAGTTGCCGGGCAACGCAAGCAGATTATCTGCAGGTCCTTTCGCTGACCTTTCCGGGTTAACGGCACAGCCACGCTTGCGCAAAGCTGCCTTTTGCAGAGGACGTGGGGATTTGCGAACTTCTTGCTCCACCTCTCCTCTCATAAAAAGGTAAAGGGACCCCTGACCGTTAGGTCCAGTCGTGACCGACTCTGTGGTTGCACACTCTATAGGCCGAGGGAGCCGGCGTTTGTCTGCAGACAGCTTCCGGGTCATGTGGCCAGCATGACTAAGCCGCTTCTGGCGAACCAGAGCAGCGCACAGAAACGCCGTTTACCTTCCTGCTGGAGTGGTACCTATTTATCTACTTGCACTTTGATGTGCTTTCGAACTGCTAGGTTGGCAGGAGCAGGGACCGAGCAACGGGAGCTCACCCCGTCGTGGGGATTCAAACCGCTGACCTTCTGATCAGCAAGTCCTAGGCTCTGTGGTTTAACCCACAGCGCCACCCGTGTCCCTCCTCTCATACCCCACCCTTAAAGGGCTGCCGCCAAGACCCTGCTCATTCCTCTTGGTCCAGATTGGAGGCAGATAACTCAATTTGACCGACCAAACCTCCCAGGAAGCTGCCTTATAGCACATCAGATCATTCGGTCCATCTAATTCAGTTTCGTCTACACCAGGGCTTCCCAAACTTGGGTCTCCAGCTGTTGTTGGACTACAACTCCCATCATTCCTAGCTAGCAGGGCCAGTGGTCGGGGATGATGGGAGTTGTATTCCAACAACAGCTGGAGACCCACGTTTGGGAAACCCTGGTCTGCACTGACTTTCCAGAGGCTTCCTGGGATTTCAGACGGGATATTCCCAGCTCTTCCTGGAGATTTCATGGATTGAACCTGAGAGATCGCAGATATTCCTTCCCCAGGGCTGTGGCCATTCTTTAATCTCCCACTGTTCAGTAGGTGACACAGTTTGGGGCCTGACATCTTTAGGGCTGCATAAGCCTACTGCAGTTTAATAAGCCATCTTTTTAATCCCAGGTGTGAGAGGACAGTCTATGCTGGACTCTCGTGACAAGGAGGCCCTGGGTTCAGATCTCCCCAGCCCTGAGGCTCGCTGGGCAGCCTTTGACTTTTGGTGACATGGAAATCTGCCTCATTATAGCTCAGGCTGTTTGTCCATATAGCCTGGTACTGTCTTCCCCCTCTGCCCAGACTGGCTGCAACTCTTGGGGGGGGGGTCTCTGGCAGTGAGAAGTCTCTCCCGTCACTTGCCAGTTAAAATCCTCCTAGCTGGAGCTGCCTGAGACCTTCCTGCATGCAAAGCGCCTGCTCTACTATTTGTTGTTTGTTTATTGTTATTGTTATTATTAAATTTATTATTTTATTTATTAAATACCAATCCCACCCTTCCTCCCGAAGGGCTTCCTCCCAGGCTGGCAAGCAACAAAGCAGCGAGCAATAGAATTAAAAAATGAACTTGAAAACACCTGCAATATCCTAATCGCTGCTAATTTCAGGGTTGCCAGGAAGAGCCAGTGTGGTACAGTGGTTAGAGTCTCTACAGCAGCTTTTCTCAACCTGTGGGTCCCCAGAACTACAACTCCCATCACCCCTAGCTAGCAAGGCCAGAGCTCAGGGATGATGGGAGTTGTAGTCCAACAACATCTGGGGACCCAGCAGTTGAGAACCACTGCTCTCCAGTGTCGGATTTGAAATGAGGGTTCAAATCCTCACTTGGCCATAGATCAGCTCACTAGGTGACCTCAGGCCAGCCAGCCAGCCACTCAGCCTAACCTACCTCACAAGGTTGTCGTGGGGGGTGAAATGAGGAGGGGAGGTCCACGTAGGCCATCCTTGGAGGAGAAGGTGGGGAATCAGTGCAGCAAGTAAACCAAACAAACGAATCTTTCAGCCATCACCTGAGAACGCATTGCACAAATGGGGGGCCGCCACCGAGCAGGCCCAGCCATTTTCATTTCATGTCACTTTTGTGCACCACCATTCTGTATTACTGCACGGATCCTGCTGAGCTGTACCGTGTAACTGGGGGGATGTAACAGGACACCCCTGGTGTAAACTGACGGGAAGCACCTTGTGGGAAGGGCAGGGTGCAGGCATGGCAAGATAACACCAGAGCCGGCTTGGTGAGTTTGAGCAAGGGAGGGGCCCCTTCAGACTTCCAGCTTGCGGTTTCCTTATCAGCTCCTTTTATTTCTTCAGCCCGTCCAATGGATGAAAAATTCCAGGGAGGAAATGCCCGGGTAGGGCACAGATTGATGGTTTTCCTCCCTTCCTCCCCCCACCCCACCCCAAACAGCTCCAGGTCTGCAATGGGGAATTGGAAGTCGACGGAGAAATCTGCTAGGAAATATTTTCTTCCAGAGCAGCGAGCGAAGCACGGCTCAAAATTTAATAGCACCGCAGGCAAACGCGCACAGCTACAAATCAAAGGTCCGAGATTCAAAGGTCGGAATGTAGCCGATAAAAAATAGTGGCGGTGCTGCTGTGTTCGGATTATGAAACAAGTTGCACTCCTAGGCGCTTGGGTGTGGGTGGGTTCGGGGTGATCTGTCCGAAGGTTACGGAACATCTTCCGGTATGTGGCCCAGAAGTGCAATCTGGGAGCCTTGCCAGCCTCTTCGCTCCTGATTTATGCGGCTCTGAAGCCTCCGAATCTTTCGGCCCCTCGATTGCCTAAGATACACCCACCTTCCTTGTCGGGGGAATAAAACAGATTAATGTTTGACGAAGCACACATACAAATGACATTGCAAAGGTTTTTAGAAAAAACCTTTAAAATTCATGCAGACCTTCCGTTTTCTGAAGCCCACGAAACATTACTGGGAGCCTGCAAAGTTTTAACTCCGCAACCAAACATATTGCCGCTCTTTACCTACCTTTTAGGTCTATTAATTTTCTGAGCCTTTTTTCTTTAATCTGAAAGTTGCGGTTTCTTCTTTTTCTGAATGATATAAGTGGAGCTCTGCTGTTTCTAAGCCCAGATCATAAAAACTTTACCCTTCCCCATTTTTTAAAACCGTTTGATCATTTCAGTTTTCAGCTTTTGAAACACACCCTCCCCCCCCCATTCTTTTCCAGCTGGCAGAAAGAATCCTCTGTCTACATTTCCCTGCATGCTAAAAAGCAAAAAGACAACATTAAATCATGTGTAATGGAAGTACCGTATTTTTTGCTCTATAAGGCTCTCTTTTTCCCTCCTGAAAAGTAAGGGGAAATGTGTGTGCCTCTTATGAAGTGAATGCAGGCTGCGCAGCTATCCCAGAAGCCAGAACAGCAAGAGGGATTGCTGCTTTCACTGCGCAGCGATCCCTCTTGCTGTTCTGGCTTCTGAGATTCAGAGTATTTTTTTTCTTGTTTTCCTCCTCCAAAAACTAGGTGCGTCTTATAGAGCGAAAAATACGGTAATTATTATTGTAACCAGGGTATTTATACTTTCAAATTTCGGAGGTGTGTGAAACAGTATGGCTGTGTGTTCCAAGATAGACATTATACCTGAACTCTGCCACCCAAAAACCCTCACAGGGGGTGTAAGTCAGATCTCCCCCCTCTGACCCCCACAATTAATAATAATAATAATAATAATAATAATAATAATAATAATAATAACCCCACCCATTCTCTAGGCTGTCCCTGATAAGTGTCGTGGAGTAATTCAGATTATTCAGTGCAAATTTCGGTAAATTAATTTATCAAGTCCACAATGATAAGTTGCTAGCCTACCAGTTATTTGTACCTTAGTCTCCCCTCCCTCCCTCAAACTTTAGTAACACTTCCCTGTGAATTACCTGGAGCCAGTGATTGCTCACCTTAGTTTAGTCAGAAGCTTGGATCAAAATATAAAGGACCAGGCTGTTTGGTTCATGAGCGTGGCTACTGGTACGCAAGCTTGACTCCATGGCCAAACCCTTAATTTGCGGCTGTCAGATTCCCAAGAACTGCTGCTTCCTGCAGGGAATGCTCATCCAATTTGCAGATGACACCAAACTGGGAGGGGTGGGCAATGCTGCAGAAAACTGGATTGAGGTTCAAGATGGCCTTCACCGATTATTGGAGAACAGGGCCAGAACTACTAAATGAATTTCAGTAGTAGGGACAAATGCCAGGTTCTGCACTTCGGCAGGAAGAACCAGATGCACATATATAGGATGGGGGATGCCTGGCTTACTAGCAGTCCATGTGAAAAGGCTCTAGGGGTCTTGGTGGACCACAAGCTGAACATGAGTCAACAGTGTGATGCAGCAGCAAAAATAGCTAATGCTATTCTAGGCTGCATCAACATAAATATAGTGCCCAAATCAAGCAAAGTAATAGTCCCACTCTATTCTGCCTTGAAGGGACGTGGATAAAACCTCAGTGCCTAGGACTTGCCGATCGCATGGTCGGCGGTTCGAATCCCCGCGGCAGGGTGAGCTCCCATCGTTCGGTCCCAGCTCCTGCCCACCTAGCAGTTTGAAAGCACGTCAAGTGCAAGTAGATAAATAGGTACCACTCTGGCGGGAAGGTAAACGGCGTTTCCGTGTGCTGCGCTGGTGCTGGCTCGCCAGAGCAGCTTCGTCACGCTGGCCACGTGACCCGGAAGTGTCTTCGGACGGCGCCGGCTCACGGCCTCTAGAGCGAGATGAGCACGCAACCCTAGAGTCGGACATGACTGGCCTGTATGGACAGGGGTACCTTTACTTTACCTTTTTATTCTGCCTTGGTCACACCACACCTGGAGTGCTGTGTCCAGTCCTGGGCACCACAATTTAAGAAGGATATTGACAAGCTGGGATGTACACAGAGGAGGGCAACCAAGATGATCAGGAGTCTGGAAATCAAGCCTTGTGAGGAACGGTTGAGGGAGCTGGGTATGTTTAGCCTGGAGAAGAGGAGACTGAGTGGAGATATGTCCGCCATCTTCAAATATCTTAGGGGCTGTCCCATGGAAGATGAAGCTTGTTATCTCCTGCTCCGGAGGGCAGGACTCGAATCAATGGCTTCAAGTTACAGGAAAGGAGATTCCGATTCAACATCAGGAAAAAACTTTGACAGTAAGGGCTGTTTAGCAGTGGAAGAGACACCCCCGGGAGGTGATGGACTCCTTCCTTGCAGGTTCTTAAGCAGAGGTTGGACAGCCATCTGTCACGGATGCTTTAGTTGAAATTTCTGCATTGAAGGGGGTTGATTTAAGGTGCTGGTTTTGACCTTTAAAGCCCTTCACGGCCTAGGACCCTCATACCTATGGGACCGCCTCTCCCGGTATGCCCCAAGGAGGACCTTAAGGTCCATATATAGCAACACCCTAGAGGTCCCGGGCCCTAAGGAAGTCAGATTAGCCTCAACCAGAGCCAGGGCCTTTTCAACACTGGCTCCGGCCTGGTGGAATGCTCTGTCTCATGAGACCAGGGCCCTGCGGGATCTGATTTCTTTCTGCAGGGCCTGTAAGACAGAATTGTTCCACCTGGCCTTTGGCTTGGATTCAATTTGATTCCTTCCCCCTCTTCCTTTTTCCTTTCTCCTCCTGTGATGGAACTCCTATTTGGGGACTTCACTGACTTTTTTCTGGCCCACGTAGGACCAGTCTAGAAAGTTAGCCTTGGTGAAGACTTGACGTTTTCATCCCCCCAAAAGTTTTTGATTTGAGTTTCCATTGAAATGAGGCTGCATTTTAATGTTTTGCTGTTGTATTTTAATCTTGTTTTTAAGTTGTATTTCAATCCATTTGTTTTTATATCGGGTGTTAGCCGCCCTGAGCCCGGTCTTGGCTGGGGAGGGCAGGGTATAAATAAATTTTTTTATTATTATTATAGCGCTTGGGATCCCTTCCAACTCTACAACTCCAATGAATCTGTGAATGTGAAAGCACAATATGAGAAGTCGGAGCACTTTTAGCGGAGAAGGACTTCCTCCTTCTGCATAGCCTTTGTACGTTGTTTCAGCACAAAAGCCTCCGCAGTCCTGTAAACAGCCAGTTTTCCTGAAAAACTGCTTTGGGTATAAAGTGAGATGTGGAACACTGGTATCTTTACTCTCATCTGTTAAAAGAAGTGACCTGCAGCAAGCTCAAAGTCACCCCTGCAATCTTTCCCAGATGGGTAATGGAGGCCCGACTAGCATTCTCTGGGCAAAGGTGGCGGCAGGGTTTGTGTCTTTGCGTGGACTGGTTTTGGCCCAGGAGCCTCCAGTTGTTGACCTTACACCCTGCCTGCCATGTCTGCATGTCATCCACCTCACCCTGCAGCAAAGTACCATATTTTTCCCTCTATAGGACGCACTTTTTCCCCTCCAAAAATGAAGGGGAAATGTGTGTGCGTCCTATGGAGCGAATGCAGGCTCCTTGGCTTCAGCGATAGCAACACAAAGCCTCCGAAGCGCAGAGGGAGCGCTCCCTCCGCGCTCTGGAGGCTATGCGTTGCTTTCGCTGAAGCCTGGAGAGCGAGAGGCGTCGGTGCGCACTGACCCCTCTTGCTCTCCAGGCTTCAGGGATAGCCGCCTGAACTCGCACTGTGCTCCGAAGGCTTCGGGTTCCTTTTGCTGAAGCTGGGAGAGCAAGACTCTCCTAGCTTCAGCAGAGAGGGAGAGCTGCGCAGCGCCCCTTCAGCCAAGCGGGAGGAGAAATGGAAGGGGCTCCGTTTCTCCTGCCGCTTCGCTGAAGGGGCACTGATAATTTTTTTCCCTTGTTCTCCCCCTCTAAAACAAGGTGCATCCTATGGTCGGGTGCGTCCTATAGAGCGAAAAATACGGTAATTCTTGCATTGTGAACAGAATATGAAGCTGGAGCATTGATGGTGGCAGTTTCGGACACCCTGAGGTCCCACCTCGCAAAGAAGTTCTGTAAGGCCCAGGAGTTGAGTTTCCCAGCTCCGGACGGGGTTTGTACAAGAGAGTGGGACTTGCCAGATCTGGGCCCGGCCGACACCAGGCTTGCCTAATCAGCTCCTTCATTCCCCCGCCGATGCCATGCCACACCCAGTTTCAAAATAGCGTGTTTAGATTCTTAGTCATTTTGGAACATTCCAGCGCCACCTGCAGTTTGACCTTAAGGCACGGCTGGCGTGAGAGAGAGAGAGAGAGAGAGAGAGAGCAGAAGAACTGCTGCAAAGGGATTTTTTTTTTAAAAAAAAATTGCACTTAGGACTTGCGTCCAAGCAGCAGTTCTTAACTAGGCAATGTTTAATCTGGCCCCTCCCCAGTCACGAGCCACAAATCATCACCTGTACGGTTCAGATGGCAAGCAATGCATGCTGGGTAATGGACATAGCTTTGCCTATACTGTAGTAAGGTATTCCCAGTGTTGGACTATGACTCCTGTCATCCCTAACTGTTGGCCATACTAACTCGGGGCAGATGAGAGTTGCTAGCTACACATGAAGGAGCATGCATTAGCTCTACAATTTCCACATGCGTTGCGCATGTCTTTTGTGGTGGTATTATTACTATCACCGAATTTTTCGCTCTGTAAGACGCACCAGACTATAAGACGCACCTAGTTTTTAGAGGAGGAAAACAAGAAAAAAAAATATATTCTGAATCCCAGAAGCCAGAACAGCAAGAGGGATCTGGCTTCTGGGATAGCCTCTTGCTATTGTGGCTTCTGGGATAGCCGCGTGAAGCCTCTTCAGGGCAGCGGGATGAAGGCTCCCCCAAGAGCCGCGCTCCCTTTAAAGAGTGTGCAGAGCGTGTGTGCGGCTCCTTAAAGGGAGCACTGAGCAGAGCCTCCCGCCTGCATTCGCTCCATAAGACGCACACACATTTCCCCTTACTTTTTAGGAGGGGGAAAGTGCATCTTATAGAGCAAAAAATACAGTAGTTCTATTTATGTACTACCCTTTATCAAAAGATCTCAGGCCCGTGTACAACATTAGGAACACATTACGACACATCAGTGATAAAAACATAGTAAAAACTTAGTAAAAAGCATACTGACAGCCTAATAGTAAAATTGTCATAATAATAGCAGTTCTCTCCCGCACACTTTCACAGGCCATAGATTATATAATAGCCTTAGGCCTTGTTTTTTGCCTGGTATCTAAAGACACGCAATGATGGCGCCAGGCGAGCCTCTCTGGGGAGGGCGTTCCACAGTCAGGGAGCCACCACAGAAAAGACCCATTCTCTTGTTGCCACTCTCTGGAAGGCAGGTCATAGCGAAGGTGCTCAGATGACAAGTGCAGGGTCCGGGGTGGTTTGTATGGGAAGGGGCGGTCCTTAAGGCATTGAAGTCCTGAGCTGTGTTAAGGCTTTATAGATCTACACTAGCAGTTTGAATTGGACCCGGATTCTAATCGGGAGGCAGCGCACTTGTGCCAGGATTGGTGTTATATGCTCAGACCGTTTTAATCATCACGGGATCTAGAAAACTTGGAGCTAAGAATCCAGTCTGACTTTGGCCACAGACTCGTTAGGTGGCCTTGGGGTCTGCAACCTTTATTTGCAGTGTTTGCTGTGGTTATTTTACACGGGGTTAGAACATGAGAATCTGCCATATAGAGTCGCATTATTGGTCTGTCTATTGTCTGTCTAGCCCCTCTTGTCTACATGGAGTGGCTCTCCTATGATTGATGGCAGGGACATTCTGCCTGCCAGACAGATGCTCTGTCACTGAGCTCCAGTCCTCCCCAAAAGGTTTTAGCAGGGATTGCCGAGAGAGTGTGGGGAATTTCTCCGAACATTTGAAATGCTATGCAAATGCCGAGTTCTGGGTTTCGTGCCAGAGATTCTGTTTGCCGCTCACCTGGAACGAGCAGTAAGTGTGCTCTAAGCTGAAAATAAACACTGTTCCTCCTTCTTTCTCAGCCTGGAAAATGAGTCCACAAAAGTTACTAGGTCGTAGAGCTTGCCTGACCACTCCTACCCGAATTAGTTGTTTGTTTGCACATGCACAACTTGCAAGGCAGAAATTGGGGGGGGGGGACTTCTTAATGCCTTTCCGTTTCCAAAAACATCACTGCCTGGTCGCCCTGGGGTGGTGATTACTCACCAGAGGCGACCATGCACGCAACTATTTACAGACCTGCACCATGTCTGTTGCCCCCGTGTCATGAATTGGAAGTCTGAAGCTGAGATAATACAGTGCATCTGTGGCTGAGGTGAAATTTGACCAGGGGGATTTCCTCTCCTACCTCTCCATCCACTTGCAGTGCTGTGGACAGTTTTAAGGCTCCTGTATCTTTTGATGGATGCATACCTGAGCAGAACAAACAGCTATATTACATACGCTAATTCTTGTCTTTGGTTCTTAAGTGATTATCAGGATCGCTTGCTTCTGCAGTAATAATGTAGCTCTGTGGGCTGGTTCACACACAACACTATGGTTTGGCACTATGCTTTTGCCCTCTCTCCCCTCACACACCCCTCTTCATTTGTTGCCTCATGCTTGACCACGGTTTGCCTTGCAAACCAGGCTTGCAAACCAGCTCTGAACTGTGGTTTGCAGTCTGCTTTGGAGAGCAAGCAAAACCCGTTAGTCTGTTGAATATACTTGAGAAAGGTGCAGGGAGATTTTGTGCAAGCGCAGAGCTCCTTCCTGCAACGTCGAGCCAACAGCTCGGTGCTACCTCTGCATGAGACCAACGTGAGCTTTCAAAATGCGGCACATCTCTCCTTGCGCTGTTTAGAAGGGGTTTTGCTCTTGCCTGTCTGCCCAGAGAGCAGAGGCTTGTCCCGCAAGAAGGAATAATTAAAGTCTGTGTTTGCTCTCGATTGTGAGATGTTGGGCTCATTCGGTGCAAAGCGCACAAATGTACAAATCAGAGGTTTCTGGTTGGAAGAGCGAGTGCTGGGGCCTCTGGAGTCTGCATAGATCTATCATTAACTATGGAAACTGTAGCAAGGCTTTCATTGACCGGAGGGAAATGCCTGCATTCCAGGAATGGAAGCGGGGTGGGAAGGGGGGGGTGTTTAATGGCTTTAAAATCTGTGCAGGGACTCAGACAGAAAACCATTTCCCCTGCTGCTGACGAACCTGTGCTGTTTGGAATAGCCACCCGGCACCAGTACTTGTGTGGAATGGGGCAAGCAGGTGTTGGTTGTCATTATTGCTGAATCACAAGCCTGACGGCAGCACCTTTGCAACTCGTGCTCCTGGTTGGGGCCTGTAAATAGCCACTTGCCGGCGACATGTAGGATTTGGCTCCAAGCCACCGCAGAAGGACACCTCCAGCTAGAAGACAGTTTGCTCTTTGTGTTCCTTTTAGGCGTTGGGTCGCGGCACTTACCAGGTCAGCATCTTTGCCTCTGTGCTGCCCCTCATAGTTCAAGGGATGCGGGTGGCGCTGTGGTCTAAACCACTAAGCCTCTTGGGCTTGCTGATCAGAAGGTTGGCGGGTCGAATCCCCGCGACGGGGTGAGCTCTCGTTGCTCTGTCCCAGCTCCTGCCAACCTAGCAGTTCGAAAGCACGCCAGCGCAAGTAGATAAATAGGTACTGCTCCAGCGGGAAAGTAAACGGCATTTCCATGCGCTCTGGTTTCTGTCACAGTGTCCCGTTGCGCCAGAAGCGGTTTAGTCATGCCGGCCACGTGACCCGGAAAGCTGTCTGTGGACAAACGCCGGCTCCCTCGGCCTGAAAACGAGTTGAGCGCCGCAACCCCATAGTCACCTTTGACTGGATTTAGCCGTCCAGGGGTCTTTTACCTTTTTACCTTTACTTCAAGGGTGTGGGAGGAGAAGTCACAGTGAGCCCCGAATCCTTGCCTTGTCTCCTGCTACTTCCAGGCTGAATCCCCCAAGGCTGTATTTCAGCCTAGCCCAGTGTGTGTTGAGAATGCTCTAAGCATCAAATTGGGTCCTGAAGGATGTGCAGAGATACATTTCGAGAGTCTGTCCCAGAATAGGAACTTCCTCCCTGCAAGCCTTGCCAAATTTTCATCCTGTATCTCTTTGGAAGTGGTGCAAGATAAGTTTTACTGAAATTGGCTTCTTATGATTGGAGATAGGGTATGATAATCGCTGCCTGTGGTCTAAAGAGCTAGGCAAAGAGTTCCATTTAACCAGCGGGGCTTTGGACTTGGGTTTCTTGCAACAACCCCCAGTGTGGCAAATGAACCGAAGGAGCTTTCAGAAGCAATTTGATATGGTCTTGTGTCCTCCTGTGTCTCTGTTTGCTGTTTTAGAATCAAGGCCACACCGGGAATACCTGAGTGAAGTAGCATTTCACTTGGCACCCTAAACGGGATGTGTTAGCCTCGGCCAACCTAGTGCCCACTGGTTGGGGCTGATGGGAGTTGTAGTCCAAAAAGAATCTGGAGGGCACCAGGTTGGCCGAAACTGGCACATATGTTACCCCACCCTGAGTCAATTGACTTGCCGAAAATCCAGGATTTCATTAAAGATTGCATGGTCATCTGCCTGAAGATTCTTGAACCGTGATTCCTGCATCGTGGGGGTTTGGACTAGATGGCCTTTGGGGTACCTTCAGTACAGTTCTGTGTTTCTGAGTGCTGTTTCCTGTATGGGTCTTAATATTTTGGGATTGGGTGGCTGCGTCTGTAGCTATGGAGCCTAAGAAAGCTTTCTTCACTCCAATCCGTAAAGACGGAAATTCTCTTTCCCACAATGAGCATTGATTTGCTGAGAGAATCTTCCCGTTGTAGGTGCAGAGGATGAATTGTAGCCTTGTCTTAGGCAGGTGTGAAAGGAAAGTGGGGGTGATGCCTCCTTTGGGGGGGGCAACATGTTGGTGCACTATTGATCTTGCTCCTCCTTACTGATTATATTTGAGTGAGCTGAATTTGCAAGGGGAAGGCAATGTCCAAAGGTAAACGGAGGCAGAAACTCTGCAAGGAGCAACAGACAGTCTGTGCTTTTTCCTTCTGTTCTGGTGGTGTTGGGGTGAGTGTGTGTTGCTCCTTTACATCTGGTGTGGATCAGTAAAGCCCCTTCTTTTTAATTTTTCCAAACATGCAGCGCTAGTCCCTTTCCGAGCAAAATATTTACCCAGAGTTAGTTCAACGCGTAGAGACAAAGTGTCCCAAACTTGGGCCCTTTTAATGACAAACATTTCATTTAAGAATGCAGCTAAAAGGTTTCCCCCTTTCTTTTCCTTTTTTTGTTTTCTCCCCGGACGCAAAGCTTTATTCATTCCTTGTGCAAGGGTAACTTTTCTTCCTGTCGAGGTGGAATCGAAGCTTCCTGACAATAAGGTTGCTTTTCAAGACGCCCGTCACAGCGAGGGGAGGTCAGGAGCAGGCGTTGCACATTTCTTCCGAAAATTGTCTGAAGTTTTGACGCCAGCCCGAGCGGGAAGATCTCTGAGGTTACTTTAGGAGCTGTTAAAAGAAAGAGGCAGCTTCAGATCCCCTTGTTCTTGTTTTTCAGAGCCTTTCCCCGCCACCCCTCCTTGTCAGATGAATGGTTCATTAGAAGCTGTCAAAAGCGACATTCCTGGTTGCTTAGCTCACCGGAGCCTGCCCAGATTGGCCGATTCGTTTGGGGGGGGGCGGTTTGGAAGTGAGACAACACAGAATACGGCCTGTTCATTCACCCAGCTGGGCTTCCTGGTGCCACCCGGCAGAGGGAGAAGGGGGCTCTTGCAGCGTGACGTGGGCCGTTTTCTGGTTCCCAGCCCCCTTCAGGCCACCAGGGTGGGGTCTCCTCGGAGCGTGGGAATGAACGCGCCCGCAGTGGTAAAGGGGCGAGGCTGCAAGGCCCAGCCCTCGTGCCCCAGGCCAGCTCATCTTTCCTACCTCTGCTCCTGGGAATTAAAAAAAAAAAAGTTCTCTTTGACGGATGTAATTATTTTTAATTCTGCAATTTATTTGCCATCTGAAAGAGCTGGGGGCCGTTTGCAGCAATGCTTGTGCAATACTATAATAATGCATGGTGTTTATAGTGCATCTCAGGAGTTCAAAGCACTTCATGCATCCTCAGAGCGCCCTGCACGGTAGGCTATGCCATCCTACACATTGCTGGCGGGGGACTGGCGATGACTTGCTCGAGGTCGTCTAGGAGGTTCGGGGCAGAGAAGTGACTTGAACTTTGTTCTTTTGCAAATACGTTAAGCAGAACGACGGCTGAGCTGCGTGCAGCCTTCTCAGCAGGCAGCATGGCCTCTGTCACATTCCCAGAAAACCAACCAAAGCAACAGAGCCTGGGTGGCAGACTTGCAGTGGTGTCCCCTCCTGGGAGGGCCGCCAGTTGTGTATGGTAGGGGGCTTGTCTTGGCCCCAGGGACTGCCCCAGTAGCACCTTGTGTGTGGGGGGGGGGAGAGCATCACCACCCCTGTATTTCAAGCCAGGTATTGTCAGCCGATTTACTTAAGAATGGATAGGTTTGATCTTCTTGAGAGTCCCATGGACCGCAAGAAGATCAAACCTCTCCATTCTTAAGGAAATCGGCCCTGAGTGCTCACTGGAAGGACAGATCCTGAAGCTGAGGCTCCAATACTTTGGCTACCTCATGAGCAGAGAAGACTCCCTGGAAAAGACCCTGATGTTGGGAAAGATGGAGGGGACAAGGAGAAGGGGACGGCAGAGGACGAGATTGTTGGACAGTGTTCTCGAAGCTACCAGCATGAGTTTGACCAAACTGTGGGAGGCGGTGGAAGACAGGAGTGCCTGGCGTGCTCTGGTCCAGGGGGTCACGAAGATTTGGACACGACTAAACAACAACAACAAATTGTCAGCCTTTTCAGACCCAAGACCCACTTCTAACTCAAACATGCTTTTGGGGACACGCTCTTAATCTCTTGTCGTAGGTTTGCCTGGTGGTAGCACTTTTGCTGCGACCTACCCCAAATCAGGCTGCCCAGCCATCCCACCACTTGAAGGCCATTAGACAGCACCTCTGCCGCTAGTGAGAGCCGGTGTGGCGTAATGGTTAGAATGTCGGACTAGGACCTGGGAGACGCGGGTTCGAATCCCCCACTCAGCCATGAAGCTCACTGGGTGACTCAATCACCCAGCCTCCATCCAGGGTTGTTGCAAGGATGAAATGGGGAGGAAGAGAGCCACGTACGCCGTCTCGAGGTCCTTGGAAGATAAAGGTGGCACGACATCGATGGAATAAATAAACAACAGGAGCAGCGGGTGAGCCCTTGCTGCCTTAGAATCTGTAACACCATGCCAGCAAGCAATGCCACGCCAGCCAAACCCTTGCTACAGAAAGAGCCAGCCCAACACGACTCATCCGGAGCTGCCCTTACACTGAGCCAGTCCATTGGGTCCATCTGGTTCAGCATTCCCTGCACTGACTGGCAGCAGCTGCCCAGGGTTTCCAAGCAAGGTTCTCTCCTACCTGGAGATGCCCAGGATAGGAACCTGGGATCTTCTGCATGCAAAGCAGATGCTCAGCCAGTGTGATGTAGTGGTTAAGAGTGGTGGACTCGTAATCTGGTGAACCGGGTTCAATTCCCTGCTCCTCCACATGCAGCTGCTGGGTGACCTTGGGCTAGTCACACTTCTCTGAAGTCTCTCAGCCTCACTCACCTCACAGAGGGTTTGTTGTGGGGGAGGAAGGGAGAGGAGATTGTTAGCTGCTTTGAGACTCCTTCAGGTAGTGATAAAGCGGGATATTAAATTCAAACTCCTCTTCTTCTTCTTTTTCTTCTGGCTCACCCCTCTTGCTCTTCTGCCCCGTATGCATTGGGTCCGCTGCTGGCCTTGAGAAGAGCAGAGGAGCATTTCCGCCACCCAACTGCCCCTTCCAGATTCTTTCTGATGCCCATCCCTTTCCGCTGCAGCTGAGCTTTCACCTGAGCCGCCTCCTCGTCTTCCTCCACTCTTGCAGAGTAGAGAGAGACCTTCTGCCAGGCTGCTGGTCTCTCCGTTGCCAGAGAGCACTTGAGTCAGTTTCCACTTCAAGTGGGATACATCTGTCAGATGATGAGGGGGTGGGTGGTGGCGCAACATCTCCAGGAGCTCTCAAAGCCAGCATGCCCGGCTCCTTGTCTGGCTTAGCCCAGCCATATTGGCGCTCCCTCCGATAGCTTGTGTGTGGCGTTGCTGCTCAATTAATCAGCCGCTGCCTCTTGAGTTTCTGAATGAATGGGGTTAGTAACAGTTGTCAAAACAAGCTTTGCGCTGCCGGAAGCTCTCCGGCTTGCCGTTCTTTTAGTGCTCATCAGGCAGCGTCAATGCCCCCAGCCAGGATATGTGTAGGGTGGGGTGGGGGGCATGTTTGGAGCTGGGGTGTTGCAGAGGTTGCTTGATGCAGAGTGACAGGCCCTATTCATGGCTCAAAGCTCCCTGCTTCTGAGTAACAGGAATGCAATGTTGCTCGTTCCAGAAAAAGTATTAATAGTAGCAGCCGCACCTGCGATCCATACGGGTGTGGATTTCTTTGCAATTTGAAAGGGCAAGTGGGGCTGGGGGTGGCTTTAACAGTATTGCAGCATCTTCGGGGGGGGGGGAGTGAGCATTACAATGGAGGGAGATCATAGGTCTACACAGTCATGTTTTATTGCAAAGGGTGGGGGTTTGCTTAAGGTAAGGCTTGCAAACAGCTGCAGTCACCTGTGGCAAGCAAAAATTTACTGCAGGCCAGTTGTTCCAAAACTTGTCCCCCCCACCCCCAAAGGGGCCACTTGAAAATTGCAGAGGGTCTTGGTGGACCACTTAATGCAGTGTTTCTCAAACTTGGATCTCTGGCTGTTGTTGGACTACAACTCCCATCATCCCTAGCTAGCAGGACCAGTGGACAAGGGTGATGGAAGTTGTAGTCCAGCAACAGGTGGAGACCCAAGTTTGAGAAACACGGACTTAATGTTTTTTTCTGCTGGTTGAAGCAATTGTAATGCACCGTTCCTAGATGCTGTATCGTTTTTTTAAAAGAAATATTTTATTGCTTGGTTTTATTTCTTTTGTGTTGTATTAAAATTTGAATTCCGTAGAATCCATATTCTCGGACTAGAGCGTTTGTCATAAGAACTTAGTCCTATTGGATCAGATCACAGGTCCAGCAGTCTTTTCCCTCAAGTAGCCAATGAGACGCCTTCAGAAACCCCAGCATCAACAACTGTGGAAAGGAAAAACCATCACTGGCAACCTGTATTCACTGGGGGGGGGTACATTGACTCTGAACAAGGAGGTTCAGTCTACTCATCTGGGGTAGTAGCTATTGCTAGACCTCTCCTCTGTGACTCATTCTAAACCCGTTTTAGTGTCATCCCAGCTGTGGCTTTTGCCACATCTCAGTCGGTGGTGATTTCCGCAGATTCTGTGGCGTGAAGAAGCCCTTCCTTTTGGCCTCTCTGAAATCTATAGCCTGTAAGTTTCCTTGGATAGAGTGTGTAAGAGAGAAACTTCTGCTTTCTTCTTGCTTTCCCCACATTGTGCATAATTTGAGACATGCCCCTTAGTCATCTCCCACAACCCCAAACTATTGCTGGGAGTCTCCTTCCGGGAGACAGGCTTGATGGCCCCTGAGCATGCCTGCGCATGCAATTTCGGAATCGCCCAGAGCCCCACTGACTTGCTTCCCTTTTGCAAAGGAACCTCGGGAAGCTCACGTAGTGTGACGCGGCAGCTAAAAAAGCCAATGCAATTCTGGGCTGCATCAATAGGAGTATAGCATCTAGATCAAGGGAAGTAATAGTGCCACTGTATTCTGCTCTGGTCAGACCTCACCTGGAGTACTGTGTCCAGTTCTGGGCACCACAGTTCAAGAAGGACACTGACAAACTGGAACGTGTCCAGAGGAGGGCAACCAAAATGGTCAAAGGCCTGGAAACGATGCCTTATGAGGAACGGCTAAGGGAGCTGGGCATGTTTAGCCTGGAGAAGAGGAGGTTAAGGGGTGATATGATAGCCATGTTCAAATATATAAAAGGATGTCACATAGAGGAGGGAGAAAGGTTGTTTTCTGCTGCTCCAGAGAAGCGGACACGGAGCAATGGATCCAAACTACAAGAAAGAAGATTCCACCTAAACATTAGGAAGAACTTCCTGACAGTAAGAGCTGTTTGACAGTGGAATTTGCTGCCAAGGAGTGTGGTGGAGTCTCCTTCTTTGGAGGTCTTTAAGCAGAGGCTTGACAACCATATGTCAGGAGTGCTCTGATGGTGTTTCCTGCTTGGCAGGGGGTTGGACTCGATGGCACTTGTGGTCTCTTCCAACTCTATGATTCTATGATTCTATGATTCTATGATTCTACGTAGGGCCACGCCGGGCGCCACCCCCTCGCAGCTCCCTTGTTAACCACACCGGTGTGCCATGTGCAGAACCCACCCAGCCCTACGCATGCATGTACAAGAAGCCTTGTAAATCCCATGCGCTTGTCCCCTGGTCTAAGCGAGGCTGAACAGCAAGGGGTCCGGTGTAACAAAACCTCCGGACCACATTCCTGCGGTCAGTGAATTGACATGGGCGCAGGCATTTCCAAAGCTTCAAAGCTTTGCCTCGCGTGCATATGCACACACATGCACACCAGCCCCTCTGTGACCCAGAAATCGCTTCTCCTACCTGCCACCCTCCTCTCAGCTGCCTGGAAGCGGGATTTCCTTTCCCTTGCCTGCTGATGCCGGCAAAGAGAGCACCTGCTCTCCAAATGATGGCCGCAGCGTTCAGAGGGTGGCGTGTGTCAGTTTGAGTGAGCCAGCGAGTCTTCCCCCTGCCACACACTACTGGCAGCATCCAGAAGAGGCGAACATTCGAAGCGTGTCCCGCTTTGTTCCCGATACCTTGGCACTGATATCAGTAAGAGGGGGTCAGGTTGACATACCTGGTTGGAATATGCATGATTTGTGCAGGGGTTTGAAGGAGAGAGTGCATTTGCATCAGATTTGGGGGTGGTGGATTTCTCTTGCATTTAGTGGTGAGCTGCAATTCTGTGCTGGGCCCTGGGGTAACCCGTGAAACTCAGTCCAGGACCGGTCCAGAATCCAAAGGTTCCGACAGGGCCAAGGCAGGACACGAGGCAAGGACAGGTACAGGATCTCAGGCAGGACCTGGCATACAACAATGTTGCTCCTGCAACCTGGGATGGGGTCCAACAGCCTTTTATCTTTGTCAGGGTAGCGGCCGGTCCTGATCCCCCGGCGACTCACCTCCCTGTTTCGCCCGAAGGCGAGCACTCCTCCTGTGAGTACTCAGGTCTCTCCTTCTCTCAGACCTCAGTCTCTGCAGCTTGGGAGACGTTGATGGGTTACTAGACCCAGAGGCCGCCTCAGCCTCCCCTGACCCAACTGGTAGTGGAGCAGCTGTAAGTGATGGCCCAGCTGAAGGCAACGAGGTAATCCCCGCATCTGGAGCCAGGGCAGGCTCAGGCCCCTGACTCGGCCCAGCTGGTGTTTGTTGCAGGGGAACCTGTGCAGACTGGGACTCTTCAGGATCAGGCCCCAGACTTGGTTCAGGTGTTGCCTGAGGCAAAGGATCCGGTGCAGACTGAGTCTCCTCTGGTTCCGAGTCTGAGCCCGAGTCCCAGGCCATCACAAATTCCTCACTGATGCCTCCCACCTATGGCGATTCCTTTATGGCGCATCCAAGCTGGGTTTTTAGAAAGCAGGGCCCATTAGCAAGCTAGCGAGTGCTTTGGGGTTGCTTGTCTCTGCACAGTGTCGAGGGACCGCTTTGGCTCAGCAGCTCCCCGCAGTTGATAATGCTGGTTCAGCTTCTCCATATCCATTTGCTCCCTCTTGGTCCATAAAGTTGCACACATCTAAAGTGTGTGAGAGAGGAAGTGGGAGAGGTGGTGAAGAGGGAAAGATTCCTAATGGCAGGGATAATTTGCTTCCCGGGTTTATTACGGACTGGAATCTGTGTGACTCCAAAAGAGCATATAGTGTAGTTGTACATACAGGATTATGTGACCTTCCCATGTATGTCTCTTTTCTTTTGAAAAACAATCTTCTAGTCCACATGGCGGCAAAGATTTGTGGGCAATACCTCCTGGAACCTGAAGAGGTGGCTCTGAGCCCGGCTTTGGCTGCGGAGGGCGGGATATAAATAAATTATTATTATTATTATTATTATTATTATTATTATTATTATTATTATTATTAAATACTTCCCTTGGCTTTTCGGTGTCTTCTGCCTCTCCTCCCTCTCCCCCTTGTCAGAACCAGAATAAATAATTTGCCATAGCTAAAAATGGCGGATTGGGTCGTACGAAATATTTCATCGTCCGTACTCCATACTGATTGCAGAATCCAGCTTTTCTGGGTGAACCATTTGGATTTCCTGGGTGCAAACATTCGCCTGTTTAGCGTGGGTGTTTGGAATCCATATTGTGACATCGTCACAATATGATTTTTCGACCTGGCAATATATCACAAATCATGATGTGTGCATGCGCACAAGAATCACAATGTGGGGGAAACCGCGAAGCCAGACAATACCTCTCCGTAGCTCCATCCTTAATTCAGAAATTGTGATATATCAGTATATTGTGATGTTTAGCTGGTGACATATTGTGGTGTTGAAAACCAGATATCGACCAGCCCCATCAGAATTTTCTTTCTCCTTCAAGTTTTGGTCCTTTTGTGGCTCAGTTGCTTCTTGCCGCTGCAACCAAGGGCCCACATCCAAAGCCAGACGTTATCAGTTTGCAGAAACAAGTTTCCTAACTCAAAGCTGCTCTTTTTGGGAGTGCAATAATATAGACTGTGTGTGGTGGAGGGTGGGAATCGGCTCTCCTCCTGGGGAGGCAGGCAGTCCACACCCGTCCCTTTTCTTGAGGGAGGGTCTGGTACTGTGAGGGGCATTTGACTGAAGCCCACCATGTAAGATGGGGGCAAGAATTATGTTGGCCAGACCCTGTGCACCGTTCCACTCAGGACCAGCAAGATTTTGGATTCTGTTCTAAAATGAAGTTCAACTTCCAAATGCAACTGGGATAAACTAGAAATGGAAGGAGCTCACTTTGCACTTTGTGTAACCTTTTATTTCAAAAGTTTGCAAAAGGACGGGAGCAGGAACTAGGAAAGTCAAGTTTCCTAGATCTTAAATATCTGAAGGCCAGGCCTTGGGCTGTGTTTAAAGGGGCAAAAAGTTTCCAGGCTGCTTCTGAACCTGAGGACTGGAAACCTGCAGCTTTTCAAGTGTCGCGGTAGCAACCAGGCTCCATGGCTTTAGGCCAGATTCTGTGCCTCGTGTGATGAGGATTCATGGAAGGTCAGACTGCAGCCCCGCTCAATTTTGGAACGAAGTCATAACTACCGTATTTTTTGCTCTATAAGACTCACTTTTTCCCTCCTAAAAAGTAAGGGGAAATGTGTGTGCGTCTTATGGAGCGAATGCAGGCTGCGCAGCTATCCCAGAATCTAGAACAGCAAGAGGGATTGCTGCTTTCGCTGCGCAGCTGTCCCTCTTGCTGTTCTGGCTTCTGAGATTCAGAATATTTTTTTCCTTGTTTTCCTCCTCCAAAAACTAGGTGTGTCTTGTGGTCTGGTGCGTCTTATAGAGCGAAAAATACGGTATTTGAAGTCAGAACCTGGGTGGGCGGAGGACAGAGAGCTGAACCTCCCTGTGTGTCTCCCTCCTGAGCCAAAAAACCAAGTTAGCCTGTGTTTGTCTTGGATCTCATATTGTCTTGAAGGAGCCAGAGGTGCTGCCACAGTACCAGTCTGTAGTGCTTTTGAGTCTATAAGGGTCCATAAGACATCTGAAGGCAGCTCTGTTTAGGGAACCTTTTAATGTTTAATAGATTATTGTATTTTAATATTCTGTTGGAAGCCGCCCAGAGTGGCTGGGGAAACCCAGCTAAATGGGCAGGGTATAAAAAATTAATAATAATAATAATAATAATAATAATAATAATAATAATAATAATTCCAGAGCCTTACCTTTCCTCTTTTTCTCCCACCCAGACTTTCACAGCATGGTGCAATTCTCACCTGCGGAAAGCCGGCACGCAGATTGAGAACATCGACGAAGATTTCCGTGATGGCCTGAAGCTCATGTTGCTGCTGGAGGTCATTTCAGGTGAGGTTCAGAAGGACCTGCAGGGGCTGTTGATTGGCACTTTTCAGGACCGCCTTTTAGCTCTGCGGCAAGTTTGAGTTTTGAACAGTCATCTTTGACCATCCTAAGACAGGCGTCAGCAAACTTTTTCAGCGGGGGGCCGGTCCACTGTCCCTCAGACCTTGTCGGGGGCCGGACTATATTTTTTTTTTGGGGGGGGAATGGACGAATTCCTATGCCCCACAAATAACCCATACACTTCAGGTTACATATGCTTCAGGTTACATACGTTTCAGGTTACAGACTCCGCTAACCCAGAAATAGTACCTCGGGTTAAGAACTTTGCTTCAGGATGAGAACAGAAATCGTGCTCCGGCGGTGCAGCGGCAGCAAGAGGCCCCATTAGCTAAAGTGGTGCTTCAGGTTAAGAACGGTTTCAGGTTAAGAACGGACCTCTGGAACGAATTAAGTACTTAACCCGAGGTACCACTGTATTTTGAAAAAAAAATAATGAACGAATTCCTATGCCCCACAAATAACCTAGAGATGCATTTTAAATAAAAGCACACATTCTACTCATGTAAAAACACCAGGCTGGCCCCACAAATAGCCCAGAGATGCATTTTAAATAAAAGCACACATTCTGCTCATGTAAAAACACCAGGCAGGCCCCACAAATAGCCCAGAGATGCATTTTAAATAAAAGGACACATTCTACTCATGTAAAAACATGCTGATTCCCGGACTGTCCGCGGGCCAGATTGAGAAGGCGATTGGGCCGGATCCGGCCCCTGGGCCTTAGTTTGCCTACCCATGTCCTAAGATGACGAGAGGTGATGCATCTGCCCTGGGATCATACCAGTGGCCCCCACAGCCTGTTTGTTGTTGGCGTCCGTCTGTCTCGGGAGACAAGGGACTGGCGCACCTTTGCGGGTGAAGTCAAACCGTTGGAGAATCACAGCGCCTGCTGTGGCTGTAGAGACCGATACAGGAGAGACATGTTTTGTTGCAGTTGGGGCAGAGGAAGGCATCCTGTTGTGCTGCTGCCGATGCACCAAGGCGATTCTTTTCCTCCTCTGGTCGCTGCTGCAGATACACAACCTGTCTTGCCTGTCTCCAGGCACTGCGGTCGTTTGCAAGGGATTCCCACAGGGCGAGGCTGATGTTGCTAGCAGTCATGTCATGTTTGCAGACATCTTTGTAACGCACAGCTGGTCTGCCAACAGGCCTTTTGCCTGAAGGCGGCTCCCCGTAGAGCAGGCATAGGCAAACCCGGCCCTCCAGATATTTTTGGGACTACAATTCCCACCATCCCTAGCTAACAGGACTAGTGGCAAGGGATGATGGGAGTTGTAGTCCCAAAACACCTGGAGGACCAAGTTTGCTTATGCCTGCCATAGAGCATGTCTTTGGGGAGCTTGCAATCCTTGTACAGTGGTACCTCGGGTTAAGTACTTAATTGGTTCCAGAGATCCGTTCTTAACCTGAAACTGTTCTTAACCTGAAGTACCATTTTAGCTAATGGGACCTCCTGCTGCCGCCACGCCACCGGAGCATAATTTCTGTTCTCATCCTGAAGCAAAGTTCCTAACCTGAAGCACTATTTCTGGGTTAGCGGAGTCTGTAACCTGAAGCGTATGTAACCTGAAGCGTATGTAGCCCGAGGTACCACTGTAATTCACAAGTCAGTTGCTTTTCCAGGGGCCTGGTTGGAAGAACATGGCTTTCCACTGGTGTCTGATACCACAAAGAAATGGGGAGCAGGAGATGGGGAGAACAAATAGACAAGGCATAGTGTACTCTTTCCATACCCACCCCCCAACTGTCCAGTTCTTAACTCTGAATTAGCCATGCAAACCTTGTTAATCTGAATAATTTCACAGTTTGGGTTTAAACTGATTTTTGGGGTGGCTGAAGGCTGATGGGCCATCTGGCGCCTTGTTAACCCCGTTTTGACCCATTCGCACCAGCTCCCTCTCGACAACCCCCCCACCCCCGTTGATTCAAGATTTTTGCCTCACTCTGGTGCTTGAATAGGCTTACACCCTGGGAAATCTGACCCAAATGTCAGCTTCTTCTCCTTTTGGAGAGATGGATGACTGCTAAAGAGAATTCAACCTGGAGTAACTTAGGAAACCCAAAGGAAAAAAAAAATCTGTTCCTCTTTGGACAAGAAAGGTGTTTTGTCCTTTGTGTCTTGCTGAGCTTGCATCTGATGCTAGAAGGAAGCTCACTTTTGTGCTCTTTCAATCCGATCTCCTCCTTCCACCAACCCACCCCTCTCTTCTTTCTGCTTTCCCAGGGGAGCGGTTACCGAAACCGGAGAGAGGAAAGATGAGGGTACATAAGATCAACAACGTGAACAAAGCTCTCGATTTCATCGCAAGCAAAGGAGTCAAGCTGGTTTCCATAGGAGCTGAAGGTGAGATTACGCGGGTTGGGATGCTGTTCTTTCAGGCCTCTCCCGGCGATAACGTCGTGCCCGTTTTACAAAACACCGCAAGCTATTTATTGTGAGTTGTCTGTGATTGGAGGCCTCTCGGGGCAGGGACCTCCTCCCTTGTACTTTCTAAAAACATCTTTTTCCCCCCAAATAATATTTATTATTTTCAGTAAATAAGCATAATACAAAAGAATTACCAGTAACAAAAACAAACAAAAGATTAAAAAAAAAAACAGAAAAAGGGGGGGGACATACAATACAGCATAATGCCACTTACCGTATTTTTTGCTCTATAAGACGCACCAAACCACAAGTTTTTGGAGGAGGAAAACAAGGGGGAAAAAAATCTGAATCCCAGAAGCCAGAACAGCAAGAGTGATCACTGCTCAGCGAAAGCAGCAATCGCTCTTGCTGTTCTGGCTTCTGGGATAGCTGCGCAGCCTGCATTCGCTCCATAAGACGCACACACATTTCCCCTTACTTTTTAGGAGGGAAAAAGTGAGTCTTCTAAAGTAAAAAATACGGTAAATTCTGTCGTTGAGAACAGTGCGGCTTGTTGCATCACTAGCCGCACCTACAAGGAAAATAATAATAATTATTATTATTTATACCCCGCCTACTCTGGGCGGCTTCCAACAAAATATTAAAAATACAATCAAACATCAAACATTAAAAGCTTGACTTTCACCTGTCAAATGTGCTCTGTTGATCTGTTTGGAGAGACAGTGTGGCATAAGAGAGATATTGTGCTTGGATCAAACAAAACTGAGTTCAAATCCTTATAAAGGTCGAGTGGGCCAAGTCGTGTACACACACACAACACACACAATCACAGTCTTTCCCAACGCTTCACACGGTGGTTGTGCAGAATAAAATGCAAAGAAATAAAATGGCAAAGGCCGGGACCTGCATTTTTATGTAAACTGTGCTATTTTTACTGTTGTTAGCCTGGCTTTGGCTGGGGAGGGTATTCGTATTATTATTATTAGACAGAACAGGGGGCTAGAAACCTGCAGCCCTTCAGATGCTGTTGTATTGCAACTCCTGCCTCATCCACCCTGCGGAATCAGGGATGTTGAAGGGAGTTGGAGAGTCACCTGTTCCCCAGCTCTGGGGCAGCTGGATCTCCTGCTAGGAGATTTCCATCTGCTGGAATACAGGTGGAGGCGGACTGCAGGTTGGGAAAGGGCTGTTGCGCTTAGATCCTGCTTGCAGACTTTTCATAGGCACCTGGTTTGACCATTGTGGGAATAGGAGGCTGGACCATGTGGGCTTTTGGGGCCCGAGTCTTCTTATCTTTCGAAACGCTTAAAAATGTGCAGGCCACTTCTGTGGGGATCTCGGAAGTCGAGAGGAGCTGCTGAGTAACGTTTCCTGTGCCCTGTACCCTCCTTGCCCTTCCCCGTGACTCGCGAAACTGGAATGCATTATGCAAACGAAGAGATGCTGGACAATGTCCCAATTTATACAAATCACAGAGCCGAATTCTGTGCCCACAGTGCATTTCCTTAGTGTGTGTGTAACCCTAAACAGAGCAGCTTTAGTGTAATCTTCCACGGTGCATGTAGGTCTGATTGGCTGCAGCTGCAGGTCCTGAACAAGCTCTCTGGAAAGAGAGCAGTATCCTCCGATCTCCCTGCTCTCTGTGTCTGCAGATATCGTCAAGGCAATTTGAAAAGTAGTTTGGGAGCTGGAAAGAGCAATGCATAGACACACACACACACACACACACACACACACACGGAGAGAGAGCCATCAGGGCAGCCATGGAGCCATTTGCCCAGGGCAAGATTCATTTTCCTGCAGCTGGTCAGCTGGGAGCACACGGCTGGCTCTTCTGAACTTAATTGTATCCAGTGATGCAACCCCCCCTCATCCAAATACTTGCCATTATTGTTCTGAGCTTCTGTGACCGATATTCCTTTGAGCCTTGCCAGATTTATACGCTGGCAATAAATACGTTACACGCTTTGAAACAAGCAAACAAAAATCCCCCAAATTCTTTGCCGCTGGATTTTTTTTTTCCCCCACCCACCCTCAGCTCTGCAGTTCCTTCTTCCTTGCGGGCTCCCTGCCCTGGATGTGGCTTGCACTAGGAAAAAGACCTCTCCTCAAACAGTGCCGGGGTGTCTTACAGATCACAGCCAGACACAAGGTCCTAGTGGATTTTCACACACTGCGTGCGGCCCAGTCGTGATTTAGAGCAGCACACAGAAACGCCGTTTACCTTCCTGCCGGAGCGGTACCTATTTATCTACTTGCACTTTGACGTGCTTTCGAACTGCTAGGTTGGCAGAAGCTGGGACTGAAAAACGGGAGCTCACCCCGTCGCGGGGATTCGAACCGCCGACCTTCCGATCAGCAAGTCCTAGGTTCTGTGATTTAACCCACAGCGCCACCTGCGTCGCAGGCTCTTCTTACTTTTTTAAAATTAAAAACGGATGAGAGACAACAAACCTATCAGCCGCTCTTACAACTATATCAGGGATGGGGAATCTCGAGTGTGGGGTCTGAGTGCAGCCCTCGAGATCCCTCTGCCTCTGGCCCGTGGGACTCTCCAGAGGCCACACCCCTCCTTGGCCACACCCCCTCTGTGCCCCTCCTTTGCACCCTGTTTGTGTAGAGCAGAGTTTCCCAAACCTGGGTCTCCAGCTGTTTTTTTGGACTACAATTCCCAACATCGCTGACCACTGGTCTTGCTAGCTAGGGATGATGGGAGTTGTAGTCCAAAAGACCCATGTTTGGTAAGTACTGGTGAAGAGGATAAGACTTGTCAATGGCTGCTAGCCAGGATGGCTATTCTCTATCTGTAATGCTTCTGAACCCCAGTTGGTGGAAACAGCAAGAGGGGAAGGGGGATCTTGGGCTTGAATTCTGTTTGATGCAACAGCTACCGCCTTTCATCTTGCAACAAGTCATCTAGAGAAACCGGAGAACTATGTTTCTCTATTTATTTCTCTATTTTGTTGTTGTTGTCGTGTCCGACTCTTCGTGACCCCATGGACCAGAGCACGCCAGGCACTCCTGTCTTCCACTGCCTCCCGCAGTTTGGTCAGACTCATGCTGGTAGCTTTGAGAACACCGTCCCTCCATCTCGTCCTCTGTCGTCTCCTTCTCCTTGTCCCCTCCATCTTTCCCAACATCAGGGTCTTTTCCAGGGAGTCTTCTCTTCTCACGAGGTGGGCAAAGTATTGGAGCCTCTGTTTCAGGATCTGTCCTACTAGTGCGTACTCAGGGCTGATTTCCTTAAGAATGGAGAGGTTTGATCTTCTTGCAGTCCATGGGACTCTATTTTTTTTACTGGACCTATTTCTTCTATAGGCAAACTGATGATTATCAAAGTCCGGGGGAAAGCAGGTTCTAAGTTGTTGAAGGACCAGTCTTTTCAAGCATTTCATCACTACAGATGTTAATGCAATAGGTCCGTAGTCATTCAGGCAGGTAATTGCCGTTTTCTTCGGAACTGGGACAATATTAGCTGCTTTTAAGCATGATGGAACACAAGCCGTTTGCAGGGAGATGTGAAAAATCCTCGTCAGGACCCCTGCTAGTTGATCAGCACAATTTTTGACCACATTCCCAGCACAATGATTCACACCCTGGCCGGCACTTTCTTGATCTCCTGCCCTCGGGCAGAAGATATAGAAGCATGATTAGTCGCACCAACAGGGTAAAGAACAGCTTCTATCCATGGGCTGTTAGGCTGCTGAATGAGAAGATAACAACAGGGCAACTGACTTTTGGGTTTGGTGTGTGTGTGTCAGTAAATGAGGGGAATTAAGACTAAGAGAGCTGAGTGGGGGGTGCCCGTGTAATCTCACTGTATAAAAGTTGTACAAGTGACAATGTTGTTGTTGTTTAGTCGTTTAGACATGTCCAACTCTTCGTGTCCCCCTGGACCAGAACATGCCAGGCACTTCTGTCCTCCACTGCCTCCCACAGTTTGGTCAAACTCATGCTGGTAGCTTCGAGAACACTATCCAACCATCTTGTCCTCTGTCGTCCCCTTCTCCTAGTGCCCTCCATCTTTCCCAACATCAGGGTCTTCTCCAGGGAGTCTTCTCAGGAGGTGGGCAAAGTATTGGAGCCTTAGCTTCAGGATCTGTCTTTCCAGTGAGCACACAGGGCTGATTTCCTTCAGAATGGATAGGTTTGATCTTCTTGCAGTCCATGGGACTCTCAAGAGTCTCCTCCAGCACCATAATTCAAAAGCATCAATTCTTCGGCGATCAGCCTTCTTTATGGTCCAGTGACAATAAAGTATTTCAGTTTCAACTTTTGATGCAGGTTTCCCACTGTCAGCCACTGTGAGATCAGGATGCTGGACTTAGAATCATAGAATCTTAGAGTTGGAAGAGACCACAAGGGCCATCGAGTCCAACCCCCTGCCAAGCAGGAAACACCATCAGAGCACTCCTGACATATGGTTGTCAAGCCTCTGCTTAAAGACCTCCAAAGAAGGAGACTCCACCACACTCCTTGGCAGCAAATTCCACTGTCAAACAGCTCTTACTGTCAGGAAGTTCTTCCTAATGTTTAGGTGGAATCTTCTTTCTTGTCGTTTGGATCCATTGCTCCGTGTCCGCTTCTCTGGAGCAGCAGAAAACAACCTTTCTCCCTCCTCTATGTGACATCCTTTTATATATTTGAACATGGCTATCATATCACCCCTTAACCTCCTCTTCTCCAGGCTAAACATGCCCAGCTCCCTTAGCCGTTCCTCATAAGGCATCGTTTCCAGGCCTTTGACCATTTTGGTTGCCCTCCTCTGGACACGTTCCAGTTTGTCAGTGTCCTTCTTGAACTGTGGTGCCCAGAACTGGACACAGTACTCCAGGTGAGATCTGACCAGAGCAGAATACAGTGGCACTATTACTTCCCTTGATCTAGATGCTATACTCCTATTGATGCAGCCCAGAATTGCATTGGCCATTGGCCTCATCCAGCAGACTCTTCCAAATGTTTTGAAACTAAATGCAAGCTACTTGCAGTGTCCTGGTAGCTGGAGATTAGTTGGAAAGGCCATCCATCCTCATGATCTTTTTCTGAACTCCCTGAAGGCACTCTAGCTGGCTTCCGTCTGAATGTTGGCTTGGACCAGATTACCCTAATCCTATTGTGGAATTGTAGAGTTGCAAGGGACCCTGAGGGTCATCCAGTCCAACCCCTTGCAACGCAGGGATCTCAGCTGAAGCGTCCATGGCAGGTGGCCCTCCAACCTCTGCTTAAAAACCTCCGAGGAAGGAGAGGCCACAACCTCCTGGGGCAGACCCACTGTCAAACATCTCTAAGAAACTGCTGAGCGCTGCAACAAACCCATTTTACAGAAGAAAGACTGAGGCAGAAAATTCCCCCGAAACAGGCAACCCTCTTTCAAGCAAAATATTCAGCTCCCCGGAGCAAAAACCCTTAATATTTTTTTAAAATTGGCCCCTTTGGCACCCAGCTTCTCCTAAATGGGGGTGCTGCGGTCAGTGAGCACCACGTTGGAGACCCCTGATCTGATCCAGCAAGCTTGCGTCCTCAGGCTCTTCTTTGCCAGCTGCAGATGCAAGGGCCCCCCCCACCTCCAGTTATTTATCCGAGGGGGGCGGTTGCTTCAGGGTTTGCACCCGTGGCAAACCTCTCTTCGATGCCATCGTGTCCTTTCTGGAAGCAATGGACCAGGTGAGCTGAATCCAGCTCTCCAGAGCTTCCCCAGTGCTCCGGCATCGCCTCCCCTGCCTTCGGGGACCTAACCTGGGAAAGGGAGCTGTCCTTGAAACCAGCGCATGTTCTGACAAGTGCCCTCTTGGCACATCGGGTGTGGCATCTCCGGTTACAGAAAAGAAGGCTCATCAAGCCCGGCGCCCTCTCTGCTCCTGCACACACCCCTTCCCAGATCGACACCCTTTGGCGTCTCTGCTCAGCACCTTCTGTGCTGTTTGGACTTCTTAGCCTTCCTGCTTCTGAGCGCTTGCAAATTCTGCGCTTGGGCTGCAGGTTTTCCAGCTGCAGCGATTGCTGGAGGGAGATTGCTCTGTCCAGCCAGGGAGACCCAGAGCGTTGCTCATCTTTTGCGCAATTTTAGCATGTTAAGATTGGGATGCGGGTGGCGCTGTGGGTTAAACCACAGAGCCTAGGACTTGCTGTTCCGAAGGTCGGTGGTTTGAATCCCCGTGACGCGGTGAGCTCCCGTTGCTCGGTCCCTGCTCCTGCCAACCTAGCAGTTTGAAAGCACGTCAAAGTGCAAGTAGATAAATAGGTACCACTCCGGTGGGAAGGTAAACGGCGTTTCCGTGCGCTGCTCTGGTTCGCCAGAAGCGGCTTAGTCATGCTGGCCACATGACCCGGAAGTTGTACACCGGCTCCCTCGGCCAAAAAGCGAGATGAGCACCGCAACCCCAGAGTCGGTCACAACTGGACCTAATGGCCAGAGGTCCCTTTACCTTTACCTTAGCATGTTAAGATTAGGGGGCCAAATTTTAACGCTTGCAGTTTTCCCCCTTTTTTTGCGTGGGGAGGAATATTTTCAGGGGTTTTTCCATGGAATCCACAAATAAGCACAATACAGTCAAAAGCAGAGTACAGTAAGTTGCAGATATATAGGCCATTATGAGCTTAGCCATGATTTGATTTGTGCTGGTTAAGAGAGCAAAGGATTTAACTCTTGCTTCTGGGTGGCCTGACGGCAAATAAAGGAATCCGAATTGGGGATTCTGCGCTCTGCCTCTCCCAGGGACTGCAAGCAACTCCTGCCGGCCACTTGTCCTGCAGCATCTCTTGTTAATCTTCTCGGTGGCCGGGGGGGGGGGGGATCCAGTCTCCCCCTCCATTGTGTCTGCTGGTGGAAGGCAAAAAAAGGCACAGATTGCAACGGAGGACCAGCCAGAAAGGCTTCCTGGGTGGTTCAAGAGTACAAAGCCAGTCTGTAGCCTGTGCTCCAGCAACAAAACAATTCTGTGCCCCGGCAAACCTGCAGCTTGCCTAAATCATGCAAACTGAACAGATTTTGCACAGTTGCTCTCTTTTTGCATAATTCCGCAGTTTCTGCTCTTTTGCAACATTTATGGCGGGACGCGGGTGGCGCTGTGGGTAAAACCTCAGTGCCTAGGACTGGCCGATCGTATGGTTGGCATTTCGAATCCCCGCGGCGGGGTGAGCTCCCGTCTTTCGGTCCCAGCTCCTGCCCACCTAGGAGTTCGAAAGCACTCTTAAGTGCAAGTAGATAAATAGGTACTGCTTTATAGCGGGAAGGTAAACAGCGTTTCCGTGTGCTGCGCTGGTGCAGGCTCGCCAGAGCAGCTTTGTCACGCTGGCCACGTGACCCGGAAGTGTCTGCGGACAGCGCTGGCTCCCGGCCTCTTATGTGAGATGAGCGCACAACCCTAGAGTCGGACACGACTGGCCCGTACGGGCAGGGGTACCTTTACCTTTACCTTTATGCAGCCGCTTCTCCCCTTTGGGAGCAGTCAGGACCTACACACAGCACCGAGACCCTGCCTGCGGCCGATGGAAACGTTAATCAGCCCACCGCCTGACTTCGGAGAACTCAGGCTACATTGCCCCTGTGGCACCAAATGTATATTTCGCACCATAAGGCCTAGAAACTTGCTTTTGAGAAGCAAACCAGTACAGTGGTACCTCGGGTTACATACGCTTCAGATTACAGACACTTCAGGTTACAGACCCCGCTAACCCAGAAATAGTACCTCGGGTTAAGAACTTTGCTTCAGGATGAGAACAGAAATCGCACGGTGGTGGTGCGACGGCAGCAGGAAGCCCCATTAGCTAAAGTGGTGCTTCAGGTTAAGAACAGTTTCAGGTTAAGAACGGACCTCCAGAACGAATTAAGTACCGTATTTTTTGCTCTGTAAGACTCACTTTTTCCCTCCTAAAAAGTAAGGGGAAATGTGTGTGCGTCTTATGGAGCGAATGCAGGCTGCGCAGCTATCCCAGAAGCCAGAACAGCAAGAGGGATCGCTGCTTTCACTGCGCAGCGATCCCTCTTGCTGTTCTGACTTCTGAGATTCAGAATTTTTTTTTCTTGTTTTCCTCCTCCAAAAACTACGTGTGTCTTGTGGTCTGGTGCATCTTATAGAGCAAAAAATGCGGTACTTAACCCGAGGTACCACTGTACAGTGCAACCTCGGTTTTCGAACGTAATCCATTCCGGAAGACTGTTCAACTTCCGAAACGTTAAAAAACCGAAGCATGCATTTCCGGAAGCGATTACATCCAGAAAACTCGGTAAGGAAGCTGCGTGGCACGTTTTTAGTTTCCGAAAAGTGTTCGAAAACTGAAGCAGTTACTTCCAGGTTTTCTGCATTTGAAAGCCGAAACGTTCGACTTGCAAGACGCTCGAAAACCGAGGTACCGCTGTACTAAGATTCGCAGAACAGGGAGGAACTCAGGGAGCTGCCTTAGTCAGAGTTGAACAATGAACCCGTCCAGATCAGTGTTGTCTATGTCAGGGGTTCCCAGATTTTCCTCTTCAAAGCCCCCTTGGTTCCACGAACTCTTCCCCAGTGCCCCTCCCCCGTGAAAAGCATTATTCAGAACAGCAGTTTGCACAATGAAATTCAAAACGGTAACAATGAATTGCGCATTTGTTCAAAATCCAATTAAAGCTATTTAGTTTAATTCAACAAAATTGATGAAATTGACCCAGTGATGCCAGCTTTTCAAAGTCTGTTAGTCGTTTATCCTTCCCTGTATGTTGTTGGGCTCCAACCCCTACCCTTGAGGCTGATGGGAACTGGGCTACTATAACATCAGAGGACTATCTAGGGATTCAGGCAGCAGTCTTTGCAAGAGATTGAGACCTGGGAAATGCAATGCACACGCACCACTGAGCTACAGCCCTTCTGAACGCTGATCTCTATGCCCATACAGTAAGGGGGGAAAGTATTTGATTCCCTGCTAAATTTGCCTGTTTGCCCTCTGACGAAGAAATGACCAGTCCATAATTTTAATGGTGGGTTTATCGTACCTGTGAGAGACAGAATAACAACAGGAAAACCCCCCAGAAACCCAGAAGACAAAAGTCAGAGATTGATGTGCATTATAGTGAGTGAAACAAGTATTTGATCCCCTATCAACCAGCCAAATGTCAGGCTACCTGGTACAGTATCTTCACTGTATGTAACAAGGTGCTGTAAGGGAGAGATCTTACCTGTAATCCCAGCTTGTTACAGTACCTGTACAAAAGACACCTGTCGACAGAAGCAATCAGTCCAGCAGATTCCAAACTAGCCACCAGGACCAAAGAGCTGTCCAAGGATGTCAGGGACAAGATCGTGGACTGGGACAAGGCTGGACTGGGCTACAAGGCTATTGCCAAGCAGATTGGTGAGAAGGTGACACCAATTGGTGCAATAATTTGCAAATGGAAGAAACACAAAAGGCCGAAAGGCCGACTTGCCCCTCAAAGTGGCAAGTGTGTTCAACCATATATATTATTTGTAGAGGCCCAAATTTACTTGTTTCATAAAATGTATATACTGCTTGGTTGTTAAAAAAGTAAAAATAAAATAAAACCTTTAAAAAAACCCACCGTTCTAAAAGTATGAAACAATGAAATTACCAGTAAAAACTGCTAAAGTCAGCTACTTAATTAAAATAAACAATAAGCTAAAAATCTGATTAAAACACATTGAAACATATCTGAACAGGCACCAGTGTTTTTGGCAGGCACCTTGGATCCTGAACGCTTCGCAAGTCGAACGTTTTGGCTCCCGAACGCCGCAAACCTGGAAGTGAGTGTTGTGGTTTGCGAACGTTCTTTGGAACCCGAACGTCCGACGTGGCTTCCGATTGGCTGCAGGAGCTTCCTGCAGCCAATCAGATGTCGTGCCTTGGTTTCCGAACATTTTGCAAGTTGAACAGGCTATCACTGTACAATGAACTGGTGGTACCTGCCTGGTCTCGGCAGGCAGGGTGTTCCAAACGGCGGTTGTTGCGTCAGGGGACACACACACACCGCCAGACCCCTAGGGGTGTGCAGTGGGAACGCATCACAGTGCCACAACTCAGTGTCATCTCCTTGGCACATGTGTCCTTTCTGAACCGTGTGTTCGCCTGGGAACTTGCAGCATAAATCATAGAGTTGGAAAGGACCCTGGGGGGGTCAAACCTCCAACCTTGGCATAATCAGCACCACGCTCTGACCAAGTGAGCTATGCAAGTTGCCCGCTTTCTGGCCGAAGCGTGAGCTGATCCAGAACAGAACCGGCCTCCCTCCCTTAACGCCCTTCCCGTCTGCTTCCAGAAATCGTCGACGGCAACGCAAAGATGACCCTCGGCATGATCTGGACCATCATCCTCAGATTCGCCATCCAGGACATCTCCGTAGAAGGTGAGCGCCCAAGTTCCCGCAGGCCGCGCGCCAGCCTGCCCTCTCTGCACCTTCCTCCTGGCATGTCGGCACCAGCTGTACGTCTGGCACGTTTAAATAGACGGGAGAGGGAGCTGGCAAAGCCCATGCGGCAATGCACCACGGACTTGCGGTGATCCACGACGGTGCCCACGCCTTCAACCACTTCCTCTTTCCCACTAGACCAGTGACAATTAATCATGCACCGTGCAGCTGCTCAAGTCGGTTGCAATAACCCTCGCTGACTTTATTGAGTGTGTGGCTCAGGCTCCTTGGCAAAGACCTGCCTTGGGAATGCCTGCCAAGCAGCCATTAGGCAACCAGAGGCTTTTGGGGGGGGGGAGCCCAATACTCCCCCCCCCCGTGGCTTTCAGCCTGGGCCCCAGTGCAGCCCCAGTATCTAAGAACGCAAATTGCACCCACCTGATCTTATACACCTCAGTTTTATTCCCAGCTCAGGCACAAGCAAGAGCGCTTTTTCTTTCTTTTTTTTTTTTTTTTACAAAACATGTCATATTTTGGGGGGTGGGCTGGGTGGGTGTGAGCTCACCTTCCTATCCCACTTGCCACTTCTTCTCCCCTGCAGATGCCCCACCCACAATAGCCACCCCCCTTCCCTTCTGCACAAGTGACAACAAACACGGGTTAAGGTTTCGGGGCACCTGGCGGCGTTTTTCTTAGCAAAAACTCAAATGGGCCTGTACCTTTTCAGGGTACTAGTTTTGCAAGCGCTTTGTTGCAGCTTTCCCCAGGCTGGTGCCCTCTGGATGATTTGAACTCTGCCTCCCATCATCCAAAACACCCAGAGGGCGCCAGCTTGGGGGAGGCTGCCTTATAAGAAAGGGTCATTTCCCCCAAGACCGTTCCCTCCTTGGATCTGTCCCTGGGCAGATCACAACAACAGGCAGCTCCCAACTTGTGTGGGGGTTACGTTCTGGGCCCCCACGCACATAGGTGACATTGTACAAAGTTGGGAGCACCCTCTAAACATTCTTAGGACACCCTCTCTGTCACTCTCTCTTCAACTCATACTGTATCCAAAAATACCCACAACTAGAACTGAAGCTCTGGGGCTAGCAGGAGGCTGGAGGACGCATGAAAGACTAGTGCTGCGCTACCTAGCGCATCAGCTGCCAGGCGGGGAGACTGAGCAGCATAAACAAAGCCCCGCTGTGCCTCCAGTCTCTTTGGAGGATATACCAAGAGCTCAGGCCACAAGTTTCAATATAAGGAATAATTCCTACTCGAGAGTTGAAAAGAAAAACGTGTATATTCTGCTAAGAATAACAATTTGAAGCTGATAGTAAATTTAAACACAACGTGTAAGTACGATAGTTTTAAGTAAATTTAAACACAACGTGTAAGTACGATAGTTTTAAGGTAAAACGTTTAAGTACAGGAATAATGTAGTTTCAAATATGCAGTAATATAGTATAGAGGTATACTATATTACTGCATATTTGAAACTACATTAAAATTTACTTAAAACTATAATTATTCCTTATATTGAAACTTGTGGCCTGAGCTCTTGGTATATCCTTTTTAGTGTATTTCCAACAAGAACTCCAGTCTCTTTGGGGCTTCCTCTGGCCCTTGCACACGTCCTCTTTGGGCTCCAGGGAGGGTCTCCTTAATAATAATATAATAATAATAATTTGTTATTTATACCCCGCCCATCTGGCTGGGTTTCCCCAGCAACTCTAGGCGGCTTCCAACAGAATATTAAAATATAATAATCTATTAAACATTAAAAGCTTCCCTAAACAGGGCTGCCTTCAGATGTCTTCTGAAAGTCTGGTAGTTATTTTTCTCTTTGACATCTGGTGGGAGGGCGTTCCACAGGATGGGTGCCTCCACCAAGAAGGCCTTCTGCCTGGTTCCCTGTAATGTGGCTTCTCGCAGGGAGGGAACCGCCAGAAGGCCCTCAGTACTGGACCTCAGTGCCTTGCGAGCCACGGGGACTCCCCAGCTCTCTCCTGCCATTTCCCAGTTTGAATTGAATTATTGGGTTGCTTCCCAGTTCCATGCACAAGCGGGAGAATGCCTGTATAAAAACGCAATGTTGAATTTTGTTTATGACAGTTACCATTGTTTTGGGGAGACCATGTGCACAAAGTGCCTGAAATGCATCTCTCGGGGCATTCTGCACAACTTTTTTTCCCCATGGAAGAGCCAAAGAGCCTTGTGCAACGTTGGCCTTCGACCCTTAGGTTTGGATATGTTGTCTTGGCTCCGTCCCATTCCTGTTGCTGCCTTAGCTTCAGCCCCGCCCACATCAGGTGACCTGTCCTGCCAAGGATGACGCCATCACCTCCTCTCTCTTCTTTCTCCCCTTCGTCCTGCAGAGACTTCGGCCAAGGAAGGCCTGTTGCTCTGGTGCCAGAGGAAGACTGCGCCCTACAAGAACGTCAATGTACAGAACTTCCACATAAGGTAACCTTGGGGAGCCGAGATGACCGAGGGCCTGGAAACCAACCTTTAGGAGGGACGGTTGAGGAAGCTGGGCATGTTTAGGCTGGAAAGGAGGAGAGTGAGAAGAGATAGAATAGCGCTGTGGGTTAAACCACAGAGCCTAGGATTTGCCAATCAGAAGGTCGGCGGTTCGAATCCCCGCGATGGGGTGAGCTCTCGTTGCTCGGTCCCTGCTCCTGCCAACCTAGCAGTTTGAAAGCACGTCAAAGTGCAAGTAGATAAATAGGTACCACTCCGGCGGGAAGGTAGACGGCGTTTCTGTGTGCTGCTCTGGTTCGCCAGAAGCCGCTTAGTCATGCTGGTCACATGACCCGGAAGCTGTACGCCGGCGCCCTCGGCCAGTAAAGCGAGATGAGCGCCGCAACCCCAGAGTCGGCCACGACTGGACCTAATGGTCAGGGGTCCCTTTACCTTTACCTTTAATATCTAAAAGGTTGTCCCATGGAAGAGGGAGCAAAGCTTGTTTTCTGCTGCTCTAGAGGGTAAGATGCAAACCGTGAAAGAATCTTAGAGTTGGGAGGGACCACAAAGGGCATCTAGTCCAACCCCCTGCAATGCAGGAATATTTTGCCCAACTCGGGGCTCGAACCCATGACCATGAGATTCAGAGTTCTGTGCTCTGCCGGCTGAGCTATCCCAGCTAAGAACCAATGGATTCCAAGTGCGACAAAGGAGATTCCAACTAAACACAAGCTGTTCTGACAGTGGAACACGCTCCTTCGAAAAGTGGAGATTCTTCAGCTGCTACCCCTGTATTTCAGGGGGTTGGGCTGGATGACCCCGGGGGATCCCTTTCAACTCTACGATTCTGATCAGTCGAGGCACAGCTACTCCGCGAGGCACCGGGCCTTGCCTTTCCCAAACACAGGGGCAGGATTTCCACTCTCCGGCCAGAAAGCCTTGCTGCGTCTCGAAGGCTGCGAGAAATGGCTTCAGGGGGACGGCTCCCGATTAAAAATCCAGCAGACCAGCCCATCAAATAGCAGAGGCCTTTGTGCTTCCTGCTCGAGCCAGAGACCTGGGAGTAGCTCACTGAAAATCTTTAAGAGACTAGCAGGCTATCTTGTGGGGACGAGAGGCCGCAGCTAGATGGATATTTGAGGAATAATGGGTCTCGGGGAGGAGAGTGGTGGGCAGAGGCTGGTGGAATGATATGTGCTGGGTGAAAAGTGAATCACCCACTGAAATAAATGGGCAGTAGATTCTGGGCAGCGGAAGGCAAATCTGCCACCCAGGGCATGGAACTGACTCAGGAGAGTTCTCTGGCGAAAGGGTAGCAATCCAAGGAACACCTCTCATCAACACATGAAAGGATTTCCACTTGTGAAATGGGGACACCGTCTCCCCCACTCCATGCATGCCCTGTAGGGATGGCGCTGTGGTCTAAACCACTGAGCCTCTTGGGCTTGCCGATCAGAAGGTCGGTAGCTCAAATCCCCACGATGGGGTGAGCTCCTGTTGCTCTGTCCCATTCCTGCCTACCTAGAAGTTTAAAAACATGCCAGTGCAAGTAGATAAACAGGTACCACTGTGGCGGGAAGGTAAACAGCATTTCTGTGTGCTCTGGTTTCCGTCACGGTGTCCTGTTGCGCCAGAAGCGCTTTAGTCCTGCTGGCCGCATGATCCGGAAAGCTGTCTGTGTACAAACGCCGGCTCCCTTGGCCTGAAAGCGGGATGAGCGCCGCAACCCCATAGTCACCTTTGACTGGACTTAACCATCCAGGGGTCCTTTACCTTTACCTTGCATGCCCCAAATCTGCTCCAGGGGGTTGGGGGAATCCTTAGAACAGATTTAGCACCGGGGGGGGGGGGCGGAGGAGTCCATGTGCTGACGGGAGGCGTCACTTGGGATGCAACCCCCATAATGTTGTGGTGGCTAAGATGCCTTTGAGAAGGAGAACAGGCAAATCCTCGGAGGAGGTTGCGGGGGGGGGGCTGTCTGTGGTTGCGATGGCTGTGTGGCACCCCCACATTGAAGGGAAAAAGGCAGGAACAGGCCGTGGCCTTCAGACCCTGCTTGTCGGCGTCCCAGTGGCTTGGCCACTGGTCTGAACGAACCCTGAGTGCAGCCCAGCAGGGCTCTTGCATTCTTCCTTTTTAGTGACTCTCTCGAAGTTTGCGTGGTTCTGCCCTTTCTTTGCTACCTTTTTGTGGTGATACAACAACAACAACAACAAAACAACAATAATAGTACTACAGTGGTACCTCAGGTTACATGCGCTTCAGGTTACACACTCCGCTAACCCAGAAATAGTACCTCGGGTTAAGAACTTTGCTTCAGGATGAGAACAGAAATTGTGTGCTGGCAGCGCAGCGGCAGCAGGAGGCCCCATGAGCTAGAGTGGTGCTTCAGGTTAAGAACAGTTTCAGGTTAAGAACGGACCTCCGGAACGAATTAATTACTTAACCCGAGATACCACTGTAGTAGTAGTAGTAATAGTAGTAGTAGTAATAATAATAATAATAATAATAATAATAATAATAATAATAATAATAATAGTAATTTTTTATTTATACCCCGCCCATCTGGCTGAGTTTCCCCAGCCACTCTGGGCGGCTCCCAATCAAGTGTTTAAAACAGTACAGCATTACTGTACTGAAAAGCACCCTCCTGTCCGAAAGGGGGGTGGGCGGGCATCGCAGTTTTGAGGAATGCTGCCCCGAAGCCGCAGTTTCCCCTCTTGGACAGCCAAGCAATCTAACTGTATCCTTGGGCTTCTTTTTACAGCTGGAAAGACGGCCTTGCTTTTAATGCCTTGATCCACAGACACAGACCAGAACTCATTGAGTATGACAAGCTCAGAAAGGTATGTTGGCGACAGCAGCTCCTTCTTTCCTCCCTCATTTTGGACTCGAAATTGAGTGTTAGTAGTAGTAGTAGTGTTGCTATTTGTGTTTTTAGCTGTGTCCTACATGATCTCCCCAGAATCCAGTCCAGAAATGAGCACGAGTCACTGGCTTGAGTGAGATCACAGGATTGTAGGCTGGAAGGGACCCAGGATGGTCATTTAGTTCAACCCTTGCAATGCAGGAATTCTCCCCGCAGCTATCGCAGAGTGGGCTTGAACCACCAGCCTTCTGCTTAACAGCTGGACGCTCTGAACCGTTGCGCCACCTGAGAGCTCAGGTTCAAATCCCACTTCAGCCAGGATCTCCCTGGGCAATCTGGGGCGAGTCACGATCTCCTCGTCCGTAACGTGAGAATGTCAGTGACCGCCCTCAGGGTTAAAGGTGGCAAAGCATTTCCCCCTCCCCGAGCTAAAATGCCATGGAGGGAAAGCCAGGGTGGTAGTTGAGAGGGGGTGTGAAATGCCCTAACACTCACTGGGCTGCAGGGCTCTTTTGTGGAATTAAAGGCCATATTTGCACCATCCATTTAAAAGCACCCTGTACCATGACTTTTGTACAGTCCTGGCTTCCCCCCAAGGATTCTGGGAACTGGAGTTGGCGAAGGGTGCTGAGTACTGTTAGGAAATCTCCTACTCTCCCCGCTCCCCACATGAAGCTACAGTTCCAAGAGTTCCACGTAAAGAAGAATTGATTGCTAAAGCCCTGCAGGAGCTGTAACTCTGGGAGGGGAATAGGAGCCTCCTAAATTCTCCCATCACCCTTAAACTACACCTTCCGGGATTCCAAGACCTACCTATGTTAGCTCCCAGTATGTTTCCAAGCACAATTCAAAGTGTTGGTGCTGACCTTTAAAGCCCTCAACGGCCTCAAATGCCCAGTATACCTGAAGGAGCGTCTCCACCCCCATTGTCCAGCCCAGACACTGAGGTCCAGCTCCGATGGCCTTTTGGCAGTTCCCTCCCTGCGAGAAGCCAAGTTACAGGGAACCAGGCAGAGGGCCTTCTCGGTAGTGGCACCCACCCTGTGGAACGCCCTCCCAACAGATGTCAAGGAAATAAACAACTATCTGACTTTTAGAAGACATCTGAAGGCAGCCTTGTTTAGGGAAGTTTTTAATGTCTGATGTTTTATCATGTTTTTAATATTATATTGGGAGCTGGCCAGAGTGGCTGGGAAAACCCAGCCAGATGGGCAAGGTATATATAAAAAAATTATTATTATTAGAGTGGATGCTATTTATTTATTTATTTATTTATGTATGTATGTATGTATGTATGTATGTATGTATGTATGTATTTATTTCCTGCCTGTCTGATCGGGCCTCCCCAGCCGCTCTGGGCGGCTTCCAACAGAACACTAAATTAAAATAACCTATTAAACATTAAAAGCTTCCCTAAACAGAGCTGCCTTCAGATGTCTTCTAAAAGTCTGGTAGTTGTTTTTCTCTTTGACATCTGGTGGGAGGAAGTTCCACAGGGCAAGTGCCACCACCAAGAAGGCCCTCTGCCTGGCTCCCTGTAACTTGGCTTCTCGCAGCGAGGAAACCGCCAGAAGGCCCTCAGTGCTGGACTTCAGTGTCCGGGCACAATGATGGGGGTGGAGATGCTCCTTCAGGTATACTGGACCGAGGCCGTTGAGGGCTTTAAAGGTCAGCACCAACACTGTGAATTGTGCTCGGAAACATACTGGGAGCTAACGTAGGTCTTTCAAGACCGGTGTTATATGGTCTCGGCGGCCGCTCCCAGTCACCAGTCTAGCTGCTGCATTCTGGATTAATTGCAGTTTCCGGGTCACCTTCAAAGGTAGCCCCACGTAGAGCGCATTGCAGTAGTCCAAGCGGGAGATAACCAGAGCATGCACCGCTCTCGCGAGACAGTCTACGGGCAGGTAGGGTCTCAGCCTGCGTACCAGATGGAGCTGGTACACACCTGCCCTGGACTCAGAATTGACCTGCGACTCCATGGACAGCTGTGAGTCCAAAATGACTCCCAGGCTGCACACCTGGTCCTTCAGGGGCACAGTTACCCCATTCAGGACCCGCCCCCTCCTGTCCTCCCAAAACAGTACTTCTGTCTTGTCAGGATTCAACCTCAATCTGTTGGCCGCCATCCATCCAGTAGCTGCTTGTAGGGGGGGGCAGGGGGAGGCAGAGAAACACTTTTCTCCTTTGGATGTTCCTTCTCAGCTGGCAGGGCAGGGTTGCGATTCGGCTTCGGGACAGCACCCATTCTAACAGCTGTGCCTCTCTGGCAACCCCCCCCCTTTTCTCCCCAGGATGATCCAGTCACGAATCTGAACAACGCTTTTGAGGTTGCTGAGAAATACCTCGACATTCCCAAGATGTTGGATGCAGAAGGTAAGCTGGAGGCTGCTCTCGGAGCGTGGGCTCGGGTGTTCGGTTCCAAGAAGCAAATTTCATAACAGCGTTGCAATGCAACCGATTCCCAGAGGAAGAGGTTTTTGGCACTGAAGTACCTCTCCCCCCCCCCCCCGCCTCCCATTCTGCAGTTCCCTTAGTAGGGCTGGGCTCCGGAAGCCCAAAAGAGCTGTTGAGCACTGCCTTGGGTTCGCTGCCTTGCTGAGAGTCACTGACGCTCCTTCCGTCGGGCTGACTTGCACTTAGCTGCCCACCCCCTCCACACACACACACACACACACACCCGAATTGCAAAGCCCAAATTCCTCTGGGTCAAAGTAACTTGCCAGATCAGATCTGCGGCACTCCCGACACAGAAATCGTAGGCGGCGGAGTCCTGAGGCAGAAGGGACTGTAAGGCTTAATGCTGCAAGTGGTGCAGTCGCATTTCAAACATTCCCCTTCTTCACGACTTCCTGAAAGTCGAAAACTTGGGGAGAGGTTTTCTCCAGCTGCCTTCGTCCCTGGTGTACTGTGGAGGGTTTGTGCATGGAGAGTTTTTCTTTTACGCAGAGTATTAAAAGAACGAGTCTCCTCCGCGCAAAGTGCTGCAGTCTCTTTGCTCAGGACTCTGCCACCTTATAATAATAATAATAATAATTTTTTATTTATATCCCGCCCTCCGCAGCCGAAGCCAGGCTCAGAGCGGCTAACAACAGTAAAAGTAACACAGTTTACATAAAATCACAATCAATTCATTCTAAAATCAATTCAGAATCAAATTAATGGCAACCATTGGGCTAGAGTTCTGTGGGGATTACCAAAGGAGGGGGGTCAGACTGTGCCTTGGCCAAAGGCCTGGTGGAACAGCTCTGTCTTGCAGGCCCTGTGGAAAGATGTCAAGTCCCACAGGGACCTAGTCTCTTGTGACGGAGTGTTCCACCAGATCAGGGCCACAGCCAAAAAAGCCCTGGCTCTGGTTGAGGCCAGCCTAACCTCCCTGTGGCCTGGGACCTCCAAGATGTTTTCATTTGTGGACTTTAAGGTCCTCCGCGGGGCATACCAGGAGAGGCGGTCCCGTAGGTACGAGGGTCCTAGGCCATATAGGGTTTTAAAGGTTAAAACCAGCACCTTAAACCTGATCCTGTACTCCACCGGAAGCCAGTGCAGCTGGTATAGCACTGGGTGAATGTGATCCAGCGACGAGGACCCCGTAAGGAGTCTCGCCACGGCATTCTGCACCCACTGGAGTTTTTGGGTCAGTCTCAAGGGCAGCCCTACATAGAGTGAGTTACAATAATCAAGTTTGGAGGTGACCGTCACGTGGATCACAGTGGCTAGGTCAGGGCAAGAGAGGTAAGGAGCCAAATGTGCCTGTATTTGTCTGCAGACAGATTTCCCAGGTCCAGGGACGCGGGGAACCTGGCTCACGACTCAGTCTGAGTGATCTTGCTCAGGTTCTAGATCACGGGGTGGGGGGGTGGGGAGGACACATTTGCCCTCCGGATGTTGCTAAACTAGACTCCCATCAGTTCAAGCAACCGTGGTCAATGGCAAGGCATGATGGGAGTTGAAGTTTAGCAACCTCTGGAAGGCCAAAGTTCCCCCACCCCTGCTATGGATGGCAAGTCCCACCCCTGGTTTCTGAAGTGAGCCATGGGCCTCCTTAAGGAGCCATGGGAGAAGTTCTGCCAGGCTCCTCGAAGCTTATACTTTGCTTGTGAATTGATGGAGCCAAGGGGGAGGACCAGTCTGCTGCTGGCCAATCAGACGCTAGTGTGGCCTTCGGTTCACGGGACTGACAGCTAGTATAGCAAACCCCTGTTGTCGCTGTTTCGTTCTTCTTCCTTAGCATTCCTTTCTAAGGGACTTTGGACATGTAATGCAGGCCTTTCTCCCTGAAGCCCTGGGATGAGGGCAGGAAAAGTAACGCAGCGAGGGAGCCACACCCCGAAAATAACCAGGAGTGCTCGGATTCCAGTGGGTGTCCGCAGAGTTTTATTAGACATGCCTGGCACAATCTCTGCATTCAAAGTTCTTTTTTGGAGGAAAGGGCAAGTGAGCGGAGCCACTGCAAAGTTGTAAAAACTCTTCAGCCTTTAATAGGCCTTCACATCAGTTGTGTGCGCAGCCTTGAGCTCTGGCAATATAAATCTCAGATCCTTGGCTTCAGTTCCATGCTGGACAAGTTAACTTCCAGTTGTGTCTCACTTGGAAACTTGTAACGTTAACTTCTTGGCGTTAACTTTCCCCGGGCTCAATCTTTGCCTACAGGTGGACACCAGAGCTGTGGCAGATTTTGCTAGAACCAGCCGATCGTCAAGGAACAGGGGACGGGGGAGAGTTTTGCCTCCTGGTATCTTTAATGCTTCTTGTTCGCTTTTCAGACATTGTCAACACGGCCCGGCCCGATGAGAAGGCCATTATGACCTATGTTTCCAGCTTCTACCATGCCTTCTCTGGCGCTCAGAAGGTACCAGACGTGGCTGAGCCTCTACTGTTAACAGCTCCTCTTCCTTCCAGCGCCCTGTTGCTCTCCTGACTTCTCGTGCCGAGGGCAGCTACTTGCAGAACATTGGGAACCCAAACCTCAGCTAGCTCAGGGTCTGACATCCAGGGTTCAACACGAGATCATAATGAGCCAGAAATCTCTTTGCTTTCAAATATTATTTGGGAGACTCCCAACGGTTGGAGTTGAAGCCGCTTGGTCTGCCGGGTTTCAGGGAGGGCTGCCAAGCAATCAGCATTTTCATGGATTAATCATCCACCCCCTTACAAATTATATGTGCAAATTATATTCAAATGTATTTGTTTTCCTGTACTTCTGGAATATATTTGCAAAGCCTCACTTCAGATGCCCTTTTGAGAGGCTGAAGGAAGTGCAAGAACTTGCTATTACAGTAACACGCCGGAACCAAAATAGCTTCTCAAAATAAGCAAGGGAACCCGTGGACTCTAAGCCCAACCATTTAAAATTGGGTAGCCCCACCGGTGCATCAACCGAGGCTTTGGTTGATCGTAAATACACTCCCTAGGGTGTAAGCCCCGTCGAACACACCAGCGTTTCCTTTTGAGTAAAGAGGCACCGAGTTGCACAGCGAACCAGTTGTCTTGCAGTCCTAAGAGCTCTTAGGAGCAGAGCAGAGAATCCTTTGGAGAGTTATCTTGGAGAGTTTGCAGGGCTGGCCGAATCAAGGGCGACGTTTATTTCCGCAGAGCCCTGTCCCAGCTGAGGTTTGGGTCCCTGTCCGGAGCAAAGGCTTGCCCCACCCCTCCTCTGCTGCATGCCAGAGGGGGAGCCGGGACGATCTTGCATTGTGCCCTTGACTTTGCTTCCCTTTGTTTTCTCTTTCCTCCTGCGCAGATATTGTAGGCACGCTCAGGCCCGATGAGAAGGCCATCATGACCTACGTCTCCTGCTTCTATCACGCTTTCTCTGGGGCTCAGAAGGTGAGCTTTGCCTGGGCGGGGCTGCTGCTGCTGCTGCTGCTGTTGCTTTTACCTGGCTAGTCTAAACCACCCCTAACATGTTCCTCACCCACTTTCCAGAGCGCAGGGTTTACATTTGCATGAAAGGGCATGCCTGCAGAGGGTCAACTAGGCTGGGAGGCAGAGTGGCTTTGAATTTTTGTTTCGTTAAAAATCCAGGTGGTAAGCTAGGAATGCATCAAGCCCCCTGCGAGACTGAAACCCTTCTGGCTCCCCGCAAAAATTCTCCAGGCGAGGAGCAGCTTCTAGATTTCCTTTAAACGTCACCTCTGCCAGAATACTGTGCAACTCTGTTCCTAGCTGTATGCAAGCAGTGGAGTTCCCAGGGTGTGGCATTGGCTTTCTGGAGAGACCTCCAGGACCATAGCTAGCAAGTCTTCCTTGAAATACCATATTTTTTGCTCTATAAGACTCACTTTTTCCCTCCTAAAAAGTAAGGGGAAATGTGTGTGCGTCTTATGGAGTGAATGCAGGCTGCGCAGCTATCCCAGAAGCCAGAACAGCAAGAGGGATTTCTGCTTTCACTGCGCAGCGATCCCTCTTGCTGTTCTGGCTTCTGAGATTCAGAATATTTTTTTCTTGTTTTCCTCCTCCAAAAACTGGGTGCGTCTTATGGTCTGGTGCGTCTTATAGAGCAAAAAATACGGTGCTCACCTTCTGGTTGGGGGAAAAAGGCCATACAGGCTTGGCTGTTAGGTCTCCTCCCTGTCCAGGGCTTGTTCTATAGCTAGGAGCAAAACCTGGTGGATAGCCTCAGCCATCAGTACCCTTTGCCAACCTGCTGCCCTGTTGGACCACAACTCCCGCCAGTGCCAGGCAGCAGTTTGGCAAAGGCTGCTCTGGAGTTTCTGGTTTAGCCACAGGTACTCTTGCATGAGCTCGCATATTCTGGGACTGAACTGGCAACGGCCCCGGAGCTGAGTTCTGAGCCAGGTAGGTAGCTCCTCCGAATGTGTTGTGTGCCCCACTGCAGCCTTTTCCCCAGCCTGGTGCTTTCCTGGTGTTTTAGACTACAACTCCCATCTGCCCCAGCTGGCAGGGTCACGGATGATGGGAGTTGTAGTCAAAAACATCCAACGGTCACTGTCTGTTCTACAGCAATGAACGGCGTAGACTCCCATCACTCTTCAGTATCACTGCAGTGATAATCGAGTTGTTCAGTGCGGTTCCTGATGTCTCCATCCTTATAAGAAAGGGCAGAATAGGGGAATTGAGTGCGAACTGTAACACCCCGAGAGCCTTAGCTCTTTTTTTTTTTAATCCTAACAGAAGCAAGCTCCTAGTCCTTAGTGTTTTGAAGGCTTGGCTCTGTTTGGGGAATCCCTGGCAAAAAAAAACACTTGCCATCCTCTGACTTCTGGGTGGATTTGCAAGTCCACATTGCCTGCAGTCCTGTGCTTCTCTTGACTGACAGAAGCCGAGTAAATGGTGAAAAATATACCATATTTTCACGTATATAACACGCCCCTGTGTATAACACGACCCCTGTTTTGGGGGACTCCAAATACAGAAGTCCCCCATATGCACTATCCGTGCATAAGACGACCCCCAATTTTAAACTTGAAAATATAGTCCTTTATATATGGGAAAATGCGGTACTTAGGAATGTCAGTTTGCCTGCTTTGCATATTTTATGCAGGTTGCAGAAGTTCCAATTTTCGGGTGTAGAATTCTGATCCAGTTTTCCCCCTTTTTGTGCAGTGAGTGCGTACCCCTCTTCTGCACCCCAACCCAATCCCCTCTCTCCTCGCTCCCCTCTGCTCTGGATTATAAACAAGCCTGTTGCCACCATTGCACAGAGCTGGGAAGATGACAGATCTGTCTTCCAAGCCAGCGTCTTCAGGGGTCTCCCTGCCTCTCGGGCTATGCAGAACTCCTCGCCTTAGGCACCACCATTGACAGGTTCTACCTGCCCTTCCCACCTACGCTTCTGGCTTTTATCTTCCTTCATTCCTGTCCCCCTGGCCAGATTTCTGGGCTTCTCGGTTGACATTTTACTTCTGGGAAGAATAAATAAAAACAATTCTTTAAAAAAGATAGTTTAAAGAAGACTCTTCTTAAAAGCCTAAAAACTCCTTTAAAAGAATCAGGTCTTCAAAAAAGTTAAAGAAAGTCTTTAAAAGAATCCTTCCAAAAGAATTTAAAAATTATAATCTAGCACCTTAGAGACCAGCAGAGCAGTTTTATGGGAAGGTTAACCTTCGTCCTTCCGTATCAAATGCCTTCTTGCATTTCTGCAAGATGCATCGCCTTTGGCTCGTGTGTCAGGCTGCCAATGTTTAATTTCCTGAAAGCATTCCCGGTCTTTGGCGGTGGCTCCCTCCCTTTTTTTAAAAAAAATCCTCTCTGCAGGCCAGGTTAAGAGGTGGCGGCTGCCAGTTATTTTCATAGCTTAGGTAAAGGGTAAAGGGACCCCTGACCATTAGGTGCAGTCGTGACTGACTCTGGGGTTCCGGTGCTCATCTTGCTTTACTGGCCAAGGGAGCCGGCGTACAGCTTCTGGGTCATGTGGCCAGCAGGACTAAGCCGCTTCTGGCGAACCAGAGCAGCGCACGGAAACACCGTTTACCTTCCCGCCGGAGTGGTACCTATTGATCTACTTGCACATTGATGTGCTCTTGAACTGCTAGGTTGGCAGGAGCAGGGACCGAGCGACGGGAGCTCACCCCCTTGCGGGGATTCAAACCGCCGACCTTCTGATCGGCAAGTCCTAGGCTCTGCGCCACCCGCGTCCCCTTTCATATCTTAGCAGGGACATAAACCTGGGTCTCCCTGGTCTAAGTCCAGTACTCTAACCCAGGCCTGGGGAATCTGTGGTGCTAGACTACAACTCCCATCACCCCTAACCAACGGCTGAACTGTCTGAGGCTGATGGGAGTTGGGGTCCAACGACCCATGTTCCTCACCGCTGCTCTAGCCATTATACTACTCTGCCCCTTGTTGTTGTTTTTCTCTCTCTTTAAAAGCCATCGTTCCTGCTTTTCCTTCACCCTGCCCTCTAAAAGGTATCCTACTCAGAGCTCTCATCAAAGCAAAATTCCCAAGGGGTTAAATATTCTGCTTCCGTCTTCTGAGTGTCGCAATTGACCGCAGGTCCGAATGGGCAAATAGCGTGTTGTGGCCTTCATCCATGAAACTTCCTTTCAGTGCCTCGGTCAAGATCCTGCCCTCATAGTCCATAATAGTTCATCTGGAATAGCCTGGAGACTCCCTGCGGCCTTGTTCTCACAAACCACAGATGCTTTCTACTTTCTCCCCACATTCATTGAAACAAATGGGGGGGGGGAGGGAAGTTCAGACTTCAGCTGACTTGATTGCCTGACTGATTTGAAGGCATTTAGGGTTAATTCTCCTGCCAACCTAGCAGTTCGAAAGCACGCCAGTGCAAGTAGATAAATAGGTACCACTCCGGCAGGAAGGTAAACGGCATTTCCGTGCGCTGCTTTAGTTCGCCAGAAGCGGCTTAGTCATGCTGGCCACGTGACTCGGAAGCTGTACACTGGCTCCCTCGGCCAATAAAGCGAGATGAGCTTCAACCCCAGAGTCATCCGCAACTGGACCTAATGGTCAGGGGTCCCTTTACCCTTTACCTTAGGGTTAATTCACCCATAGTAAGTGAATTTCCCCATCAGTCTGTGTGGAATCGGCAAACTAACCCGATCCTGTAATTACCGTATTTTTCCGTGTATAAGATGCCCCCATGTATAACACACACCCTATTTTGGGGGATTCCAAATTAGGAAGACAGCCCTCAGCACTACCCGTGTATAAGATGAGCCCCAATTTTAAAACTAATATTTTGGTTAAATAAACCCTAGTCTTATATACGTAAAAATACGGTAATCCATTTTCCCCAAATTAGTGACAGGCCAGCGAAGCCCTAGGTTTGTAAGGCTCGAAGCAAGGAAAGCTCAGGCCTTCACCCAAAGGAGTCTGGCGGTCTCTGATGGCTGCAGACCCCGGCAAACATCCATTTGTGTTTTTTATTAATGCAGTTTGTAGGCTGCCCTATCGCTAATGTTCTCTGGGTATTTTTATTATTATTTTTTAATCCTAAAGAAAAAAGGATGCAACCAGTAACACAATATTAAAATCGCAAATCACTTCGAAACAGAGGAAAGGAAATATTGCCGTGGCAAATCTATTTAAAATAAAGGGCAGAGGAATTAAAAACCCACAGAGCCAGAATTCCAGAAGGCGGTGGATGTTGTCAGGTGGGCGTCGTTGGTGGGCGGGTGAAAACGGCTGGATCCTTCTGGATCCTTTGACCGTCTGGCAAAAAAGTAATCGGGCTTTTGCCGGCGGCTCTGGACAGACTCTCAGGTTGCATGAGGGAGCTAGCTTGCAGGAAACGTCTCTGCGTTAAAAAGAAAAGAAAAGAAGTTTTCACTGCCTGCCTCTGGCCGCCAGCGAAAGCTGGAAGCTTCGCTCAGCATGGAAGGCAAAAAAGAGCCGTGCCTAACGCGGGGAGAGAAATGACCTCACCCAAACACTCCGATGGATGCTTTTGAAAAGGCGTTCTTGTCTTATGTGTGGGTTTCTCTGTAGCTGGTTCCCGCCCCCCCCCAACCTTAAGCATGTTAGATCTGCCACCGAACTTCAGCCAAGTGTTTTCCATTAAAGCTTGGCATTAATTTATTGGCTCCAAACGTGTAAATCCTTTATAGGCAGGAAGCGGAGCCCCCCGTTCTCTGGCCGAGCAAATCGTCCTGCATATTCCAGCTGGAGACGAGGGTCAGACTCTTCCCTCCCCTATAAAAGCCTGAACTTGATTGCACCCGGGGTTATGCGTTTGCAAGCGTGCCCTCCCCTTGGTGTGTGTGTGTGTGTGTGTTTACTGGGGTGCGGGGAGCTGGACTGTGTGAATTTATAGCCTTGCCAATCTTTTTTTTTATGATTGTCCTTTGTGTCTGATCCCAGGCTTTGGAGCTCAGCTGGCATGTTCTCCCCATCAGCTGGGATTGATTATTCGCCTTGTAACTGCTTTCTCTCTGGCATGCCTCTGTGTGTGTGTGTGTGTGTGTGTGTGTGTGTGTGTTCACGGACTCCAAGTTGTTTGGGAAGCCTGTCCTCGAGCATGCCGAATTAGTGGACCGAGGAACCCAGGCTGAGCCGCTGCACCCCGTATTTTTTGGAAACCAACCAACAGAAACCTCCTGTGCTTTTTCTAAATCAGACTGTGAGGTCAGGTCAACCCTGCTGCAGAAGCCAGCTCAAATCACTCTACAGTGGCACCTCGGGTTAAGTACTGTATTTTTCGCTCCATAAGGCGCACCTAGTTTTTAGAGGGGAAAACCAAGAAAAAAAATATCATTCCCCCCCCAGCCCCAAAGAGAGGCCGGGAGAGGCTGTGCGTGGCTATGGCAATTCCCCCACCTCCTGCAAAAGCCCACAGGAGCCCCACACCCTTTAAGGAGTGCATGGCTCCTGCGGGCTTTTCTATGAGGAGGGAGGAGGAACTGACTGGCCGCGGCAGTCCCTTCTATCTCCAGGGGAAGAGCCCGCAAGAGCCGTGCGAAGCTTGTGTGCTGCTCTTGGGGGCTTTTCCTTCCTGCCTCCCCCCTGCTTTCGCTCCATAAGACGCACACACGTTTCCCCTTACTTTTTAGGAAGGAAAAAGTGTGTCTTACGAAGCGAAAAATACAGTACTTAATTCGTTCCGGAGGTCCGTTCTTAACCTGAAGCACCACTTTAGCTCATGGGGTCTCCTGCTGCCGCTGCACCGCCGGAGCACGATTTCTGTTCTCATCCTGAAGCAAAGTTCTTAACCCGAGGTAATATTTCTGGGTTAGCGGAGTCTGTAACCTGAAGCCTATGTAACCTAAAGCGTATGTAACCCGAGGTACCACTGTACTGTGCAGCCTTTTCCCCGCCCCAACCCAGCATCTTCCAGATGTTCGGGGAGACACCTCCCGTCGGCACTGCTTTCGGGGAACGCCGGTTTATGGGGGGGACACACGGTAGGACAGGATTGCCAGATGATTTGCCGCAGATCACCGATTAGCAAGAGTTTCTGACTCCCAATAATAATAATAATAAATTTTTATTTATACCCCGCCCCTCCTGGCTCAGAAAACCGGGCTCAGGGCGGCTAACAACAAATTCAAAACACTTGATGCAACAAAAAACCCAGCATAAAATACAGTATAAAACGTGAATAAATTCAGAATCCAAAAATCAATTTAGGGGGGGAAATCAATCCAATAAACATTAGATGATCACCGGGGCTAGCTGGCTAAGTTAGTCCTATTTGGGTCAGTGAGGAGACCAGGGGAGAATTAGCTGTGGGACCCCAGAACGGGTAATCTTCATGAAAATGGGAGGGGAAAGGAAGGGGAATAGAAGATCAGGCTAAGTTCAAATTGGAAAGCCAGGCGGAATAGCTCTGTCTTACATAGTAAAATGCAGAGGGAGAAAAGTGTTGTGTCTCCATCCTCCCCCAACTGAATTAGACTGCTAGAATTCCTGATCTGTAGTAACTCACATTTTTTTAAAAAAATGTGCTTATTTATTTGTTGCATTTGTGATCCCACCTTTTTCCCTCTCCGATCTCACAACAACCTTGCGAGGTAGGTTAGACAGTGAGTGGCCCGCTTTCACCCAGTGAGCCTGATGGCCGAGTCTCCCACGTCTCTGCTCTCTAGCCACTGTGCCACAGGTTGTGCCAGCGTCTGGTTCCATCAGTACGAAGCAGACTCTGTGCCCCCCGTTTTTGATCTTGCCTCCAGCTGGTCGGCATTAGAGTTCGGGCGAAAAGGCCAAGCGAATCTTCTTCCAAGCCTGCAGTTTGTGCCTTGTTTGCGGCACACAGGCACAGCTGCGCAGGGATGTGTTTGAGGTCCCTGGTGACCTCCAGCGCTTGATTCCTAAGAGACGACATTCCCCCAAATTCCCCGTCACCTGCGATCATTTGTCATGCAAGCTGAGGCTGGTGGTCCAAAACAGCTGGCGCTGGGCAAGGCTTCTGTACAATATTATATACCCTGGATGCCTTAAATTTACTGGGAACCAGAGTAAAGTTACAGGGAACCAGGCAGAGGGCCTTCTCGGTGGTGGCGCCCTCCCTGCGGAATGCCCTCCCATCCGATGCCAGGGAGATAAAGAATTGCACAACTTTTAGGAGGCAGCCCTGTTCAGGGAAGTTTTTAATGTCTGACATTTTTTATATTTTCCTGGAAGCTGCCTAGAGTGGCTGGGGAAACCCAGCCAGGTGGGCGGGGTCTAAACAATAAAATTATTATTATTATTATTATTATTATTATTATTATTATTATTCGTGTTGTCCCCCCCCCCACTGTATCTCAAAGTCCTCCTAGAATTGTGACTTTGCGACAGCACCAGTGGGAAGCACCGCTTCTTAACTGTGGTGTGGTTAAATAAGAGAATTCTCCCCTATACAGAGTATTTCACCTTCTGCCACTTCCTCTGATGGACCTATTGCCATTTTGGTTCAAACTTCCATTTAAAAATAGAATACATTGCAGCGGCATTGTAGTTAAGCAATAGTCCGGAGGGCCAAAGGTTCCCCATCGAATGTGCGGCTTATCCTCTTTCTCTCTCTCCTAGTAGAGCAAAAATATATTTTTTTATTTTCCTCTGAATATCCTATTCTGTTGGCAACTCATTTCTTCCATGGCTCTCTCCCTCTGCCCGTCCTTCTGTAGACCCTTTCCACTCTTTCTCTTGAAGTCTGGCTTCCATCTCCTCCCCTTGGACTCTCTCTGCTCCTTGCAAGGTACTCGATCTCTTGACTTCCCCCCATCCCATGGCTTCTGTGTTACCCCTTTCCCCCCCTCCTGCTTTCTAGTAAGATAGGGCCACCCCTGCTTGTTCCAGAGGCTGTGTGTGTGTGTGTGTAACTGATTTTCTAAAAATATTTTACCACTGCTATTACGCTTTCTTTTTCCTTTAAAGAAAAATATTTCTGTAACTGTCACTTCTCTCTGTTTGTTTGTTTTTTTAAACCTGGTTTTGTTTTTTGGGGGTTGATGTAAGCTGGTCTGAGCGCTCTCTTTTATCAGAAGGGCAGGATAGAAAACATTCAATAGTACTGGTAAGGATAGACTGGGTTGTGCTGTTTAAGAAAGCCTAGTCTCGATTGAAATGAAATGTTGATGATGTTCGGGGAGATAAGAGCTCCCCAAAACCAAGCCGCTGAAAATCTGTGGAGCACATCGTAAAGAAATGAAAGACAGGGAAACCAGGACTAAACATAATAGACATAACTTTACTGAAACCTAAACTGTAGTAAAGACGAGCGGTAGATCTGAACCTCTTCCGTAGATGCCAAATCCTAGATAGAACGTGATGATCTGGTTCAGACGTACCTCTCTTGGCTTATTAAGCTGAAGTACGTGTGTCCCTTGCACCCATGTGCTCTGTCCTTTCTCCCCTCCTTCCCTCCCTCCCTCCACTGCAATTTGCTGCTTCCCCTGGTTAATTTAACCATGGTTTCCCCATTCATCCTGAATCAGGAAACCATGGTTACCCAGATTGGAACCAAGTTCAAACCATCCCCTCCGTATTCCAATCATTATTTTTTATATATTTTTTCGGCTGAGACTTAATGGGAGACCATAGCTAATTAGCTCAGGATGCGCTGTCGTTGCTACGCACAGGGAACAGAGAAGGGAAGGACATGGCTTGGCTTGGTTTGGCACGCTGAGATGCGTACATCCAAACCGGGCGACCATCATCTGCGGAGTGCGGAATGCAACGGAAGAGCACGCTTGCGCTTAGCTCCAAGGGAGGTTGGCTGGGTCACCCCTTTTCCATAGGAACTTCAACTGTACTCAAAAGCGCAGAAGTCTGACGGGTCTGCAAACCTCAGGCCTAACTCGTAACTTGCACCAGTAGCTGCAGGGCTAGAGTGTTAGCTGCCTTGTCCATAAATACCGTATTTTTCGCTCTATAGGACGCACCCGACCATAGGACGCACCTTGTTTTAGAGGGGGAGAACAAGAAAAAAATAATCTCCCCCTCTCTGCTCAGCGCCCCTTCAGCGAAGCGGCAGGAGAAACGGAGCCCCTTCCATTTCTCCTCCCACTTCGCTGAAGGGGCGCTGCGCAGCTCTCCCTCTCTGCTGAAGCCGGGAGAGTCTTGCAAAAGGCACCCGAAGCCTCCGGAGTGCAGCAGGAACTCACACTGCGCTCCGAAGGCTTCAGGCGGCTATCCCTGAAGCCTGGAAAGCAAGAGGGGTCGGTGCGCACCGACCCCTCTCGCTCCCCAGGCTTCAGCGGAAGCAACGCGAAGCCTCCGGAGTGCGGAGGGAGCGCCTCCTTCTGCGCTTCGGACGCTTCACATTGCTATCGCTGAAGTCAAGGAGCCTGCATTCGCTCCATAGGATGCACAAACATTTCCGCTTAATTTTTGGAGGGGAAATGGTGTGTCCTATAGAGCGAAAAATACAGTAAGTTGTTATCCTGGGGGTTACGGAAGGGTGGGTTATGAATGGGGACGAGACCTGTGCACCTCCAGGCGATGCTTGGGTACGCCACGAGAGTCTCTCCACCCACCTTGGCTTCCCTTCGAAACCACGCTCTGTCTGCCTGCGGCTGCACCCGGTGGGCTCTGCGGGGCTGTTCTGTCTCGCCACCTCCTTTCCACGCTGTGCCCCGGCTCCAGGCCGTTCTGTCGCTGCTGCCGTTTTCATGTGTTTGATTTGCCAGCTTGTTTCTCGTATCACCATTTCCTCCATGTTGGTTTTCCCTCCTCTCCCCCCATCCCCCCAAAACCCCCCCGCAGGCTGAGACGGCTGCAAACCGGATTTGCAAAGTGTTGGCCGTGAACCAGGAGAATGAGCACCTGATGGAAGACTACGAGAAGCTGGCTTCTGACGTGAGTGCGGACAGGACCCCTTCCCTTTGCGAGTCCCATGGGGCGAGCACCGAGGCTGCCAGACCTCCCTAAAGATTGTGGCATCCAGATGGGGGGCGGATAAGGCTGCCGACGGCTGCCAGCCGTGATGGCTGTGCTGTGCCTCCAGGGTCATAGGCTCCAGCCATGCTGGAAACCACTGGCTGGGGAGACCGGTCATGCTCTGGCCCTGCTTCAAGGTTTCCTGCAGGGTTTCCCATGTACCTAGGGGACCGCCTCTCCTGGTATGCCCCGCGGAGGACCTTAAGGTCCACAAATGACAACACCTTGGAGGTCCCAAGTCGCAAGGTGGTTAGATTGGTCTCAACTAGGGCCAGGGCCTTTTCAGTACTGGCCCCCGACTTGGCGGAACGCTCTGTCACAAGAGACCAGGGCCCTGCGGGACTTGACGTCTTTCCGCAGGGCCTGCAAGACAGAGCTGTTCCGCCTGGCCTTTGGTTTGACTCAGTCTGACCCTTATGTTTCCCTCCCCTTATGGTTTTGATCTATGGGCTACTTTTAAAATGAGGCTGCTTTTTAAATTGCATTTTACCCTGTATTTTAAATTGGGTGTCCCCCAACACTATTATGTTTTAAATTGGGTGTCCCCCCACCCTATTATTATGTTACCCATTGTAATTTTACTGGTGTTAGCTGCCCTGAGCCTGGCTTCGGCCGGAGAGGGCAGGGTATAAATAAAATTATTATTACTATTATTATTATTATTATTATTATTATTATTATTATTATTATTATTATTATGTGGCTGGTCACAGTGAGAACAGGATGCTGGCCTGTGATTTGCCACTCAGCTGTCCTTAATGTTCTTATGTGAGAGCTGTTTCGTGGAGCAGTTTTGTCCCACTTGGGCCACCATAAATGGAATTCTGGTTGCCGTAACTGGCAGAGCAGAGTGCAGGAACTGGGCTTGTCGCAGGTGGTCCCTGGGCTTTGCGTAGGGTGGTGGGGAGGAGCCACTATATCCCTGGGGCTGTTGCCCTCGCTGTCGTTGACCTCCGCCTCTCTCCTCCACCCTGCCAATCCCATCCTCAGCTGCTGGAGTGGATTCAGCGCACCATCCCCTGGCTGGAGAACCGCGTCCCGCAGAAGACCATCCAGGAGATGCAGCAGAAGCTGGAGGATTTCCGTGACTACCGGCGGGTTCACAAGCCCCCCAAGGTGCAGGAGAAGTGCCAGCTGGAGATCAACTTCAACACCTTGCAGACCAAGCTGCGGCTAAGCAACCGGCCGGCCTTCATGCCCTCCGAGGGGAAGATGGTCTCGGTGAGTGTGCCCGCTTAAAAAAGCAGAAGGGGGCCGATAGGGTGGCAGAGTGGAGCTCCAGGTGGTGTTGGGTGGGTGCCCTGTGCCTCCAGAGTCAGAATTGGTTCAGCTTTGGGCCAACAGAGCAATTAAAGGTAAAGGGACCCCTGACCATTAGGTCCAGTCATGGCCAACTCTGGGGTTGCGGCGCTCATCTCGCTTTATTGGCCGAGGGAGCCGGCGTACAGCTTCCGGGTCATGTGGCCAGCATGACTAAGCCGCTTCTGGCGAACCAGAGCAGCGCACGGAAATGCCGTTTCCCTTCCCGCCAAAGTGGTACCTATTTATGTACTTGCACTTTGACGTGCTTTCAAACTGCTAGGTTGGCAGGAGCAGGGACCGAGCAACGGGAGCTCACCCCGTCGCGGGGATTCGAACCGCCGACCTTCTGATTGGCAAGTCCTAGGCTCTGTGGTTTAACCCACAGCGCCACCCGCGTCCCAACAGAGCAATTGGGTTGGAGTTAATGTCAAATCTCAATTTGGCTGCAAATGACCCATAGAGCCAGAATCACTGGGTGTTTCCCCCATCCTTGCTTCACTTTAATCTGCAATATGCGGACACTGGCCTATCTTCCAAGTCGTTAAGGTTGCTGTGACAAGGAATTACGGAATCAACAAGAACTCAATGGCATGTGCAGTCAGGTTCCTCTTCCAGTGTCTCTAAACGGCAGAGCAGCATTTTCCCTAACCTGCTGCCCTCCAGCTCTTCCAGGCTCCATCGGGCCCAGCCGGCTGGGAGTGCAAAACAGCCAGAAGGCACCAGGGGGTGGTCATCCAGTAGTTACATACAGCCCCTTTCCCTATGTTTACGAGCGTGTGTGCCTGCAAGATTAAGCGAGAGCCCAGCAGACCCCCAGATAGGACAGGCAGAAGTCCTAAGAGGAGGTGATGCTCAGACTGCATCTCTTGCCCAACTCACCTGCCTTCCGTTCCCTAGTCAATCCCAATGGGTTTGCAACGAAGGCAATTAGAACAATTTCAGAAATGCTATTAGAAGCTATTAAGCGGAAATGATGAGTTTGTCTTGCTGTGTTTCACTTCTTGTTTGCTGGGGGGGCTTATATATACAGTCGTACCTTGGTTCTCGAACGGAATCCGTTCCAGAAGTCCGTTCGACTTCCGAAAGCGTTCGAAAACCAAGGCGCAGTTTCCGATTGGCTGCAGGAGCTTCCTGCAGCCAATCGGAAGCCGCAAAAGCCCCGTTGGACGTTTGGGTTCCAAAGAACGTTCGCAAACCGAAACACTCACTTCCGGGTGTGCGGCGTTCAGGAGCCAAAACGTTCGATTCACAAGGCGTTTGAGAACCAAGGTGCGACTGTATATATAAAAGAAACACATTGTGGAAAGTAAGTTCTGTAATGTCGTCTTTAAAAAAGCAGGTGATTCAGAACAGATAACAGAAAAGACTTGTTTGTGCTGTGCATATTTAAAGGAGGCAGTGATGACCACCAGCTTGGATGGCTTTAAAAGAGGATTAGGCAGATTCGTGGAGGAGAGGGCTGTCGGAAGCAGCGATGCTTCTCAAGATCAATAGCTAGGAGCCACAGGTGGGGAGTGGTCTCCCACAGCCATCTGGTTGGCCGCTGTTGAGAGGAGGATGCTGAACTGGGTGGTCCATTGGCCTGATCCGGAAGACTCTTCCTATGTTCTTAAGTCCTTAGATGTGTCTACAGCAGGGGTGGCCAACTCCCAAGAGACTGCAATCTACTCACAGAGTTAAAGACTGGCAGTGATCAACCCCCTTTTTCAGGGTTCAGGTCAAAGTTGTTGAGCTCTTTTTAGAGAGGAGGAAAGCCCCGTTTTGGGGTGCAGGGCAAAAACGGGGAACCAAACTTGTTGAGCTTCTTTGGAGGGAGACAGTGATCTACCACAGACGTCCAGTGATCTACCAGTAGATCTACCTGTTGGACGTACCTGGTCTGCAGCATGGGTAGGCAAACTAAGGTCCACGGGCTGGATCAGGCCCAATTGCCTTCTGGATCCGGCCTGCGGACAGTCCGGGAATTGCCGCGTGGGTCACCAGTGCGCACGTTCTTTCCCTCTCCCTCACGCGGCGGCGGCGGCTCCTCCTCACTCCCTCCTCCTGGCTTCTCCCCGCCCTGCCTAGAGGAGGAAGGGGGGTGGGCTTTGTTGGTGCCAGCAGCAGCAGCGCTCGAGCGGCCGCCATTTTAAGCAGCTCCTCTCTGGAGCCCTTTTGCACGCCGCTCATCGTCCCGCCACCGCTGCTGCCACCAGCCCCTGCCACTTGCAAGACACTGGTAAGCAGCCACTGGGGCTCATGCATCGTTTCCCCCCCAAAAAATATATATATAGTCTGGCCCCCCACAAGGTCTGAAGGACAGTGGACCGCCCCCCTGCTGAAAAAGTTTGCTGACCGTGGTCTACAACCACCTGGGGAGAGTGTTAGCCCGAGCTGAGACATGGGATGGAAGTGCAGCCATGTTACAATGCTGAACGTTCCCCTCTCCCCTCCAAAAACCTCCCCAGGACATCAATAATGGCTGGCAGCACTTGGAGCAGGCGGAGAAAGGCTACGAAGAGTGGCTGCTGAATGAGATCCGAAGGATGGAGAGGCTGGACCACTTGGCTGAGAAGTTCAGGCAGAAGGCGTCGATCCATGAAAGCTGGACCGAAGGTGAGCTTAAGGATGCAGGATGCTGCCTTGTGCCAAGCGAGGCAGCTGGCTCGTCTGTCGTCTGCGATGACTGGCAGGGTCAGGAACCTGAACCTGGGGCCTTCTCTGGATGCAAAACACAGCTTTTTCCCGTGCACGTAGGACACACAAATAACACACCCAACATCTGCGACTAGCAACAGCCAGCCTTTCCCGCTACTGCTGTCCAGGTACAGCAATGGAGCCCACCTAATGTCAATAGGCAGGAAGATCCAAAGCACAAAGGGAATAACTCTTTAAAAAAACACACGCAGGACAGATATAATAATAATAATAATAATAATAATAATAATAATAATAATAATAATAATAATAATAATAATTTATTATTTATACCCTGCCCATCTGGCTGGGCTTCCCCAGCCACTCTGGGCGGCTTCCAAAAAAATATTAAAATACTGTAATACATCAAACTTTAAAAGCTTCCCTAAACGGGGCTGCCTTCAGATGTCCTCTAAAAGTCTGGTAGCTGTTGTTCTCTTTGACATCTGGTGGGAGGGCGTTCCACAGGGAGGGCGCCACCACCGAGAAGGCCCTCTGCCTGGTTCCCTGTAACTTGGCTTCTCGCAGTGAGGGAACCGCCAGAAGGCCCTCAGTGCTGGACCTCAGTGTCCGGGCAGAACGATGGGGGTGGAGACGCTCCTTCAGGTATACTGGGCGGAGGCTGATTAGGGCTTTAAAGGTCAGCACCAACACTTTGAATTGTGCTCGGAAACGTACTGGGAGCCAATGTAGGTCTTTCAAGGCCGTTGTTATATGGTCTCGGCGGCCGCTCCCGGTCACCAGTCTAGCTGACGCATTCTGGATTAATTGCAGTTTCCGGGTCACCTTCAAAGGTAGCCCCACGTAGAGCGCATTGCAGTAGTCCAAGCGGGAGATAACCAGAGCTTGCACCACTCTGGCGAGACAGTCCGCAAGCAGACAGGGTCTCAGCCTGCGTACCAGATGGAGCTGGGAGACAGCCGCCCAGGACACAGATTTGACCTGCGCCTCCATGGACAGCTGTGAGTCCAGAATGACTCCCAGGCTGCGCACCTGATCCTTCAGGGGCACAGTTACCCCATTCAGGACCAGGGAGTCTTCCACACCCGCCCACCTCCTGTCCCCCAAAAACAGTACTTCTGTCTTGTCAGGATTCAATCTCAATCTGTTAGCCGCCATCCATCCTCCAACCGCCTCCAGGCACTCACACAGATACTGCATGGAGTTCAAATCCTGCAGGTCAAAGGCATGGAGTGAACTAGTGGAGTCCCGCGATGCCCCCTTCCGCTACATTCTACCCAAGTGCCCCCCCGTGACGGTGCTGGTGGCCATGTGTTTTTGGAGGTAGCCCAGAGACGCCTCCCCTCTTCCAGGAGGGAGGTCGGCTTCCCGGGGGGGGGGGGTGTACCGCTGCCTTTTTATTAAACGCCTAGCCTCCGGCCTCTTCCAGTCTGGCCAGATGTCAAGGCGCGAGGGCCGAACCTTCCAACATGGCAGCTGCGGGTCTCGCCCCGTAGAGAAATGCCATAATCCCCCCTTCTGGAAGGAATGTGCCGGGTGGAATGTTGTTCTCATAGGGTTGGGGGAAAGAACATTGCCGGGTTGGGGGGGTGGAAACATAGTTTAGCTTGCGCAAGTGTGTGGAGGGGGGCAGGGGGCGCTTACAGCTGCGCAGAAGCGATCTGTTTCTGCTTTTCCGTGGGTTTTGGGAGCGACAGAAATAATTGAAAGAAGAAAAGGGAGCTGAGTGGCCGTCTGGTTTTTCTTTGGTTGGGGGGGGGGGAGCCAATGAACCAATGAAACTTGCCTTATCCAGAGCCAAACATTTATCCCCTAGCCTGGTGGTGTTTTCTGAGTGCCAGCAACTCGGCAACACAGCCTGGGTTTTCTGAGCTCTCCCACTGCATACGTACCCCCCTTAACCCAGGCTGCTGAATGGGATCACATTCGCACCCGGCTCTCCCCGCAAGGCGGCTCGCAAAATAGCTTGAGGGGCTTCCTGGGAGCCACTGTGCCCTTCTCCACGCGTGACCTTGTCACATAGACTGAACGCGAAATGCAGAGAGCGTCTTCTTCTAACCAGGTGCCTGTGAAGCCTAAAGAACTCATTGCCACAGGGGTGGCGGCCGCCTGCAAGGACAGCTTTTATTAGAAAAAAAGGGAAACAAGAGGAGGGAGATGGAGACTCTTCTCGTCCTCCTCCTGAGATTCCCCAGGGAACGCTTGGCTAACTGCTGCCGGAGACAGAGCGCTGGGTTAGGCCAGTGTTGACTCAGATCCAACATGACATGTCCTATTTTATTTTTCATGCCTGGAGGGAATTCAGGGGGAGTAGCTGTTGTTAAATAGCTGCTTTTAGAGCATTGGGGTATGCATATGCTGAGATACATATATATATAGCTCACCGGTGCAAGACGGTCTGGGCACATGATATCAATCCTGGCCTGACTTCACAGGCTACCAATTAGTTTGCAGGCTCAGTTTTTGCAGGTTTTGGAACTTTAAAGCCTTAAACTGCTTAGGACCCGTACAAACCAACCCAGACCCTGCCACCATCATCTGAGGCGCTTCTTCATGTGTGTCCTCCACAAGAAGTCTGGAGGGCAGCAAGACGAGATTGGGCCTTCTCAGTGGTGGCTCCCTATTTGCTCTACCCAGGGAGGCTCTTCTGACACCTTCATTGCATATCTGTAGGCGCCAGGCAAGGCAAAAACATTACTTTTTAACCAGGGCTTCTACTTTTAACTTATCTGTGGCCTCTTTTTTTTTGGCAATGGCATGGTTTAATGCAACGGGGTGCTTATGTTGGTTTTAATGTATGTATATGTTTATTTGCTTTGCTTAAAATATTATAAGTCTCTCTGAGTTGCCATGGGAAAAGAGCAACCAATAAAATTAATTAATTAAAGGTAATAAAATCCATCTTGCCATCGCACGAATCAAGGTAGCTACAGAAGGAGCTTACAGATGAGCTGAGATTTAAGAAGGGCACATTTAAGAAACAAGAAAGGGGAAATCGCAAAGGAAGAATACACACGAGTAGTCAACAGTCGCAGGGAGAAGGTCAGGCGGGCCGAAGCTCAGAATGAACTCGGGCTCGCAAGACAGGTTACAAATATTTTTCTTCTTCCTCTGCAGCCGCACCAGTTTTTTCAGGTTCCTCCCACCTATATTTCTTGTTGGTCTGCCTTTGTGCCTTCAGTATTTTTGCCTTTAAGAAGCTCCCATCCATCTTGGACTCCTCTTGGAGTATTTCTGACCTTGGGACTTTCGCCCAGTAGTTCCTTTGGGCTTTTTGAAACCAGCCTCCTTAAAGTCCAGGGTGTGTTTTCTGACTACACTGCGCTTTCCCTTCTTGCCTGCGTATGATGAAACCTAAGAGGATTTGGTGGCTTCCTTCCAAGGTTTCCTGCACTTCCAGCTCTGCAGTTCTGGGATTCTGTGAAATAATGCCAGGCAGGGAATAACAATGACTGACCTACACAGTGCTTGGGCTACCTGAGAATCTTAGTTTTTGTTTGGGTAGTTGGCCAGTATCTACTCCTTGCCCCTCTTTCTGCCTCTCCGCCTGGTAACTTGGAAAAGCATTGCTGGCCATGTCAAACCCATACCCTTCAACATTTCTCGTTGAAAAGAAGGAACTTCCTAAGGAAAAGCGGGACATTCTGGAATCAAATCAGAAACTGGGACGGCTTCTGTAAACCCGGGCCTGTCCCTCTGTTGTAAACAAAATTTTCCCTTTTCCCTTTATGGGGTATCCAAGAGCCCATCTAGAGTCCTTACGTAGGATCCCTATTGGTAGGAGAAAATAACAGAGGCCAACCAGAGAATATTGAGAAGCAAAGCGGCTGGTAAGCCTGATCTTTACTGATCTGTTACAACAGGGTCCTCACTCACCACACGCAGGAGGGAGGAGGATGCCAGAACAATGGCGCGCAAGGCCATATATAGACAGTTTAAATTCCCTGCCCTGGAGCTCAAGACCACCCCTCCATACATCATACATACATCACAGAAGGGGTGTAACCTAAGACCACCCCCCAGATACATCAGACCTACATCACAGAAAAGGCAGTCTACAGCAGAAATCTGAGTGACTTGATTACCTCCTGTCTGCCAGGTTACCTGTTTGAAGGTCACTTGATTGGATTGCCTGGGGAGCCTGGCCAGTCTTTTGTAATGATAAATACTTAGTTCCTGGGCCAGGTCACAGGCACACCCCCTATTCATATCTTAAATGTGCCCTTAAGACAGGATTTGTGAAGGAAAAGACAATGCGGAGGCTTTTCTGTTTTCCTTTGACCTTGCAGAGAAAACATTTCAATTTGGGAATCAAAAATACCGTATTTTTTGCACGATAACACTCACTTTTTTCCTCCTAGAAAGTAAGGGGAAATGTCTGTCCATGTTATGGAGCGAATGCCTACGGATGACGGGGGGATCTGCTGCAGTCGTGAGCAGAAGATCCATGGTTCCCCTTCCTTCCCTCCTCCGTGGCTCGCTTTGAAACAGCAAAGCGGGAGAAGAGCCACTGAGTGGGGAGGAGAGAGGGACAGAGAGCCTGCTTGCTTTAAAGGAGCAAAGCGGGAGAGGAGAGGAGCCTTCTCCTCTTATACCCCTCTTCTGCATTATTAACAGTATCCTTCTCCACCCACCCCACGCGTGTTCCTTGTCCCTTGAGTGCTTTTCCTTCCCTCCCCACTTAAAACGTGGTTACAAAGCACGGATCCACATGGATCCTCAGGATTTTTGCACTGGGTCACCCCAAATTCACCATCAGATCACATAGCATATCCATGGCTACAGCTTGCACCAAAAAAATCACGCACCCACTGTTGCCTGGGGCCGCAGTGGTGCAAAAACGTGGTTAGAAAGCATGGATCCACATGGATCCACAGGATTTTTGCATTGGGCTACCCCAAACTCACCGTCAGATCACATGTCTGTGGCCACAGCATGAACCACAAAAATCATACATCCACTGTTTCGTTTAGAATATTTTTTTTCTTGTTTTCCTCCTCTAAAAACTATGTGCGTGTTATGGTCAGGTGCGTGTTATAGAGCGAAAAATACGGTAGTTTCAGGTCGGTCTTCCTGTGCCAATCTATGTACGTGCTTAGTTGGGACACTTATGAACATTTAACATGTATCTAAGACCTCAAAATTCCTATCACACCGGCAAACCATACCAGACTGGACTTGGCATCATACCTAACACTTTGCAGTGCCAGCCTGACTCCAGTAGGAGTTGCCCAGCCTTTTGTGTGCGTGTTTTGTTTAAGAAGGTACTACACCCTTCCAAGGAGGAGGAGCCTGCAGGCCCAGAGAGCTCTGCTACGTCTCCTGAAAGCCCAAGATCAGTTGTTTATCTTCTTGGGTTCTGGCTGCAGTCCTTTTGTTTCCCGCCCTATTCTTAGCCGATCCTGGGAAGGGTGGAAGTGTTATCAGCCTCCCTGCAGCTTCCTGTTGGGCTTGGTCAATCACATGGCAAATTCCTTTCTCCTTTCAGCAAAGGGGAGGAGCCCCCCGACCCCCCCATCCAACCTCCTCCCTCCCCCCCCCCAACAACTTGGCTTCATCCATCAAAGTGGGCAGTCAGTTGCTATAGGAGGCCCAGTGTGGCCCCAGACTGCTCCTTGGTGGTGATGTGGGGAGGGGAGAAACTGGAAGAAGGAACTCATTTGGTGCTAAGAAACGCCAAAGAGTCCCACCTAGGCAGCCGCAGGCAGAAAAGGAAGGTAACCAAAACTCTGTTTCTCAGCCAGTTGACGTGCGATCTCCTGAGGCAGTTCTAGCTGTGCTTGGTTCTCTTTTGCACTTATTAAAGGTAAAGGGACCCCTGACCGTTAGGTCCAGTCGTGGCCGACTCTGGGGTTGCGGCGCTCATCTCGCTTTATTGGCCGAGGGAGCCAGCGTACAGCTTCCGGGTCATGTGGCCAGCATGACTAAGCCGCTTCTGGCGAACCAGAGCAGCGCACGGAAACGCCGTTTACCTTCCCGCTGGAGCAGTACCTATTCATCTACTTGCACTTTGACGTGCTTTCGAACTGCTTGGTTGGCAGGAGCAGGGATCAAGCAACGGGAGCTCACCCCGTCACGGGGATTCGAACCGCCGACCTTCTGATCGGCAAGTCCTAGGCTCTGTGGTTTAACCCACAGCGCCACCCGTGTCCCTTTGCACTTATTATGAATTGATCTATTTTATTACGTTTCCATCCCGCAGTTTCTCCCAAGGAGCTCAAGGTGACGTGTGCGGCTGTGCTTGCCCCCCCCCCCTTTTATCTGCAAAACAACCCTGTGAGGTAGGGCCCAGGAGCCTCGTGTTCCTCCTCCTGAGAGGTCCCAAGAGACGAGAGTTCGAATCTCCCCTCGGCTGCAAAACTCGCCGTGGGCGACCTCAGGCCAGTCACAGCCTCTCAGCCTCGCTTACCTCCCAGGGTTTGTTTTGAGGATGAAATGGAGAAAGGAGGAGAACCACCACGTACGCCACCTTAAGTTCCTTGGAGGAAAAGGGATGTAAATTTTTATTTATTTTCTTAAAACGCTTTATTGCTTTTAAAACGGAGTAACACAAGTAATCAATAGAAATCAAGGACAAAAAGGAAATAAGCAAACATTCATTCCATGGTTGATGCACATTGTAAGAAACGATTTGCAGTTAAATTCAGCATCACCTCCAATATAAATTTGTCAAGAGAGAAAGAACTGGAGGGCGGACATTTCTAAATAAACTTTTTGGCTGCACTCGCAAAATGCAGCCCCCAGGCCTCAGGGTGTGGGTGGGTGTGGGTATGCCTCTACATCCTTAGCTCAAACCCCTGGTGGGGGCTGAAATTAAAAAAAATTAAGGTCTTATATATATAATAAATGTACCAAGCAAACAGGTACATAAATAAATAAAGCAGCACAGGAAAACAACCATGAAACCATTTTGGCTCCCAGACTGACCAAATGTTTTCTCTGCAAAGGAAAATGGAAAAGCCTCCTCATTGTCTTTTCCTTCACAAATTCTGTCTTAAGGGTATGTCTGTGTATGAATAGGGTGAGCCTGTGACCTGGCTCAGGAACTAAGTATTTATCATTACAAAAGACCAGCCAGGCTCCCCAGGGTATCCAAACAAGTGGCCATTAATAGGTAACCTGCCAGACAGGAGGTAAACAATGCACTCAGATTTCTGTTGTTGACCGCCCTTTCTGTGATGTAGGTATGATGTTTCTGGGGGTGGTCTTCGACTCCAGGGCGGGCAATTTGAAATGTCTATATAAGGGCGGGCACACCTTGGTTCAGGGTCCTCCTCCTTTCCTGCGTGTGAGGGGAGCACCCTGTTGCAACAGATTCAATAAAGATCAGGCTTACCAACTGCTTTACTTCTCAATATTCTGTGGTTGGCCTCTGTTAATTTCTCCAACCGATGGAGAACCTACAAAGGACTCTATGAGGGCTCTTGTGTGCACCATAAGGGAATAAGGGCAGATTTTTGTTTATTACAGAGCCTTGCTTTCAACTCAAAAGTTTTTAAAGGCACCAGGACCATCAGCCCACATTCTCATTGATGCTACCAAGGCGGAATCTGGGGCTCCCTTGCCCACAGCACCCTGAAACTCCCGCCTGCTCCTCCCACCCTCTCGAAGAGGGTCCCAGACACAGGAAGCCGGCTCTGGGCTTCCTCCGGCTGCGCAGGAAACGAGAGAACTGCGAGCCGCTGACATTCCTGAGCTTCGGAGCCTTTTCCTCGGGCTCCTGCTTCCTCTCGGCTCATCCCTCTGGTTTGGGCTTCCTTTTCCCAGCCCCGGCCTGGGGGCCGAGGCAAAAGCTGCCTCTGCTCTCCACCTGGCAACGTTAGCCGGAGCCCTCTGCGCTAATTCGAAAGCTATTTGAGTCGGGAGCGGAAAAGCGGCTTGAGTTTTTTTTGAAAAGCGCTCTTCTGTTTCAGTCAGCTGTTCCCCGGGACATGCTTAGCTTTGAAAATTCTCCCTTGGCTGCCAGCCAGACAGAAATCCAGACAAACTGGGAGTTGTGGTGGAGAGATGATGGGGCAGCGGGGGAACGGGACAGTTTTCTGAGTTGGCTGAGTGCAAGCAGCCGAGGCAGAGAGACTTTGCTTTTAGAACGGAGATCTCCCCCTCTGTACCTCACCCCATCTCCCCCCACCAAACTTGTGCGCCACAAGGGCTTGAAAAACCACCTGTGTCCCCCTCCAGGTGTGGAGGCAAGCACTGAATTCCCTTCAGCCAATGAGGGATCGGTGATGTCATCCCAAAGAGAGGATACCTTGGGGATTCCCAGAGCTGGCCTGCGCCACTGACAAGTGTGGGGGGATCCTTGAAGCACCAGCCATGTCCGGAAAGCAAGACCCACCCACCCCTCCAGACACCGAACCCCTGCCCTGACCAGGACAGGACAGCAGGGGGCGCTATTAATCTCGAGTGATACTCTGACCCCTTAACCTCCGCTGCCATGCGTAATATCGCCGGGAGAGGAAAAGGAGTAAACTACACAAATCCAGAGCGGAGTCCCTTAGGCGGTTGGATGGCACCTTGTACGCCGCCTTCCAGCCAAGCTGGTGCCAAACGTCTTGCTCTGCTTTCTTTTGCACCACATCAGCAAGGCCAAAAAAGAGGTCTTGTCTTCTGGGCTGCCCAAGATCTCCATGCACACTGCCCAAGCTTGCGCCCCAAGGAGGTCACTCCTCCTCCCTCCCTCGGGGGCTTTGCATGTGATCCTACAGGGAGGTCTCCCCGTGCCTCCAGTTGCAGAATCCTTCTGTCAGAGCGGAAAGATTTGGGTGGGATACAAGGGTAGGGGCCAGGGGTGGGGGGAGGCCAAGTTAGGGTGGGAGAGGCCGACACCCATCCAGCGCCACACCCCTAACGTTACATTACCCAGAGGGGGTTCCACCCAGCTGCGTCACATCAGGGCAGTTTGGGTGAAGTTCTACCCCTTCCTCACTTTCTGGGTTTTCCGTGGCTAAGCAAGCCAATCTCTGGCTCCAGTGTCCTGAGGAGGACCTGGCGAGCTGGTGCCCAGGGGACATAATAATCCTGGAGACAAAGCTTTGAGTCGGATGGGGCTCTATTCCGAAGGGACTTAGTACATCTTGGGGGGGGTTAGCCACATAGGCCATAGGTAAAGTTAAAGGGACCCCTGACCATTAGGTCCAGTCATGGCCGACTCTGGGGTTGCGGCACTCATCTCGCTTTATTGGCTGAGGGAGCCGCCATACAGCTTCCGGATCATGCGGCCAGCATGACTAAGCCGCTTCTGGAGAACCAGAGCAATGCACGGAAACGGCGTTTACCTTCCCGCCAGAGTGGTACCTACTTATTTACTTGCACTTTGACGTGCTTTCAAACTGCTAGGTTGGCAGGAGCAGGGACTGAGCAACGGGAGCTCACCCCGTCGCGGGGATTCAAACCGCCGACCTTCTGATCGACAAGTCCTAGGCTCTGTGGTTTAACCCACAGCGCCACCCGCGTCCCTTTACATACCATACATCCCTGCATATTTTACCTGAACTAAACCATTCAGTAATCCATTGTTGCATCCATCAAAACTTATTTACACTGTTGAATTTATCTTAATACTTTTTTATTGTCTTGCGATTGGGGGGGGGGCAGGCTCCTCGACAGCTTTTGACCAGTCCCTTCCATCTTCTCTCCCAACAACCCCAGGTAAAGAGACCATGCTGCGGCAGAAGGACTATGAGACGGCCACCCTGTCGGATATCAAGGCCCTGATCCGGAAGCACGAGGCTTTTGAGAGCGATCTGGCGGCTCACCAGGATCGTGTGGAGCAGATAGCGGCCATCGCGCAGGAGCTCAAGTACGCTGTTCCCCAGACGTCCCCCCCGGCAAAAGCAGCTCTCTTTCTGGGGGCACCTCCACCCAGGCTGTGCCCATGAGCACACATAATATTGCGACTGGGGCACCGTCGCATCCATGACCGGCTTGTGGGCTTCTTCCCATTGAGGCATCTGTTCGGCCACTGTGAGAACAGGAATACTGGGCTGAATGGGCCCTTGGCCTGGTCCACCCGCCAGGTTCTTCTGTTCTGAACTTGGCCTTGAATTCCAGCCAGTTAAATAAAATTTTATTTATACCCTGCCCTTCCCAGTTCAAAAACCAGGCTAAGGGCGGCTAACAACAAATTTAAAACACCCACCGTATTTTTCGCTCTATAAGACGCACCGGACCATAAGACGCACCTAGTTTTAGAGGAGGAGAACAAGGAAAAAAATTCTCTCTTCCTCTCTGCGCAGCGCCCCTTCAGCGAAGCAGGAGGAGAAATGGAAGGGGCTCCGTTTCTCCTCCTGCTTCACTGAAGGGGCGCTGCACAGAGAGGGAAAGCTGCACAGCGCCTCTCCAGCGAAGCGAAGCCAGGAGAGCAAGAGGGATTGGTGTGCACCGATCCCTCTTGCTCTCCTGGCTTCAGCGAAAGCTGCGCAGCCTGCATTCGCTCCATAAGATGCACACACATTTCCTCTTACTTTTTAGGAGGGGGAAGTGCGTCTTATAGAGCAAAAAATACGGTAATTGTAAAAGCAGCATAAAATACAGTATTAAAAATACAGTTCTAGGGCAGGTGTTCTTCAGACTCAGGCCCCAGGCCAGGAAGAACTTCCTGGCGCTAAGAGCTGTCCAGCAGTGGAACGGACCACTTTGGAAGATGGCACTGCCCTTCATTGGAGGTTTATTACACAAGAGTTTGGACGGACATCTGTCAGGGATTCTTTAGCCTCATTTCCCGCATTGCAGGGGGTTCGACTAGATGACACTTGGGGTCCTTTCCAACTCTGTGGTTCTGCATCGGTGGACTACAACTCCCATCATCCACAGCCATCTTAGATCAGAGACCAAGGACGATGGGAGTTGACATCCACCCACATCTGGGAACCCAAAGCTGAATGAAACCACGACGCTTGGAGCAGCCTCCTTGCTGAAACTAGCAGACAGCTCCTCTTAAGCCAGGACACTTGTGGCTTCCTCCTGAGCCAGTCCTCTGGCCCCCTCGAGCCCAGACAGTAAAAATCCCAATTTCGGTCACTCTGGGCTGTGTGTGTGTGTGCGCGCACACGCACATTTATGCCGTAAGATTTTCCTGCATCCTGTGTAAAGAAAACATCAGCAGCCTCCGGGCCCTTTAGAAAGCTTCCCAGCCGCCATTCCATCGCACCGCCCAGGCCCACTTGTGTGTGTGTGTGTGTGACTTGAACCGTCTTGCAGCAAGGGGGCCGACAAAGAGACACTGTGTGGTATTTTTGGCAGGTCCAAAATAGCAACCTCACCGCCCCTTTCCGTTTGTCACTGAGAATCCCTTTCCAATGCGTCTTTGGCTCCTTCACAGAAATGGCTGGGATCACCTCTACTTTTGGAAAGAGTTCCTAAAAGAGTGTTCTCTTCCACTTGCGCGCGCACACACACACACACACACACACGAGATACACAGTGCCCCTATTGTTCTCCTCCTCTCCTCCCTTTGTGTCACACCAGAATGTGCTTATTGTAAGAGTTTGCTGCAAACTTCTTCCTCCTCCCCCCCAACCCCTTCTCCCTGTCCCGTCCCCCCAACTCGGATAAACTCGCGCACAATTAGTACACACACAGGCGAGAGGCATGAATAGCGGCTCTTATTCCCGTGGCTGGGAATGGCAGGGAACTTGGAAACATGGATGTGTGTGGCCCTGCGGCATGGCTTCGTGGGGGAGAGAACACACATACAAACGCCTCTCTTGCAAAAAACACACACACAAAAAACCCTTGAAATAGCGAAAGCGCCATTTGAAGGCCGCCGAAGCCTTTTCACCCTGCATCTGTTGCTTCGGGAGTCGCTAGGCAATAAATACCCTTCTCTCCCACCCCCTCGTCATGAGTTAGACACGGATCTGAGGTTAGGGGTGTTCTGCCTGAAGCCAGGCACCCTGTTATCCCCGCATGTCTTGTTGCTGTGGCTCCGCTGGCCCCCTCCCAAGGTATTTCGCTTGGCAAGCCTCCCGGCTTTTCTTTCTCCATCCCAAACGTGTAGCTACACGCAGCCTTCCAGAGGAGCTCTGCTAAAAACTTTGCATTCGGGCCGGAGTGAGGTGTTGGCTGGGAACGTGCCGCTGTTGGGGCTGGGCGCTGGGCTTGCCAAGCCAGGCCACCCCGCACCCCAGAGACTTTGGGGGAGAGCTCCCAACCCGTCCGCCTGGTGGGCAGAGAGCCTTGAAAGGGGGGAACAGCACCCTCTGGTGCCCGAGAGCTGCCACTGTGTTGGTTGCGCAGCAGCCGGGCTCAGGGAGGAAATAGATGCATGGCGTCTCTCGCACCCAGTTGCTGCTTTCCTGCATATCCGCCTCCCCAGCCCGGCTCATGGCAGTACAGCTGTACCTCTGGTTGTGATCGGGATCCGTTCTGAATACTTTGCACGATTGTGTGTGAGTGCGCTTGGCTTAAAGTTGAGATAGCTGGCAAACCACAGCTGCAGCTGTGATTCTAGCCCTCACTGTTGCATGCAGAAGAACGTGCAGAAGTCAGATCTGCAGGAGGGAGTGATCTCAGCACCGCATAACTCCTTGGACCAGATGGTTATCACCCAGCTTCCTGCCCTCAGACAGGAATCTCTCTAGGCCAGTGATGGCCAAACTTGGCCGTCCAGCTGTTTTTGGACTACAATTCCCATCATCCCTGACCACTGGTCCTGTTAGTTAGGGGTGATGGGAGTTGTAGTCCAAAAACAGCTGGACGGCCAAGTTTGGCCATCACTGCTCTAGGCCAACCTTCACTAACCCTCCTCTGGGTGTTTTTGACTACAACTCCCATCATCCTCAGCCAGCACAGGGCTGTTATCTAAAACATCTGAAGGGCACCCGGTTGGCAAAGGCTGCTCTAGGCATTAGCCCACTATAATCGTGGAGTTGGAAGGGACCCTGACGGTCATCTAGTCCAACCCAACGTGAGACTCGAACCCAGAACCCTGAGATTGAGAGTCTCATGGTCTGCTAACAGAGCTATTTGTTGCAATAATTAAAAGACCACAGGTGTGCTCTAAGCAGAGATCACGACCTCTGCAACAACAGAGAGCCTTAAGAATATCATTTCTCCTTCCTCTTTTCTCCCAAGGTGTTTGGCCCATTGTGGTTGTATGAAGGCCGTAGGGGGAAGAGAGCTTAGCCCCACTGGCCTGGCCCCAAATAATGCCCCCTTTCTCTCTGCCCCACAGCGAGTTGGACTACTACGACTCGCCCAGTGTCAACACCCGGTGCCAGAAGATCTGTGACCAGTGGGACTCGCTAGGATCCTTGACCCACACACGGAGGGAAGCCTTGGAGGTGAGCAGGGATGCTCCTGCAGCTTGCCTTGACCTTCAGCCAGGGGCGCAGGGGAGAGTCGGCACTGTGTCATGTGACCCGATCACCTGACCCATTTCTCTCCTGCACAGAAAACAGAGAAGCAGCTGGAGACCATTGACCAGCTCCACCTGGAATATGCCAAGCGGGCAGCGCCCTTCAACAACTGGATGGAGAGCGCCATGGAAGACCTGCAGGACATGTTCATCGTCCACACCATCGAGGAGATTGAGGTAGGAGGAGGGGGTGGAAGGTCACCGGGCACAATTCAGTTGCCCCAGGAATGTGCCAGTCAGTCATCAAAGAGAGAGCTAACTCCTTGTTAGCAAAACACGATCCCCGCAGGCTTTGTTGACTGCGTGAAAATCAGTTGCCGAGACTGAAAGGCCCTGCCTCTCACCAGGGCTTTTCCCCAAGCAATTGGAGACTGTGCCTCTTGTTGTTGTTGTTTAGTCGTTTAGTCGTGTCCGACTCTTCGTGACCCCCTGGACCAGAGCACGCCAGGCACTTCTGTCTTCCACTGCCTCCCGCAGTTTGGTCAAACTCATGCTGGTACCTTCGAGAACACTGTCCCACCATCTCGTCCTCTGTCGTCCCCTTCTCCTTGTGCCCTCCATCTTTCCCAACATCAGGGTCTTTTCCAGGGAGTCTTCTCTTCTCATGAGGTAGCCAAAGTCTTGGAGCCTCCGCTTCAGGATCTGTCCTTCCCGTGAGCACTCAGGGCTGATTTCCTTCAGAATGGAGAGGTTTGATCTTCTTGCAGTCCATGGGACTCTCAAGGGTCTCCTCCAGCACCAGAATTCAAAAGCATCAATTCTTCGGCCATCAGCCTTCTTTATGGTCCAGCTCTCACTTCCGTTCATCACTACTGGGAAAACCATAGCTTTAACTATACGGACCTTTGTTGGCAAGGTGATGTCTCTGCTTTTTAAGATGCTGTCTACTGTGCCTACATGCAGCCAACCTCTCCTCCGCCCTTTTCACACCTCTCCTGGTTCTGGGAGAAGGGGAGCTTGTCACAGCAGCAAGAGGACACACCAGCCAGACTCACCTCGGCCTCTTGGCCTCCCTCCTCTCCAGCCTCTTGATTCTGAACTTCTTTTTTGCCACAGACTCTCCCTGCTCACTAAGCCCTGTCACCCCTTTGGGCTCTGACACCTCCTCTTCCTGGTCTTCTCCCTCTGACCACTTGTCGTCGTCCCACCACCCCTCCCCAGGCTCTGACCTCCTTCCTTCTTTCCCAACTGGTTCCTCCCACCACTCCTCAGTCCAACTGCTCCATGACCCCAGTTCAGAGAATCTTGGGTCCCCAGGACTGGGGAAGATCACCTGAGGCTTGGAGGACCCATCACCTTAAGGCAGCTTCCTGCATCCTGACTTGGTATAAGACAGGTTCATATGCCTGTACAGTGGTACCTCGGGTTACACACGCTTCAGGTTACATACACTTCAGGTTACAGACTCCGCTAACCCAGAAATAGTACCTCGGGTTAAGAACTTTGCTTCAGGATGAGAACAGAAATCGTGCAGCAGCAGCGGGAGGCCCCATTAGCTAAAGTGGTGCTTCTGGATAAGAAGAAGAAGAGTTTGGATTTGATATCCCGCCTTTCACTCCCCGAAGGAGTCTCAAAGCGGCTAACCATCTCCTTTTCCCTTCCTCCACCACAACAAACACTCTGTGAGGTGAGTGAGGCTGAGAGACTTCAGAGAAGTGTGACTGGCCCAAGGTCACCCAGCAGCTGCACGTGGAGGAGCGGAGACGCGAACCCGGTTCCCCAGATTATGAGACTACCGCTCTTAACCACTACACCACACTGGCTCTCCAGTGTAAGAACAGTTTCAGGTTAAGAATGGACCCCCGGAACGAATTAAGTACTTAACCCGAGGTCCCACTGTACATGAAGCTGCTTTCACATGGCTTTAAAAGCCAAACAGAACTTGACAGGCTTGAACTAGTCCAATGCCCTGCAAGGCACGAATCGCAACTAACAAACCCCTTTTCCTCCCAGGGATTGATTGCAGCCCACGATCAGTTCAAGTCCACCCTTCCCGACGCGGACAAGGAGCGTGAGGCCATCCTGGGTATCCAGAGCGAAGCGCAGAAGATTGCAGACTACAACAACATAAAACTCTCCGGGAACAACCCGTACACTTCGGTCACTCCGCAGATCATCAACTCCAAGTGGGAAAGGGTGCGTGGAGATGTCCGGATGGTGTCACGAATCCAGGCAGAGTCCTGGAGGGAGATGGGGGGCGAGAGAAGCCGGCCAGCTGAAGTGGCCCACGGCCAGTTCGGCTGGTGGAAGACTTGGGGGGCTGATGACCCAACTCTTTTTTGTTTCCGTTGGATCAGGTCCAGCAGCTGGTGCCAAAGAGGGACCACGCCCTGCAAGACGAGCAGAGCAAGCAGCAGTCCAATGAACATCTGCGCCGGCAGTTTGCTAGCCAGGCCAACATTGTGGGGCCTTGGATCCAGACCAAAATGGAGGTGAGGGGGCTCTGCCCGCTGCTGCCCGCTTGCTGCTCCCCGTTTGCCCCACAGGAGAATTTGGGGAGGTGCAGAGAGGAGAGATTTCCGTTTCGTTTCATTTTCACTATCAATTCGTATACCGCCTTTCTTGTAAACACAAGGCAGTTTACGAGCCTGCAAGATAGACAGCAAAGATCACACGCCTAATAGCTATCTTATCCAATTCTTTAAAAACTCATAATAAAAGCATAAGTCAGCAGACAGTGGTCCGCTAGTATTTCCGCATAGAGCGGTGCCCCCTCAGATAGTAGTTCATGGGATAGTTCATGAGTGCTCATCTCAGCGTTCTCCCCTGGGTGATCTCCACCCATTAAAGCGTCCCCACCTACCTGGGAATGAGCTCTATTTGATGTGGTAGGTTCTGAATTCTGTGCTGTTACAAAATCGTCCATTTTACTCTGCTTGCTTTTCTGCTGTGGGCTCACTTGCGGGGATGAGGTCGGTCGCTTCTTTTTCCTAGACATTTCCCGGAGATACAGACGCTACTAATTTCTGCTGTAAATCAGGAAGCTCAGTGTCCTCCCACGATAGGGTGTTTAATCTCCACTCCTGCTGAGAAGTAGTTGGTAGGTTTAGTTGAGCTGGAGCTAATTAAGGCTTTCTCCGAGACTTTCCAAGACTTTCTCTAAGACTTTTAACTCAAGCTTTGTGAATATAATAGTTGAGGAAAAGCTGCCAAATGATAGAGATAAAATACCGCGGCTGATAAAACTAATAAAATACTGATAAAAATAATAAAAACCGCACAACTGATGCGGAGCTCAAGTCGCTGCTACCACTAACGATGCCATCTTGAAACCTGGAGGTAGGCTACCTGAATTGTGCATTGCTTTGTAACGATTTGTTGGGTCTCTGGACCACAATAAAGATTGATTGATTGATTGAAGCATAAGTTAAAAATAAACAACTTGAATAAAGCAATATTCATTAGTCTATTAGAATATAACAGTAAACAGTTAATTTAAATAATAATTAAACAATTTACACTTATCAGTTAGAATAAAGAATTACTAAGCTGTAATCAATAAAAATAAACCAGGACAGGGCCCTGTTTCGGAGTAAACGCCTTCTTCAGCTGGTAATATCAAATAATATGTCAAAATAAATCAGGTTCTTCAATACCATAGATCATAAATATAATAAAGTATATAAATTCTAAAGTGTATTAACACATATCATGATATTTGGTTCCATACCTCGGTTTTTAGAGGACTATAAATCTGTTGGAAGTCTGTATCATTTAATTCTTTTATGTTTCTTTTTTGACATGCGTCTAGAGATAAGGATTTACAAGAGTTATTATTTCCAGTCAAATTGTTTGTGAAAAACGGACATCAAAAGAGTGTTTTCTCACCTTAGATAATGGAATGCTCCCAAGTTTTCTTGCGTTTCTCTGAGCGTTTTCCATTAGGGGGTGAGATAATTGTCTTATATTTGATTCTTTATTCCTTATTCTGATTCTATATAATATGGACTCCTTTTGACTGCCATTGAGACTTGTACAAAATAACTGTTGTGTACTGGTATTTCATGTACCTCTATACTATATCACTGCATATTTGAAACTACATTATTCCTGTACTTAAACGTTTTACCTTAAAACTATCGTACTTACACGTTGTGTTTAAATTTACTTAAAACTATCGTACTTACACGTTGTGTTTAAATTTACTATCAGCTTCAAATTGTTATTCTTAGCAGAATATACACGTTTTTCTTTTCAACTCTCGAGTAGGAATTATTCCTTATATTGAAACTTGTGGCCTGAGCTCTTGGTATATCCTTTTTAGTGTATTTCCAACAAGAACTCCAATTTCTTTATCAATAAAAATAACGGCAGGACACAATGCATAAAATAACACGAAACCAGCATCAAATTGAGAAACAAGGGCACACAGATGACGAAAATGTTTTTTGAAAATATCCCTGAACTCCTCCTCTCTTCCCAGCTGCTTTTACTGTTCCCATAGTCACGGTCTGGGAAAGGCTCTCAGGTTCTGGAGGGTGGGGCAAGGCAGGTGGAAAAAGCTGGAGCTCTGGAGCATCGGTACAGCGTAAGAGCCAACAGTGAAACGTGTGAGCCAGGAATCGCCCGTCTCTCACCATGCTCTCTGCTGCTCTGAGAGCCTTTTGGGCTGGTGTAGCAGACTTACGGTATAGTGCTAGCTATGCCCAGTGCTTGAATTAGGGGCAGGTCTAAAAGCCAGGGGGTCAAACTAGTTCTGGGCAGGATCTCTGCTTGCCCAGCCTGTTTGCCCTGACACGGCTCCACCTTCTTCTCTCCCCCCTCTGCCAGGAGATCGGGCGCATCTCCATCGAGATGAACGGGACCCTGGAGGACCAGCTGGACCACCTGAAGCTGTATGAGCAGAGCATCGTGGATTACAAGCCCAACATTGACATCTTGGAGCAGCAGCACCAGCTCATCCAAGAGGCGCTCATCTTCGACAACAAGCACACCAACTTCACTATGGAGGTGAGGGCAGCCTGGGGACCCTCTCGGCCAGCTAGCCAGACAACCGGCCACTCTGAGGGGTTTTTTCTGGCAGTTTGCATGCTGGGGAAATGGGAGTCGTGGAACAGGCCTCGCAAAACTGATACAGTGGTACCTCGGTCCTTGGAACGTCTCCGTTGACGAAAGTTTCGGAACCCAAACGCAACGAAAACCCGGAAGCAGATGCTTCCGTCTTCGAACGCGCCATGGAAGTCAAACAGCTTCCACTGCATGCTTTTCTATTTTCTCAACTGAATCTGCAGACAGCCCTTTGTGCCTCGGTTTTCGAACGATTCGGAACTTGAACGGTCTTCCGGAACAGATTTACGTTCGAGAACCGAGCTACCACTGTAGCTGCTTTTTTCAAAGAAGTAACTCGCTTTACGTGGGGCTGACCCAGAAACTCCAGCGGGTGCAGAATGCCACGGCGAGACTCCTTACGGGGTCCTCGCCATGGGATCACATTCACCCGGTGCTATACCAGCTGCACTGGCTCCCGGTGGAGTACAGGATCAGGTTTAAAGTGCTGGTTTTAACCTTTAAAGCCCTATACGGCCTAGGACCCTCGTACCTACAGGACCGCCTCTCCTGGTATGTCCCACGGAGGACCTTATGGTCTTCAAACAAAAACATCTTGGAGGTCCCAGGCCACAGGGAGGTTAGGCTGGCCTCAGCCAGAGCCAGGGCTTTTTCAGCTGTGGCCCCGATCTGGTGGAACGCTCTGTCACAAGAGACTAGGGCCCTGTGGGACTTGACATCTTTCCACAGGGCCTGCAAGACAGAGCTGTTCCACCAGGCCTTTGGCCAAGGCACAGCCTGACCCCCTCCTTTGGTAATCCTCACAGAACTCTAGCCCAGTGGTTGCCATTAATTTGATTTTTGAATTGATTTTAAAATGAATTGATTTTAGAATGCTGTGTTACTTTTATTGTTGTTAGCCACTCTGAGCCCGGCTTTGGCTGGGGAGGGCGGGATATAAATAAAATTTTATTATTATTATTATTATTATTATTATTCAAAGAATAAATGGCACAGACAACAATGATAAAGTACTTCAGTCGAAGCCATTTGGAAACATATAGGAAGGCAGCGTCTCAAGCCCAGGGAGAGTTTCCAGGGCTGGCTGCTGGTTTTAGGGTTTCGGGCTTACACCAGCCGGGCTCGTCTTCCTAGGCCCTTTTGCTGAATGGGGAAGGCTTTGATTCAGGGGTTTCTGCCTAGTTCTTTACAAAGCAACCCTTGATGCTGGGGCTGGGATAACCCTCTGCCCTCTACCAGATCTTAGCCCCTGATAGGCCCCAGGTGCGGATTCAGTCTTCAAGAAGGCAGGACACCGAAGCGAGTGAGTTATTCAGCCTTGCCTCTTCCCCTCCCGCCCCGAACTCTCCGTTCCCAGCATATCCGTGTCGGGTGGGAACAACTCCTCACCACCACAGCCCGGACCAGCAACGAGGTGGAGAACCAAATCTTGACCCGGGACGCCAAGGGGATCAGCCAGGAGCAGATGCAGGAGTTCCGGGCCTCCTTCAACCACTTCGATAAGGTAACCTGAGTTTGGCGCAGGGCTGGGGCCTCGCCGTGGAGCAGCCAGAAAGTCATTTTTGGATGCGGAAGAGTCTGCCCTCTGTGTGTCTGTTTGTGTGTGTGTGTGTGACTTTCCTGCCTCTGATCACTAAAAAAAGAATGAAAGAGAGGAAACTTCTGCCCACAGAAAAGGGTTCGTTCCTCAGATTGAAAAATGCCAGAGAGGCTGGCACCAGTTGGAGGGTCCTCTGAGCTCAGCCTTGTAGCGCTGCCATGAGCGCTTTTGTTTACCTTAATTTCCAGGCCATGCTCGTTCTTCATGATTTATATTTTTATTCCACCCCTTCTTTGAAAGGGCTCAGGGTAGTTGCAGTCCCCTCCTTGTATTTTATCACCACCAACCCTGTGAGGTAGGCCTGGCTGAGACAGAGGCTGCCAGCTCTTGGGGTGACCCTGCTTTATTACTCTTGCAGAATTTTTTTAAAAGGGTCGGACGGTTTGGCGCACAAGCTTCCAGCCGCGCAAATCAGACCTGTTCAGTTTGTGTCCAGAGGAAACTGGACAGTTGGCATGTGACTGTCTTGAGAGACAAAGGAGTTTGCTTCCAGAGGTGAAGTCAAACCACTGCATTAGTAGCACCAAAGTGGCCTCCCCCGGGGCGCAAGCCTGGGTGGTGTGTCTCGAGGTCCTGGGCGACAAGACACACACCCACACCCCAGGCTCGCTGATGTGGTCCCAAGGACAGCAGAGCAGGACGTTTGGCACCAGCTTGTCTGCAGGAGTTGCTGGAAGGAGGCGTAGAAGGCGCCATCTAACCGTCTTAGGGTGTCCATTCTAGATTTGTGCAGGGTTTCCTCCCGAGCCTTCCTCCCAGTATGTTTCCAAGCACAATTCAAAGTGTTGGCTCTGACCTTTAAAGCCCTAAACGGCCTCGGTCCAATATATCTGAAGGAGAGTCTCCACCCCCATCGTTCAGCCCAGACACTGAGGTCCAGCTCCGAGGGTCTTCTGGCGGTTCCCTCACTGCGAGAAGCCAAGTTACAGGGTACCAGGCAGAGGGCCTTCTTGGTGGTGGCACCTGCCCTGTGGAACGCCCCCCCCCTCCATCAGATGTCAAAGAGAACAACAACTACCAAACTTTTAGAAGACATCTGAAGGCAGCCCTGTTTAGGGACGCTTTTAATGTTTGATGTATTACTGTATTTTAATGTTTGGTTGGGGGCCGCCCAGGGTGGCTGGGGAGGCCCGGCCAGATGGGCGGGGTATAAATGGTAAATTATTACAGTGGTACCTCGCAAGACGAATGCCTCGGAAGACGAAAAACTCGCAAGACGAAAGAGTTTTTCGTTTTTTGAGTTGCTTCGCAAGACGAATTTCCCTATGGGCTTGCTTCGCAAGACGAAAACGTCTTGCAAGTTTGTTTCCTTTTTCTTAAAACCGCTTGAAGAGGTGCAGTTGCGACTTGACCGTGCTTCGCAAGATGAAAAATTCGCAAGACGAAAAAATCGCAGAACGAATTAATTTCGTCTTGCGAGGCACCACTGTATTATTATTATTATTTTCTCCCAAAGATGTCCTGCAAAGCAGCACAGGTTTAAGCTCAGAGTTTTCCTTCTAGTTGGGCTCCCTTCCCAGGTTGACAACCCCCCATAGAAGCCAGTGTTCATTTTTTAATGGCTTCTTGCTGCACGTCTGATCAGAACAGGTGGTGTTGCGAAAGTCCTGTCTCTTTTGAGCCCCGCAGCCAGGTCCTTGAAGCAGGAGTCCCAAAGGCTCTTCTTCTTCTTCCCCTCCTCCTCTGCCCACTTCCTGGGCCTGCGGGCTGGAGCTCCCCCCGAGAGCATCCACGAGAGTGCTGGAACTAACGCCGTGTCTTTTCCCCTTCCCCCCTCCCTTGTCGTGTGCACGTGGGCTCTCCCGCCCTCCTCCCCACCCCCCTCAAATGTGCATGCCGCGCCCTCCGCCCCTCCCTGCGCGTGGCCCGGCGGCAGGACCACGGCGGCTCCCTGGGACCCGAAGAGTTCAAAGCCTGCCTCATCAGCTTGGGATACGATGTGGAGAATGACCGACAGGTACCTGATGCCCGTTAAAAACCGCGCAGCCGCTCGGCGATCTTGCAATTAACCTGATCTCCTTTCTCTCTTCCTTCACCACGTTCGTTTCTCCCCACCATCAAACACCCACTTTTCTTCTTCTTCCTCCTCCCGCCACCTTGTCGTCGCTGTGTTTCGTGTATCCGATTTGTGCGCCTGTGTCTTCCCCTACTTCCCCTGTCGTCTGTTTACGTGTCATCTCGATGGCTTCTCCTGACTGATGTTCTCTCTTTCTGTGTCTCTTTCCTCCGTGGGGCTCTGTGGCCCTCTCCTCCCTTTCCACTTTTGCATGCCTCCTCCATCCGTGTTCTCTGCCTTCTCCCTCCCTTCGCCTGTCGGCCTCTGGGAATAGAAGCGCACGGGCAGCATGGACACAGACGACTACCGAGCCCTGCTTATCTCCACGGGATACAGCCTGGTACGCTCTGCTCTCTGCTTTCCTCCCCACTTCTCTTCCTCGCTCTGTCCTCCATGCCGACGGCAGCAGCTGGCAACAGCCGAAATGCTGCATCTGTCCGTTGCGTGGCCGGCCCTCGCCTTGGGCAGTGTCCTTCCGCCTGGCCTTGCTGAACTGCAGCTCCCATCATCCCCTGCCAGCTTAGCCGGGGATTCTGGGAGTTGTGGTCCTGGCTGAAGAACACGGGCCTAGGGTGTGAGTCGAACATGATGTCAAGTCGGGTCAGGGGTCGGGGCTGTGCTTACGGCCAAGTGGTTTGCAAGAAAAGGCGGATGAGAAATTCAGGGTTACTGGTGGGTGGGCATTTGCTAGGGCTGCTGGGAGTCACAGGTGGGGAGAGGGTGCTGTTGCTTGTGGGCTTCCCATTGGGGGTGCTTGTTTGGCCGCTATGGGACAGGTTGCTAGATTAGATGATCTTGCAGACTATTTCTACTATGAATCGGCAGGGTGGGGGGGAGTTCCCTTTGGCTGAGTGGGGATGGCTGTAGAGGGATGACTTTGTATAAAATAAACATGGGGGGGTCAGAAATCAGGCAGGCACCACCCCTACTAAGTTTCAGGTGCCTGGTTAAGATGGTTTTATTCCAGGAGGCCTTTGTCCCTCACAAATGCTGCTCCGATGTTTTATTCTCCAGCATTTTACATTTCGGGCACAGCTGTGCCGTACATTTGAAGCATGTGACTTCCGCCAAAGGATGCTGGGAATTGTAGTTTGCCCTCCGCAGAGCCACGCCCCCAAGTACCCTTAGCAAACTACAGTTCCCACAATTCTTTGGGGGAAAGCCATGTGCTTCAGGTAAACATGACAGCGTCGGTGTATGGTAACAGTTTTATTCTCCGATGGCCACTTTGAGACCCATATAAAGTGAAAAGCGGGGTATAGATTTCTAATAAGTAGTGTAGAGGAAGCTGCTTTTGTGCCAGGTTTGACTTGTTTACCCATCTAGCTCTGCCTTCTCCAACGCGGTGCCCTCCTTCATCGCTGGCCCTCTGGAGGACGCTAGGTTGGGGTCGGCTGATTGAGCCCAGCATTGCCTGCTGAGGCTGCCAGCCGTTCTTCCAAGATCTAAGGCAGAGAGAAGCTCTTCCCCATTTCCTGCTTTCTGGTCTTTTTTCTTTTTAACTGGAGATGGGAGGAACCAGAGACCACCTGCATGCCAAGCGGGTGACCTGCTGCCCTGCTATGGCTCCTCCCTAGTATAACACTGCGATCACAGGAGATTCAAATGGAAATTAAGCCTAGGAAACCTTAAGCAAGAAAGGTTTGGGCCAGGTTCGTCCGGGTATAGTTCCGAACTCTGCAGAATTCCCACCGGTCCAAATTCGGACAGCCACTTTGACACAGAATGGGGATGGGGATGTTTTTAAAGTCTAGCCTTGCAGCCGCAACTTAGTTTTCCAGCAAACATGTCAGAGCCGTCAAACGGACTCAGCCTTTTTGCTGCCTTTTTGCCAGGAGACTCAAATGACCTTCTTTCTCACCCCCACCTCTGCCTCGCCAGGGAGATGCGGAATTCAACCGGATCATGAGTGTCGTGGACCCCAACAACAGTGGAGTGGTGACTTTCCAAGCCTTCATCGATTTCATGTCCCGGGAGACCACGGACACGGATACGGCCGACCAGGTCATTGCCTCCTTCAAGGTCCTGGCTGGAGACAAGGTGAGTTCAACAAGGGAGGGGAAAGACTTTAAAGAAACGAGGGGGGGGGGACATTTCTAGCTGTTGTGGCTGAAAAGACATTGCTGAGAGTGCTAAAATCTCAGAAGCCAGAGGAAGAACTGAGTCGGTTTTCTAGCATTTGGGGCTAGGGGCTTCAGGAACTCCTTAAGCCCCTGCCTCTGATTATCAAATGCCAAGTAAGGGAGATCATGCAGATTTGTGCAAGATTTCACCTGATTTCAGGGCAGAATATGACTTCTCTCTGTGCGGAATTTTAGAAAACTTTTTGAAAGTTCAGAGAGCGTAGTCCTCCAAGACGTTTTTTTGCCTTGAGATGAGTTTGGGGGCAGACCTGCTCGTACGTTTCAAACATATTCCATACCACATTTGAAGCATGCGACTCCCCCCCCCCCACCTCCCACCCAAGAATCTGGGAACTCACAGCTGAAATAAGGAATCAGATATCTGGGGAAGAACGGAGACCCTTTTTAGTTTATATAAGAACACAATACAGCGCAATAAAATTTCATACAGGTTTTGCCTTGTGAGCAATGGAAAGAAAATAGAAAAGATTGCAATATAGGATTTAGGTGAATGGGTAAAGTTAATAGGTTAATAGCAGAGCTACAACTCCCAGCACCCTTAAACTACAGTTACCAGGATTCTGCGGGGAGGGGAAGCCATGTGCTTTAAATCAATGTGCTGCAAATCAATGGTAAAGGTAAAGGGACCCCAACTGTTAGGTCCAGTCGTGACCAACTCTGGTGTTGCGGCGCTCATCTCGCTTTATTGGCCGAGGGAGCCGGCGTCCAGCTTCCGGATCATGTGGCCAGCATGACTAAGCCGCTTCTGGCGAACCAGAGCAGCGCACGGAAACTCCGTTTACCTTTCCACCGGAGTGGTACCTACTTATCTACTTGCACTTTGACGTGCTTTCGAACTGCTAGGTTGGCATGAGCTGGGACCGAGCAACGGGAGCTCACCCCGTCGCGGGGATTCGAACCGCCGACCTTCTGATCGGCAAGACCTAGGCTCTGTGGTTTAGACCACAGTGCCACCCGCGTCCCGCAAATCGATGGAGTTTGCTACAAATATTGGCTTGGGACCCCAAAAAATCCCTTTGTGTTATTCCAATGTTTCTGATCCTCCACTCGGTGGGCCCAACCTCACAGAGGCTTTTCGTCTTCTCTCCATCCCTGACGCAGAACTACATCACGGCAGAGGAGCTTCGGCGAGAGCTCCCCCCCGACCAGGCCGAGTACTGCATCGCGCGCATGGCACCTTACCAGGGCCCCGACGCCATCCCCGGCGCCCTCGACTACAAGTCCTTCTCCACGGCGCTTTACGGCGAGAGCGACCTGTGAGGCTAGAGCCGGAGGCAGCGGCGGCAACAGCAAGCGCTGGCGCTTTTGGGGGAGGGAGGGGGGGCGGCGCTCTTGATTTTCCCCCATTCACACAAACACACACACACACAAACACAGCAATGGGAAGGCTGTCTTTCTCTTTCCGTCTCTCTCTTTCACTTTATCTCCGAGGACAGAAAGCTGCCTCCACGCTGGGTGACCCTGGGAGCTGGCCTGGGCCACCCCCTCCCCACCCCCTTCTCCCCCTCCCCACCCCATCCCCATTGCGCACTCGATGGACACTATGCAACAGTTCTTTCCCCCAAAACTCTGAGCAGCGGAGGAGCTCAGTGTGGCTCCTTGCTTCCTGGGGGAGGAAGGAAGAATTCGGCCCCAAGGCCTTTCCAGCAAAGGCGAAAAAGCATCCCGGCCGCCACCGCCACGGTTCAGATGGCTATTTTTGTTCTATATAGATGACATTCCGGTTTCCTTCCTTCTACTGATCTTAATCGGGCCCGGGGTGGGATGGAGAGTTCTACTGTCGACTGGCATATTCGGGGCCCTCCCTCCATCTCTTCTTGGGCGCTGCCTTTTAATTTATGTGTCTGGGGTGCCCCCAAGCCGCCCTCGGTCCGCGGCGCGTCGAAACCCACCGCCTTCAGGATCCGGAGGACCCACTTCCTTGCTTTCCTCTCTCTCTCTCTGACACAGAACCTAGATACCTCATTCCGGACCTTTCCGCTCTCTCCGCTAGGCAGTTTTTGGTCCTAGCCTGTGCCTCTCGCCCCCCAACCCCAGCGTCGCACCTCCGACTGGCTCTTCCCCCCGTTAGGGGCGAGAGGAGGAGGAGGTTGGGGACCCCCTTCAGGCGTCTAGGTCCAAACTCGCGGTTTCTGCCCAGGCTGTTAGCTTTGACTGGGAAGCAGGGTTCGGTCCATACAGCCAGTTCTAGGCAGCTCCTTTAAGCGGTGCCCTTGATCGCGGCCACCCAAGCTCTCTGGCACACGCTGCTTAGTCTGACGTCCGCGGTTTGCCCTTCACCTCCTTGAAGAAATAGGTTGCCTTCCCATTCGGGGCTAGTTGGGAGGGCTTGTACATGGCAAGGGTGTATTGGCCCTTTCCCATTCCGCAGACTGAGCACGCGAGTGTTCAAAGAGGCAGTGCCTCTCTCCTCAAATCCGTCGCTCGCAGGAGAAGCAAAACCTTTGCGGAACGGATATCCCCCTCTCCCCCCCCCCGGTCGGGCCCTTTCTTGTCTTTTCTCCCACCCTAGTCTCCGGTTTTATAAATCCACCCGTCCTTCTCTGCCCTATGCCATCAGGTCGCGGCAACACCCCCCCCCCAGCCGCTTTTGTAACAGAGTTTGGAAATAACACAATCTCAGCAATACCGACGCCCGTCTTTGAGGCCGAAACGCAAAAACGGTTCGTTTTATCGTGCGCCCAGAGGTGTCGCGAGGAGGGGCTTTAACTTTCTCCGGGAGGGGGGAGAGGTGCTAGGAGCCAAGCATCAGTCTTAAAAAGCAGGCCGATCCGGAACGGATTTGTCTCGTTTCCCCCTTTCTCGACACCCTTGTTTCACACCCGAGGGTGGTTTTTTTGGGTGAGGGTGAGAAAAGTGAAATTGTGGGTAGATGACCCCCAAGGCGAGGGGCAGGGGGAAATCGCAAATAACTACAGGTGCTTTCGGAGGGAACTTTTGAGGGGTGTCTGAGAAGGAGGGGGGAGCCCCAAGACCGTGCTTCCCAGCATCCTCTGGGGGTGATCCTTGCAAGGTAGCGTCAAGGTAGCGAAACAGACTCCACTGCAGGCAAAACAGTTCTTTGGGCACCTCACAAACTGTTTGGCTGCTCCCTCTTCTCCCCCCGCAGGGCAGGAGCGACTTGCTCACTTAGTCTTCCTCTCTTCTCTCTCGCCTCGCTCTGAACAACCCATAAAAATAAAAAATCCATTGCTTCACGCTTCTATATATATATATATTATATATATATCTATTTTTTTGTAATTTCTTCATCATGGTGCAGGGTTTTCTGAGGACCAAATCTAAAACGAAAGAGAACCGTGCAGAGATCTTTTTTTAAAAAAAGAAAGAGAGAAATTAAAAACACAGCAAACTGTTGCAATTTAATAACGTCCAGATTTATTATTATTAAATATATATATACATCTAGCATCGTATATTGCCGAAGGGTGTGTTTGGGTTTGTTTGTTCGGTTTTTTTTTTTTTTTTTTGTCTTTGTCTTTTTCCTTCATCATGTAATTAAAAAGTTATGGCTGACCGTAGCACTGGGGCCGGGCGTGGGGAACCAGTAACATTCCTACACCTTTTTTAATTTTTGGTCACCCATCTTTTTCGTTTTGGTTCTCTTCTTCCTTCTTTCTTTTTGTCGTCGGAGAAGGTTTAGCTTATTTTATTGTGTTTGCTCCTGAATGCCTGCCCTCTGCAGGGTTCGGGCAGTTCAGCCAATAGGGAGTAGCTGGCTTCTGTCTGCCTCTGTTCTACAAACTTCTGAGCTTTCCGGGGAAAACCAGCCCTCCTCCCACTTGGGAACAAGACAATAAAATGTAATATTTTTAAGGATGATTTCTCTGTTGTCGTTCTTTCCAGTACGTTTCTGAGCAAAATTCAGAGTGTCGGTGCTGACCTTGAAAGCCCTAAACGGCCTCAAAGGCCCAGTATACCTGAAGGAGCGTCTCCACCCCCATCGTTCTGCCCAGAGAGCCTTCTTGGTAGTGGCTCCCACCCTGTGGAACACCCTCCCTTCAGATGTGAAGGAAATAAGTAGCTATCCTATTTTTAAAAGACATCTGAAGGCAGCCCTGTTCAGGGAAGTTTTAAATATTTAACGCTGTATTGTTTTTAATACTTGATTGGGAGCCGCCCAGAGTTGCTGGGGAAACTCAGCCAGATGGGCGGGGTATAAATAATATATTATTATTATTATTATTATTATTATTATTATTATTATTATTATTTCCCACCGCTTAACTCCTTTACTCATTTGCCTCCCATCCCTGTTCCTTTACCGCCATGTGCGAATTCACACAAAGCTGCCTGATGCAGTTGGAAGACTTGGCACATTACGGGGGTCCCGGCCCAACCATTTATATGCCGCCCTCTCGCAAAAGATCGGGGCAGAGTCACACAAATCCTTTAAAAGCGACGCAGGAGAGCCGTTAAAATGGCTGGCTGCTCTGAGGAAATTTCCAGGAAAAAAGCACACCAAGAATTCTGGCCAATATAAGTTTCAGTAGTGAGAGTGGTCCCTACTCGCAAATCAACAGTCAATTGTAACAAAAACGAATCCATTCGAAAGTATGTATTCTGACAAGGATTACAAACTCAAACAGAGATTACAGACTCAAACTCGAAAGGATATGTGTATATAGCACAATAATTCGTTACAGTATTAAAGATAAGAGTTTATGAATAGAGATAAGTTCATGTTAGTCCATAGTAAGATGTGACGTGAAGATCTTAGTTTCAATCATTGAGCAAGAGTCAGAAATCAATTATGGATCAGAAACCAAGGAGAGGGCGATTGAAACTAAGATCTTCACGTCAAATCTTACTATGGGCTATCATGAACTTATCTCTATTCATAAACTCTTATCTTTAATACCGTAACGAATTATTGGGAAGGCTGGTTTGTGGGCTAGGTTGGGAATTGTTTGAGAATACTTTTCTGATCAGTCCATGTGTGTGGGAAGGGGAGGAAATGGTCACTTTTCACTGTCTCTGCCGCATGATCACTCACAAATAAAGACTTCGGAGACAAAATCCAGTTTTAGCCTCAACTTAAGGCATTTGGAGGTCAGTGACCAGAAAAGAAATTCCACGGCTAGTATAAACTCTTGTCAAGGAGGCAGTTATTGCCGTCTGTGTTGTAATAGGATTTTTTGTTTACAACAGTGTATTTCACAAACCATTTCCCCCTCTGCTGATAAGTATTGGATCTGTTAAACTTTCTCTCCAGCTCAACACATTCTCTGAAACACTAAAAAGGCAAGCATTAGATGCTTTGTGTGTCTGCTTTGCAGCCTAGGATAATGATAAATCTTGCTGTATATTAATGTTGTTTTCCTACATGAAAGTTGCAACCATTGTGTGGTTCATCTCTGGCCGGGAGCTGTCTCTAACCCCTTCCTGGCAAAGAAAGAGAAGAGGTACAATGAGGATTTTGTGAGGTTTCTTAACATTTCGGTTTTTCAAATGTGTGTTTTGCAGGTTTCCGTTACTGAACCAATAGCAGCACCCAATGCAGCAGAGCAATGGGAATGTGGGTTGTGGAGAATTGCCGACTCACATTTTGGCAAAGAAGTCAGAAGGGATTAGGACTTGACCTAAAATGGTTACTTTTTTGGGCAGCGGGATTTGAGGCAAGAAAAAAATCCACTACCCATTCCTTCAGTGCGGAAATCAAAGATGTAACAGAGAATTGGCTGTGCAACAGATGTACAAAAAGAGCATCTTTGACACAAAAACGGTTTTGTGGCAGCTTTTGTGATCTAGGAATAATGTGGCCTCTTTGTGTTGCTGCTGTTCCTTCCTGGTTCTTGGGATCCTGCACCTCCCAAGCATCCCATTTTATCTCCCTCACGGTAAGGACATCTCTGGGCGTTAGGAAGACATTGATATCATGGCACAAGATCTCATGGGTTCTATTTCCCGTAGTCAACAAAGCATCACACAAACCCCATTCTGTTCTCTGAATCGGAGAAGAGACAAGTTTGTCTCCCTGCCACATAATACAACTCGGGGACGTGCAACGGAGCTGAAGATTTGGGACAGGCAAAAGCCACCAGAGCAGATTACTTTAAATGAGGATGAGAAATTAATGGAGGACTACAGCTGTGGTTAGGGACGCAGGTGGCACTGTGGGTTAAACCACAGAGCCTAGGACTTGCCGATCAGAAAGTTGGCGGTTTGAATCCCTGTGACGGGGTGAGCTCCTGTTGCTCGGTCCCTGCTCCTGCCAACCTAGCAGTTTGAAAGCACATCAAAGTGCAAGTAGATAAATAGGTACCACTCTGGCGGGAAGGTAAACGGTGTTTCCGTGCGGTGCTCTGGTTTGCCAGAAGCGGCTTAGTCATGCTGGCCACATGACCCGGAAGCTGTACGCTGGCTCCTTCGGCCAGTAAAGCGAGATGAGTGCCGCAACCCCAGAGTCGGCCACGGCCAGACCTAATGGTCAGGGGTCCCTTTACCTTTACTCTTCCGTTCTCCCTTTCCTCTGCTCCTTGCTCAAGTAATTTCATATTTTTTTGCACCTGCAGAAAAAGAAAACTTTGCAAAACACAACAGAAGCCCCGTTTGGGTTGCATAATTTATTCTTGCCCCGGGATATCCTCCTGCTCACATCAAGGTGTGCCCCTTTATTTTTGGGACGGCTCAGCGCTCCCCCTGCACTCAGCGCCCTCCTAATATGCGTAGCGGCCCATGCCCAATGTTGGCAGGATGCGGCCCCTTGGTGCTCTGTTGCCCTCCCAGCTGACAGCCACGTTCTGGAGCTTGACTTCCCCGTCGACCTCCAGGAAGCGGATGCTCTTTGGTGAGAGGCGGTGGCGGAACTCACAAAGGGAGATGTCTTTTTCCAGGATCTGGCAAAGAAGCAGAAAAAGGCATGTCAAGAAGGGTTGGAAGATAAACCTCCCAACTCCGACAGACATGAGAATCCCGTGTGGTTTGATGAGTGGCAGCTCTCCTGTTTAGATATTTGGGAACCTCAATACTCTGCACAGGCTTCTGTTAAAGGCTTTGGAGCTTGTTCGCTCTGGTTTACCATTGCTCTTCCAACTAGCTCTCTGCAAGATTCCACTATTCATGCTTAGGAACCGGTAGTTAAAGGTAGACTGCGCCCACCCCTGGGAGGCTCCACTAAGCTCAGGTGTAGGGAACCTGTGGCCCTCCAGATATTGTGGGACTCTTAATACCCGTTGGCTGTGCTGAGTGGGGCTGATGCGATTTAAAGCCCAACAACCTGAACAGAGCCAGAGAGTCCCCACCCATGTCTTCTAAACATGCCTTTGATTGACAAACCCACTAATTTTTCTAACTGCTTTTAAAAGGCACTTAAGTTAGTTCCACGAGTTTCTCACGCTTGGCTTGGAGGAATATTGGCTTTTATCGCTTGCCCTAAATGTACAGGCTACTCAAATGGACCTTAGGGGAGTTAACCGTCTAGTAACTCGGAAAGAGGAAGAGTGCCATGTTCTCTCTGCTGTGTCCACATTGATTGATTGATTGAAACTTAGGTTTGGCGCTTTTTATTTAGTGGGACATCTTTATCTACGTGGGGCTGCCCTTGAGACTGACCCAGAAATTCCAGCAGGTGCAGAAAGCCGCGGCAAGACTCCTTACGGGGTCCTCGCCGTGGGATCACGTTCACCTGGTGCTATACCAGCTGCACTGGCTCCTGGTGGAGTACAGGATCAGGTTCAAGGTGCTGGTTTTAACCTTTAAAGCCCTATACGGCCTAGGACCCTCGTACCTGTGGGACTGCCTCTCCTGGTATGTCCCACAGAGGAACTTACGGTCTTCAAACAAAAACATCTCAGAGGTCCCGGGCCACAGGGAGGTAAGGCTGGCCTCAACTAGTGCCAGGGCTTTTTCGGCTGTGGCCCTGATCTGGTGGAACGCTCTGTCACAAGAGACTAGGACCCTGTGGGATTTGACATCTTTCTGCAGGGCCTGCAAGACAGAGTGGTTCCACCAGGCCTTTGGCCAAGGCACAGTCTGACCCCCTCCTTTGGTAATCCTCACAGAACTCTAGCCCAATGGTTGCCATGAATTTGACTCTGAATTGATTTTAGAATGTATTTCAATGAATTGACTGTGATTTTATGTAAACTGTGCTATTTTTACTGTTGTTAGCCGCTCTGAGCCCGGCTTTGGCTGGGGAGGGCAGGATATAAATAAAATATTATTCTTATTCTTATTAAAAGTGGAAGGAGTGAGTTTCAAGTCAGTCGGCGAACTCTGTTCGCAGAGAGCAATGAGGAAAGCAGACAGCAATCTGAGAGCAACAACTAGGGAGTAAAATGAGGGGGCGCAGGACGTTCTTTTTGACATAGCAGTATCAAATCATATAATTTCTGGTCCTTTAGCCCTGCTTACTTGGAAGCAAGTGCCAATTAATTCAATAGGACTCTGGGGCAGATCTTGCTGTTCTCTTCCTATACCTGCCCCCCTATCCTATACTATACCTACTTTTGGGCTCCCAGTAGCCTTCTGCCCTCCCAGTCCCCATGCAGCTACCACCACCCCTCACCCAGCCCCCGTGTTTTGGGGGATCGTGTGTGTGTGTGTCCCAATTCCCCTTCCCCGTCGAGGACCCCATAGTTGCTACCCTGACCTTGTAGCCCATCCGGGTGACGATGATTTGAATCCTGAACTCCTGGCCTCGCCGGAAAGGGGCCATCACCGTCAGACCCTCACCCCACTGCTGGTCCGCGAAGCTGTTGAGGGTCACCCAGCCTGGGGAAGACGGGGGTCCCTCAAAGCTGACCATCAGCCTCAGTGGCTTGTCCCCCTCCTCGACTTGTCTGGAAGAAAAGTCCACATAGAACCTGAGAAAAGAGGTGAGAGAGATCAGGTTCCCTGGGTCACACATCCTGCCATACGTCCCGTCCCCCCCAGGTAAGAATTAGCTGATTGCTCTGCTGCCAACTTCTTTCCTGTATCCTTGCTCCTCTGCTGTCCTTTGTTTATTTATATGCATTTTTTATATACCGTATTTTTTGCTCCACAAGAGACACTTTTTTCTTCCTAAAAAGTAAGGGGAAATGTCTGTGCGTCTTAATGGAGCAAATGCGTGGTCCCTGGAACTGAATTGCCATGGGGCAAAAAGCAGATCGTGCAGAGGGAAGTGGGTGTTGAAACAAAGCCGCTGATCGTTTGCCGATCGGGGAGAGAGATAAGGGACGTTAGAGATAAAGGAGGCTGCCTGGGAGAGGGGAGGTAAAAACAGCAAACTTGCAAAGGAAAACAGGAAGACTAAAGCAATAAGGAGAGAAATTAGAAGAAAAGGAGGAGCAAAAAACTGCTCCAGCTAAGGAAAAGACACTAAGGCAAACAAGAGGGAAGGGAGTGTTGAAAGGAAGCAGCTGATTGGTGGGATCGGAAGAGAGATAAGGGACGCTAGTGGAGGCTGCCTGGGAGGGGGAGGTAAAAGACCATGGATCCTCAGGATTTTTACATTGGGTCACCCCAAATTCACCATCAGATCACATAGCATGTCCATGGCTACAGCCTGCACCAAAAAAATCACACACCCACTGTTGCCTGGGACTGCAATGACGCAAAAACTTGGTTACAAAGCACGGATCCATGTGGATCCTTATGGTTTTTGCATTGGGTCACCCCAAATTCACCATCAGATCACATGTCTGTGGTCACAGCATGAACCACAAAAATCATACATCCACCGTTTCGTTCAGAATATGTTTTTTTCTTGCTTTCCTCCTTTAAAAACTAGGTGCATCTTATGGAGCGAAAAATACGGTATTTATGCTGCCTTCTTCCAACGAGCTCTAGTACATGGTTCCGCTCCTCCCATTTCATCTTCACAACATCCCTGTGAGGTTGGTCAGGCCTTGAGAGGCAGCGACTGGCTCCGGGGTCACCCAGCGAGCTTCATAGCTGAGCAGGGATTCAAACTCTGGTCTCCCAGGTCCTAGTCCAGCACCCTCACCTAGTTCAAGGCAGACTGTGACCCTGCAGAGGTTGCTGGACTCAGAACTTCCATGGCCCCCAGCCAGCATGCCCAGTGGTTAGGTATAATGAGAGTTGTAGACATAAGAACATAGGGAAAGCCTGCTGGGTCAGACCGGTGGCCCACCTGGTCAGTCCAGCATCCTGTTCTCACAGTGGCCAATCAGATGCCTGTGGGAAGCCTGAAAACAGGATCCGAGCACAAGCGAACTCTCCCCTCCTGTGGTTTCCAGCAACTGGTACTCAGAGAATGACCCTCTCCCTGCCTGGCACAATCTCAGCTATCAAAATGAACCTACTTTCCAGGATGCTGTTTTTATTCCAATCAGTACTAGTTGTAAATAACTTTGGCTGCTTCAAAGAATGGAAGAAGGATATTTCTAAATTCTTTTTTTTTGGGGGGGGGGGACATAAAATTTCGATAGACAAAAAGAAAGAGGAGGTTTTGCCTTGCCAGACCTGCAAATCTATTATGAGGCAGCCTGCTTGTGCAGGTTAAAATAATGCTCCTGAATTGAAGTTTGGCTGGCACGCATGTCTCTGCTATGGGAAGGTGAAAATTTATAAACGTTTTATAAACCATATTCTAAGAAAGAATTTGTGTAGAGTTTGGGAGAAATATAAAAATCTGCTGGAAAGGGAAACACCTTTATGGCTATCTCCTATTGAGGCTATTACAATTAAGAGAGTTAATATGGATAGACAACTTACAGGGAATTGCTGCACTTTACAGAGGGGGAACCTAAACTCTTTTAAACAAGTTTCTTCTCCCTTGGTCTACTCCACATAGGAATAAGGGGAGCCACGGTTGGTCCATTTAGCTTAGTATTGTCTACACTGGTTGGCAGCAGTGCTTCTCCAGGGGTTCAGATGGGACATTCCCAGGCTTACCAGGAGAGGCTGCCAGGACTCGAACCTGGGACCTTCTACATGCAAAGCAGATGCCCTACCAACTGAGCTACAGGCGTTCCTTGTAACATAAGAGATCCCTTATCTCTTCACCTAACTTGCACAGTTAAATCACTAAAAAGCTGGGTCCGGGTGGCTTAGATCTCCCCTGGTGTCAGTTATGGGAGGTGTGGCTGCTGTGCCTCAGAGCAGAAGGAAAGGCACTCTGCACATGCCTAGGCACAGTCTCTCCCTGTAATATTCCACAAGTCCTAGCACCAAGTCCTGGCCAGGAATTGCGACTTGCCTCCTCTGCTTGCATCACGATTTCTGGACGCCGAATCCATTCTTGGGAAGATAATATCAGTACTAAGTTACCTTTTGCCCTGTGGTGGAATTATACCTTCCAGCAGCACCCATGACTCTGGTTCCAGGCCTTGCGGGATAGCCCGGTAAAATGGTATATTCTGCAAGGGAGGAAAGAAGAAAATGAGGCACGCACAGTCTTGAATCCCTGTGTTGTAAACAAAAATTGCCCTTTTCCCTTATGGGGTATCCAAGAGCCCATATAGAGTCCTTACCTAGGTTCCCTATTGGTAGGAGAGAAAAACAGAGGCCAACCAGAGAATATTGAGAAGCAAAGCAGCTAGTATGCTTGATCTTTATTGATCTGTTGCAACAGGGTGCTCCCCTCACTCGCAGGAGAGGAGGAGGAACCCAGAACAATGGCGCGCAAGGCCTTATAAAGACTTTTGAAATTCCCACCCTGTAGATCAAGACCACCCCAGAAACATCATACATACATCACAGACGGGGTGTAACCTAAGACCACCCTCCAGATACATCACACCTACATCACAAAAAAGGCGGTCTAAAACAGAAATTTGAATGTTGTTTTTCTCCTGTCCTTGTTTATCTCCTGTCTGGCAGGTTACTTGATTGGATTTCCTGGGGAGCCTGGCCAGTCTTTTGTACAGTGGTGCCTCGCAAGACGAAAATAATCCGTTCCGCGAGTCTCTTCGTCTAGCGGTTTTTTCGTCTTGCGAAGCAACCCTATTAGCGGATTAGCGCTATTAGCGGTTTAGCGGCTTAGCGGCTATTAAAGGCTTAGCAGCTAAAAGGGTATTAGCGGCTTAGCGGCTTAGAAAAAGGGGGGGGAGCGAAAAAAATCGCAAGACTCGCAAGACGTTTTCATCTTGCGAAGCAAACCCATAGGGAAATTCGTCTTGCGAAGCGCATCCAAAAAAGGAAAACCCTTTCGTCTAGCGGGTTTTTTGTCTTGCGAGGCATTCGTCTTGCAGGGCACCACTGTAATGATAAATACTTAGTTCCTGGGCCAGGTCACAGGCTCACATCCTATTCATATCTTGAATGTGCCCTTAAGACAGGATTTGTGAGGAAAGAGACAATGGGGAGATTTCCCACTTTGACCTTGCAGAGAAAACATTTGCTCAGTTTAAGAATCAAAATGGTTCCAGTTTGGCCTTCCTGTGCTGATCTATGTACGTGCTTGGTTGGTACACTTATGAACATTGCCATATATCTAGGACCATAAAATTCCTATCACACCATCCAGTCTGTGAGATGATTGGCTTGGTTTCTTCTTTTAATAAGGTTTTATTAAAGCTTTTTCCGAATACAATAAGATAAAAGAAACTGAATAAAAACAAAAACAGAGAGAGAAGAAATCACAGAGTCCTCTCGAAGGTAGCGCTTAACTCTTGTCTCACACAGAAAGTGGTGCACCCTCCAAACTCTCACCTGAGAGCTTTCTTTAATTTTTTTTTTTATTTTCAAATTTTATAATCGCAATAATTTATAAATTCAATACTTTCCCACGGATACAGTATATACTGCCCCCCCGCCCCTGCCCTGGATTCCATTTTTCTCCCCTCTAATTTCTTGCATCTTATTTTATTTCTCCAAACTTTGTTTTCCCTCTTATTTATCCTAGTTTCCAATTATATACCGTATTTTTTCTCTCCATAAGACACACTTTTTCCCTCCTAAAGAGTAAGGGGAAATGTGTGTGCATCTTATGGAGCGGAGGCAGGCAGGAAAAGCCCCCAAGAGCTCTTGGGGGCTTTTCCCAGGAGGGAGAAGGGACTGACGTGGCCAGTCAGTCCCTTCTCCCTCCTCATAGAAAAGCCCGCTCCTTAAAGGCTGCGCGGCTCCTGTGGGCTTTTGTGGGAGGTGGGGGAAGGGACAAAGGGCAGCTCCTCAGGCCCTTTCCCCAACCTACCACAAAAGCCCGCAAGAGCCGCGCTCCCTTTCACTAGCTGCGTTGATCCTCTTGGGGGCTTTTCCACCCGAGGAGGGCAGCCCGTCGGTTACGGGCTGCCCTTCTCCCTCCTGGGGAAAAGCCTGCAAATCAGGTGCACCTTATGGAGCGAAAAATACGGTAATTGAGAGCTTTCAACTTGTTCTCAAATAGTCTCTCATCTTTCTACAACCACAAAACAACTCAGCCAGGCAGGGAAGAGAGAGAGAAAGAGAAAGGTCACCCACAAATTGTGACTGTGTGAGAATCTGAACCCAGGCCTCAGTCTGAACAAAATGCTGCTTTGAATATTCCCTCTTCATTTAGAAGAACAGAGTCATTGACGACTTCTTCTTCTTCTTCTTCTTCTTCTTCTTCTTCTTTCTCCTCCTCCTCATAGGCCATCTAGTACAGCATCCTAATCTCACAGCGTCCATCCAGTTCCTTCTTTGCTACTTAAGCCCATTTCCTCAGATAACCGACTTCCTTCTTTCTTAAAACTGCTTATCATCGCGTGAACTTCCTGCCCCTTCTTCAACCTCTTCTATCAAGCAGATCTAATCAATATTTCCCGAGGCTTTAATCCATAGCTCTTCTTACCAAAGAACGCCCACCAGAGTTCAAGCCTTGAAAAAGTCGGAGGTTTGGTACCTGGGAAAGTGAGTCACAGGGTGGGAAGCCCATTTGACGCAATGCAGAATTGGCCCATAATCTGTCCCTTTCGCCCCCTTGAAATTGCATGATGCTACATGACAGTTTGCGGTTGCAGAAAGGTGTGGCGTACAAAGGATACTAGCACAGTACCAATGAGTTTTATTTTGCTTTTAAAAATTCCTGTGAATTATTGAGACACCCTCAGCTGGTTTCGGTTCCTCCTTGCTACAGTGGGGAAATCGAGGAACTGTCCCAGTGATCAGAGGAAGAAAGGAGACAACTTGAGAAAGCACCTGCTTCGGTGTTGGAAAATTACTACCTGTAGCCACAACTTTTTCTGCAATAAACACAAACCCTTGTTTTGCAAAATGTGGCAAACTACAAAAATGCAAACGCAACACGCTGGCTAATGTTGTTGTTGTTTAGTCATTTAGTCGTGTCCGACTCTTCGTGACCCCCTGGACCAGAGCACGCCAGGCACTCCTGTCTTCCACTGCCTCCCGCAGTTTGGTCAAACTCATGCTGGTAGCTTCGAGAACACTGTCCAACCATCTCATCCTCTGTCGTCCCCTTCTCCTTGTGCCCGCCATCTTTCCCAACATCAGGGTCTTTTTCAGGGAGTCTTCTCTTCTCATGAGGTGACCAAAGTATTGGAGCCTCAGCTTCACGATCTGTCCTTCCAGTGAGCACTCAGGGCTGATTTCCTTCAGAATGGAGAGGTTTGATCTTCTTGCAGCCCATGGGACTCTCAAGAGTCTCCTCCAGCACCATAATTCAAAAGCATCCATTCTTCGGCGATCAGCCTTCTTTATGGTCCAGCTCTCGCTTCCATACATCACTACTGGGAAAATCATAGCTTTAACTATACGGACCCTCGCTGGCTAATAACGGTTAGTAAATATATAATAGGTATGATGTCATTCAAAATATACAAATAAGCGACTTCAAAATAATATATATATCATACAATACATCTCACAGAATATACAAGTAACTGCAAGTTGTTACATGTATCAGTGTCAAACAAAGGTTCAAACAACCAATGAATAGCGAAGAACGCCAAACCGTCTCTCAAAGGAAGACGTCTCGCAAAAGTTTCAAAGGAAGACATCTCTGCAAAGTCTCAAAAGGACAGTGCATCTGGAACAGTTCAACTGTTTCAAAATAAAGTCTTCATCAGCTAGAAGTGGAATTGAAAGCAATGAATGACAACAAAACAGCAACCTGCAGCTACATTATCCAGTGAGCACTGATCCACTAGTACGATCTCCACTAGTATGTATATTTCATTGATTATTCAGAATGTACCTCTTTATATAGGAATGAGGGTTGCCCTATGGTCTAAACCACAGATCCTAGGGCTTGCTGATCAGAAGGTTGGCGGTTCGAATCCATGCGACAGGGTGAGCTCCCATTGCTCAGTCCCTGCTCCTGCCAACCTAGCAGTTCGAAAGCACGTCAAAGTGCAAGTAGATAAATAGGTACCGCTCCAGTGGGAAGGTAAACGGCGTTTCCGTGTGCTGCTCTGGTTCGCCAGAAGCGGCTTAGTCATGCTGGCCACATGACCCGGAAGCTGTACGCCGTCTCCCTCGGCCAATAAAGCGAGATGAGCGCCACAACCCCAGAGTCGGCCATGACTGGACCTAATGGTCAGGGGTCCCCTTACCTTTACCGCTTTATATATTTTGTTCTACTGTATATCGTACATACAGGTTGCTCAGTTTTGTTGCATTCATTGCTTGCAACATCATACCAATATATATATATATATTTACTAACAGTTATTAGCCAGCGTGTTGCGTTGACAACTGGATTCTGCAACTGAGATTCGGAAACATTGCTGTAGAGGGCAGAGCATAGCCGTCATGGCTAGTCGCCCTTGATAGCCCTCTTGTCCATGAATTTGTTCAATTCTCTTTTAAAAAGCCATCTACAACTAATCTACAGAAACTACAACTAATCCAGAATGCGGCAGCTAGACTGGTAACTGCGGGCGGCCGCCGAGACCACATAACACCAGTCTTGAAAGACCTACATTGGCTCCCAGTATGTTTCCAAGCACAATTCAAAGTGTTGGTGCTGACCTTGAAAGCCCTAAACGGCCTCGGTTCAGTATACCTGAAGGAGCGTCTCCACCCCCATCGTTCTACCCGGACACTGAGGTCCAGCTCTAAGGGCCTTCTGACGGTTCCCTCCCTGCAAGAAGCAAAGCTACAGGGAACCAGGCAGAAGGCCTTCTCGGTGGTGGCACCCGCCCTGTGGAATGCCCTCCCACCAGATGTCAAAGAGATAAACAATTACCTGACTTTTAGAAGACATCTGAAGGCAGCCCTGTTTAGGGAAGTTTTTAATGTGTGACATTTTAATGCATTTTTTACCTTTGTTGGAAGCCGCCCAGAGTGGCTGGGGAAACCCAGCCAGATGGGCGGGGTACAAATAATAAATTATTATTATTATTATTATTATTATTATTATTATTATTATTATTATTATCATCATCCAAGTTGGTAGCCATCACTCCTTCCTGTGGGAGGGAGTTCCACAGATTAACCAAGCACCATGTGAAACAGCTTATTCGCCAAGATAATTAAGGGTCTGGAAACAGCCTTACGAGGAGCGCTTGAAGGAGCCATCTTCAAATATCTTAAGGGCTGTCGCATGGAAGAGGGAACAGGCTTGTTTTCTCCTGCTCTGGAGGGCAGGACTCGAACCCATGGCTTCAAGCTACAAGAAAGGAGGTTCCGGGGAAACAGCAGGAGGAACTTTCTGACAGCAAGAGCTGTTCAGCAGGGGAACAGACTCCCACGAAAGATGGTGGGCTCTTCTTCCTTGGAGGTTTTTAAGCAGATGTCGGATGGCCATCTGTTATGGATGCTTTAGCTGAGATTCATGCCTTGCGGGGGGTTGGTCTGGATGACCTCCAGGGTCCCTTCCAACGCTTAAGATTCTACCATTCTTTTCTCTGTCCCTGACATTCAGCTTCTTGAGATGCCCACCTAATTCCAGTGTTAGGAGAGAGAGAGAAAAAGGTTTCTCGGTCCACTTTCTCCACGCCAGGGATTATTTTATAAACTCCTATTGTGTTGCCTCTTGCTCGCCTTTCCCCTAAGAAATCCCCAAGACTTTCATGGAATTGTCGAGTTGGAAGGGACCCTCCGAGGGTCATCTAGTCCAACCCCCTGCAGTGCAGGAATCTTTTTGCCTAGTGCAGATCTCGAACTCCCAACCCTGAAATTCAGCATCTCGAGCTTTACCAACTGAGCTCTCCCTCCGAGCGGAGTCAGGCTACCTGCTTGATCATTTCGGTTTCCCTTTTCCGGACCGTGAAGTTTGACTCAAAGTAGACCCATTTCAGTGAATGGGCCTAAGTTCGCCATGTCCACGAATTCCAATCTGTCTCCTTCGTGCAGGATTTTAGCCACACGTGTCTTAACAGGGAGGGACACGTAATTCATATATAAAATTTTTAAAGCGACATGTTGTTTATGGCAATGTTCGTTGTTTTTTTTTTTTAAAAAATAGATTTTAATAAAGTTTTTGGGGGGAGAAATACAAAAGTTAGCACCAAGTGGCCAATATCTCTAATCTAAATGAAATCTAATCTAAATGAAAATTCAAAGCAGAAGGAAGAAAGGAGGTGGGGGGAGAACTTAATAATAATAATAATAATAATAATAATAATAATAATAATAATAATAATTTATTTGTACCCCGCCCATCTGGCTGGGCGGCTTCCAACATCCGTCAGCTATATACAGAAAATTGTTCCAAACACCCATTGCAATATAACACACAACAATCCCATTTTCTTCAGTCTTCAAACCCAGATATCGTAAGTTGGTTTTCTTTTTCACGCAGTAAATCTGCACTGCGATGGATTTCGAAGCCTGCTGACAAAGGAACTCTGGGAAATGTAGTTCTGGGAGGCAAGTGGGGATTTTGCTCTTCGTCCTCTCCCAAAACGCAGACTTCCTTGCTGAAGGTGCATGGACAAACTGGTTCCCAAACTGGTTTATCGTTGCAGCGCAGGTGTAAAACGAGCGCTCAGCATAAGGGCGCAGGCAGGGTGGGGACGTTGGAAAGGTGGCCGGTTCAGTTGACGTAAGGAGGGAAAACCCAGACTGACAAAATGACATTTAAAGGCAGTGGATGAGCAAGCACTGCCTTCAAACACCCGCTCGGCCCAAGGATCTATGGCTCACTTGGAGTAAGGTAGGGATAGCTCAGTCGGGAGAGCATGAGACTCTTAAATCTCAAGGTCGTGGGTTCGAAACCCGTGTTGGACGAAAGATTCCTGGATTGCAGGGAGTTGGGCTAGATGACCGCCAGGTTCCCTTCCAACTCTGCAATTCTGTGATTCAGGAAGAAGCCTGCTGGATCAGGCCAATGGTCCAGCATCTGGTCCAGCATCCTGTTCCCACAGGGTCCAACCAGATGCCTCAATTTCTCTCCTCTCCTGCGGTTTACAGAAACCGGTGTTCAGAAACATCGCTGCCTCTGACCGCGGTCGCAGAGGATAGCCATCATAGCTAGCAGACATCAATAGCCTTCCCCTCCATTAATCTGCCTAACAATCGACACCTGTGACCATCACTACCCTCCAGTGGCAGTGAGTTCCAAAGTTTAACTATGCGCTATAAAAGGAAGCCGCTTCCGTAACTGGCCAGACCCCTGGTCTATCTAGCTGGAAAACTATCTAATTACAAAAAAAAAAAAAAACTTGTGGAATAGTTCAGTCGGTAGAGCATCACACTTTTAATCTCAGGATTGTGGGTTTGAACCCCACCCTGGGTGAAAAAATTGCTGCACTGCACAGGGTTCTAACTCTACAATTCTATGTTTCTAATGGAAGATTCGTTCCAGGCAAAAGAAAGCATTTCTGCACATGGCGCATAGCAGAAGTGCAGAATGCACGTCTACGGGACTTTGCGATGGCCGCTGGCTTGAATGGCTTTCAAAGAGGTTGCACAAATTTGGGGAGGAAAAGGCTCTGCCATCGGCTACCAGCCATGAATGTTTTGCCTCTGCTGTGGGAGCCAGTACAACTCTGGAGAGCAGCTGCCTGGGTATCATGAACAGGGAGAATTTCACTTGAACTCAGATCCTGTTTGCTGGAATCTGGCTGGTAAAAAAAAGAGGTAAAGGTAAAGGACCCCTGGATGGTTAAGTCCAGTCAAAGGCAACTGTGGGGTTGCGGCGCTCATCTCCCTTTCAGGCCAAGGGAGCTGGTGTTTGTCCACAGACAGCTTTCCGGGTCATGTAGCCAGCATGACTAAACCGCTTCTGGCACAAAGGAACACCGTGACGGAAACCAGAGCACACAGAAACACCGTTTACCTTCCCGTCGTAGTGGTACCTATTTATCTACTTGCACTGGTGTGCTTTCGAACTGCGAGGTTGGCAGGAGCTGGGACAGAGCAACAGGAGCTCACGCCGTCGCAGGGATTCGAACCGCCGACCTTCCGATCGGCAAGCCCAGGAGGCTCAGTGGTTTAGACCACAGCGCCACCCGCGTCCAGTGTGGGAACAGAAGGCCGGACTGGATGGGCCTTATGTTTTGGTCTGTTTTAAAAGAAAGTAAGATGGGGAGAAAGGGAGACAGGCCGGCGTAACACTGTCAAAACATTGCACTTTATCAAAGGTGGCCTCCAGGTCTGGAAAGGTTAAAGACAGGGGTGCCAACTTGAATTTTAAAAAATTGGGAGGGGGGGTGTTCAAATAAGCCCCATCCTGGATAATCAATCACATGGCATGCACACACCATTTAAATGGCAATGCCCATCAACTTTGGGCGGACGCCCCCTCAATTATTTTATTTCAGTCTCTAGGAGTTGGCTCCTGTGGCAACAGCTGTCGTACGCACATCAGAAGTCTCCCCCAGTTTACGGAGTTGTGCTGAAGAGGGAATTTTGGCAAATGCACCTTCTCAGGTGAGCACCTTCCGCAGTACCTGTTCGAGAGCCCCGTCCTTTGCAGATGATTATCCTACGGTTCTTCACGGCACCTCAGCCCGTTTCTCCTCCTGGTGAATAGTTTTCATGGCTTCACTGAGTTGCAAGGGACCCCTTGGGGTCATCCAGCCCAACCCCCTGCGATGCAGGAGTCGCAGAAGAAGAATCCCTGACGGACCTCTGTTGAAATGCCTCTGACGGAGGAGAACCCACTACCTGGCTGGCACAAATAGTGTTGCCTCTCCTCGCTGGTTTTTGTTCCAGGACCGTAGCAAAACGTGCCGGGTTCAATTGCTTGCAGCACCCACAGGTAGGAACCGGCAGAGAATCCCCGCCCGAAGGTGCAGACAACGAGGAACCTCCTCTACGTTCTCGCCACCACCACAAACCAGAAAAAGGAAAGGCTCTTGGTTGTTTTTACTCACAAAATTATCAGGCACTATTGCCATCTCTGCCGCCTCTTTGCTGGAGACTTTTTGCAGGCATCAAGGACCGGCTTCCAATCAGCAGGCGACTCTTCTTAACAGTGGCAATCTCATCTCCTTCGGGGCAGATTTTGAAGAGGCGCCTCCTCCCACAGCTGATGAGTTTGTGCTTAGTCACACTTCCCCATGAGGGCGAAGTCACAGCTTGATCTATGAGCTGGAGCCCGAGAGGGAGACACCATCGCTTTCAGACTGGCCCTGGGTGCTCTCAGCTCCATCCTGACACCACGGTGACTTAGAGCTCCGCCTGGTCCTTTGTGAGGAAGGGAAAGAGCCGTCCCTGAAGCTTGCAAAAGAGAAAACCTGGATTCTAGAAGAAGAAAGTACAGTGGTACCTCGGGTCACATACACTTCAGGTTACACACTCCACTAAGCCAGAAATAGTGCTTCAGGTTCAGAACTTTGCTTCAGGATGAGAACAGAAATCGTGTTCCGGCGGCACGGCGGCAGCAGGAGGCCCCATTAGCTAAAGTGGTGCTTCAGGTTAAGAACAGTTTCAGGTTAAGAACGGACCTCCGGAATGAATTAAGTACTTAACCCGAGGTACCACTGTAGTATGGAGGGGGCTTTTTCGGGCCTCTTGTGTGTTATAAGAATTTTAAGGTCTTGTACAGTCATACTTCGGGCTGAAGTTGCTTCAGGTTGAGCACTTTTGGGTTGCGCTCTGCAGTGACCCGGAAGTAACGGAACGCGTTACTTCCGGGTTTCGCTGCATGCGCAGACGGTCAAAATGACGTCACGCGCATGTGCAGAAGCGGCGAATCACGACCCGCCCACGTACAGATGCGCGGTCGCAGGTTGCGTTCGCTTTAGGATGTGAATGGGGCTCCGGAACGGATCCTGTTCATATCCTGAGGCACCACTGTATATATAAAGTAGCGCTGGCTCCCGGCCTATAGAGTGAGATGAGCGCACAACCCTAGAGTCTGGCAAGACTGGCCCGTACGGGCAGGGGTACCTTTACCTTTACCTTTACCTTTACCTCGGGTTACAGACCCTTCAGGTGACAGACTCCGCTAACCCAGAAATAGTACCTCGGGTTAAGAACTTTGCTTCAGGATGAGAACAGAAATCGCGCCACAGCGCTGCAGTGGCAGCGGGAAGCCCCATTAGCTAAAGTGGTGCTTCAGGTTAAGAACAGTTTCAGGTTAAGAACAGACCTTCCTGCCAGCCAGAAGACCGCTCCTTCTCTGATGTATGTATGATGTATTGGGGGGGGGTCTTGGGCTACACCCCTTCTGTGATGTATGTATGATGCTTCTGGAGGTGGTCTTGGGGTCCAGGGTGGGCCATTTCAAATGTCTATATAAGGGATTGCACACTTTTGTCCTGGGTCGTCCTCCTCTCCTGAGTGTGAGGGGAGCGCCCTGTTGCAACAACTTTAAGTAAGATCAGGCTTATAGCCGCTTTGCTTTCATACCTTGAGTTGAATGTGCTTCGGGTTGAGCGCGTTCGAGTTGCACTCCGCGGCAACCCGGAAGTAATGGAGCGTGTAACTTCCGGGTTTCGCCGCTCACGCATGCGCAGACGCTCAAAATGGCGTCACGCGCATGCGCGGAAGCGGCAAAACGCGACCCGTGCACGCACAGACGCGCCGTCACGTCTTGCGTTCCGTTCGGGATGTGAACGGGGCTCCGGAACGGATCCCATTCGCATCCCGAGGTACCACTGTAATAAAATAATAATAATAATAATAAATAATTTATTTGAACCCTGCCTATCTGGCTGGGTTTCCCCAGCCACTCTGGGCAGATGTTTTCTCGCAGTGAGGGAACCGCCAGAAGGCCCTTGGCGCTGGACCTCAGCATCCGGGCAGAATGATGTGGGTGGAGACGCTCCTTCAGGTATACTGGGCTGAGGCTACAGTATTGTAGTTTCCAGGTCACCTTCAAAGGTAGCCCCACGTAGAACTGCTGACCTTCTGATCGGCAAGTCCTCGGCTCTGTGGTTTAACCCATAGCGCCACCCGTGTCCCTGTGCGCGCACACAAAAGCTTATACCCAGAACAAACTTAGTTGGTCTCTAAGGTACTACTAGACAATTTTTTAATTTTAATTTTTTATTTCAATTGCGTCAGACCAACACGGCTACCTACCTGAATCTAGAACCACTGCTCTGAATAATGTTTTTTATAGGGTAGGGGGCAAAGGATGGGTGGGTTTATGGAACCGAGGGGCCAGTGGGCCAAAAAAGGTTAGGAAACCACTGCTCTAACCACTACACCACCTAGCCTCCTTCGCAGGCTTTCAGTGAGGATTGTTTATGTCCTGTGGGTGACACACCTGGGACACTCAGATTGAGGACGTCGTAAATCCACTGGGATTTGATTGCCACTGTGCAATAACGGACAGCAGATTCAGTGAGCAGATTTTAAGGCGTTAGCTTTCGTGGGTAATTCTGTGTCAGAAGATGCTTCAGGCAACACAGCAATGTTTTTTTGGAGCCGGTGCAACACAGGAACTGAAAATGGGAGCTTTGTACCAGGAAGTCGACTGTCATTCAGGGATGACGTCAGCAGGGTGGTTTAGGCAAACCTCGGTTTCCCCACTTGCGTTGCTTATTTGTGGATAAAACACACGTTGCAAAACTGCTGTGCTGGCTAGAAACTCCTGCCCAAAAAATCTACAGCCCTCCAGGTTTAGTAGCGTTAGCAGAGTTATTTCAGTAAAGCAAACGTATCAAGTCTGGAGAGAAAATAAACCCTGAGAACATTTTCCCCAAAGAAAAGCTGAACAAAACGATCTATAACTTGAAGAGAAAGGCAAATCCGTTCCTTTCTTACTTCAGGCCTTCTACATGGCAATGTTAGAGTCAGCAGTCACAAAATTAAAAGACGCCTGCTCCTTGGGAGAAAAGCAATGACAAACCTAGACAGCATCTTAAAAAGCAGAGACATCACCTTGCCAACAAAGGTCCGTATAGTTAAAGCCATGGTTTTCCCAGTGGTGATGTATGGAAGTGAGAGCTGGACCATAAAGAAGGCTGATCGCCGAAGAATGGATGCATTTGAGTTCTGGTGCTGGAGGAGACTCTTGAGAGTCCCATGGACTGCAAGAAGATCAAACCTCTCCATTCTGAAGGAAATCAGCCCTGAGTGCTCACTGGAAGGCCAGATCCTGAAGCTGAGGCTCCAAGACTTTGGCCACCTCATGAGAAGAGAAGACTCCCTGGAAAAGACCCTGATGTTGGGAAAGATGGAGGGCACAAGGAGAAGGGGACGACAGAGGACGAGATGACTGGACAGTGTTCTCGAAGCTGCCAGCATGAGTTTGACCAAACTGCGGGAGGCAGTGGAAGACAGGAGTGCCTGGCGTGCTCTGCTCCATGGGGTCACAAAGAGTCGGACACAACTAATAGACTAAACAACAAAGCGAGGAACCCTGTTTTGGTTTGTCCTTTTTAAAGGGATATGTTTTAATGGGACAGGATTTGTTCTTGGAAAACGTCGGCTTCTACTGAATCAAGACGTCAGGCTGATTCACCTGTAGTTTCCTGGATGTTTCTCTTCACGCCCTTTTCTGACAGGGCTCCAGCTCAGTGACAGCACCTCACCACTTCTCTGCAATTCATCAAAGATGACAGGCAGAGAGGGTCAGAGCAGGTTCTTCCTTTCACACTGTCTGGTACATTTCACCGGAAACTTGAGCCCGTATGAGACAGCCTTCCATTTTTCCTTCCTGTTTGGAATTGTTTGTGCTTGAACCTCCCAATAACAGCCCTGGCAAGAGCGGCTTAACAGTCAGATGGACTCCCTTGGAACATGGCAACCTCTCCTCCCCTGGAGTTTTTTTAAACAGAGTTTGGGTGGCCATTCTTTAGCTGGGATTCCCTCAGGGTCCTTCCACTTCTGGGATTCAACCATTCTACTCATCTTTTGCTCCCCACAGGGAATTGCAGAGGTCCATTCTTAACCTGAAACTGTTCTTAACCTGAAGCACCACTTTAGCTAATGGGGCCTCCTGCTGCCGCCACACCGCCGGCACGCGATTTCTGTTCTCATCCTGAGGTAAAGTTCTTAACCCGAGGTACTATTTCTGGGTTAGCAGAGTCTGTAACCTGAAGCGTATGTAACCCGAGGTACCACTGTATTTACTTTTATATCACACCGTTTCCCACCTCCCTCCAAGGAGCTCCACGTGGTTGTCCCCCAACACCCTCCACTTTCTCCTCACAGCAACCCTGTGGAGTAGGCCAAGAGACAGTGGTTGTATGTGTAAATGGCAGTTTGTCTTTGTGTGCTTATGTATTTTCTCTGTGTGCTTTTGTATTCTTTTTATGCACTGTTAACAAAAAAAGTTAAAATTTAAGAGAGAGAGAGATTGGCCCAGGATCACCCAGCAAGCTTCATTCATGGCCAGATTGGGGGATTTGAACCCTGGTCTCCCAGGGATGCTCATGTCATGTGCCTGAGCTTTTTTGGAATCAGTTTCCCACCGCCCCCCCAAATCCATGTTGCTTGTTTGTCTGTCCTCACCTGTAGCTTCACAGATATCCTCCAGGGGGCCCGAATGCTCACCTAGCACATTTCCTCAAAGGAAAACAACACAACAACCCCCTCCAGTGGCTTCTAGGAGTTTTGCTGGACTCCGGAGGTTGAAATCTGGAACTGCAGAGGTTCAGTAAAAAGATAAAGGTACCCAGACCGTTAGGTGGAAGTGAATCCGTAACCTGATTGGCCTACAGGAGAATGCCAGAATTAGCCAATCATGTGTGACCCATTGTGTAAATAATGTATATAAAGCAGATACTTTGGGGAAACTTTCATTCCTCACTACTATGAGCTGAATAAAGAACATGAAATCCACACTCGACTCCGAGTATATTTCACTTAGTCTCTGTCACTTGCCTTTGGGTCTCAGAGTGAAATGAGCAGCTAAGAAGTACCAGAGCCCAAACTCCCCAACTTCCAGCCAGGCTCCCAAGATGTGGCTATTACCATCTTACCGAAAGGAATTCGGGTCTTGGCCTGTTTGTGCAAAGAAGCAGGCACACAACACACTCCTTCAAAACAAGACGCTTTATTGCAGCTGCCTATTAGAAATTCCATTTCTTCCTCGAGCCAAAGGAGGTGGGTGTTGCATAGAAAATGCAGCTGGGTGCTGGGTGCTTGCGACTCCCTTCCCCTCCTTCTTGGCTCAGTACTGAATGTACGAAAGCTCCACATCTCCGTCGATCTCGAGCGTGTCGATGCGCTGAAAGTTCTGGTAGCGATGGTTGTAGTTGAAGAGCGGTTGGCCGTTGGCAAACACCTTGAAGCGCTGGTTGCCGCAGCGGATGGAAATCTGTTTTGGGGTGGGGAGAAGGAGAGCGTCAGAAAAGGCCTGTCGGATCGGGTCCACGGCCCACCCAGTCCCTGTTCTCACAGGGGCCAAACCAGATCCCTGTGGGGGAACCCATGAGCAGGAGTCGAAGCCCATGAGCGCTGTCCCTTCTGCCACAGAGCAAGACTGGCCCCAACTTAGCTCAATACAGTGGTACCTCGGGTTAAGTACTTAATAATAATAATAATAATAATAATAATAATAATAATAATAATTTATTATTTATACCCCGCCCATCTGGCTGGGCTTCCCCGGCCACTCTGGGCGGCTTCCAAAAAAAGATTAAAATACTCTAGTACATCAAACATTAAAAGCTTCCCTAAACAGGGCTGCCTTCAGATGTCTTCTAAAAGTCTGGTAGTTGCTGTTCTCTTTGACATCTGGTGGGAGGGCGTTCCACAGGGCGGGTGCCACTACCGAGAAGGCCCTCTGCCTGGTTCCCTGTAGCTTTGCTTCTCTCAGGGAGGGAACCGCCAGAAGGCCCTCAGCGCTGGACCTCAGTGTTCAGGCAGAACGATGGGGGTGGAGACGCTCCTTCAGATATACTGGACCGAGGCCAGTATATTCATTCCGGAGGTCCGTACTTAACCTGAAACTGAAGCACCACTTTAGCTAATGGGGCCTCCCGTTGCTGCCACGCCGCCAGAGCACGATTTCTGTTCTCATCCTGAAGCAAAGTTCTCAACCTGAAGCACTATTTCTGGGTTAGCGGAGTCTGTAACCTGAAGCGTATGTAACCTGAAGCGTATGTAACCCAAGGTACCACTTTATTTTAGTTGAGGATCTGTCAATTATTCTGTATGGTTTCTGCCGCGTTTGTGATGTTCTGCTCTGTTTTACGAGGAAGGAGATCCCGACTGAACGTCAGGAAGAACTTTCTGACAGGGAGAGCGGTTCGACAGGGGAATGGCCTCCCTCAGAAAGCCGTGAGCTCTCCTGCCTCAGAGGTTTTTAAGCCGAGGTTGGAGGGCGATCAGCCATGGATGCTTTTAGCTGAGATTCCTGCATTGGACTTGGGTCCCTTCCAACTCCACAATTCTATTATTGTTTGTAAGCCGCTTTGCGATTCGCACGAATGAAAAGCAGGATTCAATTTTGGCCCCTGAGGCAGACCACAAAAAGGCGGTGGCCCCCCCAACAGGAGTGGAGACCTACGCTGGGAGCAAGAGGGGAATAAAAGTCGAGAACAACTCCCATCTCTTGCGGGGGTGCAATTAGTGCCAGCATCATCCGTTAAGAGTTTGGGTGTAATCTTCGACACCTCCCTTTCCATGGAGGCGCAGATTGCAGCTATAACAAAGGCGGCATTTTTTCATCTCTGCCAAGCTAAGCAGTTGGCTCCTTACCTCTCTCGCCCTGACCTAGCCACTGTGATCCACGCGACGGTCACCTCCAGACTTGATTATTGTAACTCACTCTACATGGGGCTGCCCTTGAGACTGCCCCAGAAACTCCAGCGGGTGCAGAATGCCGTGGCAAGACTCCTTATGGGGTCCTCGCAACAAGATCACATTCACCCGGTGCTATACCAGCTGCACTGGCTCCCGGTGGGGTACAGGATCAGGTTCAAGGTGCTGGTTTTAACCTTTAAAGCCCTATACGGCCTAGGACGCTCGTACCTATGGGACCGCCTCTCCTGGTATGTCCCACGGAGGACCTTACGGTCTTCAAACAAAAACATCTTGGAGGTTCTGGGCCACAGGGAGGTTAGGCTGGCCTCAGCCAGAGCCAGGGCTTTTTCCGCCGTGGCCCCGATCTGGTGGAATGCTCTGTCCCAAGAGACTAGGGCCCTGCGGGACTTGACATCTTTCTGCAGGGCCTGCAAGATGGAGCTGTTCCACCAGGCCTTTGACCAAGGCGCAGTCTGACCCCATCCTTTGGGGTCATAGAACTCTAGCCCAATGGTTGCCATTAATTTGATTCTGAATTGATTTTAAAATGAGTTGATTTTAGAATGTTCTGTTACTTTTATTGTTATTACCGCTCTGAACCCGGCTTTGGCTGGGGAGGGCGGGATATAAATAAATTATTATTATTAATATTATTATTATTATTATCTGAGGAGATCCTCAGCATCTGCCTTCACCAAGAGGACACAGAGGGGGTGGCATGGGGGTGCCAAGGAAGGGGCAGATCTGGTCTCCGAGCAGCGTGCCACAGTTGCCGCTGCCATTCTTTGGGCTCAGGATCTGCTGCCCTTATGGACCATAAAGGTAAAGGTAAAGGGACCCCTGACCATTAGGTCCAGTCGTGACCGACTCTGGGGTTGCGGCGCTCATCTCGCTTTATTGGCCGAGGGAGCCAGCATACAACTTCCGGGTCCTGTGGCCAGCATGACTAAGCCGCCTCTGGCGAACCAGAGCAGCGCACGGAAACGCCATTTACCTTCCCGCTGGAGCGGTACCTATTTATCTACTTGCACTTTGATGTGCTTTCGAACTGCTAGGTTGGCAGGAGCTGGGACCAAGCAACGGGAGCTCACCCCGTCACGGGGATTCGAACCGCCGACCTTCTGATCGGCAAGCCCTAGGCTCTGTGGTTTAACCCACAGCACCACCCACGTCCCCTTATGGACCATAGACTCATAGAATTGTAGAGGTGGAAGGAACCTCAAGATTCATCTAGTCCAACCCCCTGCAAAGCAGGAATCTTTTTCCTGAAGCAGGAATCTTTTGTCCAAGCAACTGCCACGGAGCGATGACCCTCTTCCCTGGATTTTGGCTTTTTTTTTTTTTTGCAGCGAGAAACATCACCAACTAAGCACGTGCCCTCCTTCCCGTGCCACAGAGTCTAAAGTTATTTAACTGCACCGTTTCTCCCCAACCCCACTATCCCATCCTGGCTGGGGCAGATCTCAGCTCTGGGCAAATGAACACTCACGTCAAAGTATTGCCCAGCTTGGAAGGGGTTGACAGACAGCTCCCGTTCCTCACGACCCCATTGGCCGTTCAGGAAGCTGTTCCTGACCACAGCGCGCTCGTTCATGCGGGGGTTGATGTGTAGGACCGTATCCGGGCCAGCTTTGAAGTTGATCCGGAATCTGGAAGAGGAAGAGGAAGGAAAGGATTTGTAAGAAATTGATCTTTTAGCGCTGCGGCACTTTGGAACTCCCTGCCTATGGACATCAGGCAGGCGCCACCACTCGACTCTGTCAAAAGCTATTTTTGTTTTGATGGGTGTTTAGAATGGTGGCATGCTTTTAGTTTACTAAGTTTTTTTTTATTTTCTGGGCGCTTTAGCCGTTTTCACTAATAATCTTACCGTTCTGTTTGTTTCGCAAACTGCTTTGAGGTTTTCTGCAACTGTATATTGATTTTATGGCACGAATGAATAAATAAATAAATAAAATAAAAATATCCTTGCTGGGTCAAATCAAAGGTCTCCTGTTTCCTATAACAGCCCTGCTGGACGTCTCTGGGGAGCCCACAAATCAGGGCGCAAAGGAAACAGACCCCCACACCCTTGTTAATTTGTCTGCAATTTTTGTTATTCAGAGGTAGAATGCCTCTGACCATGGGGGCTCTGCGTAGCAAGCACCGCTTATTGCAGCTGGAAGGCCTGCCCCCTTTTGCAAATCATTCTAAGTCCATTCTTAAAGCCACCTTTGGGCGACGGCGCCTGCGTCTTGTCGCAAGTGAATGCCATGTGCTAACTTTTCACAGAAGGAAGGAATCCTTTTGTGTGGCATAACCTGAACCCGTTGCCTGTCAGTTTTCATGGAACAATCTCTGGGGAACCTGAGGCCATGCAGAAGCTGCCAAACTACAGCTGGGAGGTTGCAGGTTCCTCATTCTCTTGCACAGCGCACGAAAAGCCCCATTTTGTTATCACTCTCTGCCTCTAATAGCTCTGGGATTCAGCAAGATGAAACCCGAACTCAGGACTCCTAATTGGGCTGAAGAGCAGTGGGGATCTGAGGCTCCAAGGAGAATCAGGTGGAAAGTGGGTCTAATTGCTGTGAGGGAGTAGTGCACAATGTGTGCATTAATGCCATTCCCTGGTCTAAAAGAAAAGGGCTGCCACTTATTCACGGAAACAGGATGGCTTACTGTTTAGCGTGCGCTGGAATGAATCCTCTCAGCACGATGGTCTTCTTGGACCCCAGCCCTCCGGCGAGGTTGCCACGGTATGGCACTTGCTGAAACACGAGTTTATAGAGCTATATGACTGCGGGAGTTGAAAAGCATATTCATTGCAGGGGGCTGGACTTGATGACCCTTGGGTCCCTTCCAACTAACACTAAGATTCTATTATTCAAGGCAATATGCAATACTTTCTCAAGCTACCAGTGTGCCTGGAACACAGGGGTGTATGCCGTTCGGGGCTAAGACTGGGGAAAATGTGGCCCAAGCTTAGGAGGACATCAGAACAGCCCTATAGCTGGATCAGGCCCCAAGGCAGATGCCCATAGGGCATGGGTAGGCAAACTAAGGCCTGGGGGCAGGATCCGGCCCAATCGCCTTCTAAATCCGGCCTGCAGACAGTCCAAGAATCAGCGTGTTTTTACATGAGTAGACTGTGTGCTTTTATTTAAAATGCATCTCTGGGTTATTTGTGAGGCATAGGAATTCATTCATCCCCCCCCCAAAAAAATAGCCTGGCCCCCCCACAAGGTCTGAGGGACAGTGGACCCGCCCCCTGCTGAAAATGTTTGCTGACCCCTGCCATAGCGGAAGACTGCAAGCAGGAACTGAGCACAGCAACACTTTTTCCTATTAACCCTTCCAGCAGCATGCCAGCAATAAATCACACTGTGAAAGTTGGAGCTAACTCTTTGTTAGCCAAAAACACGATCTGCACAGAGAAGGGCCTCAGATTAAGATTGCAGGCTCTGGACTGGCTGAGAATCAGCAAGGAGAGAGAGAAAGGAAGATATCAACAAATCCCGCAAACACTTACCGGGTGGTAGGAAGCAGGAGCATTCATCACCTGTGAGGGAAGAAACCCCAAAGAGGTAATTTACCTGTTCAGCATCCCCTCAGAGACTCCCAACCCGAATCCCATGAGCACCGGGAAGAAATAGCCTTTTGTTATTTTCATTTATTTATTGCGTTTCTTTCCCACCTTTCCCTCCGGGCAGCCGAAGGTGGCATACACAGTTCTTCCCCTTCTTCACTTAATCCTCACAAGAACCTTGTGAGGGAGGCTAAGCTGAGAGGCAGCCCAGCAGGGATTCGAACTGTGGTCTCCCAGTGTTAAGTTGTGGGTGGACATATCAGACAACACAGCTTCAAACAGCTCTTGTTTATTCACAGGCCAGAACAGAACTGAACTGAAGGGTTCAGCCAGCCTGCTTATATAAGAGCTCCACTACAACGCAACAGTAACCACTTTCTGTAACTATCCAATCACTGAACATCACTTTCAATCCCTTATTTGCATATGAGCGAAAACTATCTACAGTATCCCCCCGCTGGCCCAGGGTGAGAACTTCAGTACATAACACCCAGGTCTAACACTTTAATCACACTGGTCAGCTCTAAGCAAGTCATCCTGCTGGGAAAGTTTTATGCTTCTTCCCCCGTCTATTCGCAGTACTTACGGGAAGGTTGGGAGACGGGTACGCTGGCATCATGCCCTAAAGAGAGAGAGAGAGAGAGAGAGAGAGAAATTATAAAGTGGAAACTAAATTCTGTGCCAGCATCAAGGGGTTGGCACAATCGGGCATCTGCCTGGTGCCCCAAACCCAAAACAAATTCAATACAGTGATACCTCGGGTTACATACACTTCAGGTTACATACCCTTCAGGTTACAGACTCCGCTAACCCAGAGATAGTACCTCGAGTTAAGAACTTTGCTTCAGGATGAGAACAGAAATCATGCTCCGGTGGCGCACCGGAGGCCCCATTAGCTAAAGTGGTGCTTCAGGTTAAGAACACTTTCAGGTTAAGAATGGAACTCCAGAATGAATTACCGTATTTTTCTCTCCATAAGGCGCACCTGACCATAAGGCGCACCTACTTTTGGGGGGGGGTATTCAAGAAAGAAAAAAATATTATTTAAAGGGAGCGCTGAGCAGAGCCTGTATGCATCCCAGGTTCTGCTCAGCGCTCCCTTTCATGAGCCGTGTGGAGTGTGTGTACGGCGCTTGCAGGCTTTTCCCCGAGGAGGGAGAAGGGCAGCCCTCCCCAGGGCTTGTGGGGCTGGCGGGGGAAGCCCGGGTTCCTCCCCCCAGCCCCAGGGACCACACATTCGCTCCGTAAGACGCACAGACATTTCCCCTTAGATTTTAAGAGGGAAAAGGTGCGTCTTATGGAGCGAAAAATACAGTAAGTACTTAACCCGAGGTACCACTGTACCTTGCTACACAAATACAGTTATCACGATACACAAAGCGCAACAGGCTGAATAATAATAACTGTGAACATTTTGTTGGCTATTTCCTAATGTAAAGGTCTAGCCCAGTATGTGCAACATATACCGTTCATATATACGGCGTATAACCTATGATAATACATTTCTTCTTTTCTTCTATAATATACATTTTTATTAGTTTTTACATATATTTTCCAAACAGAACATCTCATCTCATCTTATGCAACATTTTGGCTATTTTAGCCTGAGACTTTCATCAACCGCGTCTAATGATTTTCAAACCTCATCTCTTAATCTTACATTTGTTATCCTATTACTTTTAATAACCCATAACTTAAAATCCATTCCCATAAATCTTTTCTGCAATATTTCATATAGTTCTCCTTACAAAACTTCTTGCAGTCCTACACGCGAAGTCAGTTGGTTACAATTGTCTTTCAAATAACTTGTATATTTACTCCAATCTTCCAAGAGTTTCTGGTCCCAATACATTTCTTCTTTTCTTATCTTTTCTTATTGTTTCTTCTTGTGAGTTCCTGTATAACACAACCCTTGTGGCAGCATCACACATCAGCTGTGTTTTTCTCGTTACTTGAGGACTTTTCTAGTTTTACCTAAGGATTCTGTTATACAGGAACTCACAACCAATAAAATGTTCACAGTTATTACCGTATTTTTCGCTCCATAGGACGCACTTTTTCCCTCTTAAAAACTAAGGGGGAACGTCCGTGCATCCTATGGAGTGAATACAGGGGGGAGGCAGGCAGGAAAAGCCCCCAAGAGCCGCACACACGCTCCACGCGGCTCTTGCGGGCTTTTCCCCAGGAGGGATAAGGGACTGACGCGGCCAGTCAGTCCCTTCTCCCTCCTCGTAGAAAAGCCCACAGGAACCACACGCTGCTTAAAGGGTGCGCGGCTCCTGTGGGCTTTTGCAGGAGGTGGGGGAATTGCCATAGCCACGCGCAGCCTCTCTAGCCGGGAGAGGCTGCGCAAGGCTAAAGAGGAAGCCAAGGCAGTGAGCCGGATGGATCGAGCTCGCTGCCTTGGCTTCTTTAGCCACGCTTCTTTAGCCATGCTGGAGAGGTTTAGCTCCCGGCTGGAGAGGTTTCGTGGCTATGGCAGAAGCCAACACAGCCAGTGGGATGGATCACGCTTGCTGTCTTGGCTTCTTTGCTCTTTGGGGCTGGGGGGGGGACCTGGGCTTCTCCCGCAGCCCTGAGAAGCTCTGGGAGAAGCAGACAGGCTGCGTGCAGCCTGTCCGCTGCTCTTGGGGGCCTGGGGGGAAATAATATTTTTTTTCTTGATTTCCCCCTCTAAAAACTAGGTGCGTCTTGTGGTCCGGTGCGTCCTATGCGCCTGTTGCGCTTTGTGTATTGTGGTGCCGCAAACCCATTTGTAGAGAATTTGAAAGCAATTGCTCAACGAGCAAGAGATGCAGAACACGGGAGAATAAATTTTGCAAAAGCTATTTTAAAAAGTGTGGTATATGCAGACCATTCAATTGAGGTTGTGGTGCGGCAGAATTTATCAGACCTGCACAGAACTCTCCATTTGGCCTCCCGAGACATAGATCTCTATTTGTTCATGTATATCTGCTCCACCTTTTCCTCCAAGTTGCTCAAGGAGGTGTGCGAGGTCCTCCCCCCCCCAGTTTATCCTCACAACAACCCTGTGAGGTAGGCTAGGCCCAAGGTCACCCAGTGAGCTTCATGAATGTGCGAGGATTCAAACCCTGGTCGCCTCGCTCACAGCCCGGCGCTCTAACCACTGCGCCACACTGCCTCTCATCACATCTCTCCAGCACCACACACACCATCCAAACACAACCTGTGCCCTGCCCGGTCCCCGCCCCCTTGAAATTCCCCGCCTCCTCGCAGTACTCACCGGCATCCCCATTGGTGGATACTGCTGTCCTGGCATCCCTGGCATCCCTGGCATTCCCTGGACCGGAAAGAGAAGCAAAGAAGATTGAGGCAATTGGGAGGGGAGGCCTTTAGTCTGCGTCCACTTCATGGCTGGGGAAGCAAAGGGCCTCTTCCCGAAATTTGGGTCTCTCTCTGTTTTCGGACTACAATTCCCATCATCTCTGACCACTGGCCTTGCTAGCTGGAGGCGATGGGAGTTGTAGTTCAAAAACAGTTTGGGAATCCCTGCTGTAGATCAGCGACGGGGAGGCTGCAGCCTTCCAGATTTTGCCGGACTACAACTCCCATCAACCCGTGACCATTGGCCGATTGGCTGGGGCAGCTGGGAGTTGCGGTCCAACCACATCTGGAAGAAGAAGAGTTTGGATTTGATATCCCACTTTATCACTACCTGAAGGAGTCTCAAAGCGGCTGACATTCTCCTTTCCCTTCCTCCCCCACAACAAACTCTCTGTGAGGTGAGTGGGGCTGAGAGACTTCAGAGAAGCGTGACTGGCCCAAGGTCACCCAGCAGCTGCATGTGGAGGAGCGGGGAATCGAACCTGGTTCACCAGATTACGAGTCCACCGCTCTTAACCACTACACAACACTGGCTTCCCCAACTCTGGAAGAGAAGGAGCGAATGTCATCTCTCTCCTGCTCTGCTCAAAGTCAAGGAGCCTAGAACTCGAGGCCAGTCAAGCTGTTTTCGTGGGTTCGGAGTGGCGTCAGTCTGGATGGTGCCCTAAGTCCCTCCCAATTCTTGGGGTCCTGTACCCAGTGAGGGTTGCCACTATTTTGGCACCTATGGCAAAACCTTTCCCCTTCTCCCCAGCAGAGAGACACCATTACAGTGGTACCTCGGGTTACAAACACTTCGGGTTACAGGCTCCGCTAACCCAGAAGTAGTACCTCGGGTTGAGAACTTTGCCCCAGGATGAGAACGGAAATCGCGCACCAGCGGTGTGGTGGCAGCAGGAGGCCCCATTAGCGAAAGCACGCCTCAGGTTAAGAACGATTTCAGGTTCAGAACGGACCTCCGGAACGATTTAAGTTTGTAACCCAAGGTACCACTGTATTTCATTTTGTGACTCTTAACAGGGCCGGCTCTACCGTTGGGTAGAGTGAAGCAGCCACCTCAGCTGGTTTTTGGCCATCGCAAAGAGGCAGCAAATTGATAGCTGTTTATTGCTGCTTCATTTTCGCTGCTTGTGGATCTGCTGTTTTCCGTTCCTCGATCTTAAGTTCAGTTCTCCGGACTCCTGCGGCAATTTGCAATTTAACCCTCATGAAAACTCGCCAGCATCTTAGTGCAAATTTCTCCTAGCGAACACTATTTAATATGCAGTTTTGGCTAACACATTTTCCAAGCCGTTTCTCCCTTATATGCCATCTACTCTATTGCGTTAACTCTTATTCGCTCTTGCATGCATTTTGGGAAATGTTGGATGTTTGGCGAACCACCCTTCAAAATTCAGGGTGGTGTGAATTTTGCGGGAGGGCTGTGTTTCGCTTTTCGTATTGTTTCGGATTTGCCATCAAATGGAAATCGAATCAAAGTCCACCCTCATCTCTACTTAGGAGTGGGAGACCTCAGGCCTGGGGGCCAAATGTGGACCTTGAGAACTCTTTATCTGGCCACTAGCGCTCTCCCCAAGCCCTGACGCATCTCCTTAGGCCACACCCCCTCTCCTTAGGCCACTCCCACACAGACCACACCCCTGTCTACAAGCCTTGCTTTGCAACCTCCTTTTTGCCTTCCTGGAATGTGTCTTTGAACTCTGATAAAGATTCTCACATGCCTGATTGGTGGAAAGAGAGGGTGTGTCTGTGCATGAGAGTAAATTAGCATCCATTGCTCCACCCACTTTTGCTGCTGACCCCTCCCACTGCTGCCGCATCGCACCCCAGAAACTTGTCCAGAAGGGCGAAAATGGTCCCCCTCCACAATCTCGGATGCTCACCCCTCCTCCCATCATGGCTCCTCCTCCGATGGTGGTCACTGACTGCAGCTCCAGGTCGCCATTGGCCTGCACAGCCTGGACTCGCTCAGGTGGGATCCTGTGGCCAAAGGTGCAGAAGGGGTTCCTGTTCACAAGGATCTGCCGGGACACAAAGGAGGAGGAGATACAAGTGAGCCCTTTTGCAGCCCCCTGCGAGTCTGTCCCCCCATCATTTCAGCCCCTCCATTCCATTCCTACCCCATCTCCCACTTTCCTTCACACCCAGCAACCCTACTGAAGAGCGAGCCAGCAATAAATCACACTGAGAAAGTTGAGAACTTTTTTTATGTACGCTACAACAGCAGCAAGAATACTTATTGCAAAGTATTGGAAGACACAAGATCTACCCACTTTGGAAGAATGGCAGATGAAGATGATGGACTATATGGGACTGGCAGAAATGACTGGCAGAATCCGGGACCAGGGAGAAGAGGCGGTGGAAGAAGATTGGAAGAAATTTAAAGATTATTTACAGAAATATTGCAAAATTAATGAATGTTAGAATGATGTTGGATAGAAATTGAGTGGTTTCCAGCTGTAATGCTTTAAGAATATGGAAGAAGGGTTAATTAGGTTAAAAAAATAACTAAAATGGTGTTGGATTGGAAATAAGTGGTATTGGTAACAAAGTTAATAAGAATATGCAAAAATGAATTGATAATGTATGAAAATACTGAGTTATAAAATGTTAAGTTATAGAGATAAGATAAATGAAAGAGGGTAAGGATTTGCTGATTCGATTATTTAAATGGGAATACAAGAAGGGGAGGTGTGAGGAAGTCAAAGAAACAAGCAAACGAGTTTTATGTTATGAAAAACAATTGTTTTTAATTTTTCTTGTTGTTTTTGTATGTTTTATTTATCTTTTTATTTTTATTTTTTCTCTTTTGTTATTATGTGTTTTTGTATGTTTGTCTTTGTGAAATCTTAATAAATATTTCTTTTTTAAAAAAAGAGAAAGTTGGAGCGAACTATTAGCAAAGACACTATCGGCACAGGGGTGTCAGGCCTAACGGGCACAGCAGCTCATCTCCAGTCGGTCTTGCCACAATGAAGCGGTGGCTGAGACCAAAGGTCCCAGCCTCCCCACAGATGCTTAAGTCCCCTTGTCTCCAGGGTTTTCCCCCCCAAGCAATTGGAGACTGTGCCTGCATGAAGCCAACCTCTCCCCCGCCCTGTTCATGCGTCTTCTGGATCTGGGAGAAAAGCAGATCTGGGAGAAAAGCTTATTGCAGCAGGAGGGCTGGGGTACACCTCTGTAGAATGGCAATTTATATTGGTCTCATCATGGTATGTTTGCACTAGTTTGCACATTTTGTATAATTACACGGATGTCAAATATTGTTGAACATTCCATGGCATCAGAGCAGGAGGCTGCTATTTAACCTATTAGGGACGTTGGTGGCGCTGTGGGTTAAACCACAGAGCCTAGGACTTGCCGATCACAAGGTCGGCGGTTCGAATCCCCACGACGGGGTGAGCTCCCGTTGCTCGGTCCCAGCTCCTGCCAACCTAGCAGTTCGAAAGCACGTTAAGTGCAAGTAGATAAATAGGTACCGCTCCGGTGGGAAGGTAAACGGCATTTCCGTGCGCTGCTCTGGTTCGCCAGAAGCGACTTAGTCATGCTGGCCACATGACCCGGAAGCTGTACGCCGGCTCCCTCGGCCAATAAAGCGAAATGAGCGCTGCAACCCCAGAGTCGGCCACGACTGGACCTAATGGTCAGGGGTCCCTTTACCTTTACCTATTTAACCTATTGTGTACAGACATCAGCATCTCCTGCATTCAGGCTGAACGGACGGCGAACTCTGGTACCCGGACAGAGAATGGGTGGGTCTTACACCCTTGGGTGCTCACACGAACCTGGTATCCATCAGGGTTGACGATGATGATGACCTCGAAGTGTGAACCTTTTTGGAGGGGCATGCTATGGTGTTCCTCCTTGCCCCACTTGCCCCCTTGGAAGGTGTTCAAGACGACCTTGTCTTTGCCATCAAAGCGGGGGTTGAAGTGTAGGGCAATGTCGGCCCCGTCGTTCATGCCACAGACAAAGTTCAGGCTGAATCTGGAAACCATGGATGGAAAGAAAAGGGGAAAACAATAAAATGTAGTCAGAGGGCAACCTGTTTGCTGTAATATTGTGTTGCCCACTTTTCTACCCCACTTCCCGTAAGGCTTGATTCACACTGAATTTGGCATCCTTCAAAGGGTGGCTTCTGTTTAAATAACAATAGGCAAGTTACTAGCCCTCATTGCTCATATATATTACCAGTCCTTGCTTCGGAATACGATTCAAAACATGCAAGGAGCAAGTTCTAAGGCTAAAGTATCTGAAGCTAAAATGCGCACATTTTGGAAAACTGCTTTGAGGTTTTATTAAAGCCCTAAACGGCCTCGGTCCTGTATACCTGAAGGAGTGCCTCCACCCCCATCATTCAGCCCGGACACTTCTGGCGCCGAGGGCCTTCTGGCGGTTCCCTCATTGCGAGAAGTGAGGTTACAGGGAACCAGAGAGAGGGCCTTCTCGGTAGTGGCACCCACCCTGTGGAACGCCCTTCCTTCAGATGTGGAGGAAATAAGCAGCTATCTTCTTTTTAAAAGACATCGGAAGGCAGCCCTGTTTAGGGAAGCTTTTAATGTTTAATAGGTTATTGTATTTTAGTGTTTTGTTGGAAGCCGCCCAGAGTGGCTGGGGAAAATCAGCCAGATGGGCGGGGTATAAATAATAATAACATATTATTATTATTATTATTATTATTATTATTATTATTATTATTATTAACAGTCAAGAGTTACAGTATATGAATGTCGTGAAATCAATCAATATAGTCCATGGAGAAGAAAGTTCTGCTGAGATCAGTTGGGCTTTCTTCCAGTTAAGTGGGTACAAAACTGCAGCCTAAATGAGGATTTATAGCAGCCAAGAAGCAATGACGTAGCTTCTAGTTCTGACCTAGGGCTAGGAGAATAAAAAGAATAATCAGATCTGCTCTCTCTCTTTTTGCCACGTTTGCACAAAACTACATTAATGTGGAAGTTTCTTGGTAGAGGATGTGGGCTTTTGCAGAATATGCAGCGTTAAAGAGAGAGGATATATTATCACACTTTTTTTAAAAAAAAATATCTATTTGATAAAATGTATATACCACTTGAGGGACGCGGGTGGCACTGTGGGTTAAAAGCCTAGGGCTTGCCAATCAGAAGGTCAGCGGTTCGAATCCCCGGCGACGGGGTGAGCTCCCATTGCTCGGTCCCTGCTCCTGCCAACCTAGCACGTCAAAGTGCAAGTAGATAAATAGGTACCACTCTGGCGGTATACGGCCACATGACCTGGAAGTTGTATGCCGGCTCCCTCGGCCAATAAAGCGAGATGAGCACCGCAACTCCAGAGTCGGCCACGACTGGACCTAATGGTCAGGGGTCCCTTTACCTTTACCTTTACTATTTACCACTTGAGTGTAAAAAACAACCACCTCAAAGCAGTTCCCAAACAGAATAAAAGAATAAAATTCTCAATAAGAGCAGTTTGCAAACGTTCGAAAAACAATTAAAATCAACGATAAGCTGAAAACAGGTTAGAACACATGTCCAACATTCTACATGTCTGGATAGACTTGCCTTAAAAAAAAAAAAGGATGTTTGGGGCATTTGCTAAAAAAGAGTAAATTGAAGGTTTCAATAGGCGAGGAGTTCCAAAGTGCATGTGCTACCACACTAAAATATTTCATACGAATGTGGAAAGGGGTGTTTCGTGGCAACTGTAAGGATGCCAGTTCTGCAGATCGGAAGCGATCGAGAGGGGATAGAAGGGCTCAGGTGATCTTGCAGGTAAGCTAGTCCCAGGTGGTCAGTCCTAGTTGTGTGGCCACCCCTCCTACCCAAAAATGACCTCTTACCTCTTGGTATGTTGTGGAACCATCCCTGCCACATATATGGACATGCCGGGGCGAAGCCCACCGGGGACCGGCTGGGTATGAGGGAGGGGCTGAAAGACAAGAGGTTTGGGGGTGTGAGAGATGCAATATATATGGTTACCAGATTCTTTTCAATGAATCCGGGGGACACTTTTAAAAAAAAATTACATGCAGAGACATCACCTTGCCAACAAAGGACAGTATAGTTAAAGCTATGGTTTTTCCAGTACAGTGGTACCTCGGGTTAAGAACTTAATTCATTCTGGAGGTCCGTTCTTAACCTGAAACTGTTCTTAACCTGAAGCACCACTTTAGCTAATGGGGCCTCCTGCTGCTGCCGCGCCACCGGAGCATGATTTCTGTTCTCATCCTGAAGCAAAGTTCTTAACCCGAGGTACTATTTCTGGGTTAGCGGAGTCTGTAACCTGAAGCGTCTGTAACCTGAAGCGTATGTAACCCGAGGTACCACTGTAGTGATGTATGGAAGTGAGAGCTGGACCTTAAAGAAGGCTGATCGCCGAAGAATGGATGCTTTTGAATTCTGGTGCTGGAGGAGACTCTTGAGAGTCCCATGGACTGCAAGAAGATCAAACCTCTCCATTCTGAAGGAAATCAGCCCTGAGTGCTCACTGGAAGGACAGATCCTGAAGCTGAGGCTCCAAGACTTTGGCCACCTCATGAGAAGAGAAGACTCCCTGGAAAAGACCCTGATGTTGGGAAAGATGGAGGGCACAAGGAGAAGGGGACGACAGAGGACGAGATGGTTGGACAGTGTTCTCAAAGCTACCAGCATGAGTTTGACCAAACTGCGGGAGGCAGTGGAAGACAGGAGTGCCTGGTGTGCTCTGGTCCAGGGGGTCACGAAGAGTCGGACACGACTAAACAACAACATGCTTTATTATCCCTAATTACATCTATACATCAGCTGTTTTGCTGTCTTGAGAAGTCCAGAGGAGGAGAGAAACCTGGGGTGAGTGGAGTTGGAAACAGCGTTTGAGAATATGACGGTGGGATGATCACAGAATCACAGATTTGGAAAGGACCTCTGAGGGGCATCTCGGCCAACCCCCTGCAATGGAGCTACCTCAATTTAAGCAGCCTCAACTTAAAAGAACATAAGGCTTTCCTGTTCCAAGTTGATATCTGCAGTTCCCGGCTGCCAGGGACACGCTCTCGTTCACACTCTCTCTCACTCTCAGCTCCCCGGCTCCACGCCAGCTCTGCCGCTGCTCCAGTTGGCCGAGGGGATCGAAGTCATCTCACCCCTCCATGCCTTGCCCAGCAGAGAAACCGCGCCCCTTGCACCCCTCCTGGACAACTGCGGTCTACCCGCCCATGACTCCCGAGCCTCCCCCGATCTCCTGCCCCCTTCCCCCTTCGTTTTGAGAGTTTCACAGGGAGCGAAAGAAGAGCTTTGCACCTTGCCCGGCAGAGAAACCGTGCGCCTTGCCCACCCGTGATCTCTTCTCTTCCAATTGCTCCACCTGCATATTACTCCAGGAGAGCAGGGTGTCATGTTTCCCGGGGACATTTAATGAAATCCGGGGACATTCCGGGGAAGGAATTTGTCTGGGGACAGATTTGCAAATCCGGGGACTGTCCCTGGGTAAAGGGGACGTCTGGTAACCCTACAATATACTGAGATCCAAGTTCATGCACCTGAGGTAAAGGTAAAGGGACCCCTGACCATTAGGTCCAGTCGTGGCTGACTCTGGGGTTGCAGCGCTCTTCTCGCTTTATTGGCCGAGGGTGCTGGCATACAGCTTCTGGGTCATGTGGCCAGCATGACTAAGCCGCTTCTGGCGAACCAGAGCAGCGCACGGAAACGCCGTTTACCTTCCCGCCGGAGCGGCACCTATTTATCTACTTGCACTTTGAGGTGCTTTTGAACTGCTAGGTTGGCAGGGGCAGGGACCGAGCAACGGGAGCTCACCCCGTCGCGGGGATTCGAACCACCAACCTTCTGATCGGCAAGTCCTAGCCTCTGTGGTTTAACCCACAGCGCCACCCGCGTCCCTTTCATGCACCTGAAACAGCCTGCAAAAAATGTATTTGGTGGCTACGCTCTGTCTCCACTGTCAAGAGGCCGTAATGTTTCCAAATGCTTGTTTCTGGAAACCACAGGAGGAGAGAGGGATCTTGCGTTCGAATTCTGCTTGCGGGTTTGCCACAGGGATCTGGGTGGGCGCTGGGCCAATTGGGCCACTGGCTCTTCTACTCTTCTTATGTATATCAGGACAAAAATGTGCCTGTCTGGGGAACCCTGCACTCAAAGCCCTGATTGTTTTCCCCGATAACCTTTTCTTTATTTTTATTTCAAAACAGGTTCAGAAATTGTGGAGGATTGTACTTAAGACTGGGAAACCGAGAACCTGGAATGGCCCAAGCTGCCGGCTCATCCTTTGCTGTCGGCAAGATCGGTTGGGAATCTGCAGAAAGTGCCGTGTTAATTATTAAGCCATCCAGCTATGAAACGGACTCGCTTAGGGTGGAGCAGGCTGGCTGAGGTCCAAGCCGCAAATGAGTTCTGCTTTTATCCACAGGATCTGAACTTGGGAAAGGTGCGTTGAGGAAGAGGTCGGGTGGATGGCTGGCTGGCCAGGTACCCTTATCAGATCTTTGCACGCACAGAACTAAAACCAAAAAAACAAGGAAGGGGAACATTTCTGCCTTCTGGGTCGGACTGGCAAGATCAGGATCCACGGATGGGCAGCATTCATTGAAGTGCCCTCCCCACCCCATATGAAGGAAGGCATAGGCCTTGTTGTGTTAACCCAATGGTCCCCCTAGCCGTGCATTAGGGAGCCGGGCTCAAACACTCCGCTAGGGTAGAAAGCACACATGGATTAATCGGTGCAACAAAATTGACCAAACGCTTCAAATTCCTGGCTAAAAGGGAAATTGGAACAGGTGCATTATATACCTGGCAAAGTCCCCATCAGGAAAAGGAGCACTGGAGCAAACCAGGCAGAGGGCCTTCTCGGTAGTGGCACCCGCCCTGTGGAACGCCCTCCCACCAGATGTCAAAGGAAAAAAACAACTACCAGACTTTTAGAAGACATCTGAAGGCAGCCCTGTATAGGGAAGCTTTTAATATCTGAAGGACTATATAATATTTTGTTGGAAGCTGCCCAGAGTGGGGTGTAAATAATGGGTGGGGTATAAATAATAAATTATTATTACAGTCATACATCGGGTTAAATATGCTTCAGGTTGAGGGTTTTCAAGTTACGCTCCACAGTGACCCGGAAGTAACGGAACATGTTACTTCCAGGTTTCGCCGCTCGCGCATGCGCAGACGCTCAAAATGACATCACGCGCATGCACGGAAGCGGCAAAACGCGACCCGCGCATGCGCAGATGCATGTTACGTTCTACTCAGGATGCGAATGGGGCTCCAGAACAGATCCTGTTCGCATCCAAAGGTACCACTGTATTATTATTATTATGTTAAAAAGGTAAAGGTAAAGGACCCCTGACAGATACGTCCAGTCGCGAACGACTCTGGGGTTGTGGCGCTCATCTCGCTTTACTGGCCAAGGGAGCCGACATTTGTCCACAGACAGTTTTTCCAGGTCATGTGGCCAGCATGACTAAGCCGCTTCTGGCGAAACCAGAGCAGCGCACGGAAACGCGTTTAGGACCTTGAAAAATGCTCAGTTTGCTGCATTGAGTAAATTGACCGGTTTTTAGGACTTTTCTTCCTCTCCTTGACAAATCAGCTTGTCTCCTGGGGGAAATCTCTGTGCATTGCAAAAGATTCTGGGACATAGTCTGGGATGCTGCCCAGGTCAGAGTCAGGAGTAAACCTTACTGGCACATCCCGGGGTCTGCGCCAAAGTTGGCTTCCCGACTTTGAACTCCTGGGGGGGGGGTCCTTGTCCTGTTTTTCTTTCCCCTGATTCTTACTGTCTGTTCACCTGCCCCCCCCCACAAGTGAGCAAGCAAGCAAGGAGTGGAGATAGACAGAGGAGCAGGAACTCAGAAAGAGTGGAAGCGGTGGCGACCGAAAGATTTCTAGAGGGGCATTACCCAGTGTTTTGCATTTGACTTGTGCCGTTTAAACTATATTGTTGCCTGGCATTTTTTATATTGTGTTACTTTTAATAAAAGTGCAACCAGGTGAGTGGGGGGGGGTGACACGCAGGTACGTCTGTGGAGTGCATTCTGTGTCACAATTGCCGTGACTTCCGGCACCCTTGATAAAATAGACAGCAGGTCACCGGTGTCAAAGCCATTTGCTAGGACAGTTCAGTGGCCTAAAATCCCAGTTGCGGCAAGTGCTTTCTAAAGGAACTGCTCAGACTTTCGTTCATGGTGCCCTGGCAGTTCTTAGACTGGGGGAGTGGGGAGATCTGGAGGGGCTTCTTCTCAAACGGAGTGCTTGAACCGAACTCCAGGCAGTGCAAGCTTCAGAAACTCACAGAACTCTTGGATAAAACGGTAGCAAATTCTTCTCTAGAGAGAGAATGTGTGTGAGCTGGGCAAGGTTACTTATCAATACAAATCTACAGTAACCTCAGATAGGAAAACCTGTTTGTGATACAGATTGAAATGAAATTTAAAGGCGCCTTAGAGGCAGCTCTGCCAAATGCTTCTGTTTGATTTAAATAAATAAACGAGGGCTGCGCCACACTTCCCTCTGAGCTTTAAAGTTCTGTGTCCAAGCGCTCTCTCTCTTTTGCTCTGGAGTTTTCCCCACGATAACCTGCTCTTTAAATGTGAATTGGAGCCAACTGCAATTTGCAGAAGACGCGAATTATCGTTTGTGGCGCTTCAACGTTAAAGAGCTGAGGGGTTTTTTTTGGGGGGGGGGTGTAGCTCTGGGCCAAAAGAGAGAGAGAAAGAGAGCTCAAACACAGAGCTTATAAAAGCATGAACCTGTGCCTGGAAAGAGCAGGGCAAAAGTTGGTTTTTTTATTATTATTATTATTATTATTATTATTATTATTATTATTATTATTATTAATTTGCACCCTGCCCATTTGACTGGGTAAGTGCGAATGAGCCATAAGTACAACTGCTATTTTTAAAATCCAGGAGCAAGTCTTTGGGAGGGGAGAAAGGGAACGGAAGACTCAGGTAAGTGACGGCAAATTTTATTATTTTCTTGCAGAGAATACGAGAGCGCAGATTGCGCAGGGAGAGATGGAGGCTGAAGGCTTACCGGGTTGTAGGTGGGCATGTACCCGGGTGCTGGGACGAAAGCCATGGTGCCGCAGTCTGACTTCTGCTCAGATGTGGATCAAGACCGGCTGCAGGAAAACCTCCCAGAGCCACCCGGAATACTTTTATAGCACCTGGCTCAAAAGGGGTGGAGCAGCCAGGAGGTCTGGCCAGGACCAACCCATCTCAACAGGTGAGGAGCTCACCTGTCTTATCCTCAGCCCAGCCTTCCTCCAAGGACTCAGTCAGGGAGGGGGAAACCTCGTTGCCTGTTCTGCAGTGGAAAATTCGGGGGGGTTGCTTCTATTTTGGATTACCTAGTGGTTGCAGCAAGGACACAGGTGGTCACCAGGGTTTAGTGCTGCCGAGAGAGATTTGTCAATCCGCCTGGGCTGCTCTGGTGCTTTTAACAGCCCGACAGGCAGAAATCTCACAGGCCAAGCGTCCCATTTTGCTTTCCTCCGTGCCAGGAAAACAGTTTCACCCATGAAACATCTGTATAGCAGCAGCTCGCCTGGAATTAATTTTGCAGGGGGGTGGGGAAACGGTTGACCTAGCTGCAGAGGAGATCTACTGGATTCGGGGCAAGAAGAACGAGAGCTGTTGGCCACTGTCTCTTTGCTAAGAGCCAATCAGCTCTGAAGAATACGCAATACTAGTTATCCTTAAAAGTTTGTGGTTGTGTGAGTGGGACACAGGTGCTCAGAGAGTTAGGGCACTTCATAAAATTCCCACAAGGGCAGTTTCGGACGTCAGAAAGGTGCCAGGGCAGGCATGGGTGTTTTAGAGCTTGGGGAATTTTAGCCCCCAAACTCGTCACATCCTACATTTCCCCCAAGCGTCCAGGAAAAAACGGGACACCCTGTTTTCTCTCATGAGAGCACAGCAGTCATTTGGGGTGTCGAGATCTTGTGCAATTCCACGCTGATATCTTCCCCTTTAAAAAAAGCACATTTTCTGGGCTGTGATGTCATGCAATGCCCTAAAACATGTATTTGGGGGGCAGTGCAAACCCTTCCGCCCCAAAAGCACATCTTTGGGTCTCTGTGACGTGTGAGAGCACAGGCCGGAAGATGTGCGTCTCAAGATGTGGACTCAAGAAGTTGGAAGGTAAGTTTCTTCTGTCCATGTGCAGAGTTCACCTCTCGCCGCTGAGTAATACCTCGAAAGCGGCCTGAATGAAACAAACTCAAAGCCGGGGTGATCACCCTGGCAGGGAAAGTTTCAAAGGTATGTGAGCAGGGGGACAGATCCACAGGCGGACAGTAAGGTAAAGGTAAAGGGACCCCTGACCATTAGGTCCAGTCGTGACCGACTCTGGGGTTGCGGCGCTCATCTCGCTTTACTGGCCGAGGGAGCCAGCGTACAGCTTCCGGGTCATGTGGCCAGCATGACTAAGCCGCTTCTGGCGAACCAGAGCAGTGCACGGAAATGCCGTTTACCTTCCCGCCAGAGCGGTACCTATTTATCTACTTGCACTTTGATGTGCTTTCGAACTGCTAGGTTGGCAGGAGCTGGGACCAAGCAACGGGAGCTCACCCCGTTGCGGGGATTCGAACCGCCGACCTTCTGATCGGCAAGTCCTAGGCTCTGTGGTTTAACCCACAGCGCCACCTGCGACCTCCCCCCCCCAAATGCTTGGCGTTTGCCACCTGAGTGCCAGCGGTGAACCTGTTTGCTGGAGTTACTCAAAACGTTTAAAGCTCTACGGTGCCACTTCAAACCAGTACGGCTTCCCTTCTAAAGCATTATATAGGACTATATGGAACTTGCCAAACTAACTGGGAGACTCCGAGACCAGAGAGAAGAGACAGTGGAAGAAGATTGGGAGAAGTTTAAAGAATATCTGAAAAAATATGTTAATATTTAAATCTTAGAATAGCTCTGGAAGTGGATGGAGGCTGTAGGGTTAGAAGTAGAAGATAGTGTATTTTAAAATAGGGTTATTTGTAAGTGATAAAATGTAAAGATTTCTATGGTAAAAGTAAGCATGATAAAAAAAATGGCTAGAAATTATGATATATGTAAACTGCTAAAGTTGAGGTAAAAAGAAAATCAGATGTGGGGGACTTGGGGAAGCTCACCTAACGATGTTTAGAAAAAAATAAGGATAAGACAAGAATTTGTTTGTATTGTTTGTTTTTCTGTTTGTGTTGTTTAGTTGTGTTATAAAATGAATAAAAAAATGGGGGGGGGAATTCTGGGAGCTGTAGTTTGTTAGGAGTGCTGAGAGTAGCTAGGGGATTTCTTATTCCTCACACAACTACAGTTCCCAGAGTGACTTAACAGCCAATCCCTCTTCCCAGGGATGTCTGGGAATTGTAGTTCTGTGAGGGGAGTCTCTTAACCAATCATCAAACTATAGCCCCCAGGATATATGTTATGTACTGAGTTGAATAGGATCCAAACTGCAGCAGTCTGATTGGTCCTAGAACAATAGGATCCAAAAGGCAGCAGTCTGATTGGTCCTAGAACAATAGGATTCAGAATGCAGCAGTCTGATTGGTCCTAGAACAATGCAGCAGTATGATTGGTTGGCAGGAACCACCCAATCATGCTCCAGATAGAAGTGAATCCACAACCTGATTGGCTTACAGTAGAATTCCGGAATTAGCCAATCATGTGCAGCCCATTGTGTAAATACCGTATTTTTCGCACCATAGGACGCACCGGACAATAGGACGCACCTTGTTTTAGAGGGGGGAGAACAAGGGAAAAAAATTCTTCCGCTCTCTGCCCAGCGCCCCTTCAGCGAAGCGGCAGGAGGCGCTGCACAGAGAGTGGGAGAATTTTCCCCCTCTTGTTTTCCCGCTCTAAAACAAGGTGCCGTTTAAGGTGCGTTCAGGCGGCTACCTTGGAAGGTTCCTTTCGACCTGCTCTTTGGGGCTGCCGGGGGGAAGCCCACCACCAGCCCCAAAGAGCAGGTCAGGGAGCAGCGGAAAGGCGCAGCGGAGAGGCTGCTGCCATAGTCACGCGTCACTTCTCCAGCTGGGAGAGGGTCGCGGGGCTATGGCTTCTTTAGCCCCGCACGCGCTCTCCCGGGTGGAGAGGTGACGCACGGCTATAGAGGCTCCTGCCATAGCTGCGCGTCACCTCTCCAGCCGGGAGAGAGTAAGCCGGGCTTCTTTAGCCCCACGCGCGCTCTCCCGGCTGGAGAGGTGGCGCACGGCTATGGAGGCTCCTGCCATAGCCAGTTCATTTTTGAAGGGGAAAAAGTGCGTCCTATAGAGCGAAAAATACGGTAATGTATATAAAGCAGATACCTTGAGGGGACTTTCATTCATTCCTCCTCACCACTATGAGCTGAATAAAGAGCATGAAATCACTTTGCGACTCTGAGTATATATATATATATATATATATATATATATATATATATATATATATATGTGGGAGCCACAGCTCTTTAAAGTGGCACAAAGGTGGCATCAGGGCGCTTTGAGGAAATTTGACGGCATCGTACCTTCCCGACTCGGGCCCTGGCTTCAAGCCCAGCCGTTGACATTCTCCTCACCCGAGACCTCTGCCCCTCTCTCCTTTCTTTATCTTGGCAAGCAAATCTTTGAAATGCCCTCCCTGCGGAGCGGGCTGCATCGGGAACTGGCGTGAACACCCTGGGAGGAAGCAGCTACAATAAACCCCCAAGACTGTTGTCCCTGGGAAACCAATATTGGTCATTAACCGATGGGTGCGCTGTTTGCTGTGGCTGGGCTGGGCAGAGGGAATGAATTGACAGCAAACATTCCCGGAGCCTTGCTTGTGGAAAGGGAGGGTGGGTGAGACTGGGTGAAGTGGCAGGTCTTGGCAGGAACCACCTGGGAGTGGCGAAGGATGGGCTGAGTCCAGGGAAGGGGGCACTGTGGGGAGGGCACAGATGAACCTCATAAATGGAGGCAACGCCCCACCGGTTGGACTCTGGACTGTGGCAGCCAGCTGGAAGACGGAACAACGGGATGGGCACCCGGGCACCCAAGAGGCGGCTCCCGGGTTGCCAGCCCACGCAAACAGATGTAAGCCAAGGCCAACCGAAGACTTTTTGCCGCCCGAGGCAAAGGGCAAGATGACTGTGTTTGAGGGGTTAATTTGATTGCTGGAAGCCGCCCAGAGTAGCTGGGGAAACCCAGTCAGATGGGCAGCATACACACACACACACACACACACACACACACACACACACAAAGGTTAAAGGGACCCCTAACCATTAGGTCCAGTCGTGGCCGACTCTGGGGTTGCGGCGCTCATCTCGCTTTATTGGCCGAGGGAGCCGGCATGCAGCTTCCGGGTCATGTGGCCAGCATGACTAAGCTGCTTCTGGCGAACCAGAGCAGTGCACGGAAACGCCGTTTTCCTTCCCGCCGGAATGGGAGCTCACCCCGTCGCGGGGATTCGAACCGCCAACCTTCTATGATGAGAGAAAAATTTTCAGTTTATTCCCTACACTGACTGGCTCCAATTCTCCAGGGTTTTTCCCCCAGTCCTGCCAAGAGATTTAGCCAGGGTCTGAACTTGGGATCTATTCTATATGCTCTTCCGTTGATCTATATAGACCTTCCCCTTGAACTAACCTTTAGCCTTTATTGCTTGTTTGCTAAGCCTCAGTTATCAGCCGCCCACAAACGGCGATTTCAATCTGCCAGAGGCCAAGGGGTGCGGTGCCAGCGGAACAGAACCTCTAAAATCCATGATCGAGGGTTATTTTTGAAGGTTCAGGCGCTAGCCTGTCACTGATGGGTACAGAGATTGCAAGATTGTGGGGATATTACCGTCCTAGTTCTGGGGGCAGGACTGGCCGACGAACAATGAATTTTGACGTGGCCCTCCCTAATATTTTAGGTCTCAGTTCTATTCAAAGATCCGTTTCCTGGAGAGTTGGTTCAGAACCCTGAAAATGCCATGGAAGCTGCTGCAGAATCAGGCCATTGGTTTGGCCTAGCCCACTATAGTCCACTCTGAACTCTAGGAGTAGCTTTTCAAGGTTACAGATGCTTTGAGATTCAGCCTTGAAGTTCGAAATTCCCATGGCTGAACCTTGTACAAGAACCAGCAAGGGGGAAACTGGTTAAGGCAGTAGCTCACAAGACTTTTCTTTCTGAGCCATACTTTCAGAATAAAAATTGGCTCGCACCACACTGGATTTTTTTATTGGCAAGAAATACATTGGAAAACAAGCAACAGCTCCTTGCTGTGCTTGATTTGTAACACAGAACACGACTGCTTTATAATATGATCACGGGACACCGGGAAAGTATAAAACAACGCAGCTACATAAGAATAGGAATCTTTCCCAAAATATAATGATAAACAAATCTGTTATATATGTATCTAGTATGCATGCAAACTCAGTGAGAGATGTGGGCTTGCTTTGTGCTGGGTAACCTCATCTATATTAGGTCTAATTTGAGACAAGCAAACTCCCATCTCCACATCGGCCCAAAGAAGCCTATCTCTATTTCTGATATCCCACATTTTGTCAACTTCCATATTTGTCAGCTGAAAATTCCTGTTCACATCAATATGTTGTGGAGAATAGCTCTTGCTCTCATTCTGAAGTTACCGATCCACATTCCACAAACAGAAAAATTAATTCTGATCCCAAGGGCAACAACCCATTGACACACGTCCAATTGACGCACGACGCAGAAGTGACTAGAAAAGGGGGCATCGCACACAAATCGGGGGTTGCTGTATACTACCCTGAAATGTTTAAATGTTTCTTTCATTGTCCTTGAATCTTCCCGCCTCTCACACCCTTTGAGAACCACTTGATTAAGGAGTGAGGGGAAGAGAGCCAGTGTCTCTCTGGGTATTATTGGACTCCAATTCCCTTCAACCCCAGCCCCCAATAGCCAAGGGTGATGGGAGATTGCATCAAGCAACACTTGGGAGAATCAAAGGCTCCTTGCCATTTGCTGGATTTCTCTGGCACACAAAAGGTCCCAAATCTCAAATTTGAAATGAACTGAGAGTCCCATGGACTGCAAGAAGATCAAACCTCTCCATTCTGAAGGAAATCAGCCCTGAGTGCTCACTGGAAGGACAGATCCTGAAGCTGAGGCTCCAAGACTTTGGCCACCTCATGAGAAGAGAAGACTCCCTGGAAAAGTGGAGGGCGCAAGGAGGAGGGGACGACAGAGGACGAGATGGTGGGACAGTGTTCTCGAAGCTACCAGCATGAGTTTGACCAAACTGCAGGAGGCAGTGGAAGGCAGGAGTGCCTGGCGTGGTCGGGTCCAGGGGGTCACGAAGAGTCGGACACGACTAAACAACAACCGCTTCCCGAAGACCAGCTGCTTCCCGTACTCTCAGAATTCCATCTTCCCCGTTCACAGCTACCAAAGAGAGCAAGGGAAGACTTTTGGGCAGGTCTGGGTGCCTTCTTCGATTCTGGACCAGGGTAAGGCGGTCTGGGGAACGCTATGCGTTCTGTCAAGGGCTGCATTCCCGCAGGGGCACTGTACACAAGGGCTGCAGGTGTGCAAAATTTGGCACAGGGTGTGCACGACTCAGCGCCCTACAGAGCACGCCGCCTAACTTCTAGTTTTCATGGATGCAAAAACAGGATTAGGTTGAGAGGTTGCAAAATAAATATCTGCATGCTCAAACTGCGATGTGTCAAGCCACCAGACAGACAGCACAGCAGAATTTTGATGTGTATTATTATTCCGCGTTCAAGTTTCAACCTGGTCTTGAAGACAGACCGGTGGGATCTCAGGGAAAGGAAGAGGTCAGCCTCTTATTTACTCAGGCAGAGGGAAGAGAAGGGCAACCTTCACTTTGTCATACACTTTTATGAATATATTTCCAGCTTATTTGTTTACCGATTTTTTTTTTACCTTTTTATTTGCAAACAGAATTAAAGCGGTACACCAATATAAGTAAGCAAACTGAGCTGAGAACCAACATCCTGGCTGCGGCGTTAACTGAAGCAGGGGTTTATTCTCTGCAGAAATCATCTCCTCTCCTCCCAGAGCGCTGATTGCGTTTTAAATGTTTATTTCCGGTTCTACCACTAACCTTCCTTTGGGTGGGGAAAGCACCATTTTTCAGAAGAAAGGCCTCTCTACCCCTCCCTAAGTCTTTACGTGCCACAGCCTAAAAGCTGCATGGCTGAGCTGGTATCTGAAGGCACTTGCTGCCCCCCTTTCTCTCGCAGGGGGGCCTGGAGTCCAGTCTCGCCCACGGCCAAAGCGGCAACCCACCCTTACTGCTCTTGGTGGGGGCTTGCTGCCTTCTGCTGCAAGCGCAGAGCAGCTACAGCTTGGAGTAGGTTATCTGCCTGGTTGTCTTCTTCTCCATGATGCCTTGGGCTGACTTCAAGATGTCTTCTGTCTGAAGCATGCTCATGTTCCAGGTAGCCTGCAGGGCAGAAACAAATCGGGCTCAGAAGAGGCCTGAGCGACAGCCTTAGCTGTTTGTTCTTTATGCATGGGCGCACCTCTTAAAATAAACTACCGCATTTTTCGCTCCATAAGACACACTTTTTTCCCTCCTAAAAAGTAAGGGGAAATGTGTGTGCGTCTTATGGAGCAAATGCAGGCGGGAGGCAGGCGGGAAAGGCCTCCAAGAGCCGCACACATGCTCCGCGCGGCTCTTGCGGGCTTTTCCCCAGGAGGGAGAAGGGCCTGACTGGCCGCGTCAGTCCCTTCTCCCTCCTCGTAGAAAAGCCCGCAGGAGCAGCGCATCCTTTAAAGAGCGCGCGGCTCTTGCGTGCTTTTGTGGGAGGTGGGGGAAGGGACAGAGGGCAGCCCCTCAGGCCCTTCCCCCATCTCCCGGAAAAGCCCCCAAGAGCAGCACTCCCTTTCACTAGCCCCGTGGAGCATGTGTGCAGCTCTTGGGGGTTTTTCTCCCTCCTGGGGAAAAGCCTGCAAGGGCCGTGCAAACGCTCCACGCGGCTTGTGAAAGGGAGCGCTGAGCAGAGCCTGGGATGCATTCAGGCTCTGCTCAGCGCTCCCTTTAAAGAATATTTTTTTTCTTGCATTCCCCTTCTAAAAACTAGATGCGTCTTATGGAGCGAAAAATACGGTAATCTAAAGAAAAACAGAGGAAGAAAGAAAAAGGCAGAGTCCTCTTTCAAAGATAGACCTTAACCCTTATGTCACACAGAAAGGTGTGGACCCTCCCAGCTCTTAGTTGGCAGCTTCCCATTCTCCTCCCAGCCTCTCACCCAAGACCCTTTGCCAACCACCTGTCACCTTCAGGTGTGTACAGTTTCAATGAAAACCCAGAGCAGAGGACACCAAGAAAAGGGGGAGGGGGGAGAAAAAGGAAGAAAAACGGAAGAGAGGAACAGAAAAAAGAAAGACAAGAGAGAGATCAAAGGGACTTCTGATTTGCATTTTTCAGTTATATACAAAAAATTATTCAAAATATTTTCTCTCAGCTAACATCCAGTTATTCTGCCTTCTGCTAAGTGATACTTACCCATCCTTCAGACCTAAACATCTCAGATTCATACGTTACAGTCAAACCTCGGTTGTCGAACATACAGTAGTACCTCAGGTTAAGTACTTAATTCGTTCCGGAGGTCCGTTCTTAAACTGAAACTGTTCTTAACCTGAAGCACCACTTTAGCTAATGGGGCCTCCTGCTGCTGCCATGCCACCAGAGCATGATTTCTGTTCTCATCCTGAAGCAAAGTTCTTAACCTGAAGCACTATTTCTGGGTTAGCGGAGTCTGTAACCTGAAGCATGTGTAACCTGAGGTACCACTGTAATCCGTTCCGGAAGCCCGTTCGGCTTCCGAAACGTTCGACAGCTGATGCGTGACTTCTGATTGGTTGCGGGAGCTTCCTGCACTCAAGCGGAAGCCGCGTTGGACATTCGGCTTCCGAAAAACGTTTGAAAACTGGAACATTTAACTTCTGGGTTTCCAGCGTTCGGGAGCCGAAACATTCCAAAACAGAGGCATTCAATAGCAGAGGTTTGACTGTATATGGACCCCGCTCAAGAACTGTTACAGGTGACACATAACCCTTGTTCCACATTTGTCAGAAATCTGTTTTTCAGTGGGGCAGCACTTGGGGGACTCCCTGCCTGCTCACCCCAAGCAGGGGCCTTCACTTTTCCCAGTCCCTGCCGAAAACCTTTTAACTAGAAATGTTGTTGTGGCTCAGAGCAAACCCCCCCTTAGCATTCAAGATTAACTCAGGCCCATTCACTTCACTGGGCTTGATCTGAGCAGAACTTGGCTGGACACATCGCTGAAAGTCAGCTGGGCACCTTGGGGTTTTCCGTGGCACAGCAGGAACAGCTGTCTGAGTGCAAAAGTCAGAGCCTGGAATTCCGCAGCCTGGCAACCATGTTGTGCAAATCACTTTATTGCTTTATTGCACTATGCTTGCTTCTGCTGGTGCCAAATCCTAGAGACCAAGGGCGGCTGCACCTTGTTCCTGTTGCAAAACGGGAACAAAGGGCGAAATGCATTTATGAGTTGCACGGAGCCAGTTGAGGTCTTCCTGCAAAGTGCTGTCTATCTCAGGGATGGGGAATGTATTTAAACCTGTGGGTTGCATGCTGGTGATGGGCGGGGCCAGAGGCAGAAGTGGGAGGAGCAACCCATGCAAATTTTGCTTTGTTAACAGTCGGCTAGTTTCTGCGCACAACCCTCTCGATCCTCCAGCCAGGCTTCACCCACCCAATAGGTACCGTATTTTTCACTCCATAAGGCGCACCTAGTTTTTAGAGGGGGAAATCAAGAAAAAAAAATCCCCCCCCAGCCCCAAAGAGCAGCAGACAGGCTGCGCTTCTCCCAGAGCTTCTGGGGCTGCCGGGGGAAGCCCGGGTTCCCGCCCCCCAGTCCCAAAGAGCAAAGAAGCCAAGACAACGAGTGGGATCCATCCCGCTCGCTGTCTTGGCTTCTGCCATAGCCGCGCGCAGCCTCTCCCGGCCGGAGGGGCTGCGCGTGGCTATGGCAATACTCCCACCTCCTGCAAAAGCCCACAGGAGCCGCGTACCCTTTAAGGAGCGCACGGCTCCTGCGGGCTTTTCTACGAGGAGGGAGAAGGGACTGACTGGCTGCGTCAGTCCCTTCTCCCTCCTGGGGAAAAGCCCGCAAGAGCCGCGTGGAGCTTGTGTGCGGCTCTTGGGGGCTTTTCCTGCCTGCCTCCCCTCTGCATTCGCTCCATAAGACACACACACATTTCCCCTCACTTTTTAGGAGGGGAAAAGTGTGTCTTATGGAGCGAAAAATACGGTACTGTCAGACTTGGAGGACATATTCCAGCCTGGCAAAAACAGGCAAGGGAGGTGTGAAGAAAGGCTGGTGAGGGGTGCAGCCCGGGGAAGAGTCCTGAGGGCCAGGTAGGAAGACTGGAGGGCCACTCTTAGCCTCTGGCTTGGCAGTGACTGCAGCCAAAGGCCTTTGAAATCTCTGCTCTGTTTCTTGGAGGGTCCGGGCGGCCAACCCGAGACCCCCTACTCTGCAAAGCCCCTGTGCCCCACGACACTCACCATATACTTCAGGCCTTCAGACACAGGGTGGTCCCTGGAGTAGACCAGGTTGACTTTGGTGCCCTGCACAGCAACCGGACTCTTGCTGGCAATCTCAGTGGCCAAGTCGAAAGCGCTCTGCATCATGGTCTCCTTGTCTTGGAAGACACGGCTGAGCAGGGGAGGGAAGAAGAAGAAGAAGAGGAGCTTGGATTTGATATCCTGCCTTTCACTCCCTTTAAGGAGTCTCAAAGCGGCTAAAATTCTCCTTTCCCTTCCTCCCCCACAACAAACACTCTGTGAGGTGAGTGGGGCTGAGAGACTTCAGAGAAGTGGACTTCCGGTTAGCGCCAGCGCTTAATGGCGGATCTCACCCGGAGCTCCGGGAGAGATCTGCTTCGTGGGTTCAGGTCCTGTCAGCTACGGCGAAGCGGGGACCCTCAAAAATCACAGGCGCGTTGCCTGTGAACCGGAGACTCGGCGGGCACCTTTGCGCCCCCCCGACGCTGTGAAATAGCCTTTTTAAAGGCTGCGGAGCAGCGGAGGGGTTTTGGAGCGGTGCTGAGAGTCGTCTTCACCCAGCCTGTGAAGCGAAGCCGCGTCGCCATTAGCAGAGAGCGCTGATTTCTTCCGGTGAAATTGGATTAAAAGAACAACTACCCGTGAGTAGGATTGACCGCTAAAATATAATTGGACACTAAAAGTAAAGAAATTGGGCACCGAGACGGACAAGCACTAAAAAGGAAGTCTGCTTTCCGTTCTGTAGCAAGATCAAAGCGAAAGGCACTCTAGCTGTAACTGCTTGAGAGGAAATTTGTGGAATTAAGAAATCCACCACCAAAGCAAAGAACTCCCTCCCCGAAGGCAGGAGGGGGGGGAAGAAGATTTTAAAGTGTTTCCCTGCCAATTTAAAAGAACTGAGTTAAGTACCGCTGCTCCTATACCTGGGATCGGACTGCCGGAGAAAAGGAACCGGCTAAGGACTGTTGCTATAAGAAGGCTAAAAAGTATCTTTAATTGACTTTGGCTACTCCCAACTTGAAACATTTATTTTGTTGCATTGTAAAGTTACTTACAGGACATTATTGATTGGGATCCCCTAGAAAGAGAAAAGAATAATTGGAAGGGACTAGGAAAACTTTTGTTTATTTTTTGAAGAGTGTGGGACTATTTTGAGAAGTAAAGAATTGACTCTACGCCCTCTAGAGGACTTACAAATTGTTTCAGCAACAAGTGGAGTTTAAAATCTGAGAACTTTTGTTTGATAGCTCAAGAGTGTGGGAATGACCTTGACTAAAAGACTTTGTTATGGCAGATGGTAAAGAGAAAGGGGATTCACAAGAAACAACCTTGAGATCTGGCAGACAATACAAAATTGACCCTTTCATGCAAAGAAGGGCTTCTGTAACAGGAGCCTCTGGAACTACAGTTGTCGCAAAGTCAAAAGTGAAAGCAATGTCTACAGAAGAATCATTTGCTAAGGTACTGGAGAAGATAAATGACTCTTTGGAGGAACTAAAAAAGCAAGGTGCAGAGACTAAACTACAAGTTGCTGAAACTAAAGTACAAGTTGCCGAAACAAATAAAAAAATTGAAGAAATCTCTGGGAAAATTGACTTAAATACAAAAAGTATAACTGACCTTGGGAACAAAGTGAACTCAAATGCAGAAGCAATTGGGAAATTATTGGAAGATTCATCTACAACACGAAAGATAGCCGAGGAAGCTAAGGAAATTGCAACTGCTGCGGAGGAAAAATTTCCACCAGTTTACAAGAAACTGGATGAGTATGAGCTGGCACTCTCTATGCAGGATATGCAACGTAAGGAGAGGAATTTAAGGATTAGACTTGTGCCGGAAAAGGAAGGAGACAACCTGGTGGACTATTTGACAAAAGAATTTTCTGATTTTTGGAAGCAGGAGTTGGAGAAAGAAGATTTCAAGATAGAAAGTGCATTTAGATTGGGAACAAGGCAGAAGAAGAATCGACCCAGAGATTGTCTTATAACTCTAAGATCGAAGGAGGAGCGAGATAAAATATTGAACCTGCATTACCAAACAACCCTTCGAATTGAAGACTTTCATATTGAGATCTTCAAAGACATTCCTAAGAGTATTTTGGACGCAAGAGGACACTATAAGGACCTGGTGATATGGCTGAAAAGGAACTACATACCATTCAGGTGGGAGTTTCCCCAAGGCTTGTCTTTTAAATACAAGGGGAAGAAGAGAAGAATAAAGACTGTGAGTGATAAAGACAAGTTCCTGGGAGAACACGAAGAAGACCTACAGAAAGAGACATTTCCAGGACAAGGGCATCCGTCACTGGACACGGACACGGTACCACCGACAGACGAGGAACAAAAACAGGGAGCTGTAGGAGGAAGGAGTAAATAATCCCATCATGGCTCTGCAACTTCTAACCTGGAATTGTAACGGTTTGAACATTCCCAGAAAGAGAAAAAATATATTTCACGCCTTAAAGAAAGACCAATTGGACTTGATTTGTCTACAAGAGACTCATGTGACAAGAGCACATAGAAAATTATTAATAAACAAAAGATTGGGACAGGAATTTATATCTTCAGACAGAGTAAAAAAGAGAGGAGTGGTGATCTATGCAAAAGAAAAGTTGCAACCGAAACAAATTTTTAAAGATGATCAAGGAAGATATTTGGCAATTGAAATTCAATCCCAAGGAGAGAAGTACTTGATAGTGGGAATCTATGCACCAAATGAAGGGAAAGCTGAATTTTTTAAGAAGTTGCATGAAATTTTGATGGACCATATGGATTACAACTTAATTTTGATGGGAGATATGAATGGAGTAGTTTCAACAAATATGGACAAAGCACAAAGACAGGTAATAACAAAAGATGGAAGACTACCAAAGACTTTTTTTGAAATGACTGACAATATGGACTTGATTGATATTTGGAGAACAAAACACCCATTAGAAAGAGAGGGAACCTTCTTTTCTGAAGCCAAAATGACATGGACAAGGATTGACCAAATTTGGGTGACTAGCAGTATGGCGCCGAACATAAAGAAAGTAGAAATCTGCCCAAAAACTTTCTCCGACCACAATGCAGTAAAGATGGTGATGAGGCAAACAACAACTGGTTCCTTCAGATGGAGAATGAATGACACCTTATTCAGAGATGAGGAGATTTGCAAGAAGGCCCAAAAAACTTTGAAAGACTACTTTGAAATCAACTTAAGGTCTAAAGTAGAAAAAAGAATAGTATGGGACGCAAGCAAAGCCGTGATGAGAGGGTTTTTGATTCAGCAAAATACATTAAAGAAAAGAAAGCAAAATGAGAGGAAGGAGAGAATTTTGGAAAAGATAAAAGAAGGGGAAAAACAATTAAGATCGAAGCCAAAATCCCAAGAGATTTTAAGAGAAATTAAATTTCATCAAACACAATATATGGAACTGATGAATCAAGAATTAGAGTGGAAAATTAAACAAATGAGACAAAAGACTTTTGAATCTGCTGATAAATGTGGTAAGTTATTGGCTTGGCAAATAAAGAAGAGACAAAAACTCAACACGGTAACAAATATAGAGGTGGAAGGAAAGAATATAAGCAACCCAGCGGAAATTAGGAACTGTTTTCAGAACTACTTTAGACAACTCTACACACAAGGGCCGCAGAATGAAATGGATATATAACAATTCCTCGAGAAAAATGGGCTGAAAAAGGTTTCGCAGGAAAGTAAAACAATTTTAAATCAGGAGATATCAGCACAAGAAATAGAAGATGCCATTCAAGGCATGACGCTGGGCAAATCCCCCGGGCCGGATGGACTGACTTCTAAATATTATAAAGTTTTGAAGGAAGGACTGATACAGCCTTTGAAGGAAGTCTGTAATGAGATTATGGAGGGGAGAAGGGCACCTGATACGTGGAGTGAGGCCTATATCACACTTATACCAAAGACAGAGACTGAAAAGACTCAACTTAAAAACTACCGACCCATCTCGTTATTGAATGTGGATTATAAAATCTTTGCTGATATCTTAGCAAAGAGACTGAAAAGAGTTTTGATGGAGGAGATTCATGGGGACCAAGCGGGCTTTCTCCCGAAAAGGCATTTGTTGGACAATGTAAGGAATATAATTGACATTTTGGAAAAGTTGGAAGTGAATATAAATACTAAGGCGGTTTTGATTTTTGTGGACGCCGAGAAAGCCTTTGATAACATTTCTTGGAGTTTTATGTTGAAGAACCTCCGGGGGATGGGGGTAGGCCAAGGGTTTGAGAATGGTATAGGTGCAATATACTCTGAACAGAAAGCGAAACTAATTGTAAATAATGTGGTTACAGAAGAGTTCAAGATTGAAAAAGGGACACGTCAGGGGTGTCCTATCTCCCCACTACTTTTTATATCGGTCCTGGAGGTTTTGCTTAATATGATTAGGAGGGACCAGTTGGTTAAAGGGATTCAGGTCGGAGCTAAACAATATAAATTGAGAGCATTTGCAGATGATTTAGTACTTACATTGCAAGAGCCAGAAGCTAGCACGAAAAGAGTTTTGGAAATAATTCAAGAGTTTGGTCAAATGGCAGGATTTAAATTGAATAAGTCAAAGACAAAGGTTTTGGAGAAAAATTTGACACAGGTAGAAAAAGAAAGGTTTCAGAACGAGACAGGGTTGACTGTGGTTAAAAAAGTGAAATATTTGGGTATAAATATGACAGCTAAAAATGTGAATTTGTTTAAAGATAATTATGAAAAAACTTGGAGAGAAGTGAAAAAAGATTTGGAGATTTGGTCTAATTTAAAGCTTTCCTTGTTAGGCCGAATTACAGTTATAAAAATGAATGTATTGCCAAGAATGTTGTTTTTGTTCCAAGCATTGCAAATAATGGATAAAATGGATTGTTTCAAGAAGTGGCAAAAAGACATATCTAAATTTGTCTGGCAGGGCAAAAAGCCCAGAATTAAATTTAAGATATTAACGGATTCAAAGGAAAGAGGGGGGTTTGCCCTGCCAGACTTTAAATTGTATTATGAAGCGGCAGCTTTCTGCTGGCTGAAAGAATGGCTGCTTCTTGAAAACACAGACATTTTGGATTTGGAAGGTTTTAACAATATTTTTGGGTGGCATGCATATTTGTGGTATGACAAGGTTAAAGCACATAAAAGTTTTAAAAATCATATTGTCAGAAAAGCACTATTAAATGTCTGGGTTAGATATAAAGACTTGCTGGAAAATAAAACTCCAAGGTGGCTGTCGCCAATGGAAGCTAAGGCAGTTAAAAAGTTAAATATGGAGTCCAAGTGGCCAAGATACTGGGAAATTTTGGAAAAGGAAGGGGACAAACTGAGATTGCAGAGCTTTGAGAAATTAAAAGGGAAGGTGAGAGACTGGTTGCACTATCATCAAATAAATGAAGCGTTTAAACTGGACAGTAAAATTGGCTTCCAGGTGGAAAAATCAAAATTGGAGACAGAACTGTTAGAATCCAGTACTAAGAATTTGTCAAAAATGTACAATTTGCTGCTGAAATGGAATACACAAGATGAAACGGTTAAATCAGCCATGATTAAATGGGCTCAGGACATTGGTCATAATATTTTGTTTGCTGATTGGGAAAAGTTGTGGACCACCGGGATGAAATTTACGGCATGTAATGCCTTAAGAGAAAACATTATGAAAATGATATATAGGTGGTACATAACCCCAGTCAAGCTTGCAAAGATTTACCATTTGCCTGACAATAAATGTTGGAAATGTAAAGAAACTGAAGGTACATTTTTTCATCTTTGGTGGACTTGCCCGAAGATTAAGGCATTCTGGGAAATGATCTATAATGAACTTAAAAAGGTATTTAAATATACTTTCTCCAAGAAACCAGAGGCCTTTCTCTTGGGTATTGTCGGCCAAGGGGTGTTAAAGACGGATATAACTTTCTTTATGTATGCTACAACAGCAGCTAGAATACTCATTGCGAAGTACTGGAAGACGCAAGAGCTACCCACACTGGAAGAATGGCAGATGAAGGTGATAGACTACATGGGCTTGGCAGAAATGACGAGCAGAATCCGAAACCAGGGAAGAGAAGCAGCGCAAGAAGAATGGAAAAAATTTAAGGACTATTTAAAGAAATATTACAAAGTTAATGAAAGTTAGAATGATGTTGGACTGGAAAGTAAACGGTTACTATTAGCAATGGTTAAGATAAGGAGAATAAGGAAGATTAGTTTAAATCTAAATTAAAATAAGGGAAGATTTGCTGAGTAATCGATAAGAATTTGGAATACAGAAAAGGGAGGCATGAGGAAGTCGGGGAAGTAAGGTACAAGAAATTAGGATATGAAATGGTACATGTTTTTTGTTTTGTTTTTGTCTTTGTATGTTTATGTATGTTATGTTTATATGAAAAAATTCTCGAATAAAAATATTTAAAAAAAAAAAAAGAGAGACTTCAGAGAAGTGTGACTGGCCCAAGATCACCCAGCAGCTGCATGTGGAGGAGCAGGGAAGCGAACCCAGTTCACCAGATTACGAGACTACCGCTCTTAACCACTACACCACACTGGCTCATCCTGGAAGCAGGATGGTGTGATTAAGCAAAGGGGGGGGGTCCTGACATTAGAATAATTGGAAGGGACCCAGGTGATCATCTAGTCCAACCCAGGGCAATGATGAAGGAGGGCATCATCTCACTTAGTTCTCCATGCCAAAGGTGGGGGAGTTAGCAGAAAACACACACACATGAAGTTGTCCTTCTAAAAGGGGAAATTCACAGACACCTCTTTTCAGGGAGGGGGCGTTATTTATAAGACATATTCAACACACTCGGAAAGTATTTGTAGTCAGTAACCTCCGAGGTTCCTTTTAGGAAGCGGTTCTCAACCTGTGGGTCCCCAGATGTTGTTGGACTACAACTCCCATCATCCCCGAGCTCTGGCCTTGCTAGCTAGAGGTGATGGGAGTTGTAGTTCAACAACATCTGGGGACCCACAGGCTGAGAAAGGCTGCTTTTAGGCATAACGGTTACTGAAAAGGGTCTCCTGTGAATTTGCCCGAGCCGTCCCTAAAATCACGTAAGAGAGCAGCCGTGTAAATCACAGCGGAATAAAGCAATTAACGCTCTTGATTTGTCGCCCTGCATCTCTCTGCTGCGCTCCTGCTTAGCTGCCTGAAGTTAACAAACCCTCAAGCACACTTCTTCTCCGCAGGCCAAACCCCTCAGCGCCCCACCTGGATAAATCCTCAGCTCATGAAGCTCACACTGGGTGACCGTGGAGCCAGTGGCTGCCTCCCAGCCAAACATACCTCGCAAGGATGTTGTGGAGATTAAATGAGGGGGAAGGAGAACCAAGCGTGCCACCTTGGAGGAAAAGGTGGAATATAAAAGTCATAATAAATGTGATCTTCAACTGTGGCCAGAGCTCCTGCTTACCTGGAGGGGCGAGAGTCACAGCCGTTGCCCCAGACATGCAGAATACGGCCTACAAGAAAACACGGTCCCTACCCACCCCGCTTGCCAACCCATCACCTTGCCAACAAAGGTCTGTATAGTTAAAGCTACTGTTTTCCTGGTAGTGATGTATGGAAGTGAGAGCTGGACCATAAAGAAGGCTGATCGCCAAAGAATTGATGCTTTTGAATTCTGGTGCTGGAGGAGACTCTTCAGAGTCCCATGGACTGCAAGAAGATCAAACCTCTCCATTCTGAAGGAAATCAGCCCTGAGTGCTCCCTGGAAGGACAGATCCTGAAGCTGAGGCTCCAAGACTTTGGCCACCTCAGGAGAAGAGAAGACTCCCTGGAAAAGACCCTGATGTTGGGAAAGATGGAGGGCACAAGGAGAAGGGGACGACAGAGGAAGAGATGGTGGGACAGTGTTCTCGAAGATACCAACATGAGCTTGACCAAACTGCGGGAGGCAGTGGAAGACAGGAGTGCCTGGCGTGCTCTGGTCCAGGGGGTCACAAAGAGTCGGACACAACTAAACGACTAAACAACAACAACCCACCCCGCTTCAGTTTTTCCTCCTGTTTCACCTCGTTCAAGTGGTTCTTTGTTCCGGATCTTTCCTGGCTCTATAAGTATCTTTTTTCTTTTTTGAGATGTGGGCAGGAGATTTTGCATGGCGTTAGGGCCATTAGCCACTCTCATTTGCATCCCCACCCCCAAACCCTTCCCCTAATAATTGCCAGACTCGTGACTTTGCTGGGCACAGGCCACGAAATGAAAAGGGGAACCTGCCTCCGTCAAAAGAGGGTTGTGGGCCAAGGAGGAAGTGCTGTTATCAGCCCCACACAATTATGAATAGGCGGACTGTCTGGGGGAATGTGCCACATACCTGACCAGGCCGCTGCTCTCGGCTTCAGGTGCCATCATCTTCCTGGCAGTGAAAGCCAACTCGTTGACCAGGCTGGGAGCAGGAGGAAAGAATCAGGAGGTCAGGAAAATTTCTCCTTCATGGAGAAGGAAGTGGGGCATTTTTCCCTGCAGGGCAAAGCCAAACTGTCGGCTGAGCTACCAACTCTTGTGGTTTTGTAAACCGTTCTCCAGTTGGATGGGACACCAAGGGTTTTATTATGCATTTTGCATTCCCATTTTGTCTTTCTGTTGTAGGGTGGTATAGTAAAGGTAAAGGGACCCCTGACAGTTAAGTCCAACTGCTCTGCTGGCTTCACAGCAAAGCGGGAGAAGGGATGGAATAGGTCTATATTTTTTGTTGTCACCCATATGCCGAAATATTTCATCTTTTTTTTTTTTTTTGATCTGCAACCCTGAGATTCTTCGTAGCTCACTTTTTTCTTGGTTCCCCATATTTTTAACTAATAGATTCGTTTTTTAATACTTTATCTTAAAGCCAGCTAGGTGTCCAAATTCATTTACACATTCTATTGCTCTTGGGATATATTCTATAGGATTTTCAGTAGTGGTGATCAAATTGTCCGCGAAGGCTCTTACTTTATACTCCCCCCCCCCATCACAATCCCTTTTAGAGTCTCATCTTTTCTAATTTTATTCATTAATATCTCTAACGCCAATATAAGGGGCTCGCTGTGCCCCAAATCAACGTCACCAATGCTATTACCTCCCTTACAAGCCATAAGAGGGAGGGAGGGAAGGAAGGGAAGTTGAAAGAGAAACAAACACTGACCTCCGATTTCCGACGATATGAGGTAGCCGTTGCAGAACGCCGACGTCGGCTGCCAAACCAACGTCCACTTCCTGGAGGGAGGAGGAGAGATGGGTTCAGGTATCCCGTGACACAGAAGGAAAAGGTCAAAGCACTTTGGACAGAGATAAAGGGAAGGGCTGTAGCTCGGGGGGTAGCGCAGAAGGTTCCATCCTTTGACACCTTCCTGGCAGAGCATGTTAAGAACGTAAAATGATCAGGCCATTGGCCCATGGAACCAGCATCCCCTTCTCACGGTGGCCAACCAGATGTCCTGTATACCTGAAGGAGCATCTCCACCCCCATCGTTCAGCCCGGACACTGAGGTCCAGCACCAAGGGCCTTCTGGCGGTTCCTTTGTTGCGAGAAGTGAGGTTACAGGGAACCAGGCAGAGGGCTTTCTCGGTAGTGGCACCTGCCCTCCCAGATGTCAAGGCAATAAACAACTACAGTGGTGCCCCGCAAGACGAACGCCTCACAAGACGAAAAACCCGCTAGACGAAAGGGTTTTCCGTTTTTCGATGCGCTTTGCAAGACGAATTTCCCTATGGGCTTCCTTCGCAAGACGAAAGCCCATAGGGAAATCTCCAGGACAGCGGGGAAGCGCAGCGCGTCTTCCCCACTGTCCTTGGACCTCCTCCGAAGGCTGGCGGCGGGAGGAGGTCTCTCCGCCCCACCGGCAGCCTTCGGAAGGCTGCTCCGAAGGCTGGAGGCGGGAAGAGGTCTCTCCGCCCCACCGGCAGCCTTCGGAAGGCTGCTCCGAAGGCTGGCGGTGGGGCGGAGAGACCTCCTCCCGCCGCCAGCCTTCGGAAGGCTCCTCCGAAGGCTTGCGGTGGGGCGGAGAGACCTTCTCCCCGCGCCAGCCTTCGGATGGCTGTCCTGAAGACTTGCGGTGGGAGGAGGGTTTTCCTTCCCACCGCCAACATTCAGAATGCTGTTCTGAATGTTGGCGGTGGGGAGGAAAAACCCTCCTCCCACCGCAAGCCCCGGGAACAGAGGAGAAGCGCTGCGCGCCTTCCCCTCTGTTCCTGGACCTGTCCTGAAGGCTTGCGGTGGGGAGAAAAGCCCTTCTCCGCACCGCCAGCCTGGCAAGCGGTCTCCATAGGAACGCATTAATTGATTTTCAATGCATTCCTATGGGAAACCGTGCTTTGCAAGACAAAAAACTCGCAAGAAGAAAAAACTTGTGGAACGAATTAATTTCGTCTTGCGAGGCACCACTGTATTTTACTTTTAAAAGACACCTGTTTAGGGAAGTTTTTAATGTCCGACGCTGTATTGTTTTTGATATTTGGTTGGAAGCCGCCCAGAGTGGCTGGGGAGACCCAGTCAGATGGGCGAGGTATAAATAATAAATTATTATTATTATATAACCTGCAAGCAGGACACAAGCAGCGGAGACCTCTCTCCGCCTGCGGTTTCCAGCAACTGATATTCAGAAGCGTTCCTGCCTCCGGCCACAGAGGCAGAGCATAGCCATCGTGGTTGGTGGCTGTCTTCTTTTAAAAGCCATCCAATACGGTGGCCATAATTGCTTTCTGCAGTAGCGTGTTTCATAGTTTAATTACAGACTCTCCAACTGTACACTAAGAAATATTTAATAAACATATATTTAAGTTGCAAAAAAACAAAACAAAACAAAAACCCTACATACTCTCCCAGTGTTCTTGCTTTCCAGGGACAGTCTTGAATTTACAAAAGCCATCCCGGTTTCTGATTTGATCCTGGAATGTCCTGCTTTTCCTTAAAAAAAGGTAAAGGGACCCCTGACCATTAGGTCCAGTCACGGCCAACTCTGGGGGTTCAGCGCTCATCTCGCTTTATTGGCCGAGGGAGCCGGCGTACAGCTTCCGGGTCATGTGGCCAGCAGGACTAAGCCACCTCTGGTGAACCAGAGCAGCGCACAGAAACGCCGTTTACCTTCCCGCCGGAGCGGTACCTATTTATCTACTTGCACTTTGACGTGCTTTCGAACAGCTAGGTTGGCAGGAGCAGGGACCGAGCAACGGGAGCTCACCCCGTTACGGGGATTCGAACCACCGACCTTCTGATCGGCAAGTCCTAGCTCTGTGGTTTAACCCACAGCGCCACCCGCCTCCCCTGTTTTTCCTTAAGGCGTCCCTATTTTCACCCAAGAAATGTTGGGAGGGTATGGCGAGACATCCCTGTTTTTATTGGAGAAATGTCGCGATGGTCTGGAGTTATGCGACCCCCCCCCCAAGACAAGTAACTATACAAACCTTCAAAAGACAACTGAAGGCAACCGTTCAGACCCTCCAAGTTTCCCTATTTTCCAGGGACAGTCCTGGATTTACAGAAGCTGTCCCGGTTTCTGATTTGATCCCAGAATGTCCCGCTTTTCTGTAGGATGTTCCTGTTTTCATTGGAGAAATGTTGAAGGGCATGGAGTTATCTGATCCTCGCAGCCCTTGTTCAGGGAAGTTTTTAAATGTTTTTATTAGGCTTCTAGATATGTTGGAAGCCGCCCAGAGTGGCTGGGGCAACCAAGTCGGGGGGATGGGGTATAAATAATAAAATTACTATTAGTGCTGTTGTCGTTATGGAACGCCACTTCCAAGCTGGAAAGGAGGTGGGGTTGCGGGCTCACCCCCTCCCCACGCATGCGGGGGCTGACTCACAGTCCCTGCGAGAACGAGGGAATCCTCGGGCGCGTCATCTCCCTGTCCAGCCAATCGGCTGGCCAGGGAGGCGTGGCCCGGGCTATTTAGGGCCGGCACGACCGAGGACCTCCCTCTCTGCTTCGTTCCAGCTGCTCTGGATGGGGGGGAAGGAATGAGAGGGGGGGAAGGAAGCGCCATCACCTGCCCCGCATATTGAAGGGTAGTCCGGCAAAGGATTCCGGGGGGCGTTGCCCTGTCCGAAGCCTACGGAGGTGTGGGCCTAAGGCACGCCCCCGAGTGGTGACCCCGGGGGGAGATCCTAGTTGATGTACATCAGCAAGACTCCCCCTACTGGTGGTTAACCCTTGCCGGCCTTCATGCAATCAGGCTGAAGCCGGTTAGTCGACAGGACCAATGCCTAAGCCAATACTGCTCAATTCCTGCAATCAATAAAGTTGTGGCCTTTCCCGCCCATTAACCTTAAATATTGTGTCCTGTGTCTTTATTTTCCAAGGGGGGAGGGGGGACTTGCCACGCAATAGGATGTCCCTCTTTTCATCAGAGAAATGTTGGAGGGTATGTAACTATGCACTGAAATATTTTCTTATATTTCTTCTGAATTTTCCTGAATGTCCCTTGTCTGGAATCCTGGAGAGCTTCTGCTGCTGTCAGTCACTGTAGTTAATAATGAGTTAGACAGACCAAGGCTATGACTTGGTGTAAGAAACCTTCCTCTGTTCCTAAGGGGCTTGGAGCAAGACTATCAAGCCAGGCAGGTTTCCTGGGAAAGAAAGGTGATAGGAGCTCTCACAACACACCTTAACCTGGAACCAGGCATCTTGAGTGCAGTAGCGGATATCGCAGGCGGAGATGAGATTCATACCTGCAGAGGGAACAAGAACAGATAAACAATGCTGTTCACGTCCCAATAGAAGGATGCTCAGCAGCTGAACATTCAGCACGTTTCCAGATCTAGGGCCAGAACATTTATACAGTCATACCTCAGGATGAGGGATGCGGGTGGCGCTGTGGGTTAAACCACAGAGCCTAGGACTTGCCGATCAGAAGGTCGGCGGTTCAAATCCCCACGGCGGGGTGAGCTCCCATTGCTTGGTCCCTGCTCCTGCCAACCTAGCAGTTCAAAAGCACGTCAAAGTGCAAGTAGATAAATAGGTACCACTCCGGCGGGAAGGTAAACGGCATTTCCGTGCGCTGCTCTGGTTCGCCAGAAGCGGCTTAGTCATGCTGGCCACAGGACCCGGAAGCTGTACTCCAGGTCCCTTGGCCAATAAAGCGAGATGAGCGCCACAACCCCAGAGTTGGCCACGACTGGACCTAATGGTAAGGGGTCCCTTTACCTTTACCTCGGGATGAATACGCTTCAGGATAAGCATTTTCAGGTTGTGCTCCGCGGTGCAGAGCACATTACTTCCGGGTTTCGCTGCTCGTGCATGCGCTCAAAATGATGTCACGCGCATGCGCGGAAGCGACGAAACGCGACCTGTGCAGTCGCATCTTACGTTCGCTTCAGGATGCGAACGGGGCTCCGGAACGGATCCCGTTTGCATCCAGAGGTACCACTGTATAGTTTACATGCTGATTAATACGGCAGCGAATCTAAATGGTTCACATAAAGCACGCTGAATGCAAAAAACAAAATTTTATTTTAATTTTTATTAGATTTATTTACTGCCCTTCATCCAAAGATCTCAGGGCAGTTCACAAGATAAAAGCACTAGATAAAAGCACAAATAAATAGTTGAAGTACAGTGGTGCCTCGGGTTAAGAACTTAATTCGTTCTGGAGGTCTGTTCTTAACCTGAAACTGTTCTTAACCTGAAGCACCACTTTAGCTAATGGGGCCTCACGCTGCCGTTGTGCCGCCGGAGCACGATTTCTGTTCTCATCCTGAAGCAAAGTTCTTAAACCGAGGTACTATTTCTGGGTTAGCGGAGTCTGTAACCTGAAGCGTCTGTAACCTGAAGCGTATGTAACCCGAGGTACCACTGTATTAGAAAAAGTCAGCAACGTACTGATAATGTGATACACTATGCAAACCACTTGGTGTGGTTTTTTTTTATTACAGTCAAGCGGTATACATGTTTCGTTAAATACCAGTATATAAGTGTGCTGCAATAATACTCAGCAGAACTTCGTAAAAACCGAGGAAAACTATTTATGTAAAACTGAGCAAGGAACACACGCACCAAAAGAAATTAAAAAAATAGGGCTGAGAGTCCAGGAAAGCCTGCGTTATATGTTTTAAACATTATATATTTAATATGTCTGGGAACCTGCAACCAGGTGCAGACCTGATTCGCTTCAGCTGTGTGACATCCTCGGGTGCCTTCAGATTACACCCATTTAAGAGAAAGGAAAGTTGATTATGTAGCTGAAGTGTGGATCAAGTGCTTTTCAGAATGGTTTTTAAAAATATATTTATATTTAAAAATAATAAACGTTACAACACTGCCCTCTGCAGTTGGGATAGCTGAGGGAGTTTAAAAGACACAAATTAGAAGCAAAAAAACTTGTCTTGATGAATTGGAAGAGCTGCAAAAAGATTCCATTGAGCACATGGATTGATAATATGGACAGATTAGCTACATACGAACGAATTGCATGTCGAAGCAAATTAAGAATGGATGAATATGAAGAGATCTGGAATGAATATTTAAGCGATAAGACGGATAGTGGTGGGAAGTAGGGGGAGGAGAGAGAGGTGGGAAAACATTGTTAAAAAGGTGTAGTCATAGGTATTCAAATTGGAGGTCCGTTCTTAACCTGAAACTGTTCTTAACCTGAAGCACTGCTTTAGCTAATGGGGCCTCTCGCTGCTGCAGCACCGCCAGAGCTTCTCATCCTGAAGCAAAGTTCTTAACCTGAAGCACTGTTTCTGGGTTAGCGGAGTCTGTAACCTGAAGCGTATGTAACCCGAGGTACCACTGTATTTAATAAAAACTAATGAAAAAAATGAAAAAAAAACAAGATCAAAATACATAATAAAGAAAAAAAAATAAAAGCCGCTGCTGAAATGCCAGATTTGGCCCACGGTTACCTGTTGCAACTTGCAACATCCACAAAACTACTGCAGTTGTGAGGGGGAATGGTGGAAGCGGGGAAGAGGGGGGGTTGTTTCAGGTTATTTATGACGCAAGTGTTGCAGACTCACCTCCTCCAATGCAGCCCCCGTGGACGGCAACAATTACGGGCTTAGGGCACTAAAAGACAAAGGAACGGTTAGCCGTGGATGGAGATGGTTTCTCATCCAAGGGTGGGGCCAATTGCAGGATCAGCCCACTCACCTTCTCCAAGACTGTGAAGGTTTCTTGGTACTCCCGGATCTTCTGGCGGATGTTCCAAGCCTTCCGGGCTGTGTCGTCTCCTGGTATCATCAGGAATGTGCTGCCCATCTCCATCAAGTCAATACCTGCCGGGCGAGAGCATGGGAGAACCAGGACGGTCCACATTACTCCCAAACAAGTGACACCCCGTCTCAATTCTGTGCCGCTGCTTTGCTCAAAAGAAACTTCCTGGCTTCTTCAGAAAACCTGTTTGTTTATCCTGATTCGCTTGCACAAAACTTACGCAGTGGTTAGGCTGCCTAAGCTTTACTGAGCATCCTTTTGTATATGGGACAGGTTATGAGACAATAAGCACTCATCCTCTCTTGCTTACATGGTGTTTACCCATTAATCAGTCTCTTGTAATAATAAATAATAATAATAATAATAATTTATTATTTGTACCCCGTCCATCTGGCTGAGTTTCCCCAGCCACTCTGGGCAGCTTCCAATCAAGTGTTAAAAACAATACAGCATTAAATATTTAAAACTTCCCTAAACAGGGCTGCCTTCAGATGTCTTTTAAAGATAAGATAGCTACTTATTTCTTTCACATCTGAAGGGAGGGCGTTCCACAGGGCGGGCGCCACTACCAAGAAGGCCCTCTGTCTGGTTCCCTGTAACATCACTTCTCGCAATGAGGGAACCGCCAGAAGGCCCTCGGTGCTGGATCTCATTGTCCAGGCTGAATGATGGGGTGGAGACGCTCCTTCAGGTATACAGGACCGAGGCTGTTTAGGGCTTTAAAGTTCAGCACCAACACTTTGAAAGCATGTCCCATGCTTTTGAACGCATTTCGTGGCCACTTTCCAAACGGCAAAGTCTTCTTTTTTAAAAGTGGATTTGTTGCGCTAGGGTGACGGACTCCTTTAAATTCACAACGCTAAAGTTACAGTATACGCATGAACTCCTAAAATTGCGGCAGTCTGTAGGTACCCAACGTTTTGTTCCAAAGACCTCCACGTTCTGCGCTGTGCAAAACGGTTGCACAACAGACACTCGTGCATGTGCAGTTTTAATGCTCCCCATAACAGTCAGAAAAACTGTTTTTGTGGTTTTTTTAAACGTACGTCTTTCACACGCACAAGACACAACAGACTCTGCACAAACAAAAGGACACACTTTACATCTCAAGTACTTTTGCCAGGCTGGATTAGATCCTTGCACTCCTTTTGTGTGTCAGGATGGAGAGGGGTGTGTGAGTGTTTCCAGCAATTGCCCTCCAGCCCATTTTCCCCTCTGCCTCCACCGACCACTGACATGTGGCCCTGAGAATGTTACCTGGAAGGGAATGAGGCCCTCCAGAGAGAAAAGGTTCCCTGCCCCACTTTGTTGTTGTTTAGTTGTTTAGTCGTGTCCGACTCTTCGTGACCCCCTGGACCAGAGCATGCCAGGCTCTCCTGTCCTCCACTGCCTCCCGCAGTTTGGGCAAACTCATGCTGGTAGCTTCGAGAACACTGTCCAGCCATCTCGTCCTCTGTCGTTCCCTTCTCCTTGTGCCCTCCATCTTTCCCAACATCAGGGTCTTTTCCAGGGAGTCTTCTCTTCTCATGAGGTGGCCAAAATATTGGAGCCTCAGCTTCAGGATCTGTCCTTCCAGTGAGCACTCAGGGCTGATTTCCTTCAGAATGGATAGGTTTGATCTTCTTGCAGTCGATGGGACTCTCAAGAGTCTCCTCCAGCACCACAATTCAAAAGCATCAATTCTTCAGCGATCAGCCTTCTTTTTGGTCCAGCTCTCACTTCCATACATCACTACTGGGAAAACCATAGCTTTAACTATATGGACCTTTGTTGGCAAGGTGATGTCTCTGCTTTTTAAGATGCTATCTAGGTTTGTCATTGCTTTTCTCCCAAGAAGCAGGCGTCTTTTAATTTTGTGACTGCTGTCACCATCTACAGTGATCATGGAGCCCAAGAAAGTAAAATCTCTCACTGCCTCAATTTCTTCCCCTTCTATTTGCCAGGAGGTGATGGGACCAGTGGCCAGGGGTGAGAAAAATTAACTTTAAGAAGAGTTAATTTTTTCCCCAGGAGCCAGCCTCTACAGCAGCCCAGGAACTTTCTACCCTAAAGCAGGAGAGACATCTTTCTAGTCCTCAGCGTCTCTCCTCACCTACCTGAGGTGAACATTTTCCCAGCGCCAGATACCACCACCACATGGCATTCGGAGTCCTGAGCAATCTTGTTGAAGCACTCCACCATCTCTCTAGGACAAGAGGGGAGGGTGAGAGAGAGAGAGAGACAGACAAAAAAAGAGGGTGAGTTTGGGAACACCTCCTGCCACCTGGAGAACACCTGTTAGCAGTGGGAGGAAGCCATTTGACTGAAACAGGTTGACGCATGTCTTGCCTAACAAGTCTTCTAAACAATTTCATGTGGCGCCACATGGAGGCGACAGCGCATATGACTGTGTACAGGGCTTCGACTTTAGAGAAGGGAGTACAATCGCCCATTCATTTTCTGCTAGCCCTACGCTGGGGCAGCATAAGCAGCCATCAGCCACGCCACCCACTGAGTTTATTCTGTGGCTTTTTCCTCCTCTGCAATCTCCAGTGTATCTTCTGATGTTGTGAAAAGGACCAGCTTCCGGGGGGGGGGGGGGAGGGAGCATCAAGAGAATACATATCACTGTTTCCTTTATGAATAATTATTACGATTTTTCTTATAAGAAGTAAGTAAGGAGGCCAGAACCAGGATAAAAGAAGTCTTTTATTTGGTTGCTTGTATTGTTGTATGTTTTGTTTATTGTATTTCTGTACTGGGGGGGTGGGGGGTTTATGTTATGTTCTAAATAAAATTTCCAATAAAAATTAAAATTTTCAGAATACGTATCACTTGGGCACTTCCTTTGCTGGAGACAAGAGAGCTGACATTTCATCTTATCCATAAAAGAAATTCTGAGCCCCGCTCCACCAGCCCCCACTGCCCAGACAATTTGTTTCCGTGCTCCCAAGCCTACACACCCAGCCTTCAAAAACTGGCATGAATTCAGCCCGGTTGTAAAACTGAAAAGATTTTTGCTGCTGACAAATCCAAGTTCTCGTTGCTTAAAGGTAAAGGGACCCCTGACCATTAGGTCCAGTCGTGGCCGACTCTGGGGTTGTGGTGCTCATCTCACTTTATTGGCCGAGGGAGCTGGCATACAGCTTCCGGGTCATGTGGCCAGCAGGACTAAGCCGCTTCTGGCAAACCAGAGCAGCGCACAGATACGCCGTTTACCTTCCCGCCAGAGCGGTACCTACTTATCTACTTGCACTTTGACATGCTTTTGAACTGCTAGGTTGGCAGGAGCAGGGACCGAGCAACGGGAGCTCACCCCGTTGCAGGGATTCGAACCGCCGACCTTCTGATTGGCAAGTCCTAGGCTCTGTGGTTTAACCCACAGCACCACCCGTGTCTCATTGCTTAGATTGCTCTAAAGCTGTGTTGGGGATGAGGATGGGGAAGAAACAAAGAAACAAAACAAAACACTTGCTGATGAAAATGATCCAAGGTCACATGCCTTAGTTTCTTATTCAATGGCTGAATGAATGCGCCTTGCTGTGTTAGGCTGCAAGTACTGGGCCAATGAGAAGCTGCAATGTTGCTGGGTCTTCTGCCCTTATCAAGCCTCTTAAAAAGCAGGTAGCTGGCGTCTTATCTACCATCTTCAAAACGCTCAGATGGTTGCATACTGAAAACAGATGCCCCCTCCTGCGATCTTTTCCATTACGTCCCTGTTACCTCCAGAAAGCAGCATTCATGGCGTTCCTCTTCTCCGGCCGGTTGAGCTCCACGTGCAAAACCTTGTCTTTCACCCGCTCCAGCTTCAGGGTTTCATAGGTGTCCAATGCTTTGGGCTTCTCTGGCGGTTGCGACGACATCGTCCTTAAACTGAGGCAGGGAGCAGGACGGGTCAGCAGGTCTGGGGGCAAAAACGCACTGTTAATGGGGAAACCAAGAAATATCAACAACCTCAGATATGCAGATGACACAACCTTGATGGCAGAAAGTGAGGAGGAATTAAAGAACCTTTTAATGAGGGTGAAAGAGGAGAGCGCAAAATATGGTCTGAAGCTCAACATCGGGGAAAAAACGAAGATCATGGCCACTGGTCCCATCACCTCCTGGCAAATAGAAGGGGAAGAAATGGAGGCAGTGAGAGATTTTGCTTTCTTGGGCTCCATGAACACTGCAGATTGTGACTGCAGCCACGAAATTAAAAGGCGCCTGCTTCTTGGGAGAAAAGCAATGATAAACCTAGACAGCATCTTAAAAAGCAGAGACATCACCTTGCCGACAAAGGTCCGTATGGTTAAAGCTATGGTTTTCCCAGTAGTGATGTATGGAAGTGAGAGCTGGACCCTAAAGAAGGCTGATCGCCGAAGAATGGATGCTTTTGAATTCTGGTGCTGGAGGAGACTCTTGAGAGTCCCATGGACTGCAAGAAGATCAAACCTCTCCATTCTGAAGGAAATCAGCCCTGAGTGCTCCCGGGAAGGACAGATCCTGAAGCTGAGGCTCCAATACTTTGGCCACCTCATGAGAAGAGAAGACTCCCTGGAAAAAACCCTATGCTGGGAAAGATGGAGGGCACAAGGAGAAGGGGACGACAGAGGACGAGATGGTTGGACAGTGTTCTCGAAGCTGCTAACATGAGTTTGACCAAACTGCGGGAGGCAGTGGAAGACAGGAGTGCCTGGCGTGCTTTGGTCCAGGGGGTCACGAAGAGTCGGACACGACTAAATGACTAAACAACAACAAATGGGGAAACCCCTCTGCGGACTCAGAAGGGGGTCAAATAAAATGAAGGGGATTGAGCAAGAAGGAGAGAGAAAACAATGTAGGCGCCACCTTGAGCTAGTTGAAGGAAAAGGCTGGATAGAAATACAATGCAATAAAGCAGCTTAGGGTTCAAAGTGCCTGGAAAGGGGTGACTCAAATAAAACTCATTTTTCTTTCTTTTTTTTAAGCCCCCAATGCACCCACCAAAAAAAAGAGAGAGAAGCCCCCTAGCAAAGTGTCCTCACAATCCTTCCTGGGTTCAGGAAGCCGTTTAAAAACAGGAGACCTTATTTACTGTCGAGTCACCTTTGCCCTACTTCGGAGAGCGGAAGGGCGACACGAAAGGCAAAGACGGGGGGGAAAGGTGAGGGGTAATAAATAAGTAAATAAACGAATGAATAAATAAATAAAAACAACAACAGAGTTTTGGGGTTCAGTGCCACCCGTTGTGCCGACGACACCATCTGCTCCATTTCTCTTTTCTGTTTAAATCCAAGGAAGCAGCGGTCATTTCTTATTGGTATATATCCTTATACCCTTGAACAGATTACATATACGCAGGTTATTATTATTATTATTATTATTATTATTATTATTATTATTATTACTATTATTATTAATTAATTTATACCCCGCCCATCTGGCTGGGTCTCCCCAGCCACTCTGGGTGGCTTCCAACAAAGTATTAAAATACAGTGGTCTGTTAAACATTAAAAGCTTCCCTAAAGGTAGTTTTTGAATCCTATTAGTGCCTAACCCCCCCCCAAAAAAATATTGTTTTCCAAACATACACATGCACACACCAAATCCCCCTATGTTTTAAGGCGGTTCTTGTTTTTAACCCGCAGGCTGGCTGCTTTGAGCCCCTGCAATAAAATAAAATAAAATAGAAATGATATAAAAATAAATATAAAATTAAATAAATATAAATAAATAAAATAAAAATAATAGGGTGAAGACCCGCCTTCCCTCCACATGGAGAGCAAAAAGAGGAGAGAAATAAGGCAGGTGAGAAGGAAAACCACCCCCTCCAAGGAAGTGGGGAGCCCCTCACTCACGCCTGGGCAGGAGACCCCTCAGAACGGCTCCCGCAGACACCGCCATGTCTTCCTCCGACTGACGGGAGGGCGAAGGTGGGCGGGGAGGCTGGAGGCCGCACCACAGAGTCGGAAGGCTAGAAGGTCCCCTCATCTAGCTCCGCCTCCGCTCCAGCCAGCCAATCGTCGCCGCCGCCGCCGCTCCCACTTCTTCTCTCTCTCTCTCTCTGCTCCGCAAAGAATATTGCAAGCGTAAGGGGCGGGGCCTATTCGCTCAATATCCAATCGGTTCGTCCCTTCTTGCTGCGCCGGAAGGAGCACGTGGGAAAGGGCAAACTGGAAGCGCCCTTTGAAGTTTGCCTTGCCATAGAATCGAAGGCCCATCTTGGAAGTCAAGTAGCACAGAAAAACTAAGTTTTAATTTATATATTTTTTTTTAACTGTTGCTATATCTGTTTTGTCCCTGTTATACCTAATTGCAAATTCAAATGTGTTTTATGACTTCCTTGGTATTGTATGTGGGCTGGAACTGGTCTGTGACCAAAATAATATTCAATATTCAATTCAACACAGAAGAGGGAGTTCAGCAGTTGATCTCCGGAGATTATCTAGTCCAGGCACGTCCAACAGGTAGATCAGGCATAGGCAAACTTGGCTCTCCAGTTGTTTTGGGACTACAACTCCCATCATGCCTAGCTAACCAGGACCAGTGGTCTGGGATGATGGGAGTTGTAGTCCCAAAACATCTGGAGGGCAGTGTTTGACTATTCCTGATGTATATCGTGATCTACCGGTAGATCACTGGACGTCTGTAGTAGATCACTGGCTCTCCCCAAAGCTCAACCATTTTGGCCCTTTGCCCCCCCCCAAGAAAAGCTCAACAAGTTTGACCTGAACCCCCCAAAAACGTGCCTTCCTCCTCCCTCTCAACAACGTAGACCTGAACCACCCAAAATGGGGTAGATCACTGCTAGTTTTTAACTGTGAGTATATGGCAGGCTCTTGGGAGTTGGCCACCAGATCTAGTCCATTCCTCTGCAATGGAGGAATCTCTCGCTCAACATCCCTGCTACAAGTCTCTGCAAGGGAGGTTGGGGGAAAGCTTTGGGGGGGGGGTGTTAAATTTATGCCAATTATGACTAAACTCAAGGCTGGATAGACATTGGTTTTTCACCGTTACAAAAATTGAAGCGTTGCTTCTGTTAAAATATTATGGTAGGGAAGATCAGGAACTACAGTCACACCACTACATTACCTGTTTTTCCAACGTTGGAGCAAGTATGAAAACTTAACTGGTACACAAACCAGTTGCAGGCAGGTGGAGGTCACCTCTTAGCATCCATGGCAGTTTTTGGCGGTTCGTTCATGACTGGAAGCCACTGAATTTTTAAAGCAGGCACTGCATATTTAGGCTGCAATGCTGTTAAATGCACTCTCTCATAAGAGAAATTCACTTCCAAGTAAATAAGGTTGGCCCTCGACTCCAGAACAGTTGAGCCCTCTGGGAGAGCACCATATGGAGTCAAGCAGATCACACACATTACCATTGCACTTTTTATTCCTGTAGTCTTTGCTTACGACATCAAATTCTCAGAATCAGAATATACAAAAAGAAATGGAAGATTCTGAGTCCACATTTGAATTAGTATGTCCTGTGGAACTCCCTACCGGTAAAAGATTGAAGGGAGAAGAGTGTTTTTTGTCAGACTTAATTTTGAAAACTTACATGTTTAGACAAATAGTATTTCGTACTTGTTTACCCGTATTTTATTTGTTAATCCAAGCAGTGTTTATGATTTGTATGTTTCTGTCGATTTTATTTTTAAATGCTGCATTCCACATTGCTATATTTTTCATGAAAGTGCAGATTATAAATCCAGAAAGTTATTCTAGTTAGTGTTTTTGATTTCTAAGCAGTCAGTCCTGACAGTTCCATTATGCCTCCTTCCATGAAATCAAAGGTTAAGGGGACAAAACCACACACCAAGGCCCCACACCAATACTAACCGTGTACATCCCTCCTCTGTACTTGAAAAATCCCTGACAAAGTTCAAGCAAACTTTTTCAAGAGCCCCACTACACCACCAATATAGACAACCACCAGAGGTATTTTCCAAACAGCTTTATTAAGGTGTGCCAAGTTGCACAGGCAGCACATTGTAAGACTGGGGTGGGGGGAACAAGTCACATGTACAATAGTTTTAAAATGTCGCCCGAACTCCACAGGGCTTCTTCTTCTTCCCAGCTGACATAGCTGCAGGCAGCCTCTACTTAAGCTTTTTCTTTCTTTTTTTAAAAAAAGGAATGCAGGGCACTTTGAAAAAACCCACACACACAAAAAGAGTAACGGAGGAAGTCTTCCTTGGCAGGAGCCAAACGAAATTTACGAGGCATGCTGAGCAGTCGAGAAGCACAGTTTCAGTGTGTACGGATACGGCCCATCTAGGCAGAAGAGGAGACATGCATCAGGGTCCTCTGAGATTTATTTGTTTTTGTGGCAACACAAGGGATGTATGTATTATGTGGGATGAACCAGTGAAAAGAGGGTTTTCATAAGTTTCCAGATTTGTTGTCTCCACACACTCCAACCTACTTAGAGTATGTGTCATGCCCATGGGTGCATATGCAGAGTCTAGGCCCCCACAAGCCAACCCCCACAGCCAACTTCTATTGTAGCCACTGGAAGCCTTTTTAAAAAACAACATCTAATTGCAATATGGGAAAATTCCCCCACTTTCAACTAAGCTTGGAAAAAACTCCTTCACTGGCTACAGAAGAAAACATTTTTTAGGGGTAACTACAATGGAGACAGGGACACGGGTGGCGCTGTGGGTTAAACTACAGAGCCTAGGACTTGCCGATCAGAAGGTCGGCGGTTCAAATTCCCCGCGACAGGGTGAGTTCCCGTTGCTCGGTCCCAGCTCCTGCCAACCTAGCAGTTCAAAAGCACGTCAAAGTGCAAGTAGATAAATAGGTACCGCTCTGGCGGGAAGGTAAACGGCGTTTCCGTGCGCTGCTCTGGTTCGCCAGAAGCGGCTTAGTCATGCTGGCCAAATGACCCAGAAGCTGTACGCCAATAAAGCGAGATGAGCGCCGCAACCCCAGAGTCAGCCACAACTGGACCTAATGGTCAGGGCTCCCTTTACCTTTACCATACAATGGATATGGGGCAATTTCCAGGCGGTGGGTGTCACTGCTGGGATGCCCCATGACAGTTCCTCCAGTCTGCGAGTGTGCTCATGGGACAAGTTTTTAAAGTTTGGCGATCTCTGACTTGGACCAATCTGATGGGACCTGCTTGCCTACTTACGTTGGCAAAAGCAATGGTATCAAGAGTATTGAAAGGGGGGGTCAGAAAAATGAGCCCATTACAATACAGGCTGAACCTCAAAGTTTAGGCCCAGTTGGCAGTGAGCCCATGCAGGAACCTGCCCTGCCCTTTTCAACATAGTTTATGTTCGTGGTAGTGGCAGCAGCAGCCCAACAGCAGAGCTTCTAGTAGGCCCTAGATCAGGTGTGCAGAAACTGTGGCCCTTCAAACATCACAGTAACTCCCATCAGCCCCAGCCAGTGTGGCCAATGGTAAAGGATGAAGTTGCAGGCCAGCAACATGGGGGGAGCATATAGATGATGCTGCCTTAACAATTCCAAAAGTGTCAGAAACCTATTGGCACCTACTCCACTTCCCACTTCCTGCCAGCAGGAAGTTTTAGGAAAAAAGCAGCTCACCCATTACCCATTGAGGAAACTGTTCTACATAAAATGAGACCAGAAAAAAATGAGTGGGGGGGGGGGAAGGCCTCCAGCCCACAACATGCACACCCCACAGAGCTTACTTGGGTTTTTCATCTGGTAATGGTTGAGGAATGCCAGAGTCTCCAGGGCATCACCCTTGGTTTCCCATTCCAGCAAGCCAGAGGAGCTCCTTTCACCTATGAAGATGTTAACAGTGAAGACATAGTTGGGCCACCATGGAGAATGTGCACAGGACTGGCTGGCTGGCTAAGAAAGGGGAACAATGCTGTTTCCCCACCCATACACCATTTAAATCTTCAAGGCTCTTCCCTGGCCCAAGTGAAAGCATGTTGCAGCCAGCCTTAGTTTTGCTGCCTCAACAAACACTGTTCTGAACACCAGTATAAGGTAAAATAGACAAGCTGATGTGGAGCCCGGTGTTTTAACTAGCCAGCTGAGTTGCACCCTCCAGCCCCTATTCCTGCTTGCTGAGTAGCAGCATTTCGAGGCTTGATAACTGCAGCATGTACTTACTTTTCCCCGAAAACACCTTGACTGAAGCTGGTCTCTTCACCCCCAGTTCATCACAGATCTGACAGGATAAAAATACAAGGCAAGTGTTAAGTTATGAAACTGATGGCAGAGTTTTTTATAACATGCATGTTAAGTCATGTTCCGTTTCCAAATCCCAGAGAAGAAAAATGCTTTTACACCATGAACAGTTACTTATCTACAATGCAAGGTGCTGGGGACATGACAAATAACTTGTAGTCCTATTTTCACAGAATGTTTTAGCACTGCCACATCGTCCCTTCCTTCCCACACCTATGATGTGGCAATCCGCCTAGGGAGCCAAATACCAGGCGAGGCCTGTGATCCATCTGGGCAGCAGGCCTTGGCACACCTCGAGACTCTCCCTTGGCCAGACCAACTGCCGAACTCCCCTTTCTATGTTACCTGACTCCAAGATGGGCCTGAGGCATTACCTCGTAGAAGTTATCTTCTGTCACCTCCAGAGGAGCATTGAAGAAATGAAGCACGTTACTGGGGTGCTGGATCCTGTTCTTGGCTGCTTGCTCTGGGGTTGAAAACCTGTTGTTCCGAGAGCCACTGAAATCCTTGTAGCTGCATGAACCGTCTTCAAGGCCGTAAGACTGGCCCGGCATGATGGCCTGTTGCTTGGAAACACTGTCGGAAGGAAACGCACAGCTTAAGAGCGGGCAAACATTAAGGGCAAGGAGCAGCCTTCAAGGGCAGAGAACGAAGCAGAATGAGCCCTGAGGAGAGAGAATTTGATGAAAATGATGTATAGATGGTATATTACACCAGTGAAATTAGCTAAAATGTATAAGACAAATAATAAATGTTGGAAATGTAAAGAAAAAGGAACATTTTATCACATGTGGTGGGAATGTAAGAAAGAAAAGAACTTCTGCGAAATGATATATAATGAGATGAAAAAGATGTTGAAATATACATTCTTAAAAAAACCAGAAGCATTTTTACTTGGTATTATAGGCCAAGACATTAATAGACAAGATGCCAAACTGTTCTTATATGCAGCAACAGTGGCAAGAGTATTGTTAGCCCAGAAATGGAAACAAGAAGAAATTCCGACAAAAGAAGAATGGCAGACGAAATTAATGGACTATGCAGAATTGGATAAAATGACAGGAAGGATTCGAAACCTGCGGGACCAGAGATTTACAGAAGATTGGAAGAAGTATATGAATTATTTGAAGAGCAACTGTAATCAACAAATTACGCTAGTAGGACTACAAGAAGTTTTGTAAGGAGAAATATACAAAGTGTTACAAAGTAGAAAAAGATAAGAGATATTGGTTATGAGTTTGACATGTAATAGGGAAAATAAGAAATGCATACTAGGAGATTAGATTAGAAAATTTTCAGACAGGACTGATGGAAGTCAAAAAGACTGATGGAAGATGTAAAAGTATGTTTAATTACGGTTGAAAATGATGTGTGTGTGTGTGTGTGTGTGTGTGTGTGCGAGAGAGAGAGAGAGAGAGAGAGAGAGAGAGAGAGAGAGAATGAGCCCTGATTAAAATTAGGGGTAGCAGCACTCACCATACATTCAGCTTTTGATCAAACATGAAGTTGTTGTTCAGGTGAGTGATTGCTCGGTCCACCGCATAACCGTCAGCCATCTCCACCATGGCAGCTCCAGGCTTGCTCTTCATGAACTTCACCTAACAAAACACATACCTTTGCTGAAACACAATCAACGGTTGGAGACAAAACCCCCCAAGGTACAGCCACAAACCTGCACTCATTTTAGGAGGCATTTACTGTGTGGACACTGGGCACAAGAGTGTATCAGTATTAACTTTCCTCAGTTGCCTGTAGATTCCTTAGCCAATCCCGCCACCATCTTTCATTTGGCCACTGGTTTGCAGGAGGCACATTTTTGAATTGAATTGCAAGTACGAGCTTCCCTTACTCAGCAACCACTTGCCTTTTTAAAACTCAGCCCTGTTTTCCAGGTGCATTACGAACGAGGTTCGATACTCTTGGCATTCTGGGTACTCTGGTTCAACTTTCAATGACTGAGAACCTATGAAAATTGTCTTCTCAAAAGAGTAAATTCCCAGTATCAGAAAGCCCCCGGAAAGAATCCTACTGCCGTCAAATTTCACACTCATCAGTTTCAGGGGTTGACATTATCAAGTATCTGCTTCAACCAACACCTCCAGGTGTCCCTTCTCTTCCTTTTTCCTGTTGCTGCCTGTTCATCTGACCTCAACAGAGAGCAGTGAGAGGAACAAGGAACAAGAACAGCAGCAGCAATCTTTGCTCGCTTTGCCCTGCTCATCACCCTGGGTGTGTTGGTGGAATGGCCCTAGAAAGATGGGGCACACAAGTGGGCTGTATGAACAGAGAGAGGAAGAGGAGATGGGGCTACTGAAAAGAGGTGGCCACCCTCTTATTGACTTAAGAGCCTGAAGACGAGACATGGAAGTAATCTCAACGCCGTATACAACTGCTATCATGACAAAGAGAGCTGAGAGTGTCTCTTTCCAGTGGCCTCAAGTTGTTTGCACAGGTCTGCATCCAAATCAAGGGGGAAGAGTAATCTGCTGCTGCCTAACCTCTACTGCTGAAAGATAATCTAGGCCCATCCATCATCACGATGGCAAGCAGAACTGCACTGTCGTTTTGCCAGCAAGCTCAACATGTGTTCTCCGACTGAGCTTCTCAAATTTGGCTAAAAGGAGCAAGACAGAGCAGGCTCTGGGAGAAGGAGACAGTCAGCTTAATTACCTTCTCCACGTTTCCGTACAGGCAGAAGACGTTGAACACTCTGTCACAGTTCATCTTGGACTGATCCAAGCCATACACCATCAGGACTGCGCTGTCAGCATGGGGGCCATACTCTGGGGGTGGGGGTGGAGGAGGGGGGTGTCCATACTGAGGCCCGTAGCGGCTCGGCCCCCTATGGCGGCCCCCGACAGGTGGGCCCATCCGCCTCCCTTCATAATGAGGCGGTGGAGGGCCATAGCCTTCATCGTGATAGTGCCCGTGGTAGCCACCGTGAGGTCCTCCTGGGGAGGGAACAAACATCGAGAGCTCAAGGCGAGGCTAGAGATTTGGGGTTTGTTCCCCCGGATGCTGATGCTGTGTGCCGACTTCTTACCATATTCGGCAGGATGGTCCCCAAGGAGAGGAGGCTGCCTCTGACGCTTGTTGGGGTTCCCACCTGGCTCACCTGTCCAAAAAGAGGAGGCCATTAGGAAAAGGCAGCAAAAGCTCGGCACTTGTATCTCTGGGGCACGTGTTGGATGCTAGAAAGTCACAAGTCCACCCCCATGGGTCTCCTCAAGTTAAATATTTCCAACACCTTGAGAATAAGATCTGCCTCCAGCCACTGGAAGACAGAAGGTGGCGAAAGGTCTACTCATTTTCAAGGGTCCAAAGTGCACCTAACTCTTCTCCTGAGGCAGACAAATAGCTCCACCCCACCCCCCAAACACAAACTTTGAGCTAGGGAGCAGGGGCAGCAGCTCTGGAAGGGGACATTTTGCTTTCTCTTGAAACGCTACAAATCCAGCCATTTTTTCTAGGCTGATATATGCCTTTTAAGCAGAGCACTGCCACTTGTCTGACCTACTCCGAGGTCGTGGTCGGCACAGGTTTGCATTTGGATCCAGTGTTCTCCTCGAAACAGCTGCCTTTTGGCCTAAGTGAAGTTCAATTTCTGCACCTGGTGGTGTCTGAGAGCATGCCAAAGCTTATCAACATGGAAACGAGTTACAAAGATAGGTGACCTCCGCTGAGGGGAGGAGGGAGGAAGAGGAGAAGGGAGTCAAAAGACTTGACAGTTCTACTCAGGGCAACAAGAATAATAATATAAAAAACTAACATCCCCACCCAACCCTACCAAAGGTAAAGGGACTAAGCAAGAGACTGAGGAGAGTACGCCAAAAGCAAAGCAAAAAAAAAAACAGCAGTCAAGTTAAAACACGTGATTGTATACAAGGCAGAAGAATTTAAGCAATCCATACAATATCACTGTTGCTCTAACAAAACAAAAAAGGGGTGTTTTGCAGTTTATTTCGATAGTCATTACAAAGATTGAAAAGGGCTACTTACAGCAGTAGTACACAGTACAATGTCCATTGTCACATACATATTCTGCATTTCTCTTACCATTGGACGCTTCAACAGTGTAAGCACAGTTCTGAAAGATGGCGTCCCATCAAACATACACTGCGACCCTGCGTTACATGGTTTCAGAGTCAAATACAAGTCAACAGGCACCAAACTGATACAATTTCAAGTAAAAAAAGTTTTTTTTAAAGTAAAAATAGGGCTCACAGAGATGTTTTTGTTTGTCTTCAGATGGTATCAAGGAAAAAAAGGACATAACAAAGGTGTAATAATGAGTGTCCCTTCCGTGTTGCATCTCCTGATGTTTTTGTCATGTGCTGTTAACAGGTTTGGTGCTTCTGGCTCTGTGTAGGTCTCCCGTGTGCATGTCTCTCCTCTGATAATGGAATGTGCCTTGGATCCCAAGTGCCCCCTGGAGCAGAAAGCACCCCCAAGTCTCTAGGGAGCTGGGGGCTCTGGGTACTTGGTGTTTTTTTGTCTGTCTCCGCTCGGCGCTGATAAATGTTGGCAGCCGTGGACTGCGAGAAAAGGAGTGATAAACTGCCCTCCCAAACCAAACCGTGTTGATATGGAGAGCGTCCTATGTCTTGGAGGGTCTCTGGGATCTACTCCGTTCTCCGGTAAGAGCGCTGGTGCATTTGTCTGTGACCCATCTGGTCTGTGTTTTCCTAGTTTCTGTGTAACATTCTTGGGTTCAAGGTTTGGTTTGTTTGTTTTGGATTTGTAAGAATGTCGTGGCCTGGTGCGTCTTTCTCTCTCTCATTCTCTCTCTGTCTCACTCTGTGCTTGTAGATGTTTCTTGGATCACGGTGTGGTGTTCTTGATGTAAAAGAATTGGAACTCAAATCTGCTGCTTTTCAGGTACTTTGTTAAGATGCTGCGTGTTTTCTCCAGGCAGAGCTAGTGGAAGGTTGGCTTTTTTTTCCTACACTGTGTGGTGTTAAAGCATGTATAGCAGAAGGCAGATCACAGGCAATTCAGGACTTCGGCTGCAGTAGCATACGGTTCCCCCAGGGTCATGTGTGAACGCACTGTTCAGAGCTGGGGAAAGGCCAGGTTAGTGTACCTCCTCTTTGCCCAGCCTAAAGACAGGAGAGCCAGGAGGCAGCTAACTGAATTGCACAGCCCTGCCAACTAGCCACTGCCAATCTGTACAATCTTCTAGTTATGTACCTTGGAGGAGAAAGTGAGTCATGTTCATGTCAAGTCATGTAATGCCATTGCTTGCTTTGCTATGGGGTGGGGCCCAAAATGACCTTGGCCAGCCCCCTTGATCAACAGCTTCCTCCAGCCCGTCCCCCCCCCCCACAACTGCTTCCCTGCAGCACTCGGTGATCTCTACATCCATGGAAGAAGGCAGTGCAACGCCGAAGTATTAAGGGTCCAAGACCACACAAACCCCATCTTTAAGCCAATTTAATGCCTCTTGTGTGAATTACACTGCTTGTGGTGTAACACACAAAAAGACAGCATCACCCTTGCACACAAGTCCCTAAAATAAGGTGGGTCAGATAAGACTTGCCACTCCCCTCCGGTTCAGAAACCAAGACACTGCTCTTCAGCCGATTGTGGGCTGATCTGGAGCATGTTAACGTTCTAACTTGTTCATCCTCCTTAATTTCACTTTCAAGGAAATGGCGCTTGAGACCACCAGCTGAAAGGCGACATTACTCGCCCCTAAAAATATCTGTGAGCTTAATGCACAGCTTTGCCTTCGGCCTGAGCAAAGCCCCCTTCCTTCACCATCTCTGTGCTATGTGCACAGCAAGGTGTCACCTGAGACTTCTCAGTGGGAAGGAGCCCACACCCAACCCACTGAATGGCAGGTGTGCTATGCAACCACCACCAGCTGGGTCAGGGTTGGGGCAATAGGCCATTTTGACGCTCTTGCTTTCAACAATGCACCTTGTTTTTCAAGCAGATGAGAACAGCCATTCCCTGAAGTGATACCTCCAGGATCAAGTCCATTTGGCGTTGCCTTTTGCAAAATAGTATTAGCGATGCCCGTTCTTCACCCTGGTTAGCTGTACCTTACACAGGCTCCACACGTGCCCTGAAGTTCAACTTCAGGAACCACCTCCTTTTAACTGTGCCACCATATTCCCAATGCTGTGTTCCAGTTCTCGAATCTTGCCACAAGTAGATTGGAGACTATCCTAGGCAAGGGAAGGGAAGGAAGGTGGAGCCAGAGAAACTGGCACTGTGACTGAAGCCTGGTCACATGGCCCTGCCTATACTGGGTGGAGGAAGTGAATTCATTGTTGTCCCAGAGATCTTAAACACGCCAGTGAGAATGCACATTTCCCTTCAAAACTACTTGTCACTATTTACAACTGCTTATCTTAAATGTCTTATTAGGCCTCCTTAATAAAAGCTCTGGTGGCCTGATAATGCCTTACAAAAAACATCAGAAGTCAAAGCACAGCTGCACTAGCTCAAGACTTCCAAAATCAGCCACAATGCTGGACAGCAGGCAAATGGCATTACATCACACAAATCAGATCTATGAAGTGTGCTACTCAACGGGAAAGGCAAGGGTTCATGTGTGGCTGCAAAGCAGTCTATCAAGGTTACCTTGTCCACTGAGGTTAGGGTTGGTGTAGTCCCATGTGTCTTGGTCGTTCTTGAACACATTCAGGCGGGTTGGCTAAAAAACAAACACACACAGCCATACAAAAGTAATGCAAGATGTCCAAATTATGTGGCCAACCCTTAGCTATGCCTCTTCCAAAAGCTTGATTGCACTGATGGTTGAGTGCAAGACAGTGCAGACCAACTAGGCCAGACCAGCAATTCATCCAGCTCAGTCTAAGAGCCATCAACAAGATACAGTGACCATTACTGACCCAACTTTAGCCCATTAGTAACTTTTTAGCAACATGTTCCACAGACTAGTCGGCATGTGAAGACTTTGTGCCCTTTCCACTTATGTGATTCCCCTTATGGCCAGCAGTAACATAATGTAGCTAATGCCATGTTGGATGAGAAAGCAAGACTCAACACAAATCAGAGCACAAACCAGTATGTTTTAGGAGTGGTTTTTTTGAGGGAGCGGCATTAGAAAGGGAGGCTTTAGGGCTGGAAAAAACATATTGTAGAATAGTGTGACTACCCACAAGCCCTGGAACAGGGAGTGACATACCTGAACTAAGGGACAGAATACTTATACACATTTTTGATGGCAAGGGTCATCTCCCTTTCTACAGGACCCTTTCAATTCACCAAGGATCACACAGAAGATCCTTCAGCGGGCACAAAGAACCCTATCAAATTCTTCAAAGCGACACTCACCTTTGCGTATTCAATCTTCAGAGTACAGCATCCAGAATAAATGTCAGCCCCATTCAGAGAAGCTTTTGCTCTCTGAGCGCTCTGCACAGAGTCAAATGTTTGTAGTGTTAAGGAAGCCTTGGAGAAATTGGGGCAGCCTTTTGGCCATTGGAAAAACTTAATGCTTCAACTTTGAAGTCCTTATTGTTGGACCCTTTCAGAAGTACATCAGTGTCTGAGAATTGCCTTCCCTTCCACTTTCACCTCGTATGTCCAACTTGAGATCACATGCATTCAGAACTAAACCCACCCCACTGAAACTGCAATTGCCTCTTGCCTTTTATTGTAGAGACTGCTCCTTCAGGTTAGTGGTGGAGATACCTGTGGTGTGGAAGCATAGTGCTCAGGTAATCAGGTGAGGGCCACGTGAACAAGCCTGACACAGTGTTCTGCCAATTCCCAGATGGCTCCAGGCCTTGACCAAAGCCAGAGGCTCAAACAGGACTTGAGGATTTGTAAACCTATGCTCTCACAGTAGAGCAGACTATCAAGGGCAGGGGTTGGCAAGGTTTACCTCGCCTGGGCTGGTTCACTCCAGCGGAGATCCCTCCATGGGCCGGATTACGCACGCATGTGAGCGCCCACGATTTCCGGTATCTGCATCTGGTGCAGACATGATTTCCAGCATCTGCGTAGATGCGATTTCCGATTTCCAGTGCTGCGGAAGCGAGCCCCCCCCCCCACCGTTCTGTGCAACGCGCAGGGACTCACCAAGTAGGCGGCTTGTGGGCCAGTTAAACAACCCCCATGGGCCGCTTGTGACCCATGGGCCTTAGGTTGCCTACCCCTGATCAAGGGAGTCCACAAAACAGAAGTACAGTGGTACCTCTGTTTTCGAACATAATCCGTTCCAGAAGTCTGTTCAAGTTCCGAAAGGTCAGAAAACCGAAAGCGGAAGTCTCAAAACGCAAGCCTCAATACGGAAAACTCAAAACTGTAGCCGTGTTTCCTGTTCGACTTCTGAGGTGCATTCGAAAACCAAGGTACTTACTTCTGGGTTTTCGGCGTTTTGAGTTCCAAAACGTACGACTATGGAGGCGTTCGAAAACCAAGGTACCACTGTAACTGTCTTCTGAGGAGCTGAGACCACTCACTGAAACTCAAATGAAGACAGAACAGTAATAATCTTTCTTCAGGCTAGTGGCACAGCAAATGTTATTGTCAAAAAGCCTGAGACAACAGATAAAAGCAATTTGTTTGCCCAAGCTGCAAGGCACTTATTTTGAACTATTCCAAGGAAAAACATGGTTCCATTACTACAGGCTTCCTAGACACCAGGGGGGAAAAGGATATTCCACCATAGCCTGGACACCATTCTTTCGGAAGATAACAATCCGCTGCACTGGGCCACATGGGTTGCAGATCGTGTACAGCACATCCTGTAAGATAAAAAACAATCACATATTTTTAAAACTGGGAACATGTGGCCCTTAAGATGTTGTTGGCCTACAACCCTCCTAATCCCTGATCATTGGCCACTAGTAGATCTGACTACTAGTCACAAGACCACAGGCAACAGAGAAAAGGCAACAGAGCATCTTCAAAAACAATGGAACACACTGCTGCCATCCACCCTAGGATCCAGGCAAGCTATTTTGTGGACCTGGATGGACTTGCAAGGACAGCAATTATCCTGGCAGCTATAATTTATTCATCTGCTCCGTGTATGAAATGAACCCTGGGGCCCCCAACAAAGACATGGACCAATTACGTTCAAGTGTTTCTGGCTGAGTACACGCAGCATCACTACGCACCGTTGTGATGGAGTAGATGGGGTTCAGGATGGTGAAGAGAAGAACATTGTTGACTCCCCTAGAATCATCCGAGTCGCCGGGGCGTGAAATCTTCTGGCTGGTGGAGTAGTTGACAAAGGCTGGGTGCCCAGCGATGTAGATCTGGTTGTCAGCTGCGTAGTTCACCGCGTTGCAGGCTCCCAAGATATCCTCAAACTCCACCAGAGCCTGCCTCTTTTTGGGCATCACCACCACATAGCTTGGGGAAAGAAAAAGAACCAGACTGCTTACACTGCCGAAGTAGTCAACACTACACAAATGTCCAACCATCCTCCATTCCATCACGTCAGATGCCCAATTTGCCCATTCCTAACCTTATGGGGCCAAATTCCTGCAGGGCCTCTACAAGGTCAGCTTCCACAACACCATCGATCAGGCCCCTGATGTGGACAACAGGGGAAGCAGCTGGTTTGTGGGGATCATCATAGTTCTCCTGCCAGGGACGAAAGAAGAGAAAAACTTTGTTCTCTACTGCAAACCATTCTAGCTGCAAATGAAGAATAGCCTATTTACACGAAGGTTAGTTCTCTCTAGGAATTGCCCCACAAGCAAAAAGACATGGAGCCTCCTCAGTGGAGTAATCAAACATTAAGGAAAAACTTTCTGTATTAACTTGACTCTCCAAAGCCTCCTTTGCTACACTCAGGCTTTTTATTTTATATACTTCACAATTAAGAGCAGGCTCCATCCTGATACTACACATTTCTAGATCGAAATATAGGCTTCATCTCCAACACCACAAATTCACTGTATTTCTGTAAGAAAAGTAACTACCCCTCCCAATGGCAAGTAAACTTGAAAAAACAACCGTGACTCTTTATTTTTTTTTAAACAAAACCAGTCTGAGCAAAGATAACAAAGCTGGCCTTGGGCAGCTGGAGAAGTTACTGCCAAGAACAGTAGAAGACAGTTCAAGTTATTTCCCCCAGAGAAATTAAGACTCATGCCTTCATCCGAGACTCGTTTTTTTTTGGGGGGGGGTAGACTACTTTGCAACTAATGGTTACAAAATTCTCCCTATTCTCAATCTGGGCACACTGTGAAAAGCACCCTCTATTCAAGTCATCATTATTTCCTCTCACCTCTCACAAGCCAATCAAACTCCTTCCTAAGATACCCATGTTGGTAGTAGCAGACAGCGAACTCTACTAGTTGAGGATCTCTGGATTTGTCTTAGTTTGGCAGCCTGATCCCAAGCACTTTTTCTGTCCCCATCCCAATTTTGGTGGCAGAGGCAAAAGGAGAGACAGTGCTGAGGTGGATGAGCCCAACACCCTGACGGCAGCATCACTTGATGAGTGGAGAAGGGGAAATAATCATCCCCCTTGGCTAATCTGCACAGATCAGCTGAGGAGGAGGCTGTGTACCTTTGTGTGTTTACCTGTATGTGCTAGCCGAGTATAGAAGAAGAGGAGGAGTTTGGATTTGATATCCCGCTTTATCACTACCCGAAGGAGTCTCAAAGCGGCTAACATTCTCCTTTCCCTTCCTCCCCCACAACAAACACTCTGTGAGGTGAGTGGGGCTGAGAGACTTCAGAGAAGTGTGACTAGCCCAGGGGTCTGCAACCTTTAAGGCAAAAAGAGCCACTTGGACCCGTTTCCGAAGGGAAAAAAAAACTGGGAGCCGCAAAACTCGTCATTATAAAAATAACTTTTTTGTCACTTTTTTATTATTTCTTTGTTTGACCCCTCAGAATTACTCCTCCTCATAGAAATAAACGTTAAATTAACAAGTTACCTTTTTGTGTGTGTGTGTTCTTCACTCCCCTTCAAAACAGCGACCAGCGTACATGCCCCCTTTCAATGCAGTGACCAGCGTACATGCCCCTTACAATGTAGCGGGCAGGCGGGAAGGTGACGCCGGGACGGTGCGTGACTAACGCACGCACCCCCCCCCCATGCGACGTCACAGCCAGTACAGCGCCCGCCACAGTGGGGAGTGTCGGGGCGCACAATGCGCCTCCTCCCCTCGCTAGTATACGCCCCGGAGCCACGGCAAAGGTGTAAAAGAGCCACATGCGGCTCCGGAGCTGCGGGTTGCAGACCCCTGAGCTAGCCCAAGGTCACCCAGCAGCTGCATGTGGAGGAGCGTAGACGCGAACCCAGTTCACCAGATTACGAGTCCACCGCTCTTAACCACTACACCATGCTGGCTCTCATACCCAAGTGTGGTGCAGCCACAGCCAGCACTCCTATGTGGCTCCAGGAGGGTGAGCTAAAAGTAAATGTGGCCCTCTGGTTAAAAAAGGTTGGCCACCTCTGGCCAATAGGTCCAGTCCTTATTTCAACACAAACCCTCATCCAAGGTTCCATGCCTGTGGTTCCACTGTGTTAGCAATGAACTGTCCTAATCCCATCAGAAATCTGAAAAAAAGCTTTTGTCCTGCCTAGCACCTCACAGTGTGTGGAGCTAGGTATTTATCCACCAGATTTATCCACCACTGTTATGACATTTTATTTCCTCCACAGCACAATGTACTGGGGGGCTAGCGGGGGGGGGGGTGTTTGCTTTTCTTGAAATTTGCTTTTGGCAGCTGAACTATAGCAAATTTGGGGTTAATTTTAAAAAACCCTAAACTTTCTCCTATTATCAATATAATTTTATTAGCAACACACTACTTTGCCTCTGTATTAAGGACGAGGCGAAGGAAAAACCCTGTGAATCAGAATGAAGGGCACCATCTTACTGAGCTTGCCATTTCCAATTGGTGCAGAATCGGAGGAGAGACGGTGACAACGACCCCATGTTCTGTGCCTTGTATCTGGTACTTGAGAGCTATGCTGCCCTATACTCCCAGGCTCTGCTTGCAAGTTATGAGTTAAGTCCCTCTACTTCACAGGTGTAATGTCTATTTTAAAGTGTCACATAGTCTACCAGCCATCAAAGCCTGTGGCAGTTGCTAAAGAGTTCCTTAGTGGAGCACAAAACAGTACCACCTCACACCTACTACTCTGTTCAATCACGTCAGTACATTCTTTCTCACTATGCTGCCCTCCATGTTTTGGACTACAACTGGTGCTGTAGTCCAAAACATCTGGTGGGCAGCAGGGTAGGAAAGGGCACACAAAGTGAGGCATCATGGGGGCATTCAATGTTAATCCTTCTCATAGTAGACCCTAGGAAGTTAATTGACCCAATTAACTTAGTTTCATAGGTTTCAATGGGCGTACTCCACTTCGGATTTCGTTCTGTATTCATTCAGAATTTCTAAGTGGTGGCGATTTTTTTTTTTTAGGAAAAAAAAAAACCAACCATCATAAAGAGAGTAAGAGCCATGAATATTCATTACAAAAGCAAAAGAACTACCTTAAAATACCTACTAAAATAAATGAGGCCTTTGCCATGCGCCTGACATTCAGCAGGGACTATTATGGGTTGCATCTTTGTCACCTGGGGGGAAAACCAGCACCCTCCCAAATTCCCCTTTGCAAAAAACGAGGCAGCTGAACTCCAGGTTTACACAGGTCTCCTTGTGTGCATTTATAAACATGTACAGTGGTACCTCGGGTTAAGAACTTAATTTGTTCTGGAGGTCTGTTCTTAACCTGAAACTGTTCTTAACCTGAAGCACCATTTTAGCTAATGGGGCCTCCTGCTGCTGCTGCCACACCGCCGGAGCACGATTTCTGTTCTCATCCTGAAGCAAATTTCTCAACCCAAGGTAATATTTCTGGGTTAGCGGAGTCTGTAACCTAAAGCGTATGTAACCCGAGGTACCACTGTATCTATATCTATCTACAGTGGTACCTCGGGTTAAGAACTTAATTCATTCTGGAGGTCTGTTCTTAACCTGAAACTGTTCATAACCTGAAGCACCACTTTAGCTAATGCTGCCGCCGTGTGATTTCTGTTCTCATCCTGAAGCAAAGTTCTTAACCCTTAATACCTCTTAATACCTTAATACCTGAAGGAGCGTCTCCACCTCCATCGTTCTGCCCGGACACTGAGGTCCAGCGCTGAGGGCCTTCTGGCGGTTCCCTCGCTGCGAGTAGCCAAGTTACAGGGAACCAGGCAGAGGGCCTTCTCGGTAGTGGCACCCGCCCTGTGGAACGCCCTCCCACCAGATGTCAAAGAGAAAAATAACTACCAAACTTTTAGAAGACATCTAAAGGCAGCCATGCTTAGGGAAACTTTTAATGTTGAATAGGTTATTGTATTTTAGTGTTTTGTTGGAAGCCACCCAGAGTGGCTGGGGAAACCCAGCCAGATGGGCAGGGTATAAATACAGTGGTACCTCGGGTTACAGACGCTTCAGGTTACAGAACTTTGCTACCCCAGAAATAGTGCTTCAGGTTAAGAACTTTGCTTCAGGATGAGAACAGAAATCGTGCTCTGGCGGCGCAGCAGCAGCAGGAGGCCCCATTAGCTAAAGTGGTGCTTCAGTTTACGAACAGTTCCAGGTTACGAACGGACCTCCGGAACGAATTAAGTACTTAACCCGAGGTACCACTGTAATACATTACTATTATTATTATTATTATTAACCTGAGGTACTATTTCTGGGCTAGCGGAGTCTGTAACCCGAGGTACCACTGTTTATGCATGTGTTTACGTTCCGTACATCCGCATGCACTACACCAAATATGAAATCCAAAGCATTTTTAGGGTTAGATATACAATACGATATCTTTATTGTCATTGTCCCATACAGAACAATGAAATTGAAAAACTACACAAAACATTCAAAAATCCCTAAAAACTCTGAAACCCCATTTTAAAATACACTATACTATACTATACTATAAAAACCCCTAAGAGCTCTGAAACCCCATTTTAAAATACACTATACTATAGTATAAAAACCCCTAAGAACTCTGAAACCCCGTTTTAAAATACACTATACTATACAATTAAATATACTATACTGAAAAATACATTAAAAAATTTTTTTTCCTTCCAGTAGCACCTTAAAGACCAACTAAGTTAGTTCTTGGTATGAGCTTTCGTGTGCATGCACACTTCTTCAGATACCAGCCGCGATCTGAAGGTATCTGAAGAAGTGTGCATGCACACGAAAGCTCATACCAAGAACTAACTTAGTTGCTCTTTAAGGTGCTACTGGAAGGAAAAAAAATTATTTTTTTTTTTTGACTATGGCAGACCAACACGGCTACCTATCTCTAACTGAAAAATACATTATACTATAGAGACCCCTTATGCTGCGTTTAGAACCAGAATTGCATTCGCGTAGAATTAGGGCCCTTGTTTCCCCCTTAGGAAAGCCGGCGCATGCGTGGAAAGGCCGACGCCCGCCTGCCTCTGGTAGACTGCTCCCGCACGTGGAGGCTCCGCTCTTGAGCTTCCGCTGCGGCGCGCGAGGGCGCGAGGTTCTCGGGAGTGATAGGCTGCTCCTGCGCATGGAGGTTCCGCCGGGGCCGCCAGTAGGCCCGTTTCGCTTCGTTTTCCACCCTGCGCGCGCACCTCCCCCTCCCCCTTTCTCTCACCCCCCCCCAAGTACCGCCGCGCGGCCTTCCTCCTCCTCCTCCTCCTCCTCAGGCCTATCCCGCCCCGCCGGCCCCGGCTCTCCTCACCCCGCCTCCGCCGGCCGCTCCTCCCGGGCCGTGATCCGCGTTCTCCGTTTTCTGGCGCTTGGGCGCGCGGCCGCCGTCAGGGCCTCCCCCATAGTAGCGCCCCGACCCGCCTCCTCCGCCTCCGCCGGCCATCTTCACCATCTCTCCGCCGCGTCCCGAGCCGCCGCCGCCGCCCTCGCCGCTCTGCGAACCGCGCCACCTCCGCCGCGACATGGCGCCCGCACTACAGCAGCCCACCCTCGCTCCCACCTTAGGTACGCCTCGATTGGGCGCGCCTCCCGTCATTCAGCAGCGCCCAGGCGCCCATTGGGTCCAGCGGCTCCCTTACCCACCTGCGTCCCGCCCTCCGACGCCATTGGATCGGGTGTCTCCCGCCTGCCGGATTGATTCGCTTTCGTGCCTGCTTTTCAAGAGGCTCGGCGAGCCCGGTTGGGCGGCGGCAGCGTCCATCAGACGTCCCTTCAAATTAATTGGACGGAAACGACGTCTCTCCAGTCGGCATCCCGCCCCACCGCATTGCCTCTCGTGGAGCGCCCTCCTTCTTCTCCAGAAAACCGTTGGCTCCCCGAAAACGCTGCAGTTCCCTCCTGTTATCTTATTGGGTACTTGGAACATCCATCATAGCAACGCAAAGTCTGATTGGGCCATATCGCAAGAAGACACCCTCGTATGTATTTGTTCCTATAACGGAACGCATTGTCTCCCTGCGTCAATTTTATTGGCTAGTTGTTGTGTCCTTCGCCCTGCTCGCTGAAAACCATTGGACGTAAAGCCCGTGCTCTTTATTTTAATTGGTGAGCGCGATTTCAGTCCCCCCCCGTCCCTTGTGAGTTTGAGCCAATAAAATAAAACAGGAGGCGGGATTTTCCCTCCACAAAAGGCCTATCCACTCTAATCGTTAAGACGAATCCCGCCCACACATCTCAGGCCGAGGACAACGCAAAGGATTGTGGGACTTTTCCTGGATGTTGGCCAAGAAAGTCAACGGGCGTCTAGCAGCAAAGGATTGTGGGAGTAGCTCTTCACTTTAGCCAATGGGCTTCTTGGCTGAGCAAGATACTGCAAGACACTGGGTAGAACCCAGTCAGGTTGCAAAGGATCATGGGAGCCACCATGCCATTAGGACTAGGGACCCAATGAGCTTCTGGCACCAGTGCAAAGGATTCTGGGAGCCACCTGGCACTTTGGCCAATGAAGCCAGTGGGCCTCTGGTGTGACCAAGGGCATATTTGGCTAGGTTTGGTTAAGTTGCAAAGGTCATGGGAGCAGCCAATGGGTGCACAGCTGCAAAGGCTTGTAATAAAAAAATTAAGGTTACATATATATTTTATATATATATATATATATATATATATATATATATATATATATATACACACACACACACACACACATATACATCTATATATATATATATATATATATAATTAGGGACGCGGGTGGCGCTGTGGGTTAAACTACAGAGCCTAGGACTTAATGATCAGAAGGTCGGCGGTTCGAATCCCCGCGACGGGATGAGCTCCTGTTGCTGGGTCCCTGCTCCTGCCAACCTAGCAGTTCGAAAGCACATCCAAGTGCAAGTAGATAAATAGGTACCACCCCAGCGGGAAAGTAAACGGCGATTCCGTGCGCTGCTCTGATTCGCCAGAAGCGGCTTAGTCGTTCAGGCCACATGACCTTCATGTTCAGCCAATAAAGCGAGATGAGCGCCGCAACCCCAGAAGCAGTCACGACTGGACCTAATGGTCAGGGGTCCCTTTACCTTTATATATATAATAAATGTTCATAAATGTACCAACCAAGCACGTACATAGATATGTGGACTACATGTCTGGAGCAGCGCAGGAAGACCGTCCTGAAACCATTTTGACTCCCAAACTGACCAAATGTTTTCTCTGGAAGGAGGGAGGGGGTGAAGGAACCTTCCCATTGTCTCAGGAATTTGGAAATCACCATCTCAAAGGAATGGGCAGACTACCAGGAAAGGCAATCAGGAAAGCTGTTATCAGATAACCTGACAGACAGGAAAAACAACAACATTCAAATTTCTGTTGTAGACCACCTTTTCTGTGATGTAGGTTTGATGTTTGTTTGGGGTGGTCTTGGGTTACACCCCTTCTGTGATGTCGGTATGATGTAGGGAGGGGTGGTCTTGAGCTCCAGGGAAGGCAATTACAGTGGTACCTCGGGTTAAGTACTTAATTTGTTCCAGAGGTCCGTTCTTAACCTGAAACTGTTCTTAACCTGAAGCATCACTTTAGCTAATGGGGCCTTCTGCTGCCGCCGCACCACTGCCGCACGATTTCTGTTCTCATCCTGAAGTAAAGTTCCTAACCCGAGGTACTATTTCTGGGTTAGCGGAGTCTGTAACCTGAAGCATATGTAACCTGAAGTGTATGTAACCCAAGGTACCACTGTATAAGGGCAAGCACACCTTTGTTCTGGGTCCTTCTCCTGCGTGTGAGGGGAGACCCTGTTTCAACAGTTCAGTAAAGATCAGGCTTACGAGCTGCTTTGCTTCTCAATATTCTCTGGTTGGCCTCTGTTATTTTCTACAACCGATGGAGAACCTACAAAGGACTCTATAAGGGCTCTTTTGTCCCCCATAAGGGAATAAGGGCAGATTTTGTTTATTACACTAGGTTAGGGTTGCCACAATGGCATGTCTAGGGGCTTATTCTTTTTTTGCAATTGAGTTTTATTATTATTAATTTCATTTCTATACTGTTTTATATTTTAAAGAACAAATCTCAAAGCGGTTTACAAAACATTAAAACATAAAATCAAACAATCCTGAATAAAACAAATCCAAGCTTCCAGGAAAATATTTCAGATCTTTCTTCAAGTGACATTTTGTATTCCCCAGTCGCCAAACTGGCATCCAAGATCACAGGGTCGCAGTTGGATCCACATCAGTTGCAAAACACGCCTGGTGCCTGGCTAATTTTTCTCACTGTCACCTGCGGACCCTCAAGGCCTCTACCTGGCCCCCAGGACTCTCCCAGGCTACACCCCTCACCAGCCCTATTTCTTATTTCTCCGTAAGTGTTTTCACCTGGCTGGAATGTGTCCTTGCTTGTCTGAAAGGAAGTTAGTGAGGGTCATGGAAACCAGCCTACTATTCAAGGAGAAAATGTGCTGCTCCGCCCACTTTTGCCCCTGGCTCCTCCCTCCACTGGCATGTGGCCCCCACAAGGTTGCCCAGGAGGAAGTGTGGTCCTCAGGTGGAAAAGGTTCCCTAGGATGTGTCCTGAGAGCATAGCTGTCAACCTTCCCTTTTTTTGCGGGAAATTCCCTTATTCCAGCGCTGTTTCCCACTGCTATCCCGGATTGTTAGATATCCCGTAGACTGTCCCCGGGACAGGTGAGGCTGCTGATCCCTTATTTTCAAATCTGAAAATTGACAGCTATGCCTGAGAGCCCTCTATGGCCACACGGGGGCCTGGATAGCAATAGTTAACTGTGTCTGCGGAGCAGGATTTACGGAGATTGCTCAGCAGTTTAATAGCAGGGGATTACTATGCAGCCAAAGGGATTACTCAGCAAAAAGGAGGCAGCACAGCCTGTTCTACTGTGGCTATTTTGAGCACCACCTCGCCCATCTCTGCTATGGGAGGGAGGACCCCTTGCTTCTTCTTTTTTTAAAAAAAAGATATTTATTAAGATTTTTTAAAGTATTACAATAAAATGAAAAAAATAATAATAACAAAAATACAAAATAAAAATAATTAAAAACACACAAATTTTCCATTGCTTATTTTCCTTTAGCCTGTTTCCCAGACCTCCTCATACCTCCCTTTTTTGTATTCCACCTCAAATTGTTGGTTCAGCAAATCCTTACCATTATGTTTTTACCTGTTTATAACCCTTTTTTCATATTCTCTTAAAGCATTACAGCTGGAAACCACTTAATTTCTATCCAACATCATTCTAACATTCGTTAATTTTACAATATTTCTGTAGATAATCTTTAAATTTCTTCCAATCTGCTTCCACCGACTCTTCTCCCTGGTCTCAGATTCTGCCAGTCATTTCTGCCAATCCCATATAGTCCATCATCTTCATCTGCCATTCTTCCAAAGTGGGTAAATCTTGTGTCTTCCAATACTTTGCAATAAGTATTCTTGCTGCTGTTGTAGCGTACATAAAAAAAGTTCTGTCCTTCTTTGGCACCAATTGGCCGACAATGCCCAGAAGGAAGGCCTCTGGTTTCTTCAGGAAGGTATATTTAAATACCTTTTTCATTTCATTATATATTGTCTCCCAGAAAGCCTTGATTCTTGGGCACGTCCACCAAAGGTGAAAGAATGTACCTTCAGTTTCTTTACATTTCCAACATTTATTATCGGGCAAATGATATATTTTTGCAAGCTTGACTAGGGTCATGTACCACCTGTATATCATTTTCATAATATTCTCTCTTAAGGCATTACATGCCGTAAATTTCATACCTGTGGTCCACAACTGTTCCCAGTCAGCAAACATAATGTTATGTCCAACATCTTGTGCCCATTTAATCATAGCAGATTTCACCGTTTCATCCTGTGTATTCCATTTCAACAGCAAGTTATACATCCTTGACAAAATCTTAGTTTTGGGTTCTAACAGTTCTGTTTTTTTTAAAAAAAAAATATTTTATTAAGGGTTTTCTTGTTTTACAGTGTAAGAGTAATGCCTCGTATTTTTTTTTCTTCCATGTAACAATTTTACAAATCTGTTTCATTTGGTGAGGCATTAGGGAGAGAAGAAAAGAAAAAGGAAAAAAAAGGAAAGGGGGTGGAGGGAGGGGAGATGGATGGGGGTGGGGTCGGGTAGCGGTGTTTCTGTTATGCTTAAGGTATGTAGAGTTTGGTGTCAGCGTGCTTGTGTTGTTCACTTGTGTTCCTTTGGTGGTGAGAGAGGTTGGGGTTGGCCTAGGGTGTGATTGTTTGTTTGTGATTGGCTGTGGTGATCTTTGTTTTCGTGTGTGAGTGAGGTGGGTGGGTGTTTTGGATCAGGTTAGCCATATTGATTTGTATGCTGTTGGTGGATTATTGTCGTTGTCCTGTTGGGCTGTGTATGTGATAAAGGGGAGCCATACCGGGGTGAAGGTGTCTTCTTCTGTTTGTCCCCATGTCAGTTTCAGTTTATTAGTTAATTTTTCTAGTAGGGCTGTTTCCCATAACAGTTCTGTTTCTAATTTTGATTTTTCCACCTGGAAGCCAATTTTCTTGTCCAAATTATATGCCTCCATTATCTGATAATCATGAAGCCAATCTCGCACTTTGTTTTTTAGTTTTTCAAAACTGACCCCTTGCTTCTTCTGTTCAAAGCTTCGTCAGACTAGAGCAGGCACCCCCAAACTAAGGTCCGTAGGCCGGATAAAGCCCGAGGGACTCGTTTATCTGGCCCATGGCAACCCCCGCCACCCGCTGTTACTGGTGATGTGCTGCGCAGCTGCCCACTTCCGGGTCGGAAGAGCACCAGAAATAGCATGTGCGCATGCGCAAGCATTATTTGCACATGCGCAAGCATTATTTCCAGTACATATATGGGTCAGAGGAGGCCCGTGCACATGCACACAAGCTATTTCCGGTGCTCCTCCGACCCGGAAGTGTGCCGGAAACAGCATGTGCGCACACGTATGGGCACACACCCTCCAGCCCGCCACGTGATCGGCACTGGAGACACCGGTCCGAGGCGTGGTAAGTTTGCTGACCCCTGGATTAGAGCCAAAGGATGGAATGGGGGCAGTAGACCCCTCTGTATGCTTTTGTAGCATTTCTGAGGTTTTGCCCCTCAGTTCTCTAGGAAAAGGGACGCGGGTGGTGCTGTGAGTTAAACCACAGAGCCTAGGACTTGCCGAGCAGAAGGTTGGCGGATCGAATCCCCGCGACAGGGTGAGCTCCCGTTGCTCAGTCCCTGCTCCTGCCAACCTAGCAGTTCGAAAGCACGTCAAAGTGCAAGTAGATAAATAGGTACCACTCCGGCGGGAAGGTAAACGGCGTTTCCGATGCTACTCTGGTTTGCCAGAAGCGGCTTAGTCATGCTGGCCACATGACCCGGAAGCTGTACGCCGGCTCCCTCGGCCAATAAAACGAGATGAGCGCTGCAACCCCAGAGTTGGTCATGACTGGACCTAATGGTCAGGGGTCCCTTTACCTTTTTTCTAGGAAAAGTGTTCTCTCTCCCTGCGATTCTGCAGAATTTTGGTCGCGTTAGGAGGCAAGATATATCCAAAGGAGAGTGAATCGGACGACTGCTGCTATAGACCATCCGATTCTGTCTGAAAGGGTGCGGGTTTCAGGTCATAAGATTATCATAACCAGAGCAGAAACATCTAAAATATTAATACGCTCTGGTAACCTCGAGGTTAGATTACTGCAACACGTTATACGTAGGGCTGTCTCTGAAGGCGGGTCAGAAACTTCAGCTGGTCCAGAATTTAGCAGCCAGGTTGCTCACCCGGGCAGGACAGTTTGAGCATATCACATCGATCCTGGCCCGACTGCAGATTAGTTTCTGGGCCCAATTCAAAGTGCTGGTTTTGACCTATAAAGCCTTAAGCAACTCAGGACCACAATTCAAACTACCCTACCCCAATCAAACTATCCTGGATTTTGTGTTCATCCTCTGAGGCCCTTCTTTGTGTGCCTGCTTCGTGAGAGGTCCAGAGGGAGTCAACACAAGAACTGGGCCTTTTCTGCTGTGGCTCCCCGTTTGAGAAATGCTCTCCCCAGGGAGGCTCACCTGCCACCTTCATCATGCACCAGGCAAAAACGTTCCTCTTCGACCAGGCCTTTGGCTGATAAACATCAGATACCCTTTTAAATACGTTTGTGGGAAGGGGGTGGGAATAGCATAATGGGCTTGTGGAAAGGAGACGTCAGGCTGTGCCTTTCTGTTTCACCCGCTGTTTCCAAGCCTCTTTTTGAAGGGAGTTGTCAGGGGCTCGGGAGCAGGAGCACAGGGGAGAGAGGAAATGGAGAGCGAAGGGGAAGAATCCGAGGGCAGCGTAGGGGAGTATGACAGTGACCCGAGAGATTCCATGAGCTTCTCCAGCGAATCAGAAGATTCCCAGAAGGGGGCGCCGATGGTCAGGGCAAGGGGGGTCCCAGGGGGGACGCACCAGAAACAAGGAGCCAGCGGGGAACCCCAAAGCAGCAGCGGGGGATCAGGACCAGTTTCCCCACCAGAGCGTAGTGGGGGAGAAGAGTCACAGGTGTCAGGACCAGCGTCTCCTCCAGCGGCGAGAGAAGATGAGTCAGGGCTGACCACGCCTCCATCGGAGAGTGGGGGAACGGAGGGAAGGTCAGTTGCAGCTAGCCTCCCCAAAGGGGGAAGCAGTGACAGCAGCAGTGAAACGGTCAGGAGGAAAGTTGCTGGCTGGGCGCGCGCGCCAAGTTCAAATGTACAGGCGCGAGGGACAGCAGGAGACCCGGATGGGGAACCAGCTCCTAAAGCCCGCCGGAGGGAGGGGGAAGGCTCAGGGGATTCAGCGTCAGAAGAGTCTAGAAAGGGCGAGACCCCGACGGACAGGCGGAACCAGAGGCGGAAAGAGCAGAGGAAGAGGTGGAGTAAAGCTAGAGTCTTAAACTGGTGTCTGGGGGGAGGAGACTCAGACGGAGCTTCAGCGGTCTGAAGTTTGAGACGTAGAGCTGCACGCTGCGGCTCTGGAAGTGAAACTGAACTTCAATAAAGACTTCCGTACTTAACAACTAAGCGGCGTTGGTCCTTTGTGAGCTGGGACCTCGGGCAGCTCTGACAGGAGTGTTGTAAACAAAATCTGCCCTTATTCCCTTATGGGGGACACAAGAGCCCTTATAGAGTCCTTTGTAGGTTCTCCATCGGTCAGAGAAAATAACAGGGGCCAACCAGAGACTATTGAGAAGCGAAGCAGCTCGTAAGCCTGATCTTTATTGAACTGTTGCAACAGGGTGCCCCCTTCACACTCAGGAGAAGGAGGTTACAGACGCTTCAGGTTACAGACTCCGCTAACCCGGAAATAGTACCTCAAGTTAAGAACTTTGCTTCAGGATGAGAACAGAAATCGCACAGCGGTGGTGCAGCGGCAGGCCCCATTAGCTAAAGTGGTGCTTCAGGTTAAGAACAGTTTCAGGTTAAGAACGGACCTCCGGAATGAATTAAGTTCTTAACCCGAGGTACCACTGTACAAAAATGCTTTGTGCACCTGCATCTAATCTTTCCCCTTTGTAAAATTTACGTACAGAAGTACCTCAGGTTACAGATGCTTCAGGTTACAGACTCCGCTAACCCAGAAATATTACCTTGGGTTAAGAACTTTGCTTCAGGATGAGAACAGAAATTGTGCTCCAACAGCAAGGCGGCAGCGGGAGGCCCCATTAGCTAAAATGGTACCTCAGGTTAAGAACAGTTTCAGGTTAAGAACGGACCTCCAGAATGAATTACGGTAAATTCTTAACCTGAGGTACCACTGTATTGGTGTGTGTGTTTCCTTTTTGTAAATCTACCAAAGAATTTTTTTAAAAGGGATTAAGGGGTTTCCGCAGGACGGCGGAGGGAATGTGTGTTGTGTCCTCTTCATTCAGTGGTAGTGGATATATTTTTGAGGGGTGTGTAGTAAATAAAAATATGCCCTTTTCCCTTATGGGGTATCCAAGAGCCCATATAGAGTCCTTACATAGGTTCCCTATTGGTAGGAGAAAATAACAGAGGCCAACCAGAGAATATTTGAGAAGCAAAGCAGCTAGTAAGCTTGATCTTTATTGATCTGTTGCAACAGGGTGCTCCCCTCACACGCAGGAGAGGAAGAGGACCCCCCAAAAGTGCTGTGCAAGGGCTTATAAAGACTTTTGAAATTCCCATCCTCTAGATCAAGACCACCCCCAGAAACATTATGCATTCATCACAGAAGGGGTGTAACCTAAGACCACCCCTCAGATAAGGCGGTCTAAAACAGAACATTTGCATGTTGTTTTCTCCTGTCGCTTTGTTTATTTCCTGTCTGGCAGGTTACTTGATTGGATTTCTTGGGGAGCCTGGGCAGTCTTTTGTAATGATAAGGCTCACACCCTTATTCAGACACAGATTAAGACAGGATTTGTGAAGGAAGACACAATGGGGAGGCTTTTCCATTTTGACCATGCAGAGAAACATTTACTCAGTTTAGGAATCAAAATGGTTCCAGGTTGGCTTTCCTGTGCTGATCTATGTACGTGTGGTTATGAACGTTGCCATATATCTAAGACCATAAAATTCCTATCACAGGTGGAAGGGCAAAAAAGGAGGGTTGAGGAGAGTCAGTTGTGCAGGGGAGTGAGAAATGTCCCTCTTTTCATCTGAGGGATGTTGGAGGGTTATGTTATGCTGTTCCGCTTCCACCTCCTTCAAAACCAGCTGCTTCAGAGGGCAGTCTGTTCCGCTGCCCAGAACAAAGGCCCGGCCAGGTCAGCAAGTCAGGCAGAAACACAAAGATTTGACCTCCTCTGTGGCAGGTATTTCTTATATTCTCACAGTGTAACAGGAAACCTCTCTCTGTGTGTGCATCTGCATGTTCAGAGTGGACTGTGCCTTCCATTTTAATCCAGGAAGAAGAAGCGTGCGGGGAAGCGTGCTTCTGCTATCAGAAGTTTGGGGAACCTGCGGGTTTTGGCGTTTCCCAAACAGCCGACTGTAAACGGTGAAGGAGTCTGTAGCCTTTGCGCTGCATCGTGCCTGTTTGCTCTGGATTCACAGCAGCGAGGTTCTGCAGATAACCCTCTGCTCCTAAATCCTGCTTACTCGAGTAACCACAGATTTAACTGACTTGCGATATGGAAAAGCAGACGAGGCAGCCAGAGGGAGGGCGAGAGCGGCGGAAAGTTTGACGCAGGCAACACTGGCTTTCAACGCTCGCAGGGTACCAGTGGAGAGACAGGTTTCAGGGCTCCCTCCCCTTTTAACCAAAAAAGCTTGAAGAGATCTCACTTCTAACACGCAGTCTCCCAAGTGTCGGCTGCAGCTGCAGAAGCCTCACACCAGTGATGGGATTCAGGGACAGCTGCCCAGGTTGCAGCTGTTACCAAAAACAGTCTTTCTCTCTCCCCCCCACTCCCAATGCAATCCCCTTTTCCTGTTCATTCAAATCCTATTTGGAGTAAAATACATTTTTTGCTACCTAGCTCCTGAAATAAAATTTTTTAGGTCATATATATAAAATGTGAGAGCTGGACCATAAAGAAGGCTGATCGCCAAAGAATTGATGCTTTTGAATTATGCTGGAGGAGACTCTTGAGAGTCCCATGGACTGCAAGAAGATCAAACCTATCCATTCTGAAGGAAATCAGCCCTGAGTGCTCACTGGAATGGCAGATCCTGAAGCTGAGGCTCCAATACTTTGGCCACCTCATGAGAACAGAAGACTCCCTGGAAAAGACCCTGATGTTGGGAAAGATGGAGGGCACAAGGAGAAGGGGACGGCAGAGGACGAGATGGTGGGACAGTGTTCTCGAAGCTACCAGCATGAGTTTGACCAAACTGCGGGAGGCAGTGGAAGACAGAAGTGCCTGGCGTGCTCTGGTCCATGGGGTCAAGAAGAGTCGGACACGACTAAACAACAACAACAACATGAGTTACAGTCATACCTCGGGTTAAATATGCTTCAGGTTGAGCATTTTCAGGTTACGCTCTGCGGCGACCCGGAAGTAATGGAACACGTTACTTCCGGGTTTCGCCGCTCACGCATGCACAGACACTCAAAATTACAGCATGCGCGGAAGCGGCGAATCGCAGCACACGCAGACGCGGGTTGCGTTCGCTTCAGAATGCGAATGGGGCTCTGGAACGGATCCCGTTCGCATCCAGAGGTACCACTGTACTTCCGTTGAAATTTATAATTTGATACTATGAATAGTGTACCTATTAGAGTGCCAGTGTGGTGTAGTGGTTAAGAGTGGTGGACTCGTAATCTGGTGAACCGGGTTCGCTTCCCTGCTCCTCCACATGCAGCTGCTGGGTGACCTTGGGCCAGTCACACTTCTCTGAAGTCTCTCAGCCCCACTCACCTCACAGAGTGTTTGTTGTGGGGGAGGAAGGGAAAGGAGAATGTTACCCGCTTTGAGACTCCTTCGGGTAGTGTTAAAGCAGGATATCAAATCCAAAACTTTTCTCTCTTCTCTTTCTAAGAACACAGCCAGTTATGTCTCGTGTGTTTATTGGGCGCTGCTTCGCCAGCACATAGGTGATGCTCTGATGAAGCAGGCCTCCCTGCCCACATGGGACCACCCACCTGTCGGCCACAGGACGCAACAGAACGATCGAGTTGGAAGGGACCACAAGGGCCATCAGTTCCAACCCCCTACAATGCAGGACTCTCTTGCCCCATGTGAGACTCGAACCCACGGCCCCAGAGATGAAGATGCTGTACCGCCTCAGCCAAGAGAGGGGGCCCCGTGCACCTGTCAATGCCGACCAGTTGGCAACCCTGGACCGCAAAGAGAGGAGACCCATCTGAGCACTGGCTTCTGCTGCAGGAGGGCAAGTTGCATCACTCGGCTGAAGGATGCAGCGCTTTGAAATAAGCGCTTGCAACTTGTGGCACGAGCTGATCTCTGGCACGGTCCGTCCCCTGTTTGCCGCCCCCTCTGCAAGTTCAAAGACCAGCTGACTGAGCAAACTTAATGCCAGGAAGGGCATCAGTTCACGCTTTGATGCCCGGTGGAACATTAACCGCCGTTAACCTGTTTGGCTGCTTTTTCCTGGCACGCACGCTCACCTTGTGAGATGCAAGTCCGTTCAGAGGCAGATTATATATTTTTCTCTTTAGATAACTTTTTTATTCAAAATTAAAAAAAACATATTATCCAGAAAGATGTTGTTGTTATTCTTTAGTCGTTTAGTCGTGTCCGCCTCTTCGTGACCCCCTGGACCAGAGCACGCCAGGCACTCCTGTCTTCCACTGCCTCCCGCAGTTTGGTCAAACTCATGCTGGTAGCTTCGAGAACACAGTCCAACCATCTCGTCCTCTGTTGTCCCCTTCTCCTTGTGCCCTCCGTCTTTCCCAACATCAGGGTCTTTTCCAGGGAGTCTTCTCTTCTCATGAGGTGGCCAAAGTATTGGAGCCTCAGCTTCATGATCTGATCCAGAAACATATCATCCTTATTTCCTCCCCCATTTTTCCTCCCCCCTGCCCCCACAGAAACCAACCAACCCCACCCCACCCCCGACTTCCCTCAGTTCCAGTCTTTGGTTTCTCTAAAAATGCTGTTTTCTGCATGTTTCCCAGTTGTATAGATCCTCAAACTATTTAGCTGATTATTATCAATAAAAGGTTTGTGAATGTTTATTCAAAACCAGCCAAGGAGTCCAGTTCGCTTTGTTGTATCTTCAAATACTTTTTAAAGGGCTCCCATTCTTCTTTAAAGTCACAGTTATCCTTGTCCCGTAGCTTGTGTGTCAGTTTTGCCAGTTCTGCATAGTCCGTCAATTTTTCTTGCCATGATTCTTTAGTTGGGGTTTCTTCAGTCTTCCATCCTTGTGCTATTAAAATTCTCGCGGCCGTTGTCGCATACGTGAAGAAGCAGATTATAGAGCCGCTGGCTCCACCCTGTCTGCTGTCACTCTAAAGCCCAGAGATTAATCCGAAAGCAGGTTTCATTTTCCCACCTCCTGCAAATTTGATCACCTGTCCTTTTGCGGCGTCAGCGCTCTTCGCGCTCAAGAGCCCTGTGAGATACCTTCCCATTGCAGCGAAGAGAGAAAGGGACCTGCGTTTCCCTAAGGCCACCTAACCAGGCAATGCATGGGGTAACACGGAGACAGCATGGTGTAGTGGTTAGAGTGTTGGCCTAGGAGACCAGGGTTCGAATCCGCCCTCGGCTGTGAAGCTCAGTGGGGTGAGACCGTGGGCCATTCACTGCCCCTCAGCCTAACCTACTTCACAGGGGTGTCTTGGGGATTAAATGAGACGAGGGAGAACTAGGTCTGCCACCTTAAGCTCCCCGAAGGAAAAGTTGGGGTATAAAAGAAATACATTTGAACACAAATCTTCACATATCTCAAGGGCTGTCACATGGAAGAGGGTAGGAATCGAACCAGCAGCTTCAAATTACAAGAAAGGAGATTCCAACTAATAATAATAATAATAATAATAATAATAATAATAATAATAATAATGTTTTATTTATACTCCGCCCTCCCCGGACAGAGCCAGCTCAGTGTGGCTAACACCAGTAAAATTACAGTAAAAACATAATAGGGGGGAACCTATTTAAAATACAGGTTAAAATGCAATTTAAAATGCAGCCTCATTTTAAAAGTAGCCCATAGACCAAAACCATAAGGGGAGGGAAACATAAGGGTCAGCCCAAGTCCAAACCAAAGGCCAGGCAGAACAGCTCTGTCTTGCAGGCCCTGCGGAAAGATGTCAAGTCCCGCAGGGCCCTGGTCTCTTGTGTTCTACCAAGTCGGGGCCAGTACTGAAAAGGCCCTGGCCCTGGTTGAGACCAATCTAACCACCTTGCAACCTGGGACCTCCAAAACGTTGTCATTTGTGGACCTTAAGGTCCTCCGCGGGGCATATCAGGAGAGGCGGTCCCGTAGGTACGTGGGTCCTAGGCCAGGATGAACTTTCTGACAGTTCGACCGGGAAACGGTCTCCCTCAGGCTGTGGACTCTCCTTCCTTGGAGGTTTTTAAGCAGAGGTTGGGTGATTACCTGTCATGGATGCTTTAGCTGAGCTTCCTGCCTTGCAAGGGGTTGCACTAGATGATCTTTAGTGGCCCCATCCAACTCTACAATTATATCATTCTATGAACACCACATCCTCTGCGTCCGTGCACCATGCCAGCTCCTGTTAAATCAACAGCCCTGTAAGGTGGTGTCACTATTATCCACATATTGCAGAAGGAGGGCTAAGAGACAATTCTCTCTAGCCAGCTTCCCAAGTTCGTGGCCAGGGTGAGATTTGAATAATGGATTCCCAGAGCTGAGAGGGACCATTCAGTCCGATGATGGAATTTTCAGAGCTGGCCGACCTGACTGGAAGAGTCCGCGACCAGAAGGAGGAGGATTACCAGGAAGAATGGAAGAAATTTAGAGACTACTTAGCGTATTTTTCGCTCTATAAGACGCACCAGACCACAAGACGCACCTAGTTTTTGGAGGAGGAAAACAAGGAAAAAAATATTCTGAATCTCAGATGCCAGAACAGCAAGAGGGACTGCTGCGCAGTGAAAGCAGCAATCCCTCTTGCTGTTCTGGCTTCTGGGATAGCTGCGCAGCCTGCATTCGCTCCATAAGACACACACACACATTTCCCCTTACTTTTTAGGAGGGAAAAAGTGAGTCTCACAGAGCAAAAAATACGGTAGTTAAATATGTTAAGTTAAATTAATTGGAAAAGCTTGCAAATACCGGATAGGCTTAGGATTTAGATATGTAATGTGATGAATTAATATGTTTAATGCTGAATTGGAAAGAAAGAAAGATGTTAAGTGTTTACCGGTAAGTAATTTTTTAAAGAATTTAGGTTTTGGAAAACCGTTAAAATGTCAAACACTGAAAGTCAACCAGGGGGATACGAGGAAGTCACTTAACAATGATACAAAGTTTGGTTTAAATACGGTTGAGATTTATGTTTGTTTGTTTTAAAAAAAATTTGGAAAAACAAAAAAAACATTTTTTTGCAGGAATCTTTTGCCCCATGTGTAACTTGAACCCACAACCCTGAGATTAAGAGTCTCGTACTCTAGCAAGTGAGCCATCCCAGCCAGTCAAACACCCTGGCTTCAATCTCCAGTTAAACAGTACTGTGCCAGAGGGATGGTCGGTCCAACTCTGTATAAGGTAGATTTCCTTTGTTCCAAAGCGGCAGGTGCCGTCCGGAAAGACTTCTCTGAGATCACGGAGAGCCAACACCAGTCAGAATAAATACCAGTCATACTTCACAAGCCTGACTCAGTCTCAAAGGCGGATTCTTGGGCTCTTGGGACCGGTTACACACACACACACACACACACACACACACACAATCGTCCCTTTGCGGTTTTGGTGGAGCCACGAATCTGCAACCTCTTTGCCACCCACTTCCTGCCTGATGCATTCGCTCTTCCTTTCTGCAAAGGTTCCTCATTTTTAAGAAGATGTTGCTACAGGGGAAAAAAATATTTACTGCATGCATATATATATATATATATATATAATCTGTATATCATTTCATAATATCCTGCATCCACAAAAAAATGTGAATTGCGGTTTAGGGAGCATTACATAACTTATTAGGTGTCCTTGGTTTCCACTATATTTTAAGCAGAAGGTCAAATCATACGAGAGAAAATAATAGATAAGGTTGAGCGGTCACGGAACTTCACCTTCTGATAAATAACGTTTCCCAGTACAGTGGTACCCCGGGTTAAGTACTTAATTCGTTCCGGAGGTCCGTTCTTAACCTGAAACTGTTCTTAACCTGAAGCACCACTTTAGCTAATGGGGCCTCCTGCTGCCACCGCCACACGATTTCTGTTCTCATCCTGAAGCAAAGTTCTTAACCCGAGGTACTATTTTTGAGTTAGCGGAGTCTGTAACCTGAAGCATATGTAACCTGAGGTACCACTGTACGTTCGGTGCAGGTCTTACCTCTTTATTCTGACTCTTGAGACTTGGGGTGCATAGTCCCACCTTATTTCTGTAATTTTTAAGTTGTGCCAAACTGTTTTCAATACAGTGGTACCTCGGGTTACAGACGCTTCAGGTTACAGACTCCACTAACTCAGAAATAATACCTCGGGTTAAGAACTTTGCTTCAGGATGAGAACAGAAATCGTGCTCCGGCAGCGCGGCGGCAGCAGGAGGCCCCATTAGCTAAAGTGGTGCTTCAGGTTAAGAACAGTTTCAGGTTAAGAACGGACCTCCAGAACGAATTAAGTTCTTAACCCCGAGGTACCACTGTATTGCGTTTTGACTGTTGCAACCTGTCGTAATAAACAACAACAACAACAACATCTCTTTTATAAGATTGGCCAACCGTGCTATTATCCCCTGCATGTTTTTACACCATTGCAAGATGCCAGCTGCCTTATTAGATTCCCAGCTTCTTGCCGGGACTAGCCTGGATGTGGCGATAATCCCTGCTGTTGAGCGCCAGTTCCTCATCTTTGACTCTGCCTTGCCAAAGTGTTAACAGAAAAATCCGAGGGCTCCCTTGGACAAAAAACAAAGACACCAACCAGGATAACTTGGAGCAAAACAGCAGCCTTTATTGATCTGTTGCAACAGGGTGCTCCCCTCACCTGCAGGAGAGAGGAGGGACCCAGGAAAATGGTGTGCAAGGCCTTATAAAGACTTTTGAAATTGCCACCCTGTAGATCAAGACCACCCCCGGAAACATCATACATACATCACAGAAGGGGTGTAACCTAAGACCACCCCTCAGATACATCATACCTACATCACAGAAAAGGCGGTCTAAAACAGAAATTTGAATATTGTTTTTCTCCTGTTGTTGTTTATCTGCTGCCTGGCAGGTTACTTGATTGGGTTGCCTGGCCGGTCTTTTGTAATGATAAATACTTAGTTCCTGGGCCAGGTCACAGGCTCACACCCTATTCAAACACAGACATACCCTTAAGACAGGATTTGTGAAGGAAAAGACAATGGGGAGGCTTTTCCACTTTGACCTTGCAGAGAAAACATTTGTTCAGTTTAGGAATCAAAACGGTTCCAGGTTGGCCTTCCTGTGCTGATCTATGTATGTGCTTGGTTGGTACACTTATGAACATTGTTGTTGTTGTTGTTTAGTCGTTTAGTCGTGTCCGACTCTTCGTGACCCCATGGACCAGAGCACGCCAGGCACTTCTGTCTTCCACTGCCTCCCGCAGTTTAGTCAGACTCATGTTTGTAGCTTCAAAGACACTATCCAACCATCTCGTCCTCTGTCGTCCCCTTCTCCTTGTGCCCTCCATCTTTCCCAACATCAGGGTCTTTTCCAGGGAGTCTTCTCTTCTCATGAGGTGGCCAAAGTATTGGAGCCTCAGCTTCACGATCTGTCCTTCCAGTGAGCACTCAGGGCTGATTTCCTTCAGAATGGATACGTTTGATCTTCTTGCAGTCCATGGGACTCTTAAGAGTCTCCTCCAGCACCATAATTCAAAAGCATCAATTCTTCGACGATCAGCCTTCTTTATGGTCCAGCTCTCATTTCCATACATCACTATTATGGTCCAGCTCTCACTTCCATACATCACTACCATATATCTAAGACCGTAAAATTCCTATCATAACAGAAAAACCTTGCTTGGACTCTCTCTGTGTTCCTGCAACCAGCCATCGCTCCAAACAGAACTGCCAGACAGGAACAATTCAAGAGACAGGCTCGGCTTCTGCGCCTTCTCCCCCACCCTCCGGCATTTAATATTTGGCTTGGACCGGCCCCAAAAGGCCGCAGCTGCCTCTGCGCCGCTGCCCCACAAGGCGTCGCCGTCGTAGTGAGACGTTCCAGACCTCAGCACGTGCAGGACTGTGGATTGGCAAAGCTCGCCAGCTTGCCAACTCCTGGCTGGCACCCTTCCTTTCTCTCTCTGCTCTTTTTCCTCCTACGCTCAGGCCTGGCTCCAGGATTTTGAGGACTGCAAATCCCCCCCCCACCCCCCCAAAGCCCACTCTCTCTGGAACAGAGTGGCCTGAGAAAACACCTTGGCCTTCGGACACCTTGCTACACTGTCCATCCCATTAGGAAACCCAGCAACAAAGAAACTTTAAGGAGCGGAAGGGAGCTGCCAGAGGCTTGTTCGGTTTTAAAATAAAACGAAGGTAGCCTTTTCTCCCCCACGTAGACCTTGAGCCTCGGCTCGCAAGAGGCAGGCGCTGGGTTCATCAGGACCCTCCAACGCAAAAGAGGAATGTCTCCCACGACACAAGGGAGGTTGGCTTTGTCAGAGAGAAGGGAGCTGGCGGGTTTGAGTGCCTGGCATTTGAAAGCTTTTGCAGCGTGTGAAGGGGAAAGATCCACACGCACAGGCAGTTCAGGGCAATGTCATAGAACAGGGGTCAGCAAACTTTTTCAGCAGGGGGCTGGTCCACTGTCCCTGAGACCTTGTGGGGGGCCGGATTATATTTTGGGAGAAAAAATGAATGAATTCCTATGCCCCACAAATAACCCAGAGATGCGTTTTAAATAAAAGGACACATTCTACTCATGGAAAAACACGAGGCAGGCCCCACAAATAAAGTGGTACCTCGGGTTAAGAACTTAATTCGTTCTGGAGGTCCGTTCTTAACCTGAAACTCTTCTTAACCTGAAGCACCATTTTAGCTAATGGGACCTCCCGCTGCTGCACGATTTCTGTTCTCATCCTGAAGCAAAGTTCTTAACCCGAGGTAATATTTCTGGGTTAGCGGAGTCTGTAACCTGAAGTATATGTAAACCTGAAGCGTATGTAACCCGAGGTACCACTGTAACCCAGAGATGCATTTTAAATAAAAAGACACATTCTATTCATGGAAAAACACCAGGCAGGCCCCACAAATACAGTGGTACCTCAGGTTAAGAACTTAATTTGTTCTGGAGGTCCGTTCTTAACCTGAAACTGTTCTTAACCTGAAGCACCATTTTAGCTAATGGGACCTCCCGCTGCCGCACGATTTCTGTTCTCATCCTGAAGCAAAGTTCTTAACCCGAGGTAATATTTCTGGGTTAGCGGAGTCTGTAACCTGAAGTATATGTAAACCTGAAGTGTATGTAACCCGAGGTACCACTGTAACCCAGAGATGCATTTTAAATAAAAAGACACATTCTATTCATGGAAAAACACCAGGCAGGCCCCACAAATACAGTGGTACCTCAGGTTAAGAACTTAATTCGTTCCAGAGGTCCGTTCTTAACCTGAAACTGTTCTTAACCTGAAGCACCACTTTAGCTAATGGGGCCTCCCGCTGCTGCACAATTTTTGTTTTCATCCTGAAGCAAAGTTCTTAACCTAAGGTACTATTTCTGGGTTGGCGGAGTCTGTAACCTGAAGCATATGTAACCTGAAGCGTATGTAACCCGAGGTACCACTGTAACCCAGAGAGGCATTTTAAATAAAAGGACACATTCTACTCATGTAAAAACACGCTGATTCCCGGATTGTCCGCGGGCCGGATTTAGAAGGCGATTGGGCTGGATCCGGCCCCCGGGCATTAGTTTGCCGACCCATGTCATAGAATCATAGAGGGACCACAAGGATCATCCAGCCCAACCCCCTGCGATGCAGGAAACTTTTGCCCGACGTGGGACTCAAACCCACAACCCCGAGGTTATGTGTCTCTACCGAATGAGCTGTCCTCCCTACAGTCGGGGAAGGGTGAGACATCTTGGGGTGGAGGGCGCAGGTTTCACAAAGACCTGCATCCCTGAAGGGTGGGAGGCCTTGCTTGGCTACAAAAGCTGCTCACTAGAATACTGAGGACTAGAAAGTTGGTCTTCTCTGCCTCCCTTCTTTTAAAAAAACCTCCCAGCACTGAAGTCTTTTGGTGGTGGCTGGTATCCCTTGGCGTGGAAGGCCGGATAGACAGGGCCAGATATTTTTCTTCCAATGGGTGTTCCCAGTTTTCGTCTCTACCCTGAGTGTCCCATTTGTTAGGGCCTCAGCTGTGTTTTAAACGCATTGGTTGTTTTTGTGTTTCTTACAGTCTTTATGTGGTTTAGCTCGGTCAGTCGAGCATGAGACTCTTATCCTCAAGGCTGTGAGTTTGGCCATGTTGTGCGGATGCCTGATGATCATCTTCCAAAGCAACTACAGTCATACCTCGGGTTGTGATAGCTGCAGGTTGTGCGTTTTCGGGTTACAGATGCGCCGAAACCCGGAAGTACCGGAGCGGGTTACTTTCGGGTTTTGGTGCTCACGCAGAAGTGCTAAATCGCGCTTTGCGCATAAGCACCAGATCGCGTCACGCGCATGCGCAGACACGGCAGTGCGGGTTGTGGACACTGCGGGTTGCGAACGTGCCTCCTGCACGGATCACGTTTTCAACCTGAGGTTTCACTGTACTCTATTCCGAACTTAAAAATGGAAAGCGTAATGCTGGTGGTCAACAAAAGAGGTTTAAAGACTCTCTCAAGGCAAATCTAAAAAATGTAGTATAAACACCGACAACTGAGAAACACTGGCCTGCGAGCGCTCCAGTTGGAGAACAGCCTTTACCAAAGGTGTCATGGGCTTTGAAGACACTCAAACTCAGGACGAAAGGGAGAAACGCGCTAAGAGGAAGGCACGCTTGGCAAATCCGCACTGTGATCAACTCCCGCCCAGAAACCAATGTCCCCACTGTGGAAGGACATGTGGATCCAGCATCGGCCTCCACAGTCACTTACGGACTCATTGTTAAAACCGTGTTTATGGAAGACAATCTTACTCAGCTACGAGTGATCGCCAAAGAAGAAGAAATATTCCCGCATTGCAGAGGGTTGGACTAGATGACCCTCGTGCCCCTTCCAACTCTACGATTCTAACAGCAACTATTATCTGTAAGCCTCTATCAGAGAAAAAAGGTGGGATATAAATAAATATTGTTATCAGTGTTGCAGCATATTTTCATGGCAGGATTCCAGTTGTGCCTTTTTTAAAAAATAAAAGCTACATGGCAGGTGGTAGCAATTAAAGGGTAAAGGGGACCCCTGACCATTAGGTCCAGTTGTGGCCGACTCTGGGGTTGCGGCGCTCATCTCGCTTTACTGGCCGAGGGAGCCGGCGTACAGCTTCCGGGTCATGTGGCCAGCATGACTAAACTGCTTCTGACGAACCAGAGCAGCGCACGGAAACGCCGTTTACCTTCCCGCTGAAGCGGTGCCTATTTATCTACTTGCCCTTTGACGTGCTTTCAAACTGCTAGGTTGGTGGGAGCAGGGACCGAGCAACAGGAGCTCACCCCGTCGCAGGGATTCGAACTGCCGACCTTCTAATCAGCAAGTCCTAGGCTCTGTGGTTTAACCCACAGCGCCACCCGCATCCCGTGATAGCAATTAGACTGGGAGAATTGCTTCTCGGCATGGAGATGAAATGCAACAGCAAAAGCTAGACCCGTGGAATTCCTGCCTGCCACACAGCTGCCAAAGGCATGAGAGTCTTGCTGGGAAAGCGCGAATGAATGGAAACCGCAACGGCCTTGCAAGCTGCGTGGCTCACAGCCCTTGAACCCCCACCCTGGAGCCCTGCCAGTGACAAAGCCCTACCTGCTTAAGAGGAGAAAGAATAAAGGTGTTGTGTTCAAAAGTAGGTGCGGCGCCACACCTTCAAGCCACAAAACCCCACCCACTTCTCACAACCCACTGCTGTCGCAGCGAGGCGTTGGGGGACTGCCAGGAGCCGCACCTCGCACGAACCATTTTCCCCAGGTGTCTCGGCGCTTTTAAGAGTCCTCTCTTGAGTTATCCTGGGGCCGCGTGCAAAAAATCAGAATTCAAAATGACCTTAACAGATTGGAGACCTGGCCAGGCCCAAGCTCACAAAATGAATTTCGACGGGGACAAATGTCAGGTTCTGCACTTAGGCAGGAAAAAACAGGTGCACAAACCTAGGATGGGGGATACCTGGCTTACTAGCAGTGCATGTGAAAAGGATTTAGGGGCAGAAGAGAGGTTCTGGACGTTATGCTTCTGTTAATGCAGGCTAGAATAGAATTAGCCACCTAATAGCAACAAGGAACATTCTTCAGTACCAGGAAAATATTGTTGTTGTTAGTTGTTTAGTCGTGTCCGACTCTTCGAGACCCCCTGGACCAGGGCACACCAGGTACTCCTGACTTCCACTGCCTCCCGCAGTTTGGTCAAAATCATGCTGGTAGCTTCGAGAACACTGTCCAACCATCTCGTCCTCTGTCGTCCCCTTCTCCTTGTGCCCTCCATCTTTCCCAACATCAGGGTCTTTTCCAGGGAATCTTCTCTTCTCATGAGGTGGCCAAAGTCTTGGAGCCTCAGCTTCAGGATCTGTCCTTCCAGTGAGCACTCAGGGCTGATTTCCTTCAGAATGGAGAGGTTTGATCTTCTTGCAGTCCATGGGCCTCTCAAGAGTCTCCTCCAGCACCATAATTCAAAAGCATCAATTCTTCGGCGATCAGCCTTCTTTATGGTCCAGCTCTCACTTCCATACATCACTACTGGGAAAACCATACAGAAATTGCTTAAAAGCCTTTAAAGCCCTAAGCGGCCTCGGTCCAGTATACCTGAAGGAGCGTCTCCACCCCCATCGTTCTGCCCGGACACTGAGGTCCAGTGCCGAGGGCCTTCTGACGGTTCCCTCATTGCGAGAAGCCAAGTTACAGGGAACCAGGCAGAGGGCCTTCTCGGTGGTGGCTCCCGCCTTTTGGAACACCCTCCCACCAGATGTCAAAGAGAAAAACAACTACCAGACTTTTAGAAGACATCTGAAGGCAGCCCTGTTTAGGGAAGCTTTTAATGTTTAATAGACTACAGTGGTACCTTGGGTTAAGTACTTAATTCGTTCCGGAGGTCCGTTCTTAACCTAAACTGTTCTTAATCTGAAGCACCACTTTAGCTAATGGGGCCTCCTTCTGCTGCCGTGCCACCAGAGCACGATTTCTATTCTCATCCTGAAGCAAAGTTCTTAACTTGAAGCACTATTTTTGTGTTAGCAGAGTCTGTAACTTGAAGCGTATGTCAGGAAGTTCTTCCTAATGTTTAGGTGGAATCTTCTTTCTTGTAGTTTGGATCCATTGCTCCGTGTCCACTTCTCTGGAGCAGCAGAAAACAACCTTTCTCCCTCCTCTATGTGACATCCTTTTATATATTTGAACATGGCTATCATATCACCCCTTAACCTCCTCTTCTCCAGGCTAAACATGCCCAGCTCCCTTAGCCGTTCCTCACAAGGCATCGTTTCCAGGCCTTTGACCATTTTGGTTGCCCTCCTCTGGACACGTTCCAGTTTGTCAGTGTCCTTCTTGAACTGTGGTGCCCAGAGCTGGACACAGTACTCCAGGTGAGGTCTGACCAGAGCAGAATACAGTGGCACTATTACTTCCCTTGATCTAGATGCTATACTCCTATTGATGCAGCCCAGAATTGCATTGGCTTTTTTAGCTGCCGCGTCACACTGTTGGCTCATGTCAAGTTTGTGGTCAACCAAGACTCCTAGATCCTTTTCACATGTACTGCTCTCAAGCCAGGTGTCACCCATCTTGTATTTGTGCCTCTCATTTTTTTTGCCCAAGTGCAATACTTTACATTTCTCCCTGTTAAAATTCATCTTGGCCCAGTTCTCTAATCTGTCAAGGTCATTTTGAAGTGTGATCCTGTCCTCTGGGGTGTTAGCCACCCCTCCCAGTTTGGGTGCCCCGAATTGCAGTCCAGAGGGTGCCCCGAATTGCACTCCAAACCATCTGGGCACAGGGTTGCAGGAGGTGGCTGCCGAGGCGATGCAATATTTCCCTCTCGACAGCCGAAGAAACAAACAAACCTCTCTTTTGTTATGTTTAGAAAAGGGGAAATGAAAACCTGTTGACAGCAGCACATCCGCCTGGCAGCTCTCTAGTCATTGGTGCTAAGTCCCAGCTGCACCTCACCTCTTCAATTAAAGGGGAACCAGAAAAAGACTCCGCGGACGTCACAAGCGGGTTAAGTCACAGGAGAAAAGCAGAAATTAATTGCCCCTCTCTTCCCTTCACCCTCGGTGAGGATCAGAGCTTTCCCGAAAGAGACTCTGCCAGAAATTGTGGATTATCTTCATACTGCACATGTAAATGGCTTCTCCCAGAGAATCCTGGGAACTGTAGTTTAAGGGCCCCTCATCCCCTCATAGAGCTACAATTACCAGAGTGGTTTAACTTGTCCCTCTTCCTAGGGAGCTCTGGGAATTGTAGTTCTCTGAGGGGAATAGGGGCCTCACCATACATTCCAGTCCGATTCCACGGCTTCCCACAAAGCACCCTGGGAGCTGTAGTTTGTTATGAGGCTACTGTTGAGAAGCCCAGTCCCCTCATGGAACTACAACTCTCCCAAATTCCTTGTCAATTTTGATTGTTAAAGCAGTTTTGGGAACTGTAGCTCTGGGAAGGCGAAGAAATCTTTGCGGAGAGCCGTTAACCATTTAAAATGGCACCTTAGTGGTTCAAATGAGGGGCAAAAAGGAAAACATTCAGGAAAACAGGCATTCCCTGGTCCCGTTGCTATGATCCGAAGCTGGCACGAAATGGGAAAATCAGAATTAACAGGGGAGGTTCCAGCCTAGAGGAGCTTTGGCCCTCCAGATGTTGCAGGACTACAACTCCCATCAGCCCCAGCAAGCCTGGCCAATGGCCAGCGATGAGGGGAGTTGTAGTTCAACAGCGTCTGGAAGGCCAAGGGCTCCCCAAGCTTCCTGTAGGCCTTAAGTCAGGGAGCGCAACATGTGGTGGGAGTGTAAAAAGGTGAAAATCTTCTGGGAAATGATATATAATGAGATGAAAAAAATGTTGAAATATACATTTATTAAAAAACCAGAAGCATTTTTACTAGGCATTGTAGGAGATGATATAACTAGAAGTGATTGTAAGTTGTTTCTGTATGCAATGATGGCAGCAAGAATATTATTGGCACAAAATTGGAAGCAAGAAGAATTACCGACGAAAGAAGACTGAAGGATGAAATGGATTCTTATCTCATTATACATGACAAAGCCATTTTTCACCTTCTCACCCCTTGCTTTTTCCTGTAAGACCTATTGCAGTAGTTAAGAGTCGTCAACAGGCTCATCACAGCTATCTGCCAATCACCCATTCCCACCACCCTTCTGAGTAATACCCCTCCCCACCTTCTCACTATATAGAAGGATCTGGCAACTTCTGTTTCAGTGTATCTGAAGAAGTGTGCATGCACACGAAAGCTCATACCAAGAACTAACTTAGTTGGTCTTTAAGGTGCTACTGGAAGGAAAAAAAAATTTGTTTTGAAGGATGAAACTAATGGACTATGCAGAACTAGATAAACTAACGGGAAGAATTCGAAACTGGCGGGACCAGAGATTCACAGAAGATTGGCGTAAATTTACGGGCTATTTGAAAAGTAGTTGTGATGACCAAATTACATTTGTAGGTTTACAGGAAGTTTTGTAAGGTTAATAATTGGAATTATTGCTTTATTGAATGAAAAGGATGATGTTAGTTATGATAATTAAGGCAATATGAATTTAAGAAATGTAGAACAAATTATAAAAATGGAAGATCATCAGAGGTGCTGATGGAAGTCCAAAAAGATTGTATGAGATGAAATTTTGTGGAATGCATGATAATTAATATGCTTGAAAATTAATAAAAATTATATATATATATATATATATATATATATATATATATATATATATAAGTCAGGGAGGGCAGAACCCGTAGCCTTGCAGGTGTTGTCAGATACAACTCCCATCAGCCACAGCAGGTGGATGATGGGAGTTGTAGTCTTGCCATCAGGAGGCCCTGTCAAGGCTGAAATGGGGAGAAAAAGTGAATAAAAGGAAAACACAGAGCAGCCAAGAGAGAGGAGAGGAGTGAATTTGATGGGCACTCTGCGGCCCGTAATTCCACTGGGACAGAGATGACTTGGACTACGGTTCCCATCACCCCCAGCCATTGGCCATGCTCTCTAAGGCTGGTGGACATTGCAGACCAACACCTCTCCTCCTTTGGAGGTATAAAACAGAGGCTGGACGGGCTTCTGTCATGCTTTAGCAAATTCCTGCATTGTAGGGGGTTGGACTAGAACATGGGCAGGCAAACTAAGGCCCGGGGGCCAGATCCGGCCCAATCGCCTTCTCAATCTGGTCTGCGGACGGTCCAGGAATCAGCCTGTTTTTACACGAGTAGAATGTGTCCTTTTATTTAAAATGCATCTCTGGGTTATTTGTGGGGCCTGCCTGGTGTTTTCACATGAGTAGAATGTGTGCTTTTATTTGTTTTTGAGGTTTTTTTATTAACAATTTCAACATATCAAAATATCAAAACATATCATATTCATTATTTCCCCCCCCTTTCCTCCCCATCAAACCCTCCCTCTCCCGATACTTCCCTCAGCTACTCTCTCTGATTTCTCAACAGATATTATTCTCTGCATACTGTAAAATTGTACAAATCCTTATATTATTTATCTGCTATGTTAACAATCAGAACATGTGTTTTTATTTAAAATGCACCTCTGGGTTATTTGTGGGGCCTGCCTGGTGTTTTTACATGAGTAGAATGTGTCCTTTTATTTAAAATGCATCTCTGGATTATTTGTGGGGCATAGAAATTCGTTCATTTTTTCCTCCAAAATATAGTCCGGCCCCCCACAAGGTCTGAGAGACAGTGGACCGGCCCCCTGCTGAAAAAGTTTGCTGACCCCTGGCCTAGATGACCCATGGGGTCCCTTCCAGTGCTACAATTCTATGATATCTGGCGGGTCCTGCAGCTTCTCCCCCCTCCCTCGCTTCCGAGGCCAGACCCTCCACTGTGATCGAGATGCCGGTCGCTGGGATAATAGCTGCGTCGCACAACAGCCCTGCGGAGCCTCCTGTACATCCCGTCTGCTGCTTTGACGGAGGAGCTGGGTGCATAGAATTAACCACCTCAAGGGGAAAGTTGAAGCTGTGATCAAGTGACGGCCCCTGCCATATGTAAATGAATCTGGGGTCCACTTAAGTGGAGCTTTTCGATGACAGTCCTACCTCATGTTACGTCCGCTTCATGTTACAGTGGTACCTCGGGTTATGTACTTAATTCGTTCTAGAGGTCCGTTCTTAACCTGAAGCACCACTTTAGCTAAGGGGGCCTCCCGCTGACGCCGCACCACCAGAGCACGATTTCTGTTCTCATCCTGAAGCAAAGTTCTTAACCCGAGGTAATATTTCTGGGCTAGCGGAGTCTATAACCTGAAGCGTATGTAACCCAAGGTACCACTGTACATTCTTTCAGGTTACGTCCCGTGGCGATCCGGAAGTACCGGAAAGGGTTACTTCCGGGTTTCGCCACTCGCGCATGCGCAGAAGCGGCAAATCACAACCCGTGCGTGCGTGCGTAGACGCGCCGCTGCGGGTTGCGCTCTTTTCATGTTGCAAACAGGCCTCTGGAACGGATCCCGTTCGCAATCAGAGGTACCACTGTATGCTGACTTTCCACAGCCAAGAAAAATGGACCTGGTGAACGTCTGCCTGCCGCGCGACTGTTAACAGACAAAGAAGGAAAAGACACTACAGGAGGTGTTGCACTTGCAGAAAATAACCACTTTTGAATTACAAACATAAGCCACAGCCTTGTATTTGCTACTTACATGGTCGCCTGCGGAGAGTTGGAAGAGTCTCTAGGCGACCAGCAGGCAAGTGCGCCCCCCAAGTCTTAATTTGGACGCGGGTGGCGCTGTGGTCTAAACCACAGAGACTAGGGCTTGCCGATCTGAAGGTCGGCGGTTCGAATCCCTGCAACAGGGTGAGCTCCCGTTGCTCGGTCCCTGCTCCTGCCCACATAGTAGTTCGAAAGCAAGTAAACGGCGTTTCCGTGCGTTGCTCTGGTTCGCCAGAAGCGGCTTAGTCCTGCTGGCCACATGACCTGGAAGCTGTATGCCGGCTCCCTCGGCCAATAAAGCGAGATGAGCGCCGCAACCCCAGAGTCGTCCGCGACTGGACCTAACGGTCAGGGGTCCCTTTACCTTTTATCACAGACACTTGTAGGCAAGTGGGCCAGTGTAAGACTTGAAGGCTTATCTGTAAGGCTGATAAGACGGACCTCAATGAAGTTGGAATTTCTCTCTCGTTTTTTTGTTTTAAATAAAGAAAAATCACACAATTTTCATGAAGGCTAGAAAGAAAAATCATTTATTTTAATTTTTTTTATTTTTTAAAAAACAGTTCACTGAAGTGAGCCCTTGTTTGTAAAGATTAGGGTGTTCCCCCACCCCGGGAACCCAAAACCACAAGACACGTCTGAATTTCCCCCAACCTGAAAGAAAAGATTCCAAAAGAAATTCCAGCGTTAAATGTACAGTACATTTGCATATGCAGATCAGCATCTGATAAACACCCCCCTCATTTTGCTAGTCAGGGGGAAGAAAGAAAACATAATTTTTTCAGGGGGGGGGGAGGAGGGAACCAAGAAAACCCCGAAGACAAACCCAATGTATTCCAGTTAAGACAGCTGCAGATTTGCTTACAGAAAGTACCTTGTTCTTCCGTTCAGGAACTGAGAAGCCCTTATTGACATCGCAGAAACCCTCCCAGATATATTCACACACATCGTTCCCTCCCACCCGCAAGAAATAGAGCACCTCCGTGCCTCCGTTGTGCGTGATCTGGGAATTGTTTTAATGTGACTACACAGGCAAAAAAACCCCACAAAACACAAAAAACTAGGGAGGCAGGGTAAGAGTGACTGAACAAGGGGGTAGGAAATTAAGTGCCTTCTTATATTATCACCACCGACACAGAACTTTCCAAGTCAGGGGAGAAGTGCATTAATACACGTATCCTAGTGGCTAAGATCTCAGATCTTCGCCAGCAAATTAAGGCCTGGTCCACCCAAATTAACCACTGCCTTCCAGCTTAAATTTGCAGCCATCTGTGCCCTAGAATCCGCAGAGAACTGGCTGCCACATTCACCCTACCCAGGTGTTGGGCTTGAAAAGCTTTGTTTAAGGTGGGTTATTTTTCATCATAAGGTGGGAGGGGGGCAAACAACGACGTCTTTCCACCTATTTCTTTGCAAGGTAAAGCACACAGCCCACCCCCCCCCCCAAAAAAAACTTGGGGAAAACAGCCAAAAGCAACATTTTACTTTGAAGAAATGAAAGGGAGGCAGAAGATATCTAGGAGAGAGAAAGAGGCCAGAGGTTTTATTCCAACCCCCCACCCCCCCAAGCCTGAATTCCCATCACACAAATTCCCGATGACGTCCGCGGTCACACATTTCGTGCTAGCGGAATTGGATTATCTCGGAACGCCTAACCAGATGGCGATCACCTGACTTTTAAATTCTGTCTCGTTCCGACGCGATCGCCCGGGAATCCGACTGGCGGATACTGCCCCCCCCCAAAGCAAAGCAGATCCGTTGGAATGTCAGCAAGATTGGGGGTGGGAAGAGAAGTGCATGGTGCGATCGGGTGATTTTGGAAGCGAGGGGGGAAACATACAGCGCAGGAATGTTAAAGAGCGAAAATTCCCACCCCGCGAAATACTTTCAAAGCGTACTTTTCAAGTGCGGTTTCTAACCGTGGTTAAATGCAGCTTATTTGGGGGAGAAAAGAAAGATTGCCATTAGGAGCAGAAGAGGGGGGCACACCTGGTCACCCCCCTCCAAAATAATAATAATAATAATCCCCACTATTCAGGGATCTGAGCAAAAATCAAGGGTCTCAAGAGGCACAAAAAATCAGCGTCGAAACCTCCGTTCTGTAGGGTAGGGGAAGAGAGGTGCATTTGCACAAAATATTGCCACCATGAAATTCAGGCACAGAGTTCTGCATCCAAGTCCCACACAGTCTTGGTCCTGGGTGCAAGGGGGTATTTTTTTTTGGGGGGGGGAAGGAAGAGGCACAGATCCCTTCGCCGCCGCAGGTTCAATTCTGGAGAGGGCCAGGAAGGCGAGATGCGGTTGTCGCTCTAAGGCTGGCAAGGAGGGACGAAGAGTTTGCTGCAGATGTGCGTTAAGAGCTCGCTGAGCTGTGCAGAACCGCTCCCTCCCCCTACTGAAAAAGGGGGGGAGGGGAGAGGAGAACGAACACTCCTTGTGGGAGTTATGAGTCACGCTTGCTCAAAAAAGATCACGCCCAAGCAGAGCAGGCTGCGGTGTGGGAACATGGCGCAAAGGACAGCGGGCAAGACTTCTCTGCAGGGACAGCAAGAGCATGAGGCCCGATAGGTCCCAGAGAGGGGTGTGTGTGTGGAAGGACCCCCCCAGATCACTTGGTACCTTCCGTACAATTCCACCACCACGAGTCGGTGTTTTCCAGAGAACGAGCCGTTTCCTTTCTCCCCAAAGCACAGAGGAACAAGCTCCCGATCCAGTCCCCGTGCAAAAAAACAAAAATAAAAATCTACCTTAAGATGCAGCTTGCAGTTGGGGACCCCTGTGCGCATTGAAACAAGGGGTACCAGGAAAATCAAGGCCTGAGCCACGTGGCCATGCAACAGCTGCCTCTTTTTCATGGGGGACGAGAGAAGAAAGCTTTTTTGCCGCTACAATGCCAAAAAACCATCCACACCGAGAATTTGCCCCTGCGACATACACACACGGTCCTCACCTGTTAGTTTAGGGGGCGAAAGTAAATCGGGAAAAACTAACCGGATCTTGTGTCAAAGAGAGGGGAGGTTTCTCACCCAGCAAGGCATTCAAGCAAGAAGTTTGCAAAGTTAAACTGAGATCTCCCCATTGTGATCCTGGGCAGGAAGGGGAGGGAGGTGGAAATGCCTGACTACCTGAGTAGACCCATTTTGCTGGCTGGGTGGGGTGGGGACAGAGGACGAATCCATTTCAAGTTCAAAAGCTAGCAATTTGGAAGGGCGGGGTCATTTGCGAGTCCTCCCTGCCCAGGGTGAATCAAGGGATGACAAAGAGAGATTCCGCCCCAAATTGGTCACTGCTTCTTAAGAATCGGCCTCAAATGCAAAGGGGGGTGGGAAATAAAGGGAAATAGGATCTCGAGTTACAGCAGAAGTGTGAAATCAGGGCAAAGTGATTCATGGTCCCTGAAAAGAAGACTCTTATTTGTTCTGTGCCTCGGATCCTGCGCTTAGTTTAAGCTGCTATGGACCAAAAAGTTCACCAACTTTGTCGGTAAGATTAGAAAGCAAGGAGAATTCGCACCCACCTAGAAAACAACCGGTGGAGCACGTTTCTCACATCGAACACACGCACACAAACACACCCCGGTACTGAACACATAGTTCCCAACAGCTGGAAGACGGTCTCAACCACCGCTGAAGCTGAGCTAAATCAGCCTTGCGTACCTGGCACCCCCCAAATGCAGGGGATGCTTGGGGTGGTGGTCCAAAAAAGCTGGAGGGCACCAGGTTGGCAAATACTGGGTCCAATGGTCCTTTCTCTAGGATGGGAAACTTGGCAAGGCAGATCTTTAGCCAAGGCTGTGGCCCAGAGACGGGAAAAGAGAGAAGGGGGTGGCGTAGGCAATTCCCCGTTTGGGGAAACAAGTTTTGCAGAAGGATGGCATCGGAACAGGGCAGAGGAGCAAAACAGACCCAGATGGATTCAGTCCGGGTAGAAATCTGGCCAGGTTGGAAGCCAGGAACTCCCCAACCCAAAGTCAAGTGGAAAGCCCAGGAAGCTGTCCAGATCTGTAACCCCCCCAAAAAAAATCCACCTGTCCCTTGCTGAAAAAGTGGAGGGAAGCTCCAGCTGCCTCCGTCAGGAAGATATAGGCTCTGGCGAGAGGGAGCCAGCCCCAGCTCTGATTAATGGTTCCTTCAATTCCACCCACCTTGTGGTGGGGGAACTGGTTCGGCCGGCCGTTGGCCTCGCACATCCTTGCCTGCACCAAGCAGGCAACCCCGGCAGGTTGAGCAGGTCAAGAGAGAGAGGGGAGAGGCAGGGGAAAGAGAGACGGGTGGCCCAGCAAAGGAAGGACAGGGCGCAGCCTGCAGCAAGCGAGGCATTCTGGAATGTGAACCTCCATCGGCAGCACAGGATGGCACCCGGACTTGAACACGCCTCGTCTCGGGGTAGGGGAGTGGCTCTCTCT